>NC_057386.1:21128803-21728803 GCF_019320065.1 Cervus canadensis
TGTATAATGGGCTCCAGTTTCATCCATCTCATTAGAACTGGTTCAAATGAATTCTTTTTAACAGCTGAGTAATATTCCATGGTGTATATGTACCAAAGCTTCCTTATCCATTCATCTGCTGATGGGCATCTAGGTTGCTTCCATGTCCTGGCTATTATAAACAGTGCTGCGATGAACATTGGGGTGCAAGTGTCTCTTTCAGATCTGGTTTCCTCAGTGTGTATGCCCAGAAGTGGGATTTCTGGGTCATATGGCAGTTCTATTTCCAGTTTTTTAAGAAATCTCCACACTGTTCTCCATAGCGGCTGTACTAGTTTGCATTCCCACCAACAGTGTAAGAGGGTTCCCTTTTCTCCACACCTTCTCCAGCATTTATTGCTTGTAGACTTTTTGGATAGCAGCATCCTGACTGGTTGTGTAATGGTACCTTCTCATTTGTTGGTTTTGATTTTGCAATACTCTAATAATGAGTGATGTGAGCACCTTTTATGTGCTTTGTTAGCCATCTGATGTCTCTTTGGAGAAAGTCTGTTTAGTTCTTTGGCACTTTTTGATTGGCGTCATTTATTTTTCTGGAATTGAGCTGCGGAGTTGCTTGTATATTTTTGAGATTAATCCTTTTTCTGTTGCTTCATTTGCTATTATTTTCTCCCAATCTGAGGGCTGTCTTTTCACCTTGCTTATAGTTTCCTTTGTTGTGCAAAAGCTTTTAAGTTTCATTAGGTCCCATTTGTTTATTTTTGCTTTTATTTCCAATATTCTGGGAGGTGGTTCATAGAGGATCTTGCTGTGATTTATGTCGGAGAGTGTTTTGCCTATGTTCTCCTCTAGGAGTTTTATAGTTTCTGGTCTTACATTTAGATCTTTAATCCATTTTGAGTTTATTTTTGTGTATGGTGTTAGAAAGTGTTCTAGTTTCATTCTTTTACAAGTGGTTGACCAGTTTTCCCAGCACCACTTGTTAAAGAGGTTGTCTTCTTTCCATTGTATATTCTTGCTTTTTTTCCTTTGGTTCCAAAAAAAGATAGGTGGTCCATAGGTTCGTGGATTTATCTCTGGGCTTTCTATTCTGTTTCATTGGTCTATATTTCTGTCTTTGTGCCAGTACCACACTGTCTTGATGACTGTGGCTTTGTAGTAGAGTCTGAAGTCAGGCAGGTTGATTCCTCCAGTTCCATTCTTCTTTCTCAAGATTACTTTGGCTATTCGAGGTTTTTTGTATTTCCATACAAATTGTGAAATTCTTTGGTCTAGTTCTGTGAAAAATACCGTTGGTAGCTTGATAGGGATTGCATTGAATCTATAGATTGCTTTGGGTAGAATAGCCATTTTGACAATATTGATTCTTCCAATCCATAAACACATGCTTTTTTTAAAAATCTAAATAACACAAAAGAATGTGCTCAAAAGTGAGCTTCCTATCAATAGTCTTTGCCAGTCCCATTCAAAACCTATTTTTACAGAGATACATTCTTACTGAGTGCATTTGTGTGATATTTATGTGTTTATTCACTAAACCAGCTTTTGTTGAGCATTATTTTGTCCTGATATTTATTCAAATAATAATTTTTGGCTTTCAGGCAATGTTAATACATTCCTCCAATATCAGGTAAGTATATTATTTGACAGATTTGTTTATGTATTTTTTCTATTTCTTGTTAAGGACTGTGAATACATGTTTCCCATTACATTTTATGAAGAAATATTGCTAAGTGCATAGGAAATCCATCAGTTTTCTAAGCCAGCCGACTTCACAGTCAACAATAATATTCAGTTGATTCTGTGGATTTTCTAGACACACAATCATGGTGGCTAATATCGCCCAGCCTCAAGTATGTCCCCATATTCATTCCTCAGATACTCAGGTAGTAACTGCATAATTAACTCAGACTTTAGGGTTTTTCTTTCATTGCTGCCTTGTTTTCCAACGTCCTCATGTGTACTTCCCAGAATACCGCCCCCCCCACCAAAGTGAACTATTTGCACTCACATCTTTGTCTCAATACCTACTTTGGGTGCAATTCAAACAAAGAGAATGGATGTTCAGCCAATATTTTTAGCTGATTAACATTAAACCAGTGACGGTGGTTACTTCTCACAAAAGAGAGCTAACTTGGGATGTCCAGAAATGAAGAGAACCAGTCTCACACTTCTGTTCACCTCTTTTCTATCATATCTATTTCTATGTTTATAATGTAAATGTGTCCATGGCATCCTATAAGTAAACTTTATTCTATGCATCAAATTTGAACTTCCACAAATGTGTTATATCAGGTGACATGTTGCTTGCCACATAAACAAATGTGGTTTTCCTCAAGCGTAACCATGATCCCTTTGTGTGGAATGTTTCTCCCACTTTTCTCCACCAGGCAAAACTGATATATTTTTTAAAGGACCATTACATACCCATAAGTCATCCAAGAGTCTTCATTCACTCAACAAACATTTGTCACTAATGTGCTCTGTCTCAATAACAAAATTAAACTGTATAGTTCACGCCTTCATGGTGTCTGCATCACAGTAGTGGAATGACAGAAAGGAACTGTGGTACAGCAGAGAGTGCAAAATTCAGAGCACAACGCAGGGACAGATTGTATTGGGTCAGGGGAGTTAATCACTGTGGGGAAGCATTCATGGAAAACCTGGGGTTTCCCATTGACAGAGCAATAGGAGTTTGCAGGGATAACGACAAAGACGAAACATTCCAGGAAGATGAAACAGCTTCAGCAAGGCATGCAAGCTTCATTTTTTCACGTCTTCCTCAGCTGTCCCAAAAGAGCTTAACTTATGTTTAATCTTACACAAGTCTTCTTTCTTTTTCCTCTTAACCTTTCTATGCTTCTTTCCCTATTGCTTAAAGAACTAGTAAGAATACAAACTATGTTATATGCTGTATTAAAGATTCAAAACAAATATAAGATATTCAGCACAATGCTTAGTGAACTCAGCACAGTGCCTAGTGAATTTAGCATAATGCACAGTAAATACTCTACGAACGATAAATATCATTATCCCTCACTTTTATTGAAGACGTATGGAGCTTGTCCACATACTGTATATGTTGATTTCAGTTCTTCAGTTAAAAATAACATAGGAAGCTCAGTCTGGTGCTCTATGACAACCTAGAGGGGTGGGATGGAATTGGGGTGAGAGGGCGGATCAGAAGGTGGGGACATATATATAATTATGGCTCAATCACATTGTTGTACTGCAGAAACCTACACAACCTTGAAAAGGAATTATTCTCCATTTAAAAATAAAGACTTAAAAAAATAACTGGCATTCTTTTGAAAATGAAAGTTGCTCAGTCGAGTCCAGCTCTTTGTGACCCTATAGACTATACAGTCCATGGAATTCTCCAGGTCAGAATACTGGAATGGGTAGCCGTTTCCTTCTCCAGGGAATCTTCCCAACCGAGATCGAACCCAGGTCTTCCACATTGCAGGCGGATTCTTTTCCAGCTGAGCTATCAGGGAAGCCCTTCTTTTAGCTTTTGCCAAACTGTTTCCTATGCATGTGTCTCATTCAAGTATCTACAGGAAAAGAATGAGGCGTTATCTGTCAAGTTTCCTTGCTACCCAACAGAATGTCTTGGATCCATATTATTGAGGGCTTAATAACTTCAAACATGTTTGTAATTAACGAATGCTTTTGTAATGAAATATCCTGTGTACAAGTTTGACAACTAAAAGATTAATCAAAATATCCCATTCTTGTTGCCTAGCCTGGGAGACATACAGCAAAAATACATTTCTTCTATTTAAAGGTTGTGAGTATTGCTAAGTGCTTGAGACAGTGGAGTTAAATCAAGCACAGAATTTGAAACTTCCTTGTGGTCTACCTATCTTCCTGACCATCCAAAAGGCCACATAGGATATCAATAATCCATATTATTTGTGGGACATCACCCCTCCAAACATCTTTCTTTCTAATTTGTTTCCAGTGTTCACCTGACCACCACTTGTTACCCTCACCCTTGACAAGAAAATATACATGAGCCGTATAAGAAATTTTTCTCTCTGTAGTTCAGAGAGCAGTGAGAGGAGAGAATATCACATTCTAAAAAAAAAGAGTTAGAGTCATATGCCTAATGCTTTGTAACACGTTGAACCCACCAGGAGCGACAGTGACTCCCACTATGGAAGAACGGAGACAGGACTTTCAATTGGACACACAGGAGCATACCAGGAAAAGGAAAAGAATTTTCTCCACTTTCAAATACTGAACGATAAACACACAATTATGTAATTAAATGATCAATTTTCCTAACAGGGTAAACAATAACAAGGAAGTAATGATGTAATGATAGCAGCCCTTCAGCAGGGTATAAAGGGGACTGTGGGCTGAGAAGACTCTCAGACTCAAGAAGCTCACATTCCTAGAAACTCACCCAGACCTCTACCCTCTGACACCATGGTCAGCTCCTGTTGTGGCTCTGTCTGCTCTGACCAGAGCTGTGGCCGAAGTCTCTGCCAGGAGACCTGCTGCCAGCCCAGCTGCTGCCAGACCACCTGCTGCCAGACCACCTGCTGCCGCCCCAGCTGTGGTGTGTCCAGCTGCTACAGCCCCATCTGCTGCCAGCCCACCTGCCCTCGCCCCACCTGCTGCATCTCTAGCTGCTGCCGCCCCTCCTGCTGTGTTTCCAGCTGTGGTTCCAGCTGCTGCAGGCCTACTTGCTGCATCTCCAGCTGCTGCAGGCCCCAGTGCTGCCAGCCTGTCTGCTGCCAGCCCACCTGCTCTCGCCCCACCTGCTGCATCTCTAGCTGCTACCGCCCCTCTTGCTGTGGGTCTAGCTATGGTTCCAGCTGCTGCAGGCCTACCTGCTGCATCTCCAGCTGCTGCAGGCCCCGCTGTTGCCAGTCTGTGTGCTGCCAGCCCACCTGCTCCCGCATCTCCAGCTGCTGCCGCCCGAGCTGCTGCCTGCGCCCAGTGTGTGGCCGGGTCTCCTGCCACACCACTTGCTATCGGCCCACCTGTGTCATCTCCACCTGCCCCCGCCCCGTGTGCTGTCCCTCCTCTTGCTGCTGAATCTCTGCTTTGAACACACTGCTTCCTCATTTCCTCCCTCCCCACAGTTGCAGAGCTTCTTTTTAAAATGGGGAGGGTTCAAGAGAACCGGTCCATTGAATTTCATAAGCAAACACCAGACACACTGAGCCCTCAATCTAACTTCTCTCCAAACTCTCTCTCTTCTAAATGAAATCACTCAGAATCTACCCAAAAATTACAATCTCCCAACACTCTTCCCTACTTCTTCAGGACATCGGTTTTTCATGCTTAAGGAATTTGTCTCCATCACTAGTGAGACCACTTGATTTTTATCTCTCTGATATGGAAATCCAATGAAGATTTCTTTGGCTGTACTCTTTGGTAAAGATTTTGTTATGTCTCGTTATTTCCATGAACCTAAATAAACGTCTTCCTACTGGCACTGAAAATTGAATCTGATTGTTACTCTCTTTCTTTTTTTAAAGGATTTACATATTGATCCAAAGTAATTCAATTTTGCATGCACCTGCCAAACAGCACACATTAATCGACCTTCAAGAGAGATAGAAGACATTGATCACTGCCTAGTCATGTCTAGAAAACAGATAAATTAGTCATTTTCTAGTCTTTATGGGGGAAAAGGGTGAAACTGAAATGATAGGGCATCTATGAATATAATAACAGGAGAAAAGATTTGGAAAGATTTAACACAAATCATAATTTTTAACAACACCAGCTTTCAGGGTTTTTTTCACCTATAAAATCATCACATAGTTTAGTAAAGTCTTGCCAAGAGAATGCACTGGTCATAGCAAACACTCTCTTCCAACAACGCAACAGCAGACTCTACACATGGACATCAGATGGTCAACACCAAAATCAGATTGATTATATTCTTTGCAGCCAAAGATGGAGAAGTTCTATACAGTCAGCAAAAACAAGACCGGGAGCTGACTGTGGCTCAGATCATGAACTCCTTATTGCCAAATTTAGAGTTAAACTGAAGAAAGTAAGGATGATCACTAGACCATTCAGGTATGACATAAATCAAATCCCTTATGACTATACAGTGGAAGTGAGAAATACATTTAAGGGACTAGACTTGATAGACAGAGTGCCTGATGAACTATGGATGGAGGTTCGTGACATTGTACAGGATACAGGGATCAAGACCATCCCATGGAAAAGAAATGCAAAAAGGCAAAATGGTCGTCTAAGGAGGCCTTACAAATAGCTGTGAATTGAAGAGAACCGAAAAGCAAAGGAGAAAAGGAAAGATATTCCCATTTGAATGCAGAGTTCCAAAGAATAGCAAGGAGAGATAAGAAAGCCTTCCTCAGCTATCAATGCAAAGAAATAGAGGAAAACAACAAAATGGGAAAGACCAGAGATCTCTTCAAGAAAATTAGAAATACCAAGGGAACATTTCACCCAAAGATGGGTTCGATAAAGGACAGAAATGGTATGGACCTAACAGAAGCAGAAGATATTAAGAAGAGGTGGCAAGAATACACAGAAGAACTGTACAAAAAGGATCTTCACGACCCAGAAAATCACAATGGTGTGATCACTCACCTAGAGCCAGACATCCTGGAATGTGAAGTCAAGTGGGCCTTAGAAAGCATCACAACGAACAAAGCCAGTGGATGTGATGGAATTCCAGTTGAGCTATTTCAAATTCTGAAAGATGATGCTGTGAAAGTGCTGCATTCAATATGCCAGCAAATTTGGAAAACTCAGCAGTGGCCACAGGACTGGAAAAGGTCTGTTTTCATTCCAACCCCTAAGAAAGGCAATCCCAAAGAATGCTCAAACTACTGCACAGTTGCACTCATCTCACAAGCTAGTAAAGTAGTGCTCAAAATTCTCCAAGCCAGGCTTCAGCAATACATGAACTGTGAACTTCCAGATGTTCAAGCTGGTTTTAGGAAAGGCAGAGGAACCAGAGATCAAATTGCCAATATCCACTGGATCATCAAAAAAGCAAGAGAGTTCCAGAAAAACATCTATTTCTGCTTTATTGACTACTTGAAAACCTTCTACTGTGTGGATCACAATAAACTGTGGAAAATTCTGAAAGAGATGGGAATACCAGACCACCTTACCTGCCTCTTGAGAAACCTATATGCAGGTCAGGAAGCAACAGTTAGAACTGGACATGGAACAACAGACTGGTTCCAAATAGGAAAAGGAGTACATCAAGGCTGTATATTGTCACCCTGCTTATTTAACTTATATGCAGAGTACATCAAGAGAAATGCTGGGCTGGATGAGGCACAAGCTGGAATCAAGATTGCCAGAAGGAATATCAATAACCTCAGATATGCAGATGACACCACCCTTATGGCAGAGAGTGAAGAGGAACTAAAAAGGCTCTTGATGAAAGTGAAAGAGAGTGAAAAAGTTGGCTTAAAGCTCAACATTCAGAAAACTAAGATCATGGCATTTGGTCCCATCACTTCATGGGAAATAAATGAGGAAACAGTGGAAACAGTGTCAGACTTTATTTTTTGGGCCTCCAAAATCACTGCAGATGGTGATTGCAGCCATGAAATTAAAAGATGCTTACTCCTTGGAAGGAAAGTTATGACCAACCTGGATAGCATATTTAAAAGCAGAGACATTACTTTGCCAACAAAGGTCCATCTGGTCAAGGCTATGGTTTTTCCAGTGGTCATGTATGGATGTGAGAGTTGGACTGTGAAGAAAGCTGAGCGCTGAAAAATTGATTCTTTTGAAAAATGGTGCTGGAGAACACTCTTGAGAGTCCCTTGGACTGCAAGGAGATCCAACCAGTCCATCCTAAAGGAGATCAGTCCTGGGTGTTCATTGGAAGGACTGATGCTGAAGCTGAAACTCCAGTACTTTGGCCACCTCTTGTGAAGAGCTGATTCATTGGAAAAGACCCTGTTGCTGGAGTCTGGGATTGGGGGCAGGAGGAGAAGGGGATGACAGAGGATGAGATGGTTGGATGGCATCACTGACTCAATGGACATGAGTTTGAGTAAACTCAGGGAGTTGGTGATGGACAGGGAGGCCTGGCGTGCTGCGATTCATGGGGTCGCAAAGAGTCAGACACGACTGAGCGACTGAACTGAACTGATGCATTTTCTACTTAGGGTCACATGCAATGAGTCCTCCATCCACATACACAGTGAAAATGTTAGTCACTCAACCATATCCAACTCTTTGTGACCCCATAGATTGTAGCCTACCATGTTCCTCTGTCCACGAAATTCTGCCGGCAAGAATACTGGAGTGGGTTGTCATTCTGTTCTCCGGGGATTTTCTGCCCCAAGGACCAAACCCACGTCTCCTGCACTGCAGGCAGATTCTTTATCTTCTGAGCCCCCATGGAAGCCCCTACATATTCACTGGAGTTCTGCTTTCTTCTTGTAGCCAGAGCTTCAGTAGATTTGGTTTGTTATTATTCTTCAGAATATTCAGTTTATTCTGCCTTATAGTGGGGCTACCTTCAGTGCCAGGCAGGTGATATAAAGCAATGAAACAGACCTGGTAACAGTTCCTAGGTTTTGCTGGTGACTGTGATTTTATGTCCAACAGTAAAAAGGAGGTTTCCAGTGCCATGCTTAGATGTCCACTGAAACTCTATCCCAGCTTGATTTCTCCAACTGTCCACTTCTGCTCACTTTTCTTCCCTTTCCTTCTAGAAGTGCTAATCCAAGAACACTTCTCAATAAACATCCTGTTTGCTAATTTTCATCTCAAACAGTCCCCAAAAGCAATATGTAATTCACAACAGTTAATCTGAGAGCTGGAAAGACTGACTGAAATGTAGTTTTCATCTTTTAGTGTATAATAAGTAGGAGCTTAAACACAAACGTGGTAAACTTATGGAATTGAATCTGTATAGGGAACTGTGAATTTTATCTAAAGTATGTTTATTCTTTTCTAAGGATTTTATGTCACTTATACACCAATATCTTCTTTAGTTAAAATTTTAAATAACACAAAAGAATGTGTTCAGAAGTGAGTTTCCTGTTATTAGTCTTTGCCAATCCCATTCAAAACCTATTTTCACAGAGAATCATTCTTACTGAATGCATTTGTATGACATTTATGTCTCTATTCATTAACCCAGCTTTAGTTGTACATTTTTTTGTTCTGATGTTTATTCAAATATTATTTTTTAACCTTCTTGAAATGTGAATACATTCCTCCAATAGGTATATATATATACCAGATAAGTATATTATTTCACAGATTTGTTTACATCTTTTTTATATTTATTGATCAGATCTGTGAATTCATTTTTCCCATTGAAGAAATCTTTCTAAGTGCATAGGAAATCCACCAGTTATCTATGTCAGCCAAATACACTGTTAACAATAATATTCAGGTGATTCTGCAGGATTTCCTGACATACAATCATGGCGACTAAGAGCCCCAGCCTCAGGATGTCCTCAGATTCATTCCCCAGTTACCCACAGTGGTAACCACATTATTAACTTAGATGTTTAGGTTTTTCTTTCTTTCCTGCCTTCGTTTCCACTTCTTCATCTGTACTTCCCAA
The DNA here is from genome assembly GCF_019320065.1 of Cervus canadensis. NCBI lineage: Eukaryota > Metazoa > Chordata > Mammalia > Artiodactyla > Cervidae > Cervus > Cervus canadensis. The sequence continues at coordinate 21,138,327 of NC_057386.1, forward strand.
AATTGCTCTGCAAAGTGAACTACTTGCACTCACGTTTTTGTCTCAATATCAACTTTGGGTGAAATTCAAACAAAGACAATAGATGTTCAGCAAATATTTTTAGCTGATTGATATTAAACCAGTGATGGTGGTTAATTCTCACAAAAGAGATCTAAATTGTGATATCTGGAAGTGCAGAGAACCAGTGTCAACACTTGTGTTCACCTTCTCTCTATCATATCTGTTTCTGTGTTACTATACCACATGTATCCATGGTATCCTATAAGTAAGTTCCATTCTATGAATCAAATTTGAACTTCCACAAATGTGTTTTATCAAGTGACATGTTACTTTTCACATAAACAAATGTGGTTTTCCTCAAGTGTAACCATGATCCTTTGTTTGGAATGTTTCTCCCACTTTTCTCTACTAGTCAAACATACATATTCTTTAAAGGAACATGACATAACCTTAAGTCATCAAAAGCCTTCATTCACTCGACAAACATTTGTCACTAATGTCCTCTGTCCCAGTAACAAAATTAAATTTTATAGTTCATGCCCTCAGGGTGTCTACATTGCAGAGAGTGCAAAATTCGGAGCACAAAGCAGGGACAAATTATATTTGAACAGGGTAGTTAATCATTTCGAGGAAGCACTGGGGTTTTGATAGAGGAAGAGGAGTATGCAGAGATAATGACAAAGAGGAAACATTCCAGGAAGATGAAACGGCTTTAGCAAAGGCTTGCAGCTTTATTTTCCGCCTCTTCCTCAGCTGTCCTAAAACAGCTTAACTTCTGTTTAATCTTACAGAATTTTTTTCCCTCTTAATGTTTCTATGCTTCTTGGCCTATTGCTTAAAGAAGTAGTAAGAATACACACTATATTATATGCTGCACTAAAGATTCAATACAAATATAAGATATTCACCACAATGCTCAGTCAACTCAGCACAATGCCTGGTAAATTTAGCATAGTGCTAGTAAATACTCTAGAAATGATATATGTCATTATTCTTTGCCTTTTACTGAAGATGTATGAAACTTATCCACATATTATATATGTTGATTTTAGTTCTTCATTTAAAAATAGCATAGGAAGCTCAGTCCAGTGCTCTAAGACAACCTAGAGGGGTGAGATGGGATTGGGGTGGGAAGGCAGATCAGAGAGAGGGGATATATATAGTTAGACTTAAAAATAACTGCCATCACCAGCCCAGGTTGGATGCATGAGACAAGTGCTCAGGGCTGGTGCACTGGGAAGACCCAGAGGGATGGGATGGAGAGGGAGGCGGAAGGGGGGATCGGGAAGGGGAACACATGTAAATCCATGGCTGATTCATGTCAATGTATGGCAAAAACCACTATAATATTGTAAGGTAATTAGTCTTCAACTAATAAAAATAAATGGAAAAAAAAAAAAGAAAGTTGCTCATTCATGTCCAGGTTTTGCGAGCCAACGGGCTATACAGTCCATGGAATTCTCCAGGTCAGAATACTGGAATGGGGGGCTGTTCCCTTCTCCAAGGGACCTTCCCAACCCAGGGATCGAACCCAGGTCTCCCACATGGCAGGTGGATTCTTTCCCAGCTGAGCTATCGGGGAAGCCCTTCTTTTAATTATTGCCAAACTATTTCTTAGGCATGTGTCTCATTCAAGCATCTACAGGAAGATGAGGAGTTATATGTCAAGTTCTCTTACTACCCAACAGAATGCCTTCGCTCACTTGAACCCTTATTAATTTCAAACATTTTTATATATAACAAATGCTTTTCTAATGAAATATCCTATGTACTATTCTGAAACTAAAAGATAAATCAAAATATACCATTTGTGTTGCCTAGCCTGGGAGGCATAGAGCAAAAATGTGTTTCTTCTATTTAAAAGCCGTGAGTACAGCTAAGTGCTTGAGACACTGGAGTGAAATCAGACACAGAATTTGTAACTTCCTCGTGGTCTATCTTCCTGACCATCCAAGAGGCCAACATAGGATCACATTCATCCATATTATTTGTGGGACATCACCTCTCGCCAAACATCTTGTTTTAAAATTCATTTCCAGTGTTTAACCTCACCAGCACTTGTTCCCCTCACCTTGACAACAAAATACACATGAGCCATATAAGAAAATTTTCTCTCTGAAGATCAGAGAGCAGTGATAGGAGAGAATATCACATTCAAAAAATAAGTGTTAGGTCATATGACTAATGCTTTGTGAGACATTGGGACCCACCAGGAGCAAAGGTGACATCCACAAGGGAAGAACTGGGACAGGGTTTTCAATTGGACACACAGGCGCTTATCAGGAAAAGGAAAGGTATTATTTCCTCCATTTTCTAATACTGAATGAGAAACACACAATTATGTAATTAAATGATCAATTTTCCTAACAGGGTAAACAATAACAAGGAAATAATGATGTAATAATAGCAGCTCTTCAGCAGGGTATAAAGGGGGCTGGGGGCCGAGAAGACTCTCAGACTCAAGAAGCTCACATTCCTAGAAACTCACCCAGACCTCTACCCTCTGACACCATGGTCAGCTCCTGTTGTGGCTCCGTCTGCTCTGACCAGAGCTGTGGCCGAAGTCTCTGCCAGGAGACCTGCTGCCAGCCCAGCTGCTGCCAGACCACCTGCTGCAGGACCACCTGCTGCCGCCCCAGCTGTGGTGTGTCCAGCTGCTGCCGGCCGGTCTGCTGCCAGCCCACCTGCTCTCGCCCCACCTGCTGCATCTCTAGCTGCTACCGCCCCTCCTGCTGTGTTTCCAGCTGTGGTTCCAGCTGCTGCACGCCTACCTGCTGCATCTCCAGCTGCTGCAGGCCCCAGTGCTGCCAGCCTGTCTGCTGCCAGCCCACCTGCTCTCGCCCCACTTGCTGCATCTCTAGCTGCTACAGCCCCTCTTGCTGTGGGTCCAGCTATGGTTCCAGCTGCTGCAGGCCTACCTGCTGCATCTCCAGCTGCTGCAGGCCCCGCTGTTGCCAGTCTGTGTGCTGCCAGCCCACCTGCTCCCGCATCTCCAGCTGCTGCCGCCCGAGCTGCTGCCTGCGCCCAGTGTGCGGCCGGGTCTCCTGCCACACCACTTGCTATCGGCCCACCTGTGTCATCTCCACCTGCCCCCGCCCCGTGTGCTGTCCCTCCTCTTGCTGCTGAATCTCTGCTTTGAACACACTGCTTCCTCATTTCCTCCCTCCCCACAGTTGCAGAGCTTCTTTTTAAAATGGGGAGGGTTCAAGAGAACCGGTCCATTGAATTTCATAAGCAAACACCAGACACACTGAGCCCTCAATCTAACTTCTGTCCAAACTCCCTCTCTTCTAAATGAAATCACTCAGAATCTACCCAAAAATTACAATCTCCCAACACTCTTCCCTACTTCTTCAGGACATCGGTTTTTCATGCTTAAGGAATTTGTCTCCATCACTAGTGAAACCACTTGATTTTTATCTCTCTGATATGGAAATCCAATGAAGATTTTTTTGCTGTACTCTTTGGTAAAGACTTTGTTATGTCTCGTTATTTCCATGAACCTAAATAAACGTCTTCCTACTGGCACTGAAAATTGAATCTGAAAATTGAATCTGATTGTCACTCTCTTTCTTTTTTTGAAGGATTTACATATTGATCCAAAGTAATTCAATTTTGCCTGCACCTGCCAAACACCACAAATAATCTACCTTCAAGAGTGGTCAAATGACATTGACCACTGCCTAGTAATGTTAAGGAAATAGGTATATTGATCATTTTCTAGTTTATGGGGAAAAGGGGTGAAACTGAAATGATAGAGCATCTATGAATATAATAACAGGAAGAAAGATTTGGAAAGATTGAACGCAAATCACAATTTTTAACGACACCAGCTTTCAGGGTTTTTTCACCTATAAAAGTATCACATAGACAGGTTAGTAAAGTCCATGCATTTTCTACTTCGGGTCACATGCAATGAGTCCTTCATCCACATACACAGTGAAAATGTTAGTCACTCAGCCGTGTCCAACTCTATGCGACTCCGTGGATTGTAGCCCAGCAAGCTGCTCTGTCCACGGAATTCTGCAGGTAAGAATACTGGAGTGGGTTGCCATTCTGTTCTCCAGAGGATCTTTCTGCCCCAGGGATCAAACTCAGGTCTCCTGCACTGCGGGCAGATTCTTAATCTTCTGAGCCACCATGGAAGCCCCAACACATACAGTGGAGTTCTGCTTTATTCTGGTAGCCAGAGCTTCAGTAGATTTGGTTTATTATTATTATTACTATTCAGAGTATTCAGTTTATTCTGACTTATAGTGGGGCTACCTTCAGTGCCAGGCAAGTAATATAAATGAATGAAACAGACCTGGTAACAGTTCCTAGGTTTTGCTGGTGACTGATTTTATGTCCAACAGTAAAAAGGGACCGTTCCAGTGCCATGCTTAGATGTCCACTGAAACTCTATCCCAGCTGATTTCTCCAACTGTCCACTTTAGCTCACTTCCCTTCCCTTTCCTCCTAGCAGTACTCATCCCAAATACACTTCTCGATAAATATCCTGTTTGCTAATTTTCATCTCTGTGTCTGCTTCCTAGGGAACTCAAAGAGTCCCCAAAAGCAATGTGTAACTCACAATAGTTAATCTGAGAGCTGAAAAGACTGACTGAAGCAGTTTTCATCTTTTAGTGTATAGTAAGTAGAAGCTTAATCATAATCTGAGAAAATTTATGGAACTGACTCTGTAGAGAGAACTGTGAATTTTATCTAAAATACATTTATTCTTTTCTACAGATTTTATATCACTTATACATAAACACATGTTTTTTTTTAAAATTTTAATAACACAAAAGAATGTGATCAAAAGTGAGTTGCCCATCATTAGTCTTTGCCAATCCCATTCAAAACCAATTTTTACAAATGGAGATACATTCTTTTTGTTTTGTTTTGTTTTGTTTAATTTTTTCCCCATTTATTTTTATTAGTTGGAGGCTAATTACTTTACAATATTGTAGTGGTTTTTGTCATACATTGAGATGAATCAGCCATGGATTTACATGTATTCCCCATCCCGATCCCCCCTCCCACCTCCCTCTCCACCCAAATGGAGATACATTCTTATTGAATGCATTTGTATAACATCTATGTCTCTATTCACAAACCCAGCTTTGGTTGTACATTTTTTTTTCTGATGTTTATTCAAATATCATTTTTTTGCCTTTAGGCAATGTTAATATATTCCTCCAATACCTGGTAAGTATATTACTTGACAGATTTGTTCACATATTTTTTATATTTATTGTTGAGAACTGTGAATACATTTTTCCCATTAGATTTTATAAAGAAATATTGCTATCTGCATAAGAAATCTATTAATGTTCTAAGCCAGCCAACTGCACTGTTAACAATAATATTCAGGTGATTCTTTGGGATTTTCTAGACATATAATCATGGCGGCTAATAGCCCCCAGCCTCAGGTATGTCTCTAGATTCATTCCTCAGTTACCCACAGTGGTAACCACATTATTGACTCAGACTCATGGGTTTTTCTTTCATTCCTGCCTTGCTTTCTCATTTCCTCATGCATACTTCCCAGAATCCCCATCACGCTCCCCAAGTGAACTACTGCACTCACATATATGTTTCAATATCTATTTTGGGTGCAATTGAAACAAAGACAGTAGATGTCCAGCAAATATTTTTAGTTGATTGATATTAAACCAGTGGTGATATTAAACCAGAGTAAGAATACACACTGTATTATATGTTGTAGTAAAGATTCAAATCAAATATAAGATATTCAGCAAAATGCTCAGTGAACAATGCCTGGTAAATTTAGCATAATGCATAGCAAATACAAATGATAAATATCATTATTCCTCACCTTTTATTGAAGATGTATTCTCACAAAAGAGAGCTAAATTGGGAGGTCTGGAAGTGAAGAGAACCAGTTTCAACATTTGTGTTCACCTCCTTTCTAGCATATCTGTTTCAGTGTTAACAGTATATGTATCCATGGTGTCCTATACATATAAAGTTCTATTTTACGGATCAAATTTGAACTTCCATATATGTGTTTTACCAGGTGACATGCTGTTTGCCACATAAACAAATGTGGTTTTCCTCAAGTGTAACCATGACCCCTTTGTTTGGATTGTTTCTCCCACTTTTCACTACCAGACAAACGACTCATAATTTTAAAGGTCCATTACCCACCCATAAGTCATCCAAAAGCCTTCATTCACTCGACAAACGTTTGTCACTAATGTGCTCTGTCCCAGTAACAAAATTAAATTTCATAGTTCATGCCTTCAGGGTGTCTACATCGAAATAGTGGAATGACAGAAAGTATCTGTGGTAAGGCAGAGAGTACAAAATTCGGAGCACAACGCAGGGACAAATTGTATTGGTACAGGGTAGTTAATCATTGAGAGGAAGCATTCAGGGGAAACCTGGGATATTGACAGAGGAATAGTAGTTTGCAAAGATAATGACAAAGATGAAACATTCCAGGAAGATGAGACAGTTCAGCAAAGGCATGCAAGGTTTATTTTCCACCTCTTCCTCAGCTGTCCTAAAACAGCTTAAATTCTATTTAATCTTATAGATTTTATTTTTGGTCTTCTTAATGTTTCTATGCTTCTTTGGACTATTGCTTAAAGAAAGAGTAAGAATACACACTGTATTATATGCTGTAGTAAAGATTAAAAACAAATATAAGATATTCAGCAAAATGCTCAGTGACTCAGCACAATGCCTGGTAAATTTAACATAATGCATAGTAAATACTCTACAAATGATAAATATCATTATTTCTCACCTTTTATTGAAGATGTATGAAACTTATCCACATACTATATATGTTGATTTTAGTTCTTCATTTAAAATTAACATAGGAAGCTCATTCCGGTACTCTACGACAACCTAGAGGGTGGGATGGGATTGGGGTGGGAGGGCGGATCAGAAGGAAGGGACATATATATACTTAGGGCTGAATCACAGAAACCTACTCAACCTTGTAAAGGAATTATCCTCCATTTAAAAAATAAAGACTTTAAAAAAATAACTGTCATTCTTTTGAAAATGAAAGTCGCTCAGTTAAGTCCAGCTCTTTGTGACCCCATGGACTATACAGTCCATGGAATTCTCCAGGTCAGAATACAGGAATGGGAGGGCTTTCTCTTTTCCAGGGGATCTTCCCAACCCAGGGCTCAAACCCAGGTCTCCCACATTGCAGGCAGATTCTTTCCCAGCTGAGCTATCGGGGAAGCCCTTCTTTTAACTATTGCCAAACTGTTTCTTAGGCATGTGTCTCATACAAGCATATACAGGAAAAGATGAGGACTTACAGCCAAGTTCTCTTACTATCCAACAGAATTCTTGGATCCATATTTTTGAAGGCTTATTCATTCCAAACACGTTTATATATAACGAATGCTTGTGTAATGAAATATCTGTGTACAAGTTTGACAACTAAAGGATAAATCAAAACAACCCATTCTGGTTGCCTAGTCTGGGAGACATGCAGCAAAAATGTATTTCTTCTATTTAAAAGCTGTGAGTACTGCTAAGCGCTTGAGACACTGGAGTGAAATCAGACACAGAATTTGAAACTTCCTTATGGTCTACATATCTTCCTGACCATCCAAGATGCCCATTTAGGATCACATTCATCCATATTATTTGTAGGACATCCTGCCCCCAAACATCTTTCTTTCTAATTCCTTTCCAGTGTTTCACCTGACCAGCACTTGTTCCCCTCACCCTTGACAACAAAATACACATGAGCTGTATAAAAAACTTTTTCTCTCTGAAGTTCAGAGAGCAGTGATAGGAGAGAATATCACATTAAAAAAAAAGATGCTAGAGTCATATGATAAAAGCTTTGTAAGACATTGAACCAACCAGTAGAAAAAGTGACACCCAAAAGGAAGAACTGGGACAGGGCTTCCAATTGAACAGACAGGCACTTACCAGGAAAAGGAAAGTTATTGTTTACTCCATTTTGGAATACTGCATGAGAAACACACAATTATGTAATTAAATGATCAATTTTCAAGGAGGGTTAAACAATAACAAGGAAATAATGATATAATGGTAGCAACTATTCAGCAGGATATAAAGGGGGCTGCAGACCGAGAAGACTCTCAGACTCAAGAAACACAGTTTCCTGGAAACTCACCCAGAACCTCTACCCTCTGACACCATGGTCAGCTCCTGTTGTGGCTCCGTCTGCTCTGACCAGAGCTGTGGCCGAAGTCTCTGCCAGGAGACCTGCTGCCAGCCCAGCTGCTGCCAGACCACCTGCTGCAGGACCACCTGCTGCCGCCCCAGCTGTGGTGTGTCCAGCTGCTGCCGGCCGGTCTGCTGCCAGCCCACCTGCTCTCGTCCCACCTGCTGCATCTCTAGCTGCTGCCGCCCCTCCTGCTATGGGTCCAGCTGCGGTTCCAGCTGCTGCAGGCCTACCTGCTGCATCTCCAGCTGCTGCAGGCCCCGCTGTTGCCAGTCTGTGTGCTGCCAGCCCACCTGCTCCCGCATCTCCAGCTGCTGCCGCCCGAGCTGCTGCCTGCGCCCAGTGTGTGGCCGGGTCTCCTGCCACACCACTTGCTATCGGCCCACCTGTGTCATCTCCACCTGCCCCCGCCCCGTGTGCTGTCCCTCCTCTTGCTGCTGAATCTCTGCTTTGAACACACTGCTTCCTCATTCCCTCCCTCCCCACAGTTGAAGAGCTTCTTTTTAAAATGGGGAGGGTTCAAGAGGACTGGTCCCTTGAATTTCATAAGCAAACACCAGACATCGGAGCCCACGTTCTAACTTCTGTCCAAACTCCCTCTCTTCTAAATGAGATCACTCAGAATCTCCCAGGAAATTACATTCTCCCAATATGCCTCCCTATTTCTTAGGACATCTGTTTTTCATGCTTAAGAGATTTGTCTCCATCACTTGTGGGGCCACAGATTTTTATCTCTCTGATATGGAAATCCAATGAAGATTTTTTGTTGTACTCTTTGGTAAAGATTTTCTATGTCTCGTTATTTCCATGAACCTAAATAAACGTCCTCCTAGTGACACTGAAAATTGAATTTGAATGTTACTCTGTTTCTTTTTTTTTAAGGATTTATATTTCGATCCAAAGTAATTGTATTTTGCCTGCACCTGCCAAACAACACAAATTAATCAACCTTCAAGAGAGGTCAAATAACACTGATCACTATTAGTTATGCCTAGAAAATAGATAAATAATCATTTTCTAGTCTTTATGGGGCAAAAGGGTGATACTGAAGTGATAAGAGCTTCTATGAATATAACACGAGGAAAGTTTTGAAAATATTGAACACAATTCATGATTTTAAGAACACCACCTTTCAGGGTTTTTTCACCTATAAAAGCAGGGGATGGATAGTTTAGCAAAGTCTATGTATTTTCTACTTTGGGTCACATACAAAGAGACCTTCGTCCACATACACAGTGAAAATGTTAGTCACTCAGCCGTGTCCAACTCTATGCGACTCCATGTATTGTAGCCCAGCAGGCTCCTCTGTCCACGAAATTCTGCAGGCAAGAATACTGGAGTGGATTACCATTCCATTCTCCAGGGGATCTTTCTGCCCCAGGGATGAAACCCAGGTCTCCTGCACTGCAGGCAGATTCTTAATCTTCTGAGCCACCATGGAAGCCCCAACACATACAGTGGATTCTGCTTTATTCTGGTAGCCAGAGCTTCAATAGATTTGGTTTATTATTATTATTACTATTCAGAGTATTCAGTTTATTCTGACTTATAGTGGGGCTACTTTCATTGCCAGGCAGGTGATATAAATGAATGAAACAGACGTTGTGACAGTTCCTTGGTATTGCTGGTGACTGTGATTTTATGTCCAAGACAAAAAACGGGACCTTTTCAGTGCCATGCTTAGATGTCCACTGAAACTCTATCCCAGCTTGATTTCTCCAACTGTCCACTTCTGCTCACTTCCCTCCTCTTTCCTCCTAGAAGTCCTAGTCCTAAGAGCACTTCTCGATAAATATCCTGTTTGCTAATTTTCACCTCTGCCTCCTAGGGAACTCAAACAGTCCCGAAAAGCAATTTATAATTCACAACAGTTAATTTGAGAGCTGAAAAGACTGACTGAAATGTAGTTTTCATCTTTTAGTGTCTAGTAAGTAGAAGCTTAATCATAATCTGAGAAAACTTATGGAAATGAATCCTTAGAACTGTGAATTTTATCTAAAGTACTTTTATTTTTTCTAAGGATTTTATGTCACCTATACACACACATGCTTTTTTAAAAATTTTGAATAACACAAAAGAATGATCAAAATAGTTGCCCATCATTTGTCTTTGCCAATCCCATTCAAAACCAAGTTTTATAATGGAGATACATTCTTATTGAATGCATTTGTATGACATTTACGTCTTTATTTAGAAACCCAGCTTTACTTGTACATTTTTTTGTTCTGATGTTTATTCAAATATTATTTTTTTGGCCTTCAGGTAATGTTAATACATTCCTCCAGTACCTGGTAAGTATATTATTTGACAGATTTGTTTACATATATTTTATATTTATTGTTGAGAACTGTGAATACATGTTTCCCATTAGACTTTATGAAGAAATATTGCTAAGTGCATAGGAAATTTATCAGTGTTCTAAGCCAGCCAACTTCACTGTTTAAAATAATATTCAGGTGATTCTTTCGGATTTTCTAGACATATAATCATGGTGGTGAATAGCCCGCAGCCTCAGGTATGTCCCCGGATTCATTCCTCAGTTACTCACAGTGGTAACCGTGTTATTAACCCAGACTTACAGGTCTTTCTTTCATTCCTGCCTTACTTTCTCTTTTCCTCATGTGTATGTCCCAGAATTCACCCCTCCACCCCCCCCACCCCCCTGCCAAGTGAACTACTTGCACTCACATTTATGTTTCAATATCTATTTTGGGTGCAAATGAAACAAAGACAATAGATGCTCAGCAAATATTTTTAGCTGATTGATATTAAACCAGTGGTGGTGGTTACTTCTCACAAAAGAGAGCTAAATTGGGATGTCTGCAAGAGAAGAGAATCAGTGTCAACACTTATGTTCTCCTCCTTTCTATCATATCTGTTTCTGTGTTAATACAGTATATGTATCCATGGTGTCCTATAAGTATGTATGATTCTATGGATCAAAGTTGAACTTCCACAAACGTGTTTTATCAGGTGACATGTTGCTTGCCACATGAGCAAATGTGGTTTTCCTCAAGTGTAACCATGATCCCTTTGACTGGAATATTTCTCCCACTTTTCTCCACCAGGCAAAAAAGACATATTTTTTAAAGGAACATGACATACCCTTAAGTCATCCAAAAGCCTTCATTCACCCGACGAACATTTGTCACTGATGTGCTCTGTCCCAGTAACAAAAATAAATTTTACAGGTCACGCCTTCAGGGTATCCCCATCACAATAGTGGATATGACAGAAAGTAACTGGTACAGCAGAGAGTGCAAAAAACAGAGCACAACGCAGGGACAAATTGTATTTAATCATTGCAGGGAAGCAAGAAGGATAAACCTGGGGTTTTGAGAGAGGAATAGGAGTTTACAAAGATAACGACAAAGATGAAACATTCCAGGCAGATTACATGGCTTCAGAAAAGGCTTGCAAGCTTTATTTTTCACCTCTTCATTAGCTGTCCTAAACAGCTTAACATTTGTTTAATCTTACACAAATTTTTTTTTCTCTTAACATTTCTATGTTTCTTTGGCCTATTGCTTGAAGAAGTAGTAAGGATACACACTATATTATATACTGCGTTAAAGATTCAAAACAAATATAAGATATTCAGCACAGTTCTCAGTGAACTCAGCACAGTGTCTGGTAAATTTAGCATAATGCATAGTAAATACTCTACAAATGATAAATATCATTATTCCTCACCTTTATTGAAGATGTATGGATATATGTTGATTTTAGTTCTTCATTTAAAAATAGCATAGGAAGCTCAGTCTGGTGCTCTATGACAACCTAGAAGGGTGGGATGGGATTGGGATGGGAGGGTGGATCAGAGGGAGGAGACATATATATACTTAGGGCTGAATCACATTGTTGTACTGCAGAAAGCTACACAAACTTGTAAAGGAACTATCCTCCAATTAAAAAATAAAGACTTAAAAAAATAACTGGCATTCTAAACTAGTACAGCCACTATGGAAAACAGTGTGGAGATTCCTTAAAAAACTGGAAATAGAACTGCCATATGACCCAGCAATACCACTTCTGGGCATACACACTGAGGAAACCAGATCTGAAAGAGACACATGCACCCCAATGTTCATCGCAGCACTGTTTATAATAGCCAGGACATGGAAGCAACCTAGATGCCCATCAGCAGATGAATGGATAAGGAAGCTGTGGTACATATACACCATGGAATTTTACTCAGCCGTCAAAAGGAATTCATTTGAACCAGTCCTAATGAGATGGATGAAACTGGAGCCCCTTATACAGAGTGAAGTAAGCCAGAAAGATAAAGAACATTACAGCATACTAACACATATATATGGAATTTAGAAAGATGGTAATGATAACCCTATATGCAAAACAGAAAAAGAGACACAGAAATACAGAACAGACTTTTGAACTCTGTGGGAGAAGGTGAGGGTGGGATGTTTCAAAAGAACAGCATGTATACTATCTATGGTGAAACAGATCACCAGCCCAGGTGGGATGCATGAGACAAGTGCTCCGGCCTGGTGCACTGGGAAGACCCAGAGGAATCGGGTGGAGAGGGAGGTGGGAGGGGGGATCGGGATGGGGAATAAGTGTAAATCTATGGCTGATTCATATCAATGTATGACAAAACCCACTGAAATGTTGTGAAGTAATTAGCCTCCAACTAATAAAAAAATTTAAAAAAAAAAACTGGCATTCTTTTGAAAATGAAAGTCACTCAGTCATGTCCAGCTCTTTGTGACCCCATAGACTATATAGTCCATGGAATTCTCCAGGTCAGAATACTGGAATGGGTAGTCGTTCCCTTCTCCAGGGGATCTTACCAACCCAGAGATCGAACCAAGGTATCCCACATTGCAAGCAGATTCTTTACCAGCTGACTTACCAGGGAAGCCCTTTCTTTTTTTGACTATTGCCACGCTGTTTTTTATGCACGTGTCTCATTCAAGTATCTACAGGAAAAGGATGAGGAGTTATCTGTCAAGTTCTCTTACTACCTAACAGAATTCTTGGATCCATATTTTTGAAGGCTTAATCATTCCAAACACGTTTATATATAACAAATGCTTTTATAATGAAATATCCTGTGTACAAGTTTGACAACTAAAAGATAAATCACAGCATTCCATTCTGGTTGCCTAGCCTGGGAGACATACAGCAAAAACCTGTTTCTTCTATTTAAAAGCGGTGAGTACTGCTAAGTGCTTGAGACAGTGGAGTGAAATCAGACACAGAATTTGAAACTTCCTTGTGGTCTACTTATCCTCCTGACCATCCAAGATGCCCACTTAGGATCACAGTCATCCATATTATTTGTGGGACATCCTCCCCCAAACATCTTTCTAATTCCTTTCCAGTGTTTCACCTGACCAGCACTTGTTCCCCTCACCCTTGACAACAAAATATACATGAGCCATATAAGAAATTTTTCTCTCTGAAGTTCAGAGAGCAGTGATAGGAGAGAATATCACATAAAAAAAAGATGCTAGAGTCATATGATAAAAGCTTTATAAGACATTGAACCAACCAGTAAAAAAGGTGACACCCAAAGGAAGAACTAGGACAGGACTTTCTTTCCTTTTTTTTTTTCATTTGTTTTTATTAGTTGGAGGGTAATTACTTTACAATATTGTAGTGGGTTTTGTCATACATTGACATGAATCAGCCATGGATTTATACGCATTCCCCATCCCGATCCCCCCTCCCACCTCCCTCTCTACCCGATCCCTCTGAGTCTTCCCAGTGCACCAGGCCCGAGCACTTGTCTCATGCATCCAACCTGGGCTGGTGATTTGTTTCACCCTAGATAATATACATGTTTCGATGCTGTTCTCTCGAAACACCCCACCCTCGCCTTCTCCCACAGAACCCAAAAGTATGTTCTGTACATCTGTGTCTCTTTTTCTGTTTTGCATGTAGGGTTATCATTACCATCTTTCTAATTGGACACACAGGCACTTACCAGGAAAAGGAAATGTATTGTTGTCTCCATTTTGGAATGATGCATGAGAAACACACAATTATGTAATTAAATGATCAATTTTCCTTTGGGGGATAAACAATAACAAGGAAATAATGATATAATGGTAGCAGCTCTTCAACAGTATATAAGGGGGCTGCGGGCCGAGAAGACTCTCAGACTCAAGAAACTCACTTTCCTGGAAAGTCCAGAACCTCTACCCTCTGACACCATGGTCAGCTCCTGTTGTGGCTCCGTCTGCTCTGACCAGAGCTGTGGCCGAAGTCTCTGCCTGGAGACCTGCTGCCGCCCCAGCTGCTGCCAGACCACCTGCTGCAGGACCACCTGCTGCCGCCCCAGCTGTGGTGTGTCCAGCTGCTGCCGCCCAGTCTGCTGCCAGCCCACCTGCTCTCGCCCCACCTGCTGCATCTCTAGCTGCTACCGCCCCTCCTGCTGTGTTTCCAGCTGTGGTTCCAGCTGCTGCACGCCTACCTGCTGCATCTCCAGCTGCTGCAGGCCCCAGTGCTGCCAGCCTGTCTGCTGCCAGCCCACCTGCTCTCGCCCCACCTGCTGCATCTCTAGCTGCTGCCGCCCCTCCTGCTATGGGTCCAGCTGTGGTTCCAGCTGCTGCAGGCCTACCTGCTGCATCTCCAGCTGCTGCAGGCCCCGCTGTTGCCAGTCTGTGTGCTGCCAGCCCACCTGCTCCCGCATCTCCAGCTGCTGCCGCCCGAGCTGCTGCCTGCGCCCAGTGTGCGGCCGGGTCTCCTGCCACACCACTTGCTATCGGCCCACCTGTGTCATCTCCACCTGCCCCCGCCCCGTGTGCTGTCCCTCCTCTTGCTGCTGAATCTCTGCTTTGAACACACTGCTTCCTCATTCCCTCCCTCCCCACAGTTGCAGAGCTTCTTTTTAAAATGGGGAGGGTTCAAGAGGACTGGTCCCTTGAATTTCATAAGCAAACACCAGACATACCGAGCCCGTGTTCTAACTTCTCTCCAAACTCCCTCCCTTCCAAATGAGAACACTCAGAATATCCTAGATTACATTCTCCCAACACTTGTTCCTATTTCTATAGGACATCTGTTTTTTGTGCTTAAGGAATTTGTCTCTATCACTTGTGGGGCCACCGATTTCTATCTCTCTGATATGGAAATCCAATGAAGATTTTTTGGTGTAATCTTTGGTAAAGATTTTCTTACATCTTTTTGTTTCCATGAACCTAAATAAACGTCCTCCTATTGGCACTGAAATTTGAATCTGATTGTTACTTTCTTTCTTTTTTTAAAGGATTTACATTTTGATCCAAAGTAATTGAATTTTGCCTGCACCTGCCAAACATCACAAATTAATCAACCTTCAAGAGAGGTCAAATGACTTTGATCACTGCCTAGTTATGTCTGAAAAATAGAAAATTAATCATTTTCTAGTCTTTATGAGGAAAGGGGGTGAAATTGAAGTGATAGAGCATCTATGAAGATAATAACATGAGAAAAGATTTAGAAAGATTGAACAAAATTCATGGTTTTTAACAACACCACCTTTCAGGGTTTTTTCACTTATAAAAGCATCACAGAGATAGCTTAGTAAAGTCTATGTGTTTTCTGCTTCGGGTCACATACAATGAGTCCTTCGTCCACGTACACAGTTGAAATGTTAGTCACTCAGCCGCATCCAACTCTATGTGACCCTGTGGATTGTATTCCAGGAGGCTCCTCTGTCTAGGGATTCTGTAGGTAAGAATACTGGAGTGGGTTGCCATTCCATTTTCCAGGGGATCTTTCTGCCCCAGGGATCGAATCCAGGTCTCCTGCATTTCTGGCAGATTCTATATCTTCTGAACCACCATGGAAGATCCTATACCTACAGTGGAGTTCTGGTAGCCAGAGCTTCAGTAGATTTGGTTTATTATCATTATTACTATTCAGAGTATTCAGTTTATTCTGCCTTATAGTGGGGCTACCTTCAGTGCCAGGCAGCTGATATAAAGCAATGAAACAAACTTGGTGACAGTTCCTAGGTATTGCTGGTGACTGATTTTATGTCCAAGAGTAAAAAGGGAGCTTTCCAGTGCCATGCTTAGATGTCCATTGAAACTCTATCCTAGCTTGACTTCTCCAACTGTCCTTTTCTGCTCACTTCCTTTCCCTTTCCTCCTAGCAGTACTAATTCCAAGATCACATCTCAGTAAACACCCTGTTTGCTAATTTTCATCTCTGGATCTGCTTCCTAGGGAATTCAAACAGTCCCGAAAAGCAATTTGTAATTCACAACAGTTAATGTGAGATCTGGAAAGACTGACTGCAATGTAGTTATCATCTTTTAGTACATAATAAGACTTCCCTGTTGGCTCAGATGGTAAATCGTCTGTCTACAATGTGGGAGACCCGGGTTTAATCCCTGGTTCAGGAAGATCTCCTGGAGAAGGAAATGGCAACCCACTGCAATATTCTTGCCTGGAAAATCCCATGGATGGAGGACCCAGGTAGGCTACAGTCCATGGGGTCACAAAGAGTCTGACACGACTGAGCGATAGTATATAATAAGTACAAGCTTAAACATAAACATAGAAAACTTATGGAACTGAATTTGTAGACAGAACTGTGAATTTTATCTGAAGTACTTATATTCTTCTCTAAGGATTTTATGTCACTTATACACAAACACACGCTTTTTTTAAAAAAATTTGAATAACACTAAAGAATGTGATCAAAAGTGAGTTGCCCATCATTTGTCTTTGCCAATCCCATTCAAAACCAATTTTTACAAATGGAGATAAATTCTTATTGAATCCTTTTGTATGACATTTATGTCTTTATTCACAAACTCACCTTTACTTGTACATTTTTTTTCTGATGTTTATTCAAATATTATTTTTTGGTCTTCAGGCAATGTTAATACATTTCTCCAATACCAGATAAGTATATTATTTGACAGTTTTGTTTACATATCTTTTTATATTTATTGCTCAGATCTGTGAATTCACATTTTTGCCATTACATTTTATGAAGAAATATAAAAGTGCATAAGAAATCTATCAGTTTTCTAAGACAGCCAGCTTCACTGTTAACAATAATATTCAGTGGATTCTGTGGGATTTTCTAGGCATATCACCATGGCAGCTAATAGCTCCCAGCCTCAAGTATGCCCCAGATTCATTCCTCAGTTACCCACAGTGGCAACTGCATTATTAACCCAGACTTTTGGCTTTTTCTTTCTTTCCTGTCTTCCTTTCCCACTTCCTCATGTGTACTTCCGAGAATTGCATCCCCAGGTGAACTACTTGCACTCATATCTTTGTTTCAGTATCTACTTTGGGTGCAATTCAAACAAAGACAATAGATGTTCAGCAAATATTTTTAGCTGATTGACATTAGACCAGTGACGGTGGTTATTTCTCACAAAAGAGAGCTAAATTGGGATGTCTGGAAGTGAAGAGAACCAGTGTCAACATTTGTATTCACCTCTTTTCTATCGTATCTGTTTCTGTGTTAATACAGTATCTTTATCCATGGTTACCTGTAAATAAGTTCCATTCTATAGGTCAAATTTGAATTTCCACAAATGTGTTTTATCAGGTGACACGTTGCTTGCCATGTAAACAAATGTGGTTTTCCTCAAGTGTAACCATGATCCCTTTGTTTGGAATGTTTCTCCCACTTTTCATTAGCAGGCAAAACAGACAAATTTTTTAAAGGACCATTACATACCCTTAATTTATCCAAAAGCCTTCATTCACTCAACAAACATTTGTCACTAATGTCCTCTGTCCCAGTAACAAAATTAAATTTAATAGTTCATGCCCTCAGGGTGTCTGCATCGCAGAAAGTGCAAAATTCGGAGCACAATGCAGGGACAAATTGTATTTGAACAGGGTAGTTAATCATTGGGAGGAAGCATTCAGAGGAAAGCTAGGGTTTTGACAGAGGAATAGGACTTTGCAGAGATAATGACAAAGACGAAACATTCCAGGAAGATGAAGCAGCTTGAGCAAAGGCTTGCAAGCTTTATTTTTCACCCCTTCTCAGGTGTCCTAATACAGCTTAACTTCTGTTTAATCTTACACACAAGCTTTCTCTTTTTCCTCTTAAACTTTCTATGCTTCTTTGGCTTATTGCTTAAAGAAGTAGTAAGAATACACACTATATTATATACTGCATTAAAGATTCAAAACAAATATAAGATATTCAGCACAATGCTTAGTGAATACAGCATAATGCCTAGTGAACTTAGCATAATGAATAGTGAGTACAAATGATAAATATCATCACTCCTTACCTTTTATTGACAATGTATGGAACTTATCCACATACTATATATGTTGATCTCAGTTCTTCACTTAAAATAACATACGAAGCTCAGTTCAGTGCTCTATGACAACCTAGAGGGGTGGGATGGGATTGGGGTGGGATGGCAGCTCAAAGGGAGGGGACATATATATAATTATGGCTCAATCACATTTTTGTACTGCAGGAACCTACACAACCTTGTAAAGGAATTATCTTCCAATTAAAAAATAAAGACTTAAAATAAATAACTGTCATTCTTTTGAAAAAGAAAGTCATTCAGTTGTGTCCAGCTCTTTGAGATCCCATGGACTATACAGTCCATGGAATTCTCCAGTTTAGAATACTGGAATGGGTAGCCATTCCCTTCTCCAGGGGAACTTCCCAACCCAGGGATCGAACCCAGGTCTCCCACACTGCAGGCAGATTCTTTACCAGCTGAGCTATCAGGGAAGCCCTTCTTTTAGCTATTGCCAAACTGTTTTCACACTGTTCATGGGGTTCTCAAGGTAAGAATACTGAAGTGATTTGCCATTCACTTCTCCAGTGGACCAAGCTTTGTCAGAACTCTCTACCATTACCTGTCTGTCTTAGGTGGCCCTACACAGCATGGCTCATAGTTTCAATGAGTTAGACAAGGCTGTGGTCCCTGTGATGAGATTGGTTAGTTTTCTGTGTTTGGTTTTCAGTCTGTCTGCCTTATGATGGAGAAAGATAAGAGGCTTATAGAAGCTTCCTGATGGGAAAGACTGACTGAGGGGAAAACTGGCTCTTGTTCTGATGGGTGGGGCCATGCTCAGTAGTTTAGTTCAGTTGCTCAGTCAAGTCCAATTCTTTGTGACCCCATGAACTGCAGCACGCCAGGCCTCCCTGTCCATCACCAACTCCCGGAGTCCACCCAAACCCACGTCCATCGAGTCGGTGATGCCATCCAACCATCTCATCCTCTGTCATCCTCATCTCCTCCTGCCCTCAGTCTTTCCCATCATCAGAGTCTTTTCAAATGAGTCAGTTCCTCTCATCAGATGGCCAAAGTATTGGAGATTCAGCTTCAACATCAGTCCCTCCAATGAACACCCAGGAGGAATCTCCTTTAGGATGGACTGGTTGGATCTCCTTGCAGTCCAAGGGACTCTCAAGAGTCTTCTCCAACACCTCAGTTCAAAAGCATCAATTCTTCACCACTCAGCCTTCTTTATAGTCCAAATCTCACATCCATACATGACTACTAGAAAAACCATAGCCTTAACTGGACAGACCTTTGTGGACAAAGTAATGTCTTTGCTTTTTAACATGCTGTCTAGTTTGGTCATAACTTTCCTTTCAAGGAGTAAGCATCTTTTAATTTCATGGCTGCAATCACCATCTGCAGTGATTTTGGAGCCCCCCAAAATAAAATCCTGACACTGTTTCCACTGTTTCCCCATCTATTTGCCATGAAGAGATGGGACTGGATGTCATGATCTTAGTTTTCTGCATGTTGGGCTTTAAGCAAACTTTTTCACTCTCTTTCACTTTCATCAAGAGCCTTTTTAGTTCCTCTTCACTCTCTGCCATAAGGGTGGTGTCATCTGCATATCTGAGGTTATTGATATTCCTTCTGGCAATCTTGATTCCAGCTTGTGCCTCATCCAGCCCAGCATTTCTCTTGATGTACTCTGCATATAAGTTAAATAAGCAGGGTGACAATACACAGCCTTGACGTACTCCTTTTCCTATTTGGAACCAGTCTGTTGTTCCATGTCCAGTTCTAACTGTTGCTTCCTGACCTGCATACAGGTTTCTTAAGAGGCAGGTCAGGTGGTCTGATATTCCCATCTCTCTCAGAATTTTCCACAGTTTTTTGTGATCCACACAGTCAAAAGCTTTGGCATAGTCAATAAGGCAGAAATAGATGTTTTTATGGGACTCTCTTGCTTTTCTGATGATCCAGCGAAGGTTGGCAATTTGATCTCTGGTTCCTCTGCCTTTTCTAAAACCAGCTTGAACATCTGGAAGTTCACAGTTCATGTATTTCTGAAACCTGGCATGGAGAATTTTAAGCACTACTTTACTAGCGTGTGAGATGAGTGCAATTGTGTGGTAGTTTGAGCATTCTTTGGCATTGCCTTTCTTTTGGATTGGAATGAAAACTGACCTTTTCCAGTCCCATGGCCACTGCTGAGTCTTCCAAATTTGCTGGCATATTGAGAACAGCACTTTCACAGCATCATCTTTTAAGATTTGAAATAGCTCAACTGGAATTTCATCACCTCCGCTAGCTTTGTTCATAGTGATGTTTCCAAAGGCCCACTTGACTTTACATTCCAGGATGTCTGGCTCTAGGTGAGTGATCACACCATGGTGATTATCTGGGTCATGAAGATCTTTTTTGTACAGTTCTCTGTGTATTCTTGCCACCTCTTCTTAATATCTTCTGCTTCTGTTAGGTCCATACCATTTCTGTCCTTTATTGAGCCCATCTTTGCATGAAATATTCCCTTGCTATCTCTAATTTTCTTGAAGAGATCTCTAGTCTTTCCCATTCTATTGTTTTCCCCTATTTCTTTGCACTGATCACTGAGGAAGGCTTTCTTATCTCTCCTTGCTATTCTTTGGAACTCTGCATTCAATTGGGTATATCTTTCCTCTTCTTTGCTTTTTGCTTCCCTTCTTTTCACAGCTATTTGTAAGGCCTCCTCAGACAGCCATTTTGCTTTTTTGCATTTCTTTTTCTTGGGGATGATCTTGATTCCTGTCTCCTGTACAATGTCATGAACCTCCATCCATAGTTCATCAGGCACTCTGTCTATCAAGTCTAGTCCCTTAAATGTATTTCTCACTTCCACTGTATAGTCATAAGGGATTTGATTTAGGTCATACCTGAATGGTCTAGTGATTTTCTCCACTTTCTTCAAGTAAATATTTATCAATTTTCTATTGAAGGGCAAAGCTGTGTTCCCTCTCTGCTATTTACCAGGGGCCAAACTATGATGGAGGTAATGAATATAATGGCTTCCTCCTTCAAAAGGTCCCATTCATGCACTGTTACACTCAATGCCCCCAACTCTGCAGCAGGCCACTGCCAACCCATGCCTCTGCTGGAGACTCCTGGACATTCACAGGCAAGTCTGGGTCAGTCTCTTGTAGGGTCACTGCTTGTTTCTCCTGGGTCTTGGTGCACCCAAGGTTTTGTTTGTGCCCTCCAAGAGTCTGTTTCCCCAGTCCTGTGTAAACCCCTGGTGGGGTTAATGGTGACTTCCTCCAAGGGGGCTTATGCCATACCCAAGTCTACTGCACCCAGAGTCCCTGCCCCTTCAGCAGTCTGCTGCTGAAGCATAACTCCTCAGGGGGTACTCCAACATAGTTCTGTCTCAGTCTCTTTGGGGTCTTTAGGTCCTGGTGTGCACAAGATATGTTTGAGCCCTCTAAGCATCTCTAGCACGTATGGACTTTGATTCTAAATATGATTTTGCCCCTTCTACCATCTTGCCTTTACATGAGGTATCTCCTTAAAGTTGCTCCAACACCACACAGCCACCACTCCAGCATCAGCTACCATCTTGCTGGGGCTTCTCTGCAGTTGGATGTGGGGTATCTCCTCATAGTCACCTCACCACCACACAGCCACTGCTCCAGGGCCTATGGTCTTGCTGGAGCTGCTGAGTGCCAAAGAATTGATGCTTTTGAACTATGGTGTTGGGGAAGACCCTTGAAAGTCCCTTGGACAGCAAGGAGATCCAACCAGTCCATCCTATAGGAAATCAGTCCTAAATATTCTTTGAAAGGACTGATGCTGAAGCTGAAACTCCAATACTTTGGTCACCTGATGCAAAGAACTGACTCATTTGAAAAGACCATGATGCTGGGAAAGGTTGAAGGCAGGAGGAGAAGGGGATGACAGAGGATGAGATGGTTGGATGGCGTCACCGACTCAATGGACATGATTTTTTCTTTTTTCTTTTTTTTTGGACATGAGTTTGAGTAAGCTTCAGGAGTTGGTGATAGTCAGGGAGGCCTGGCATGCTACAGTCCATGGGGTCACAAAGAGTCAGACATGACTGAGTGACTGAACTGAACTGATTGAAACTGTTTCTTATGCATGTGTCTTAGTCAAGTATCTATAGGAAAAAGATGAGGGGTTATCTGTCAAGTTCTCTTACTACCCAACAGAATGTCTTGGATCCATATTTTTGAAGGCTTAATCATTCCAAACATGTTTATATATAATGAATGCTTTTATAATGAAATATGCTGTGTATAAGTTTGACAACTAAAAGATAAATCACAACATCCATCTGGTTGCCTAACCTGGGAGACATACAGCAAAAATGTGTTTCTTCTATTTAAAAGCTATGAGTATTGCTAAGTGCTTGAGACAGTGGAGTGAAATCAGACACAGAATTTGAAACTTCCTTGTGGTCTAACTATCTTCCTGACCATCCAAGATGCCCACATAGGATCACATTCATCCATAGTATTTGTCGGACATCCTTCCCCCAAACAGCTTTCTGTCTAATTCCTTTTCAGTGTTTCATCTGACAAGCCATGTTCCCCTCACCCTTGACAACAAAATATATATGAGCCTTATAAGAAACATTTTCTCTCTGATGTTCAAAAAGCAGTGATAGGAGAGAATAACACATTCAAAAAAAAAGTTAGCATCATATAACTAATGTTTTGTAAGACATTGAACACACCAGGAGCAAAGGTGAAACCTACTAAGGAAGAACTGGGACAGGGCTTTCAGTTGTACACACAGGAGCATACCAGGAAAAGGAATAGTGTTATTTTCCCCATTTTGAACTACTGAATGAGAAACACACAATTATGTAATTAAATGATCAATTTTCCTAGGAGGGTAAACAATAACAAGGAAATACTGATGTAATGATAGCAGCTTTTCAGCAGGATATAAAGGGGGCTGTGGGCCAAGGAGACTCTCAGACTCAAGAAACTCACTTTCCTGGAAACACACCCAGAACCTCCACCCTCTAACACCATGGTCAGCTCCTGTTGTGGCTCCATCTGCTCTGACCAGAGCTGTGGCCGAAGTCTCTGCCTGGAGACCTGCTGCCGCCCCAGCTGCTGCCAGACCACCTGCTGCAGGACCACCTGCTACCGCCCCAGCTGCGGCGTGTCCAGCTGCTGCAGCCCCGTCTGCTGCCAGCCCACCTGCCGCATCTCTAGCTGCTGCCGCCCCTCCTGCTGTGGGTCCAGCTGTGGTTCCAGCTGCTGCAGGCCTACTTGCTGCATCTCCAGCTGCTGCAGGCCCCAGTGCTGCCAGCCTGTCTGCTGCCAGCCCACCTGCCCTCGTCCCACCTGCTGCATCTCTAGCTGCTGCCGCCCCTCCTGCTGTGGGTCCAGCTGTGGTTCCAGCTGCTGCAGGCCTACCTGCTGCATCTCCAGCTGCTGCAGGCCCCGCTGTTGCCAGTCTGTGTGCTGCCAGCCCACCTGCTCCCGCATCTCCAGCTGCTGCCGCCCAAGCTGCTGCCTGCGCCCAGTGTGTGGCCGGGTCTCCTGCCACACCACTTGCTATCGGCCCACCTGTGTCATCTCCACCTGCCCCCGCCCCGTATGCTGTCCCTCTTCTTGCTGCTGAGCCCGCTGCCCTGTGACCACTGTCTCCACTTACCTCTGTCCTACATATGTAGATCCTTTTTCACGCTGACCCTTAGGACTCATGGAGTCTAGCTGACATCATTCAGTTAGTTGAATCTCATGATTCCAGCAGCCCACCACTGTTCTGCTGACTCTGTGAGCATATTCTGGCTCATTTATAATTCTCCCTTGCTATATTTTCCTTTCTATATCAGCAACAGATAAAAATTAATTTGCAATCCATCAGATCAGAAATTATCTCAGTCCTCTAAATTTTTCATTCTTCCTGATATTTTGGTCATGATCTGCAGGTGGTCTACAAGGTGACCATTATCTGCAGCTGCTGACTGGCACTGAGTTGACACCCGAGATCGGGGGTGGGGGAGCCCAATTTACCCTTTATTTTCTCCTTGTGTGAATTTCTTTTGTTTTGTCACTTCTCTGCTTTCTAATAAACTTCTCTGCATATAGAAACTCACTGGCATTTTTTCCTATTGTTTTCATGATCATTTTACTTACTAACTAGGCAATTTATGTTGTATATGAAGATACAGGAAGAATAACCCATGTTGAAATCACTTTGACAATAGATGCTACATCAGATATAGATGATTTAAGATTTGAGAACAAAACTGGCATGTATGTATATGTGCATGTGCATGTGACTTAATATACTAAATTCAGTTCAGTTCAGTTCAGTTCAGTCGCTCAGTCGTGTCCGACTCTTTGCGACCCCATGAATTGCAGCACACCAGGCCTCCCTGTCCATCACCAACTCCCTGAGTTTACTCAAACTCATGTCCATCGAGTCGGTGATACCATCCAGCCATCTTATCCTCCGTCGTCCCCTTCTCCTCCTGCCCCCAATCCCTCCCAGCATCAGGGTCTTTTCCAATGAGTCAACTCCTCGAATGAGGTGGCCAAAGTATTGGAGTTTCAGCTTTAGCATCAGTCCTTCCAATGAATTAGGACAGAGTTAATTAAAACACTTTATACCCTTTAATACCACTAGCTCCCTTTTGGAAAAAAGGATAAAATTTCTAAGCGTGGAGTACATGCCAAAAAATTGCCTGTAAAGAATTTAATGTACTCAATTCCTTTCACTTAATATACAACGTTTCCAAGTTATAATCATAGATGAGTTATATGTCCCATTGAGTTCAGTTGAGGAGATACCATGTTTCATTGTATTTAAAAAAAAACACTTTATTAAGGTCTGATTGATGTATTAAAAAGTTATATATATTTAGTGAATACAACTCAATGAGTTATATATTACTGTATTTTTAAGAAAATATGCCGGATCTGGATGGTGTGTTATGTTTCTGAGTATATCTCTCAAAGTTTTCCTCATAATTCAAATATCTCCTCACTTAACAAATGTCTCCTCACTGAACAACTCAAATGTCTCCTCCTCCTCACTCACTTAACATAACTTAAATGTCTCCTCCTAGGAGGTTGGAATTTCAGAGTTCACTTTTTAAAAAGATTCTTTTAATTGAAGCTAATTTGTAGTTTTGAGTAGTTCTCAGTTGGGGTACACACTGACTCGGGGCGGGGGTGCACATTAATACTGAATTCTACAAAGAAGATTGAAACCTACCCAATGAGTAAGTAATGGCAAGATTTCCTAACCCCTGATTTAGAAATTGAAATAGCAACACCTTTGGATAGTGTCCACTCCAGTATTTTTGGATTCCCTTGTGGCTCAGCTGGTAAAGAACTCGCCTGCAACGTGGGAGACCTGGGTTTGATCACTGGGTTGGGAAGATCCCCTGGAGAAGGGAACAGCCCCCCACTCCAGTGTGGTGGCCTGGAGAATTCACAGTCCATGGAGTTGCAAAGAGTCGGACACGACTAAATGACTTTCACTTTCACTTTTGGATACTGTCAGAAATTACTTTCCAAAATAAAGTTCCATGACTTGTCTATAAAAATATTTAAAAATTGAACTAAAAGTTAAAGCAGCATTATAGCATCAAACATTCTCAACTACTAAAACACTTTCTAGGCTGGCTACTTCCAGGATGAGGAAAATAAGGGGAGCTCATCTGAAGGAAACACATGGACCACCTTCTCCACAAGGGTAATTATCACATGTAGCAATAAACTGAATATATAAAGATTGTCTCAGTTGCCAATTGCTACATTACAATCCATGCCAAAGCTTATTAGCCAAACACAGCAACTGTTTTAGTATATTAAGTCTCACAATCCTGTGCATTAACTGGGCATTCTGACGATCTTCTCTGTCCTCACTCATACCACTGTGCTGATCTCAAAATTTAACTGGGACTCAAAGTTCCAAGATTTACATGTCTGTTAGTTGACTCTTCCAGGAAGGAAAGGAAGATGCTTGAAGACTTGTTAAGGCTTAGATTCCAGAACTCATATAACACTATTTCCACTGCTGTGCTATTGATCAAAGCAAGTCATAAGGCCAAACCAGACACAAAGAGTAAGGAAACAGAATTTACCTCTTGATGGGAAGAATTGCAAGACATGCTGGCCAGTTCAGGACTGAGGCAGAATTCGGAAGCTCTACTATGTCAATGACAGTCCTGAGGATCCCTTCCTTCCTGTCTTCCACTTATTTGAATATAAAGTAAAAACATTGATTCCTGAAAGGTGATATGGATTCCCACCTCTGAATTACAATGAGGAAGTTTTGGCAGAGGTGGGGCTCCATGTAATGGCAGCTCTTCATATTTAAGTGAAGAGAAATAAGGAAAATGAGAACTTCCAGACTGCAGAATGGTCCCATGTGTGCACCTGACATTAGCTTCTCACGGGTTGTGAAAATTTGTTACCTCCTAGTAACAAAAGTACTCTAGCCTGGAGGATTCCATGGACAGAGGAGCCTGGTGGGCTGCAGTCCATGGGGTCGCTACAAGTCGGACACGTCTGAGCGATTTCACTTTCACACATTGGAGAAGGAAATGGCAACCCACTCCAGTGTTCTTGCCTTGAGAATCCCAGGGATGGGGGAGCCTGGTGGGCTGCTGTCTATGGGGTTGCACAGAGTCAGACACGACTGAAGCAACTTAGCAGCAGCAGTAACAAAAGAGACTGTATGGCCCCTACACACTTGAGACTTGATATGATGAAAAAAGCCAAAAGAGATTTTTTACTTAAAAAAGCAAAAGTACAAATGTCAAGAAGCAATGCTACATCTGCTGATTCATGTCAACGTATGGCAAAAACCACTACAATATTGTAAAGTAATTAGCCTCCAACTAATAAAAATAAATGAAAAGAAAAAAAGAAAAAAAAAGAGGCAATGCTACTCTCACAATCTGTCCCACCTTCTCTTTCCCCCACTGTGTCCACAAGTCCATTCTCTATGTCTGTGTCTCTATTCCTTCTCTGCAAAGAGACAGTAGCATTGGCATATATATACTGCCATGTGTAAAATAGGTAGTTAGTGGGAAGCTGCTGCATAGCACAGAGAACTCAGCTCAGTGTTCTGTGATGACCTAGAGGGTTGAGGTGGTGGGAAGGGAGATTCCGGAGGGGTAGGATATATGTATACATATAGCTGACTCATTTTGTTGTACAGCAGAAATGGACACAACACTGTATAGCAATTATAGTCCAATAAAAATAATAATAACTAACAGAACTACAAACTACCAGTCAAAAAATAAATGTCAAGTGGCAGAGAGTGCCATCTCTTTCACATCTTTTATCAAGAGACTAAGACTATTGAAGCTTTGCAGAAGACATGGAAAGAGACTCTGAAGCTAAAGAGTTCAGTGTTATTGGCTTGATTTCAAAAGACAGAGAACCCAGAACATCTCTCTGATTTAGGAGGAGTTATGGCAGTTAAAGCTAATATTTACTATGGATTGATGGAATATTTACTCTCCAGTGCCCTCCATCCCCTACCCCAGCTAAAAAAAGCAATTTCACCAAACGAAAGTCACTAAAAGACTTTGGGAGTCACCATTTTCATCATTATCCAGATGAACTCTGTGGTTTCTCGTGTTAGGTAACCACATGGTTGAAGGAGTGGAGGAAAGTATTATTTGTCATCATAACATCAAACTAACAAGAGCAGAACCCCCACTATTCAGGGCAACCAAGACCAATAGTTGATTAGTAAATAAAAAATAAAGTCATAGAGCACTTCCACACTCAAGGAACATGAAAGTTCCAAGGCAAAAACAATTTCTGAAGAACATTCAGTCAGTCAGTCAGTCAGTCAGTCAGTTCAGTCGCTCAGTCGTGTCTGACTCTTGGCGACCCCATGAATTGCAGCACGCCAGGCCTCCCTGCCCATTACCAACTCCCGGAGTCTACCCAAACCCATGTCCATCAAGTCAGTGATGCCATCCAACCATCTCATCCTCTGTTGTCCCCTTCTCCTCCTGCCTCCAATCCTTCCCAGCTTTAGGGTCTTTTCCAATGAGTCAGTTCTTCGCATGAGGTGGCCAAAGTACTGGAGTTTCAGCTTCAACATTAGTCCTTCCAATGAATGCCCAGGACTGATCTCCTTTAAGATGGACTGGTTGGATCTCCTTGCAGTCCAAGGGACTCTCAAGAGTCTTCAACACCACAGTTCAAAAGCGTCAGTTCTTCATTGCTCAGCCTTCTTCACCATCCAACTCTCACATCCGTACATGACCACTGGAAAAACCATAGCCTTGACCAGATGGACCTTTGTTGGCAAAGTAATGTCTCTGCTTTTAAATATGCTATCTAGGTTGGTCATAACTTTCCTTCCAAGGAGTAAGTGTCTTTTATTTTCATGGCTGCAATCACCACCTGCAGTGATTTTGGAGCCCAAAAAATAAATCCTGACACTGTTTCCACTGTTTCCCCATCTATTTGCAATGAAGTGATGGGACCAGATGCCATGATCTTAGTTTTCTGAATGTTGAGCTTTAAGCCAACTTTTTCATTCTCCTCCTTCACTTTCATCAAGAGGCTTTTCAGTTCCTCTTCACTCTCTGCCATAAGGGTGGTGTCATCTGCATATCTGAGGTTATTGATATTCCTCCTGGCAATCTTGATTCCAGCTTGTGCTTCATCCAGACCAGCATTTCTCATGATATACTCTGCATATAAGTTAAACAGCAGGGTGACAATACATAGCCTTGGCGTACTCCTTTTCCCATTTGGAACCAGTCTGTTGTTCCGTGTCCAGTTCTAACTGTTGCTTCCTGACCTGCATACAGGTTTCTCAAGAGGCAAGTCAGCTGGTCTGGTATATAAATATATATATATATATATATATTTATAAATATATAAATAAAGCAGAAATAGATGTTTTTCTGGGACTCTTTTGCTTTTTCGATGATCCAGCGAAGGTTGGCAATTTGATCTCTGGTTCCTCTGCCTTTCCTAAAACCAGTTTGGACATCTGGAAGTTCGAGGTTCATGTATTGCTGAAGCCAGGCTTGGAGAATTTTGAGCATTACTTTACTAGCATGTGAGATGAGTGCAATTGTGCGTTAGTTCGAGCATTGTTGCTGCTGCTGCTAAGTTGCTTCAGTCGTGTCCAACTCTGTGCGACCCCATAGACAGCAGCCCACCAGGCTACCCCTGTCCCTGGGATTCTCCAGGCAAGAACACTAGAGCGCATTGCCATTTCCTTCTCCAATGCATGAAAGTGAAAAGTGAAAGTGAAGTCGCTCAGTCATGTCCGACTCTTTGCGACCCCATGGACTGCAGCCTACCAGGCTCCTCCGTCCATGTCCATGGGATTTTCCAGGCAAGAGTACTGGAGTGGGGTGCCATTGCCTTCTCCAAGTTCGAGCATTAACTAATGATAAATAATGACACATCACAAGAGGAAATGGACCTCCACTGGTTCACCCTCATAATGGTTTAGACCTTCCTATTGCTGGGAGTCCCAGGGATTTCTCTGGCCCAAGACAGATGATTTTCTCAGCCTGAAATCCCTACACCATAGCAAAGACTAAAATTGGATTTTAAACTCATTTATATTGTAAGCAGTTCTACATATAACTTTTGTTTTTCTTCCATCGACATTCACAAAAGAAGATTCACTGGGCTCCTCTTGCTAAGAATTTCCAGTTCTGGCTATCTCAGATGAGAGATCCTTCCAGACTCTTTTGTAATCTTTTGGGCCCAGTAAGGGAGTTAAAACCCTAGCCCAGAGTCATTGGTTCATATCCAGAAGAAGCTTCAGCATAAGTTCACAGATTAAAAAATTTGGTCTTAAGTTCCTGCTTCATTCTGGAAATTTTTGTTTTCTTTCTTTTTTAATTTTTATTAATTTCTATATTTTTAATTGGAGGTAAAAAGTTGTATGCTCGGGCCTGGTTCACTGGGAAGACCCAGAGGAATCGGGTGGAGAGGGAGGTGGGAGGGGGGATCAGGATGGGGAATACATGTAACTCTATGGCTGATTCATGTCAATGTATGACAAAACCCACTGAAATGTTGTAAAGTAATTAGCCTCCAACTAATAAAAAATAAAAATTAAAAAAAAAAAGTTGGACTTACTTTACTTACTTAACTTCTGTAAACTTTACAGTTTACAGACTTTTTACAACTGAACAACTAACATTTTCAAAATTTCTTTACAATTTATTGTGTTGGTTTCTGCCATATATCAGCACAAGTCAGCCATAGGCATACAAATGTCCCCTCCCTCTTGAAACCCCCTCTCACTTCCCACCCCATCCCACCCCTCTAGGTAGTCACAGAGCACTGGGTTTGAGCTCCCTGCATCATACAGCAAATTTTCATCAACTATCTCTTTTATATATGGCAGTGTATATGTTTCAGTGCTGTTCTCTCTATTCATCCCACCCTTTCCTCCCCCCACTGAGTCCATAAGTCTGTTATCTATGTCTGCATTTCCACCGCTACCCTGCAAATACGTTCATGAATACCGTCTTTCCATATATATGTGTTAATACATGATATTTGTTTTTCTCTTTGACTCACTTCACTCTGTGTAATAAGCTATAGGTTCATCCACCTCATTAAAACTGACTCAAATGTGTTCTTTTTATGATTGAGTAATATTCCATTGTATATATGTACCACAACTTCTTTATCCATTCTTCTATCAGTGGGTATCTAGGTTGATTCCATGTCCTATCAATGGGTATCTAGGTTGATTCCATGTCCTAGCTTTTGTAAATAGTGCTGCAGTGAATATTGGAGTACATGTGTCTTTTTGAATTATAATTTCCTCAGAGTATATGCCTAATGGTGGGATTGTTGGGTCATATGGTAGTTTTATTTCTAGTTTTCTAAGGAATATCCATACTGTTCTCCATAGTGGCTGTATCAGTTTACATTCCCAAAACAATGCAAGAAATTTATTATTTTAAAAATCATATCCAGGGACTTCCTTGGTGGTTCAGTTTAAGACTCTGAACTTCCACTGCAGTTTAAGACTCTGAGCTTCCACTGCAGGACACAAGTTCAATCCCTGGTTGGGAAACTAAGATCCTGCATGCCATGGCACAGCCAAAAAATAAAAGTGATGTGGAGAATGGGAATTCTTTTGCAGTCCAGTGATTAGGACTCAATGCTTTCACTGCCATGGACTTAGGTTCGATCCTGCAAGCCACACAGTATGGTCAACAAATAAATAAATAAAACAAAAACATTATATCCAAAATCCATATATATGCATATATATAGTCAGAGGGGAGATTTCATATCAGTTTGGTATCCATGTTGCTGAAGTCCTTCAATTAACTTTCCTAACAGAAAATTTTGTCTGCTAGTCATTGAAATAACTGGTAGAGTACACAGTGAAATATGATTTCTAATGAAATATTTGATTAAATCAATAGCTGCTTTCATAAAGTCAGTGCCATTCCTAGGCTTTTCCATGTTGAACACCTGATCAAAGACAAACTATTAGGAGACAGATAACATGAATTTCTTTTGGAGAAACAAGGAAGCCCCTGTTTAATCAATGACATTTCTTGGTTGCTCAGGATGAAAAGAGTAAGTAAAACGAAAGTTACACATATGAATGGAGATCCAGAGGATGAAATCCAATTGGACTTTCTAAAAGTCTTTATCCAAGCTTCATAACAAAGGTTATGAAGTAGCTAATTTGCACTCTGGCAGATTAGATCACTCTTCACTAATATTTATTGTCTGCCTCTCCTACCTCTCTGGGAGAAGTGTCCTCTCCCCGTTTCCCATTCATGATTTGGACTTCACCATGTGATTTGCTTTGGCCAATGGGGTATTAGAAGACACAACCCTAGCCAAGATTCGGAATGTGTTTGCATGATGGGAATTGCTTCCTTGTGCTGTCAGGAATAGGGTTACCAGGTAAAATGCAGGATGCCTCATTAAACTGGAATTTCAGATAAACAACAAATAATTTTTTATGTAAGGAGGCCCTGTGCATACTTGCACATACATACATTAAAATATTATATACTTACACTAAAATATTATTTGTTGCTTATATGAAATTCAAATTTAACTGAGGGATGTGTATTTTTATTTGCTGACTCTGGAAACATGAATTCAGAAGGAAGTCCAAAACTAACCCATGGCCAGAAGCCAAGACCAGTCTTAAAAATCAGCCAAACTCAACTGAACTGCAGACAAGTGGCCAAGAAATAAATACTTGCTACTGTATGTTATAAGAGTTCGTGGTTATTTGTTACGCAGCAAGAGTTGACTAATTCAACTGTGGTCGCAATGAGAAACTAGTAAATATATCAATTGATATGAAAAGATTAACCAGATAGTTTTCCATAAATAAAATAACAATAGGGGAGTGCCCAAGTGTTTTTGCTGGACTTGATTTTATCTCAAACTTTCTGGAAGACTAGGTTAATAATAATCTCTAGGTTTATAGATAAAATTAAGTTCTTATGATTTGTTGCTGATGGCCCAGGCAGGATGTCTGCCTCTTTGAGAGTTCGTGTGGCTGAACACTGCTTGAGAGTTCCACTACTGGCATCCCCATAATAACCAGGGAGAGCCACGGGCACACCCTACCTCCCCAGGAGACACTCCAGGACCAGCAGTGCTGCACATGATTGCTCCATGGCCCAGACGAGAAGAGCTAGGGAGCAGGCTTTGGGGGACCCAGTCAACAAGAGAAAGTTCCTGCCCACAAAACTCCAGCACAACAGCCCCAACATGGACTGCAAGGAAAGGCTGCTGACCAGACAGAGGTGGAGAGTCAGGATAACCCCCTGGAGACCAACCATCACCCCAGCACATGGAGCAAAGAGGAGTGGGCCCAACTTTGGTTCATCTTTGGCACCACAGACCCAGTCTTACTTTATGGAGAACATGCAGTTTGTGTAGTGGGAAAAGCACATGCTAATGTGTAAGCAGAGCCAGATATTCGTTTCCCTCAGCATGCACTTGTGAGGACAGGTTTTCCTTCCATAGCTGTGGAGAGTCTAAACACAATCCACAGAGCATCTTCAACCCCAAGCCAATTTCAGGAGCACAGGTTTGATCTGTCCTTCTTTCTGAAGAACATGAAAAGTACCAAGTCTCACAGTTGAAAAGGGATCTTGACTACCTAATGGACTGGGTGTATAGTGCCTGAAAAAAAAGAAAAACCCTGCAAAATAAGCTTTAAGACATTTATGATTTGCCATATGAGATGCAGTCTTTATTTTGAAATTTTGTTTATCTTTTATTGAAGTTTAGTTGATTTGCAATATTATATTGGTTTTGGGTGATCGGCATGGAGATTCAATATTTTTATAGATAATACTCCATTACAGGTTGTTGCAAGCTAGTGGTTATGGTCCTCTGTGTTGTATGATATATCCTTGTTGCTTATCTATTTTATATAAAACAGTTCGTATCTCTTAATCCCCTGAAAGGGAAAGTGTTAGTAGCTCAGTCGTGTCTGACTCTTTGCGATTCTATGGACTGTAAGCCCACCAGGCTCCACCCTCCATGGGATTTCCTAGGCAAGAATACTGGGAGTGGGTTGCCATTTCCTTCTCCAGGGATCTTCCCAACCCAGGAATCGAACCCAGGTCTCCTTTATTGTAGGCAGATTCTTTACTGTCTGAGCTACCAGGGAAGCCCCTTAATCCCCTACCCCTAATTTTATTTTGAAATGTTAGGATGTGCTTCTCCCCAGGTCATGGTAACCCCCACTAGTCCCTGATAGACACAGTGCTTTCAGGAACAGGACCATCACAGACCACTTTGTTCATGAGACTGAAGTTGAAGGACATGCAAGATATCTCAATAGTTTATTTAAAAATAAGTGAAAATATTTTTAAAAGCTCTTAAGAATAGTAAAAAGTGAAATTATTCATCTTAAATTAAAGAAAAATCCCATTGGATTTTGTAAGCATGTTTGTTAAAACATAAGTTTAAGGGTCAGACATACTTGGGATGAACCCAGACTCTTGACAGCTGTGTTATTCCAATTATTTAAGAACTGTATAACCTTGGGCAAACTAGTTAAACATGCTGAGGTTCAATTCTTTTTCTACAGAGGTAATAATATGTAACTCATTTGATTGCTATGATGACTAATAAGATAGGTAAAGATACCTACTATAGTCCCTGGAATGTATATGTGTGTGCATGTGTGTGTGCATGCACATGCTCAGTCGTGTCTGACTCTTTGAAAACCCATTGACTTAGTCCACCAGGCTCTGCTGTCCAAGGAGTTTTCCATGCAAGAATACTGGAGTGGGTTGCCATTTCCCACTCCAGGGGATTTTCCTGAACCAGGGATCAAACACACCTCTTCTGTGTCTCCTAGTACTCGATATATATAGTAACTTAAAGCTCTTACATACTGAGAAGAAAAATGAGTGCTGAGAGCATCAGCAAACAAAACAATTCATCCAGAGTGAACTATTATAAACTGTTCTTAGGGGAAAATGGGTATAAGCTTCCAGTAAGGGCCTAGTTAAGAAATTCTTCGTAAAGCAGTGATATATTAGTTCAAAGGACTATTGAGGCCAAAAATGTCCACAGAATGTTAGTCGTAAATAAAAATGTTATTTGTAAGCAAATCAGAATATATTATCCTTAGATCAAATTAAAATGTGACGTTGCCCACAATATTTCATGTAATTCTAGCCACATTATGTCAGAGAACACTTAGTCCGTACAGTAAAACTCAATTAATATTATAAAAAGAGCCAAGAGAGTATCTTGGCATGAGGAATATAGAGAATGAACTTGATATAATTCATATTTGTGATATCTTTCATGATATCATTGAAGCAAAAATAAAACTGATACCCTCATGACAATAACAAAAAGCCTCCTCCTTATAGCTCAAGGGGGTAATTTTAGGACAAATGACATTTTAAAAGCATTTGATTAGTGATTTGCAAGCTCTTGGTCCTTCGTTTTCCATTTAGTACATGGCTGACAGGACAGGATTCTTCTTTTTTTTCAAATTCAAAGGAAAAGTGTAAATTTACTTCATACATAAGATACAAATTTATAGAACTCATCAGAAAGGGTAAAGTATAGAGTGAAGGTACAATTGAAAAACAATAAAAGGAATTAGACAAGTGCGTCTTTCACAGAGCCACAATGTGCTACAAGGGAAACCAGACAATACTGTAAGACCTGGGAAAAAGCAGTCCCCCCGACCCCATCCCAGCTCTAATAAGTCAAGCTCTATTGATCCTCTGTGCTGGTGCACAGACCTGACCTAGCACGCAAGCCCTGAGGCCCTTTCGGATTATCTGTCATTGGAGTAAGTTGTTTCCTCATTTGTTTCTAGTTGGGGACTTCCCCGGTGGTTCAGGGGTGAAGAATCTGGGTCGAGAAGATGCCCTGGGGAAGGAAATGGCAATCCACTCCAGAATCCCATAGACAGAGGAGCCTGGCGAGGACCCCAGTCCATGGGGTCACGAAGAGTTGGACACAACTCAGCGATTAAACAACAGCATCACTCTAGTGATCGCTACTTGAGATTGTCAATTATATCCCAGTAAAACTGGGGAAGGAAAAAATACTTAAGATATTCTCTCTCCTGTCTGACAATTGTATCATCTGCAGAGCCTGATAAACAGAAAAGTCACAGTAGAAGTTGTTTACTGAGGAATGAGGAGACTGGGGACCCCATTAGGTGACCATAGTGAAACCCCATGACCCTTTTTGTAAAATGAGGAGATATGTGTATAAGTTCTCTGCCATCTCTTTGCAGAATCTACACATGGCACCCCAACCCCATTGTCATGGCAATGACAACCCCAAATCAATTACACAGATAAAAATTGCAATGGATCCTTGATGAGGGTTTTATCATTAAGGTAGAGGTTGAGTTTGGTTTGGAAGGTGAATAGGGTGCAGAATCCACCCAGAGGTGAATGGGAAGGCACCAACAACCAAGGCAGGACCACCCAGGCCCTCCTGGGGAGGAGTGATTAAACCATGTGGCAGCCATCCTGGCGCCATGTGGTCCCTCCTCACATGGAAAACCACAAACCTGCCTTTCAGTGAGTCATGGAAGGAGACACCTGGGAAACAGGGGCCAACTGGGCTGCACCACAGTGCTACCACCAGCCTGTTACCTTCATGTGCACGGTTGTAAATACCAGGTCACTGTTTGGGTGGCAATTATGGGAGTCTTTGAAGTCCAGAAATAAAATGCTAACTACAGGGCCAGAGGGTAAAGTAATTAGATACTAGTATAATTTGGGAAACACATTCTTTTTTATATGGATTAGAATATTTCAAAGGAAATTTCATTAGCTTCAAATCATGTGGCTAGATTTGATGAATATAAACAAAACAAGAAAATAGAAAATATCTGTGGGGTGTGTGCATGGATATAGGGGTAGAGGGTTACCCAAATTGATATTAGTCAATGCTAAATCCTCACTTAATTGGCTAGAATATTAACAAGGAATGGCATGAGTCTTTGGGGATCATCAGCTCCTGGCCTGGGTATATAAAGGGCCCAGAGCAGGGGAAAGACACTCACACCTGAGAACACTCAACTCCTCTCACCACCTCAACCCCACTCAGCCCCGCACACCACCATGACCGGCTCCTGCTGCGGCCCCATCGTCTCCTCCCTGAGCTGTGGCGGAGGCTGCCTCCAGCCCTGTTTCTACCGCGACCCCTGCTGCTGCCGCCCCGTGTCCTGCCAGACCACCGTGAGCCGGCCCGTGACCTGCGTGCCCCGCTGCACGCGCCCCATCTGCGAGCCCTGCCGCCGCCCAGTCTGCTGCGACCCCTGCGGCCTGCAGGAGGGCTGCTGCCGGCCCATCACCTGCTGCCCCACGTCCTGCCAGGCCGTGGTCTGCCGCCCCTGCTGCTGGGCCACCACGAGCTGCCAGCCCATCTCTGTGCAGTCCCCATGCTGCCGGCCCACCTGCTGCCGGCCCGCCCCCTGCCGCACCACCTGCCGCACCTGCAGGACCTCCCCCTGCTGCTGAGACCCCACTTTCCCATAAAGCAATATCCTGGAGCCTAAGCGTCTACTCTGCATTTTAATCACGTTGAAAGAAAAATAGACATTTTTTCATAAGGCGACAATAGTCATTTTTATATCTTACCATCTGGATATATAAGCAGATGTCCAATCAAATTTCCAGGTGTCTCCATCAGCAGAAATCACCGTGGATGCTAAATCCATCTTTAAAAGTCCTCAGGGTGGGTGTTGCAAACCCATTCTGAATTCCAGAGGCTGCTCAAACTCTCCCCTCCATCTTTTGTAATGTGTTTGCCTGTTTATTTTTCAATAAACTAATTTTTTCCTGTAATTCCCCCATTACTTGATTCATTCATTAGTGCATATTTATTAGTGTACACAGATGAAAAAACAATGAAAAGGAAGACAGATGGAGAGGATGAAGGAGACAGGAGAGGGAAAGAAGAGGTACTAGGGATCCACATATGAGTCTTAACCAGTGGTACAGGACTGTGAGACTCGTCCTCAGACTGCCCAGGTGCATAGGAAATCTGGGCACACTAGGTCCTCCGTGGCTTGTCCTTTGCCCACATCTCCAGGTTCACGTCTCAACACTCCCCAACTATATTTCACTTTAAACAACTCTGAACTTCTCACAGTAACTGGCACAAGTCATGAAGTTCCATGTCTTTGCTTTTGTCATGTTCTTCATTTAATCTGGAACATCCTTTCATCTACCCCTTCCCTCTACCCTCTCCACCTACCTAACTCTGAGTCATTTCTAAGATTCAACTCAGTCCTCTCCAATTGTTCTGTCCTAAGCCCTCCATCACACAAACATACATGTATAACATGCATGAACACACATGCACACACCCACAAGCTAGGTTAGGTGCCCCTCAGTTGTGCCAATAACATCCTATACTTCCTTCCCTCTTCACAAGGAATAGTATTGAGATTATCTATTTCTCTACCTCCAATGAAGGGGCCATAATTTGCCTGGTTCCCGTTACTGAGGTCAATGTTTAGGATTTAGCTGGTAGTCAATTTCTATTTATTGAATCAAAATATATTAGAAGGGAATTGTCTTTATGAAGAGAATTCTAAAAGCTATATATTTACTTAAAGCAAAAAATTCATCAGTTTAACTTAAATTTTCTGACCTCCAGGTTTCCCTATCTACAAAATGAGAAAATTAATATTTATCAATGTAGATTTCTGGGTAAGTTAAGCAACTTAATGTATATAAAGTGCCTGGCACATAGGAAGCACCCCTACTGTTACCAAACCAAATTTGGATCTGCTCACTCATGCACAGTAAAACAAATCTTTTGACACTGCATCGTGGTGAAGAAAAGTACAGAGTTGATTGCAAGACAACCAACATGGAACCAAGCAAGGAGAATGGGCAGCTTGGGCTCAAAAGACCTGAACTCCCCAACGGCTCTCAGGGAAGTATTTTTAAAGGCAAGGTGAGGAGGAGTGTCTTAGGGTCCAGGATCAGCTCACACTCAACTTTCTGATTGGTTGATGGTGAGGTTAACAGGGTGATGTTTCAGGAATCTGCCTTCAACCTTCTGATTCCAATTGGTCTGGGGTCTCTGTGCTTGTGATCAGCATGCAATTAATTTCTTCCACCTGATGGGGGGTTTAGTGTCTGTAAAACAACTGAAGGATATGGCTCAGAATAGTATCCTTGACAAGGAACTGAAAGTCCTTGACTGTTTTATGGCTGAACTATCATGATTTTGTCTTGCTTGACTGTCTTCCTTTGTTTCTGTGTTTTCTCATTTCTTTGATTAAATTTGCTCTTTGGAACTTGGGGGAGGCTTAGGAAGCTAAAGGTTTTCTGCAAACAAAAAGCAGGCAGGGGACATGGGGAAATTTGTTCCTGGGAAGGCCCCACAGCATCCTGGCCTGTTTCAATACCATCCACATTTGTTGAACATTTGATCATCACTATAACAAACAGGCTCAAAAGATGTGCTACTTATTACATATCATGTTATTTTAAGTTGGAAGGCATTCAGGGGAAGACTTTTTTTCAGGATAATCCATAACCACTGCCAGAGACTAATTTACTAATAAATATAATAAAGACAGCACAAAAATATTCATCATTATGTCAGGGCTGTTTCAGGATGAAAGGGCTCTTTAAAGGCTGATTTACAGTATGTAGGAGAGAGTCTTTGATGGCAGAATTTATGAATATGAATAGGGGTTTATCATCAGGGGTAATAAGAACTGGGGATATATATGCATTTGATAGTTACACTTTCCCTTTCACCCTAACCCAAAGGAATTAAACACCAAGCTGTAGGAGACTCCAAAAGATTACTTGTTTAGTCTTCCTTAGATTTAAGGAGATAAACACTTAAACCACTTAGAAGAGATATTTATTTTTTTTAATTTCAGAAATAAATCCCACTAGTTCCCTGATCACACAGACCTTTTGTTTTTTTTTCAAGTAAAATATTTTCTCTTTTCAATTAATAATACCCATATCTTCTGTCTTCTATATTTTTATGGATTTTATAATAAACTTGGATTATGAAGAACAGCAGAGACTCTTTACAGATGAGGAAACTGGGGCTGCTAGTGTTAAAGTATTTTCTCTAAATTACAAAATTGCCAGGTGGTGGAGGAAAAATTTATTTTTTAACTTTTCATTTTATGTTGGAGTATAGCCAATTAATAATGTGGTGATAGTTTCAGTTGGATGGCAAAGGGACTCAGCCATACATATATATGTATCCTTTCTCTCCCAAACTCCCCTCCCCACAAGACTGCCATATAACACTGAGCAGAGTGCCCTTTGGTATACAATAGGTCCTTGTTGGTTATCCCTTTTAAATAAAGCAGTGTACATTTCGATCCCATACTTCCTATCTCTCCCTGCTATCCTTCCCTCCTGGTAACCATAAGTATTCCATTCTCTAAATTTGTGAGTCTGTTTCAGTTTTGTAAATAAGTTTACTTGTATTATTTCTTTTTAGGTTCTGATATTTCTCTTTCTCTGTCTGACTTATTTGTCTTCCCCATCCTCCTCTTGCCCTTTCTCCCTCAATCTTTCCCATTCCCATCTCTGACCCTTATGATTGGAGGCTATTTTAAAGATATTTTGGAGAACACGGAATGCATTTTCTATTTTCAGAATTTGAAAAATGTCCTAACCTCCAGGGCCCCCAAACTAGTTTCTAAAAAAACACAACTCATGACACTCATAACAAAACACAACTCATGACACTCAAAACACAACTCATGAAACTATTGAGATGAAGGCATGGCTTTTTCTGCCATCAGAAAAGTCATCGTCATTACATGCTTTTTCAATCCAACTAAAAAATCCCATAATTTACCACCTTAGATAATGTTTATTTGCTTCCACTCTAATGATTATGCTCTTGCAGAACATCTGGAATTTGAACAATGTAACTAAAAAAGCCCATGAGATAAAGGCCAGGGACACATCCCTCGTCTAACAAACTTAGGTCCATTAGTGTGCCATAGCAAGGGAGACCACATGGCATTAGGAACACATGACATCCCACCAAGTGAAGTTAAACGTTTTTATAGGATTTTGAGAAATGGGACAGTTTAGGTAAAATTACATGAAATGGTAGGTTCAAAGTGAAATGGGGCTTTGTGTAAAAGAATTAACATCAGTGCTGGGCAGTGAAATGGACTTAATATCTTCTTTCTCTGGAAACCACACAGTTAAGATAACTGCAGAATGTGGTGTCTGAAAAATCTCCTATCTGACTCTCTGCCCCCTGCGTTGGATATTGAGACTGCTTTTGTGTTAAGGTGATTAAGGTCCTGTCCAAGCAATAGTGGGATGTCCCCTTATTCCTTGGGCTTCCCAGGTGGCTCAGTGGTAAAGAATTCGCCTGCCGGTGCAGGAGATGCAAGAGACACAGGTTCCAGCCGTGAGTCGGGAAGATCTCCTGGAGTAGGGAATGGCAACCCACTCCAGCATTCTTGCCTGTAAAACTCCATGGACAGAGGAACCTGACAGGCTGCAGTCCATGGGGCTGCAAAGAGTCAGACATGACTAAGCATAGCACAGCCCTTATTACTATTGTTACTTCAAATAGCAAAGTTTCTGACAGTCTATGATCACAGAACACAAAATTTCTTAGGACTATGTCTGTTTGTTAGTTAAAATAAGCAGTGAGTTTACAGACATATTCCTGTTCCTAATGTTTGAATCTCTGTATATATTCTAACAGATTCCCTGGAATCCTTTAGGTAAAGAATCCACCTGCCAATGCAGGAGGTGCAGGAGACTCGGGTTTGATTCTTGGGCGGAGAAGATCCCCTGGAGGAGGAAATGGCAACCCATTCCACTATTCTTCCCTGGGAAATCCCATGGACAGAAAAGCCTGCTGGGCTACAGTTCATAGTGTCGCAAAAGAGTTGGACATGACTTAGTGACTAAACAAACAACAATATATTCTAAGCCGAATAACAATATGCTAAAATAAACCATAAATTAAGCGAGTTCTTGTTTTATTTCCCTATATGAGACAGAATTTTTGATTACTACTATTACCTGTTCACTCTTTTAAAGTGACTCAGAGTTGGAAAAAGACCAGGAGTTATGCATCAGTGTTTGTACTCAAAAGATGGTGTGCAGTGTTGCTGAAGCTTTGCCACTCTTTTACATGTATGTCTCTGGAGAAATCATTTTACCAGTTTGGCCTTCCACAAACTGGGATAGACTATCATGGATCAGAAACTCAAAAGCCTTTAAGGACCAGAATTATGGTGGACCAAAGTGTGCCGACTGCCTCAGCAACCTTTGTACAATGTTATCTTTTTTTAGCGCTTATTTATTTATTGTCACATTTTTTGAAGTATAGTTGGTTTACAATGTTATGCCAATAGAAAAGAGTACAGTGTTATTTTTAACTTT
This sequence comes from Cervus canadensis, assembly GCF_019320065.1. Lineage (NCBI taxonomy): Eukaryota > Metazoa > Chordata > Mammalia > Artiodactyla > Cervidae > Cervus > Cervus canadensis. The sequence goes on from NC_057386.1 coordinate 21,180,552, forward strand.
TTTTCCAATTTACATTTATTTTCTGTACCCCCATTTGTCTTAGCTGAGACTGAAACAGACAAAACAATTTTATCAATCTTCAGCTCACTTACTTCCCTTTGTCATTTTTTAAATTTTTATTATTTTTTTTTTACTGTACCATGTGTCATCTGGGATCTTCTTTCACCAACCAAGGGTGGGACCCATGCCCCCTGCAGTGGAAGCACAGAGTCTTAACCACTGGACCACCAGGGAAGTCCCTCCCCTTGTCTTTCTTAGAAGCCCACCTTCACACTTGATACATAAGCAAGCAAAATCCTCAGCCTACAAACCAAATCATCTACAACGGATAATTAGTCCCTTTATGAATATTTTAATGTGCTTTGAAGAACTCAGTACAAGTGCTTGTGTCACACCTAGGAAGCAAGAAATATTCCAATTTCTATGTTATTTCTAAGACTCAAGAAGGAATACTCAGAAAGGCATAATACAAATAAAATCCTTACTTTGTTTGGCCTTACTATCGCATGAAAAGTTTGTCTCCTTTAATTGGTTTCCCTGCCTCTGTCTTGCCTTCCTAAAATTTGTAATTACTCTGTGATGAGAAACTACAGTCCAGCACTATTTACTTAGTAAGGGTCCCATATGTTGCTATGAAGTGATAGGCCAATTCAGGCCACTAAACAACATTACTTGAGTGACTTAGGTGGTTATTCCCTTATAAACAAGGTGAAGCAACACATTATTTTACAGAAGCGCTGGGCCATTTGTTCCATAGCAGAAGCAGTACACATCACCTTTTACAAGCCATTTTGGTTTTCCAGAAACTCATCCTTCATTTCAGTGTCAATCAGAAACCAGGCTTAAGACCTCATGAACCTTATATTCCCATGCTTAGTCATGGATGATGAACAGAGGAAAGTGTGATGGTGACAACACTGGATGCCTCAAACTTTCAACTCACCTGTCACATGACATGCTCTGGAAGGATTAGCTATTCAATGAGTAATTTTTCAGATGATGTAAATCATCAAGTATTCATTTCAAGGGGGAAAGCAGACAGGAAGAAAGAAAAGCACCTATCAGAGATGCTGGTATTGCTGCCTCAGCAGCTGAATCCACCAATCTTGGGTTCTCATTTCAATGGGCAACCACAACTCCAGGAATCAACAGCTTGTCATGGGGGTCATCAGCTCCTGGCCAGGGTATATAAAGGGCCCAGAGCAGGAGGAAGACACTCACACCTGAGAACACTCAACTCCTCTCACCACCTCAACCCCACTCAGCCCCGCACACCACCATGACCGGCTCCTGCTGCGGCCCCATCGTCTCCTCCCTGAGCTGTGGCGGAGGCTGCCTCCAGCCCTGTTTCTACCGCGACCCCTGCTGCTGCCGCCCAGTGTCCTGCCAGACCACCGTGAGCCGGCCCGTGACCTGCGTGCCCCGCTGCACGCGCCCCATCTGCGAGCCCTGCCGCCGCCCAGTCTGCTGCGACCCCTGCGGCCTGCAGGAGGGCTGCTGCCGGCCCATCACCTGCTGCCCCTCGTCCTGCCAGGCCGTGGTCTGCCGGCCCTGCTGCTGGGCCACCACGAGCTGCCAGCCCATCTCTGTGCAGTCCCCGTGCTGCCGGCCCACCTGCTGCCGGCCCGCCCCCTGCCGCACCACCTGCCGCACCTGCAGGACCTCCCCCTGCTGCTGAGTAGCCCTGCAGGAAATCGCCCCAGGAATTCAGAAACATGTGCCAGCCCTTCCCACCCCTGATGGATCAGATGAGAGATACCACTTTTGGAACCTACCTGCTTGCAACAACTAACTGAGCATTAACTGTTTATCCCTTTTCCCACATAAATCCGTAGCTAATCCTGGCCTTCTTTGACCATCTTTAAAAAAATTCCAGCTTTCAGGATTTGAATTCTCAGCTTGAAAAAAAAAAATGAATAAACAAAGATCAAAGTTGCTCATGAATAGAGCCCTAGTCCACTGACTCATCATCACTTCTCTACTATTTCAAGATGAGATATTTTTCTAGGATAATATTACATTTATCCTGCGGCTTTGCAATGGTAAAATAATAAATTTTTGTTTCTCAAAAGCAAATGTGTTTCTTTATTGTTTATTAATCTTCAAAAGTTCATTTTTAAGCTTGTGTTATGATACGTGGGGTCAGAAGAAACAAGTGAAGAAAGATTTTCCAAGGGCCATTTTTTAATTTTAGGAACAATTCAGGCACAAGTTCTCTAATTTTAATAGCAATCCAAATAATTTAGAACCTCTTACATGAAGCACTTCATATTTCAAGTCAAAGTTTTCATTCATGCTGAGGAAGTGGAGAGTTGATAGGAAGTCTCTCTGATCCCAAACTTGACTAATGAATCATTCTCACATCTGTGGTAAGGGGGAGAAAACCTAAGTCCTAAATATTCATTGGAAGGACTGATGCTGAAACTGGAGCTCCAATGTTTTGACCACCTGATGCGAAGAGCCGATTCACTGGAAAAGATCCTGATGCTGATAGAGACTGAAGGCAAAAGGAGAAAAGGGCAGCAGAGGATGAGCGGTTAGACAGCATCACCAACTCAATGGGCATGAACGTGAGCAAACTCTGGGAAATAGCAAAGGACGGAGTAGCCTGGCGTGCTGCAGTCCATGGGGTCACAAAGAGTCAGACACCACTTGGCGGCTGAACAACAACAGCCTAAGTCAGAATCCCATTTGTTCCCTGACTTAGAGAACTGTGCAGTGATTAATATCAATTGGTACCTGGAATTCCTAACCACTGAAATGCCTGTCCCAGAAGAACCAATATGCCATATTTTCCAGAATCCCTCCAGCCAAGGAAGGAGAAATGTAGCTTGGCTAGAACCATTTCTAATTTAGAACTCTAAACAATTTTACTATCAAAACCATGCCAATGTATTTGAAATAATAACATTAATCCACACTGGATATGTTTTTGTGGCTTTTAAATACTTGTAGGCTGGTCAGGAAACTAGCCACTATTGTTATCCTGAGAAATAATGTATTGACTTCCTGACATCTGATCTTAAAGAGTTTTGGGAATGTGCTATTTATACACCTGGTCTCATCTACTTGCCCAGCTACAGGAATCAGGCAAGGAAATCTTTGTGAAGACCCAGATCTTGACTGACTTTGTTCACTGCTGGATTCCCATTGACCAGCACAATACTTGATACATAGTATATGATCAGAAATTATTTACTACATAATTGAATGAATAAATTCTAAGGAGTTGGGAGACAGAAAGATTTCATTACACCCCAGTTCTCTTCTCAGGCTGGACATGTGCATTTTTACAGTAGAACAATAAGCCATCTCTTGAAGAGAAGTAGTTTTCTTTTCTTTTTTTTTTTAATCTCTGTGCCTGACTTTTTCTTCAATGATTATTTTATTTATTTTTTTCCTGTTTATTTATTTATTTTTTTTTTACTTTACAATATTGTAGTGGTTTTTGCCATACATTGACATGAATCAGCCATGGATTTACATGTGTTCCCCATCCCGATCCCCACTCCCACCTCTCTCTCCACCCCATCCCTCTTGGTCTTCCCAGTGCACCAGCCCTGAGCACTTGTCTCATGCTTCCAACCTGGGCTGGTGATCTCTTTCACCCTTGATAGTATACTTGTTTCAATGCTGTTCTCTCAGAACATCCCACCCTCGCCTTCTCCCACAGAGAGTCTAAAAGTCTGTTCTGTACATATGTGTCTCTTTTTCTGTTTTGCATATAGGGTTATTGTTACCATCTTTTTAAATTCCATATATATGTGTTAGTATACTGTATTGGTCTTTATCTTTCTGGCTTACTTCACACAGTATAATGGGCTCCAGTTTCATCCATCTCATTAGAACTGATTCAAATGAATTCTTTTTAATAGCTGAGTAATATTCCATAGTGTATATATATCACAACTTCCTTAATAAAGTTCCTTCCTGGAATAAAGTTTTCTCAAGAAGTAGCTCATTATTTTTAAAACCTTTACCGATTGTCAGTATATACAATGGAATTTCCTCTTAATTAAGTTTGACACTTTTGTTGTTCAGTCGCTAAGTCGTCTGACTCTTTGTGACCCCATGGACTACAGCACACTAGACTTCCCTGTCCTTCACTAGCTCCCAGAGTTTGCTCAAATTCATGTCCATTGAGTCAGTGATGCTACTTACTGTCTCATCATCTGCCACCCTCTTCTCCCTCTTCTCCTTTTGCCTCCAATCTATCCCTAGCATCAGGGTCTTTTCCAATGAGTCAGCTGTTCGCATCAGGTGGCCAAAGTATTTGACAGTTTACTGGTTTACAGTTCAAAAGTCCAATTTCTATCTTTATATTCTTGATCTTTGTTTTTTATTAATAATTTTTAAAATTATTTTCTTCAATTCTCTCACTAAACTTTGTTTTCATTTTCTCAGAATTTTCCTCCTCAACCTTCTAGAGACTTGCTCATCTTGTCGTGTTTTCTCAGATGTAGAATGTTCTGTTTGATCCCAAGCTCATCATTACTATTGGATCATGTTTGTTGCACCATACACCATACCCTGGTCAGCCACAGTGGCTGGTGCAGGTCTGGATAAGCCTGCAAGGAATTGTGTGGGCAGAATACTTGAAAAGAAGGCTTAAATTGCAGCCTTCAGCCACAGATCTAGAACAGACTTGGATGTAAAGCACAGGTCCGAACCAAGCAAATCCAGAGGCAGAGAAAAAAAAAAACAAAACTGCTGAGTGACATGATTTTCCTGCAGACCCTGACAATTTGAAATAATTGAAAATCACAAGGGGCCTGTAAGCAGAAGGAAGCCTAGTACATGGGGGACACTGAAGCAAGAGACAGTGGGGTGAAGGCAGGGCGGGCTTGAGACCACCTCGGGCTGTGGGACCTATACCTGGGGGGATTCATCGTGCTGGCAGGCTGCAGCCTTCATCTAGATGGTGGTTCTGTTTGTAGTGCCTCAGGACCACTCAACTATGTCCAACTTTAATACTTTTTCCTTAGAGTGTGTTTTGGAATTCTAAGAAGGCTCTGTGGGAGATAATTCCTCAGATTCCTGAGGATACTAATTAAGATGTAGAGTTCTTCCAGATGACTCTCAAAATTAGCCATTTCACACACAAGAACAATTTTTAAAATAATGTGTCGTTGAAATTCCTAAATAAAGCAGACATTCCTTATTGACAGGGAGTGAGGTTTTCACAGTTTCATTCTTCAACTCCTTAGGCTTACAATGTTGCCATAGATTGGAATAACTAATAACTATTGGAATAACTACTGGCTCCAACACTAGCAGATGACCTTAGGCAAGTCACTTATCTGGCTTTATGTGTAAAATAAGAGATATAACAATAACTACCTCACAGGATTTCTTTTTATTGAAGTAGAGTTAATTCACAATGTTGTATCATTTTCAAGTGTACAGCAAAGCAGTCCAATTATAATTTATATATATATATGTATATATATTCTTTTTCAGATTATTTTCCTTTATAAGTTATTACAAGATATTAAGCATAGTTCCCTGTGCTATATAGTAGGTCGCTGCTATTTACCTATTTTATATAGAGTATTGTGTATATGTCAATCCCAAACTCCTAATTTGTCCTCCTCTGCCTGCTATCCAGGCTTCCCCAGATGGCGCTAGTGGTAAAGAACCCCCTGCCAATGCAGGGGACATAAGAGAGGCAGCAGGTTCAATCCCTGGGTCTGGGAAGATCTCCAAGGAGGGCATGGTAACCTACTCCAGTATTCTTGCCTGGGAAATCCCACGGACAGAAGAGCCCGTCATAGAGTTGCAAAAAGTCACAGCTGAAGCAATTTAGCACAGTACAGCCCAGCACCTGCTATCCCCTTTGAAAATCATAAGTTTTTTCTCTAGTCGTCATAAGATTTTTTGAAGAATAAATTAATCCATTTATTTCTTTTAGCATAATGCTTAGAATGTGGTTAGAACTCAAGGATTCTGGCTATCACAAAAATTACATAAAATTCACCATGATTTGGAGAGATATAACTAATGCAAATTAATAAACATGTACCTAAGACCAAAAACAGCTATACACATAGTAACAGTAGAATGGTGCTTTCCAGAAGCTGGGTTTATATTCCACATTTTACACATCAGATACCAGATAATTGACTTGACTAAGGTCCTTTAGCTAGGACCAGTGTTTGTGTTGGAAATAATATTTATGGGATAGGGGGGAAAGGGGAGATTTTTTAAAAGTTACATTGAAGATTTCCAGGAGCTGGGGAGAGAGGGTCATGGGGAGTCATTATTTAATGGGTACAGGATTTCAGTTTTGCAAGATGAAAGAGTTCTGGTGATGAATAGTGCTGATGGTGGCACAACAAATGTGGATGTACTTAATGCTACTGAACTGTACACACAAAAATGATTAAAACATTAAATTTTATGTTCTGTGTATTTTAGCACTAAAAAAATTGGGGGGGGGGGACTACTGATGATAGAATTTTACTAAGATGCATTCCTGTAGCTCCAAAAAGTAGACAGAAAATTTCTTCTTCTACTGACAAACTGTGACTTTTAAAATATCTCTATAGTATTTTTCTGAACTTGCTTTGCCCAGGAAGCTTAACAGTATTAAAGGATACTCATAAGTTGGGGAATTCACTTCCACTATTAGTAAGAGCATGACAACCAATCTTATGTTATCAAAACATCAACTGGCAAAAGCATCACTGAATTATAAAGATAATTGGACACTTTGAAGTCAGGGCCATTAAATTCATATTTGAACCATAAATAGAAAAATATAATGAGTCTTCATTAAGTAAGGAAAACAGTCTTTTATGAGTACTTGAGCATCTGAAAAAAATGTCTAGGGAACTTAACTAAACTTGCTAGGGCCATTTCAAAAGGAATAAACAAATATAAGGAAATGACGATGTGTCGTGGGGAATCATCAGCTCCTGGCCTAGGTATATAAAGGGCCCAGAGCAGGGGGAAGACACTCACACCTGAGAACTCTCAACTCCTCTCACCACCTCGACCCCACTCAGCCCCGCACACCACCATGACCGGCTCCTGCTGCGGCCCCATCGTCTCCTCCCTGAGCTGTGGCGGAGGCTGCCTCCAGCCCTGTTTCTACCGCGACCCCTGCTGCTGCCGCCCAGTGTCCTGCCAGACCACCGTGAGCCGGCCCGTGACCTGCGTGCCCCGCTGCACGCGCCCCATCTGCGAGCCCTGCCGCCGCCCAGTCTGCTGCGACCCCTGCGGCCTGCAGGAGGGCTGCTGCCGGCCCATCACCTGCTGCCCCTCGTCCTGCCAGGCCGTGGTCTGCCGGCCCTGCTGCTGGGCCACCACGAGCTGCCAGCCCATCTCTGTGCAGTCCCCGTGCTGCCGGCCCACCTGCTGCCGGCCCGCCCCCTGCCGCACCACCTGCCGCACCTGCAGGACCTCCCCCTGCTGCTGAGCGGTGCTTCCTAGGCGCGCATCATCCTTAAGTAGATGGCGGGGTCTATCCTGCTGTCCCACAGCTTCACAGCAGAACCACCTGTTTTCTTGAGAAACCCATTCCTCCTCTCTTCAAACTCGTTGGCACCCTTTTCAAACTAATTACTGATGAAAAATATCCTGTCCTCCCATGACCCCTGCTCACTCCTATATTGTGTTGTTGGTTTTCTAATAAACTTCACACTTTCGGCATAGAAATCATGGTCTCTGTGATATTTCCTTTCATTAGATACTGTCTCTATTTTCCAGAGATATCCAAAGCAAGATAGGAAATAATCCTCTTAAGTTGTTCTCTAAAATAAACAAAATCTGGGTAGTTTCCTCATGATCGTTGTAAATGGCATTTATAGGACACAGTAGCTGACTACGGAAGACAGAAACAGCTACGTCCCCAAGTCACGAATGCCCACAGTTCGGACAGGTATTAAACACCTGAGAAATGTCTTCAGCAGTGACCAGTAAGGAGTCTGCATCGGGTTACCACTTACCTTCCCAGTCTGAGTATTCATTCAGGGAAATGACACCTGTTAGCTCAGCATAGAAAGAGGCATCTGGCCAATTGTCTATCTCTGAATTTAAAGAGCAATGAGTAATAAAAGATTAAATAATTTTCTTTCTTTTTTAATATTTATTTATTTGGCTGCATGGGTCTTAGTTGCCGCATGCAGGATCTTTCTTTGTGGTCCACAGACTCTCTAGCTGTAGCGTGAGGGCTCAGTAGTTGGGGCACACAGGCTTAGATGCTCCGCTGTACACGGATCTTAGTTCCCTGCCAGAGATTGAACCTATGTTCTCTGCATTGCAAGGCAGATTCTGAACCTCTGGACCACCAGGGAAGCTCCCTATGTTTCTTAATGTATTTATAACCACTGATGTTCAGAAAAGACCCAAGAGAATGCATGGCCCCTGATATTAGGCTTTTAAGCCAAACATTTCACCTTAGTATGACCACAGACATGTTCCTCTGCCCAGGGGAACTGTTTTGTATTTTGTGACCAAGTATGACTGCTTCTTCATGTAATATACTCCCTTCTATATATTACAGGTCTGATTGTTATTTAGACTGTTATTCACAATGTCAACTAGTGTGGATATTAAATCCACACTGGCTCTTGAGAGCTGCTTGTCTTGATGCTCAGGAATTGGCCATTTATGGCATCTTCCAGGCAAATAAATCACTGCTTATCCACATGTATCTATTGAATATCTACTATGAATAGGGCACTGAGTTGATTTGCCCTGAGGGAAGATAAAGGAATAAAACAGAGTTCCTGCTTCAAAGAGGTTATAATCTACTTAGGGAGATGAGATATAAATAAGAAAAAAGTCAAATAATACATAATATCAGCATTACCAAAAATAGTTGAAAATAGTTGAAGACTGTAAACCTATTAGGAAACCCCATACAATTGTCCTGTCACTTTTAAGTAAAAAATAAGTAAGCTGTAAAATATTAAATTATCTTATGAAGAAAAAGTATGTTCTGTATGTCTGTGTCTGTGTGTTTTTATACCTAAAAATATACCTGGAACATTATGCAACAAAAATCTAACAGTCACTGGGAATAATATTTTCTTCTTCATATAGGGTTTCTTAATTATTTTTAAAAATGAACACACATTTTATTTTTAATGAAATGGACTATTAAAACATATATATTCTGGGGGAAATTATTTAAAACTTTCTTATGATTATGCTATGCTTTTTAAAAACATATTTATCCAAAGTCTAAATGAATTTAAAGCAGATAAGTTAGAGAGCATCTGTTTGTACTCCTAAAGAAGTCTCTTATTATATATAGAAGAGTATGCCATTATGTTGTAAATAATGGACTTCTCTGAGGTCTTTAAAATGTGATCAAATTATTAAACACTGAAATCATATTTTAACTTTTTAGGATCATCTCAATGGCCTAAAGTAAGGTGCACTTTCAATATGTACCAATAAAAATTGTTAAAAATTGCTAGCTGTTTCTGATTACATGTGCAATTGCTTTTCTCCTTTTGTATAGCAACTGAGAATTGAGAACACAAGACAATATTTTCATGTTAAAATTCGCTCATAATGTGGTTGTTGGATGATACTGTTAAATAAAGCCCTAGCATTCATTTTGCAAATATGTTGTCCATCATCACGAAGAATCTGTCTAAACTTTAAGCCTTTTCTTTTATGGTTGTTTTTAAGACCTCTCTCTGTTGCATGGGCTGTGGGACTCTCAATAGGGTTAGTGTCACTAGCCACAATTCTGACACATGTTCTTCTCGTCAGTTTTACAGTAGCCTGACTTCCCCTTACAGAGATTGGTGCTCAAATAGAGGGAATTCCAATATCTTCCTTCAAGATATTTTTATTTTACATGATTAATGAAATCCCCCACTGAATAATCCTATTTAATATGTATTTTCTGGTGATGGAGCAGAGAACTGGCTACTTACCATATCAAACACCACTCAACTTTGTTCTAAATTCAAAATTTAGAGCTTATACAGCACCACTGAAACAATACCTATTAAAATATATTTATTAACTCAACAAACATAAGACACTAAGTGCCAGGCACTGTTCTTAGTGCTTGACAAAATTATTAGCTCATTTAATCTTCACAACAACCTTGATTACACATCTGTTATTATCCCATATGGCCCAAAGACACACAGTCAGTAAGCTGCAGTTTTTCATGAGTGTTGTCTGGTTTTAGAATAAGTGGCATCAGAAAATAGCACATAACTTGCCACCAGTGTCAAATCACAGAGCTCAGTGGTATGAATTATTCACACATGACCCATATTTTCTCTGCCAGGAAATGAAACTTGGGTTTCGGGTAGAATGAGTATCCTTGACTGAAAACACTGGAATTACTTTACTGAAGGGCTCATGGCCTCTCATTCTTTGTGTATCTTTATAAAAGGAAGAAAAAAGTCATCTTAGAACAGTTTTGGATCAGAAGTGTTTAGAGTAGAGTAATGAGTCCTTCTTACCTGAGATTGTCCTCTGAAGAGGTTCTCCTTGCCCAAAATGTGATCATTATGCAGACACCTCACCCCCAGCAACAGGAAAATTGATTATTAGGCAATGTGCCTTGAGAATAATAAAGCACAAGCAATAAAAGCAAACATTAGCAGATGGGACTACATCAAACTAAAAAGTTTCTACGGAGCAAAAGAAACAATCTACAAATGAAAAAGCAACCTACCAAATGGGAGAAACTATTTGCAAACTGTGTATCTGATAAGCAGTTAATATCCACAAAACACAAGGAACCCCTACAACTAAAAAGCAACAAACCAAAACAAACAAAAGACAGCAGAAAACCAATTCACTTAAAAAATAAGCAGAGGGTTTGTAAACATTTTTTCAAAGAAAGCACATAGACGGTCAACAAGTACATGTTGAAAAGATGTTCAACATTGCTAATCACCAGGGAAATGCAAATCAAAACCACAGTGTGATATCACCTCACACCTGTTAGAATGGATATTATCAAAAAGACAAGAGAAAATAAATGCTAGTGTGCTGATGTGGAGAAAAGAGAACCTTGGTACACTGTTATTGGGAGGGGGGGGTATAAATTGCTACAGCTACTATGGAAAACAGTATGGAGGTTCTTCAAAAAACTGAAAATAGAACTACTCTATGATCCAGCAATTCCACTTCTTGGTATACATCCAAAGAAAATGAAATCACTATCTCAAAGAGATTTCCACATTCTCATGTTCAAGACAGTAATTTACAATAGCTAAGACCAACAGATGAATGACTAAATAAAATTAGTCATTAATTTGGCTAAATTATATATGTGTGTGTGTATATATATATATATATATATAATATAGCCACAAAAAGAAGGAAATCCTGCCTTTTGTGATAACAGGGGTGAAACTTGAAGGCATAATGCTGAATGAAATAAGTTAGACATGAGAAAAGCATATATTGTAATGATTTCACTTATACATGGAATTAAAACCACCAAACTCAAAGAAACATAGAGTAGAAAAGTAATTACCAAGGGCTGAGGGGTAGGAGAAATGAGGAGATTTGGGTCAAAAGGCACAAACTTTCAGTTATGAGATGAATAAATTCCAAGGATCTAATGTACAGCATGGTGACTATAGTTAACAATACTATGACTGATGATTGAACTACTCTGGGGTTAGGGGCACCGACACTCTGCACAGTCAAAATCCAAGTACAACTTATATTCTGCCCTCCATATCCGAGACTTCATATCTATGGTTCCTCTGTACTTGCAGTTCCTCCATATCCATGATGAAACCAACCACAGGTCATGTGGCACTGTAGCATTTATGAATGAAAAAGATTTCCATATAAGTAGACCCATGCAGTCCAAACCTGTGTTGTTCAAGAGTCAACTGAATACTGTACACTTGAAAGGTACTCTGAGAGTAGAGCTTTGATACCCTCGTCATAACAACAACAACAAAATGACAATTAGGTAAGGAAAGAATGTGTTAACTAGCCTGTGGTAAATATTTTGCAATATAGACATATATCAAATCATCACAACATGCACCTTAAAATTACATAGCTATATGTCAGTTAAGTTCTGTCGCTCAGTCATGTCTGACTCTTTGTGACCCCATGGACTGCAGCATACCAGGCTTCCCTGTCCATCACCAACTCCCAGAGCTTACTCAAACTCATGTCCATCAAGTTGGTGATTCCATCCAATCATCTCACCCTCTATCATCCCCATCTCCTCCTGCCTTCAATCTTTCCCAACATCAGGGTCTTTTCCAAAGACTTGGTTCTTCACATCAGGTGGCCAAAGTATTGGAGCTTCAGCTCCAGCAACAGTCCTTCCAATGAATATTCAGGACTGATTTCCTTTAGGATTGAGTGGTTTGATCTCCCTGCAGTCCAAGGGACTCTCAAGAGTCTTCTCCAACACCACAGTTCAAAAGCATCAATTCTTCGGTGCTCAGCTTTCTTTATGGTCCAACTAGCACATCCATAAATGACTACTGGAAAAACCATGGCTTTGACTAGATGGACCTTTGTCAGCAAAGTAATTGTGCTAAGTTGATCATAGCTTTTCTTCCAAAGAGCAAGTGTCTTTTCATTTCATGGCTGCAGTCACCACCTGCAGTGATTTTAGAGCCCAAGAAAATGAAGTTTCTCACTGTTTCCATCATTTCCCCATATATTTGCCATGGACTGATGGGACCAGATGCCGTGATCTTCATTTATTGAATGTTGAGTTTCAAGCCAGGTTTTTCACTCTCCTCTTTTACTTTCATCAAGAGGTTCTTTAATTCCTCTTCGCTATCTGCCATAAGGGCGGTGTCATCTGCATATCTGAGGTTATTGATATTTCTCCCGGCAATCTTGATTCCAGCTTGTGCTTCATCCAGTCCAACATTTCACATGATGTACTCTGCATATAAGTTAAATAGGCAGGGTGACAATATATTGTGTTGACGTACATCTTTTCCAATTTTGAACCAGTCCATTGTTCCATGCCTGGTTCTGTTTCTTTTTCTCTTTTTGATGGATAATTGCTTTACAGAATTTTGCTGTTTTCTGTCAAACCTCAACATGAATCAGCATAGGGATACATATACCCCTCCCTTTTTTGAAACTCCCTCCCATCTCCCTACCCATCCCACCCCTCTAGGTTTTTGACTTGCATAAAGATTTCTCAGGAGTCAGGTAGGAGGTCTAGTATTCCCATCTCTTTAAGAATTTTCCACAGTTTGTTGTGATCCACACAGTCAAAGTCAAACCTAGACAGTCAATGAAGCAGAAGTAGATGTTTTTTTGGAATTCTCTTGTTTTTTCTATGATTCAATGGATGTCAACAATTTGATCTCCAGTTCCTAAGCCTTTTCTAAATCCAGCTTGAACATCTGGAAGGTCTCAGTTCAGCTACTATTGAAGCATAGCTTGGAGGATTTTCAGCATTACTTTGCTAGCATGTGAGATGAGTGCAATTCTGCTGTAACTTGAACATTCTTTGGCATTGCCCTTCTTTGGGATTGGAATGAAAACTGAACTTTTCCAGTCCTGTGACCACTGCTGAGTTTTCCAAATTTGCTGACATATTGAGTGCAGCACTTTGGGGACTTGAAATAGCTCAGCTGAAATTCTATCACCTCCACTAGCTTTGTTTGTAGTGATACTTCCTAAGGCCCACTTGACTTCACATTCCAGGATGTCTGGCTCTAGGTGAGTGTTTACACCATCATGGTTATCTGGGTCATTAAGATCTTTTTTTGTATAGTCCTTCTGTGTATTCTTGTCACCTCTTCTTAATATCTTCTGCTTCTGTTTCTGTCCATTATTGTGCCCATCTTTGCATGAAATGTTCCCTTGGTATCTCTAATTTTCTTGAAGAGATCTCTAGTCTTTCCCATTCTATTGTTTTCTGCTGTTTCTTTGCATTGATCAAAGGAAGGCTTTCTTATCTCTCCTTGCTCTTCTTTGGAACTCTGTATTCAGTTGGATATATTTTTTCTTTTTCTCCTTTGCCTTTCACTTCTCACCTTTTCTCAGCTATTTGTAATGCCTCCTCCAACAACCATTTTGCCTATGGCAAGTAGATCGGGAAACAATGGAAACAGTGGCAGGCTTTATTTTCATGGGCACGAAAACCACTGCAGATGGTGACTGCAGCCATGAAATTAAAAGATGCTTGGTCCTTGGAAGAAAAGCTATGACAAACCTAGACAGCATATTAAAAAGCAGAGACTTTAATTTGCCAACAAATGTCTGTCTAATCAAAGCTATGGTTTTTCCAGTAGTCATGTCTGGATGTGCTAGTTGGACCATAAAAATAGCTGACCACCAAAGAATTGATGCTTTTGAACTGCAGTGTTGGGGAAGGCTCTTGAGAGTTCCTTGGACTGCAGGGAGATCAAACCACTCAATCCTAAAGGAAATCGATTCTGAACATTCATTGGAAGGACTGATGTTGAAGCTGAAGCTCCAATACTTTGGCTACCTGATGTGAAGAACCTACTCATTGGAAAAGATCCTGATGTTGGGAAAGATTGAAGGCAGGAGGAGATGGGAATGACAGAGGGTGAGATGATTGGATGGAATCACCAACTCCATGGACATGAGTTTGAGCAAGCTCAGGAGTTGGTGATGGACAGGGAAGCCTGGTGTGCTGCTGTCCATGGGGTTGCAAAGAACTGGACATGACTGACTGAACTGAACTGCTGATTTCTTTTTCCTGGGGATGCTTTTGATCACAGCCTCCTGTACAATGTTTTGAAACTCCATCCATAGTTCTTCAGGCACTCTGTCTATCAGATCTAATCCCTTGAATCTATTTGTCACTTCCACTGTATAATCGTAAGGGATTTGATTTAGGTCATACCTGAGTGGTCTAGTGGTTTTCCCTACTTTCTTCAGTTTCAGTCTGAATTTTGCAATAAGGAGTTAATGATCTGAGCCACAGTCAGCTCCCAGTCTAGTTTTTGCTGACTGTATAGAGCTTCTCCATCTTCAGCTGCAAAGAATATAATTAATCTGATTTTGGTATTGACCATCTGGTGATGTCCATGGATAGAGTCATCTTTTGTGTTGTTGGAAGAGGGTGTTTGCTATGACCAGTGCGTTCTCTCAGCAAAACTCCGTTAGTCTTTGCCCTGCTTCATTTTGTGCTCCAAGGCCAAACTTGCCTGTTACTCCACATATCTCTTGACCTCCTACTTTTGCATTCCAGTCCCCTATGATGAAAAGGACATCCTTTTTTAGTATCTCAGTAAAGTTGGAGTGGGAGGAAGGGAAAAAAGAGCAGAGTAACAAGTTTCTTTCTAGGCTCTGGTTATGGCTTTGAAGAAATCCTGAGTGTACATGGACAACCAAATGTAAGCAAGAGAGTTGAGGATCTCCTTAGATGAGATTGTGCTTGATTTTCTCCCAACTGTGACTGCATGTTCAGTCAATTTACATTCCTTTTAAAGTTTTGAAATTATGTTTGAAATTCCATTTTGGGAGCCTTAGCTCTTGAGGCCTGAGTCGCTTTCTTTTGAATGATGGAAATGATACTAAAGTGATCCAATACCTTGTCTGGTGAATCATAGGAGGAGTAAAGCTGAAAAATAATGAGAATGTTTCACCCATGCAATTCCTCAACTGCCCATGGCAATGATTCCTGAAGAAGCATGCCCATTAATCACATTTCAGACTGTGCCATCACAGAACAGCTGCATAGTCTCCCAACCCACCACCTCTGAACAGTGTATCAATATGTGTACAATGTTTATTGGAAAAAACTCTTCTTTTAAATTAATTTTTGTTGGAGTACAGCTGCTTTACAATGTTGTGTTAGTTTCTGTTGTACAGCAAAGCAAATCAACCATATGTATACATACATCCCCTCTTTATTGGATTTTCTTCCCATATGTTATCACAGAGCATTAAGCAGAGTTCCCTGTGCTATACAGGAGGTTTTTATTAGTTATCTATTTCATATATAGTAGTATATATATATGTCAATCCCAATCTTCCAATTCATCCCACTACCCACTTCCCACCCTTGTATCCATAAGGCCACTATCTACATGTGTCTCTATTTCTGCTTTGCAAATAAGTTCATCTGTATCATTTTTCTAGATTCCACATATAAGCAATATTAAACAATGTTTGTTTTTCTCTTTCTGACTTACTTCACTCTGTATGACAGTCTCTAGGTTGCCAATGTCTCTGCAAACTTCACAATTTCATTCCTTTTAGGACTGAGTAATGTTCCATTGTACACATGTATCACACCTTCTTTATCCATCCTTCTATTGGTGGACATTCATGTTGCCTCAATGCCCTGCCTACTGTAATAGTGCTGCAATAATCATTGGAATGCATGTATTTTTTTAATTATAGTTTTCTCCAGGTATCCTTTCAGGAGTGGGGTTGCTGGATCATATAGTAGTTCTATTTTTAGTTTTTTAAGGAATCTTCACACTGTTCTCTATATTGGCTGTATCAGCTTATATTTCCACCAACAATGTAAGAGGACTCCCTTTTTTCCATACTCTCTCCAGGATTTATTGTTTGTAAACTTTTTGATGATGGCCACTCTGACTGTGATTCCTCACAGTAGCTTTGATCTGCATTTCTCTAATAATGTGTGATGGTGAGCATCTTTTCATGGGCTTGCTGGCCATCTGTATGTCTTCTCTGGATAAATGTCTATTTAGATCTTCCACCCATTTTTTTATTGCATTGTTTGTTTTTTGATACTGATTTGATTTTGATAGTAAGCGATATTGGTATTGTGTATTTTGGAGATTAATCTGTTGTCAGTTGCTTCATTGCAAATATTTTCTCCCATTCTGAGGGCTGTCTTCTCATCTTGTTTATGATTTTCTTCACTGCACAAAAGCTTTTAAGTTTCACTATGTCCCGTTTGTTTATTTTTGGTTTTATTTCCATTACTCAAGGAAATGAATCAAAAAAGGTCTTGTTGTGATTTATGTCCAAGAGTATCCTGCCTATGTTTTCCTCTAAGAGTTTCATAGTGTCTGGCCTTACCTTTAGGACTTTAATCCATTTTAAGTTTATTTTTGTATATAGTGTTAGGGAGTGTTCTAATTTCCTTATTTTACATGTAGCTGTCCAGTTTTCCCACCACTACTTATTGAAGACACTGCATTTCTCTATTATATATTCTTGCCTCCTTTGTCAAAGATTAGGTGACCAAGATGTGTGGGTTTATCTCTGGGCTTTCTATCCAGTTTCACTGATCCATATTTCTGTTTTTGTGCCAGTGCACCATACTGTCATGATGATTGTAGGTTCGTAGTATAGTCTGAAGTCAGGGAGCTTGGTTCTTCCACCTCTGTTTTTCTTTCTCAAGATTGCTTTGCCTATTTGGGGTATTCTAATTCTGTGAAAAATGCCCTTGGTAATTTGATAGGGTTTGTACTGAATTTGTAGATTGCTTTGGGTAGTAGAGTCATTTTCACAATGACTTCTTCCAAGCCAAGAACATGGTGTATCTCTCCACCTGTTTGTATCATCTTTACTTTCATTCATTAGAGTCTTATTGTTTTCTGAGTACAGGTCTTTTGCCTCCTGGGGTAGGTTAATTCCTAGGGTTTTATTCTTTTAGTTGCAATGGTAAATGAGATTGTTTCCTTAATTTCTTTTTTGATCTTTCATTGTTAGTGTGTGGGGATGGAAGAAATTTCTGTGTATTCATTTTGTATCATGCAACTTTACCAAGCTGCTTGATTAGCTCTAGTAGTTTTCTGGTGGCATCTTTAGGATTTTTTATGTATAGTATCATGTCATCAACAAACAGCGACAGTTTTACCTCTTTTCCAGTTTGGATTTCTTTTATTTCTTTTTTTTTCTCTGTTTGCCATGGCTAGGACTTCTAAAACTATGTTGAATAAAAGTGGTGAGAGTGCATACCGGTCAGAATGGCCACCATCAAAAAATCTACAAACATAAATGCTGAAGAGGGTTTGGAGAAAAGGGAACCCTCTCACACCGTTGGTGGGAATGTAAATTGATACAGCCACTACAGAAGACAGTATGAAGATTCCTTTAAAAAGTAGGAATAAAACTACCATATAACACAACAATCTCACTACTGGGCAAATACCCTGAGGAAACCATATCTGAAAAAGACACATGTACCACAGTGTTCACTGAGGCACTATTTACAATAGCTAGGACATGGAAGCAACCTAGATGTCCAGTGACAGATGGATGGATAAAGAAGCTGTAGTACATATATACAATGGAATATTTTTGTTCAGTCACCAAGTCATGTCTGACTCTTCGTGATCCCATGGACTGTAGCAAGCCAAGCTTTCCTGTCCCTCACCATCTCCCAGAGTTTGCTGAGGTTCATGTCCATAGAATTGGTTATACCATCCAACCATCTCATCTTCTGTCACCCTCTTCTCCTTCTGCCTTCAATCATTCCCAACATCAGGGTCTTTTTCAATAAGTAAGGTGTTCGCATTGGGTAGCTAAAATATTGAAGCTTCAGCTTCAGCATTAGTCTTTCCAAAGAGTATTCAGGGTTGATATCCTTTAAGACTGACTGGTTTGATCTCTTTGCTTTCCAAGGGACTCTCAAGAGTCTTCTCCAGCACCAAAGTTTGAAAGCATCAATTCTTTGGAGCTCTGCCTTCTTTATTGTCCAGCTCTCACATTTGTACATGACTACTGGAAAGATCATTGCTTTGACTATATGGACCTTGGTCGACAAAGTGAAGTCTTTGCTTTTTAGAATAGGTACTGCCAAAGCAAGCACTATCCACTCTTTTTTAGATTCTTTTTTCATATAGGTCATTACAAAGTATTGAGAAGAGTTCCCTGTGCTATACAGTAGGTCCTTATTAGTTATCTATTTTATATAGAGTTATCTATTTTATATAGAGTTATCTATATTTTATATAGGTATGTTTATGTCAATCCCAGTCTTTTAATTTACTCCTCCTCCACTTCCCCCTGGCAAACAAGTTTGTTTTCTACATCTCTTATGTAGGAAAAAAACCTCTGCCTTATTACTTCATAGTTGTAGCAACCATGTCAAGGTATAGTTAGAAAAAAGTTATTTTATCTTCCATATCATACACAAGAAAGACAAGTATAAAAAATATCATGCCTCAGGGAAAACCAATATTAAGAAAAAACAGAAAAATCAGAGTTGCCCCTAAGTGAGCTGGAAAAAAGAAAAAAAATAGATGTCAGTCTTGGGTGTTTTATTCTAATACTCAGTGTATGAAAATCAACTTTCACCTTTTCAATACAAATATATGAGCTGCAGTATTATTCAAGGCATGTACATTTCACTATGCTGTTCAGTCACTCAGTTGTGTCCAATTCTCTGTGACCCCATGAACTGCAGCATGCCAGGTTTCCCTGTCCTTCACCATCTCCTGGAGCTTGCTCAAACTCATGTCTGTTGACTCGGTAATGCCATCCAACACCACAGTTCAAAAGCATCAGTTCTCCTGTGCTCAGCAGTCCAACTCTATATCAAGTGAAACACAAACGTTTTCCCAAGGAATCCACACCGAAGACTGTCTAACACCTGTCTGATTCACATGCAGGCTTTTTCAGGGAATCTCTTGGGGGTCAATGGTAGAATCTAGGCAGTGCTGTAGAAACTCTTATGCCTTTAATGTCTTTAAAAAGTGTAGCCCCTTCAGGACCATTTTGCCCAGGATTTGTCAGATGCCATCTACTCAAAATAAGCATCAAGAGCTGCTCCAAAGTTCCAGAGTATTTAGATTTTGATGATGAACAGCATGAATACATCCATATTTAGGAATGCAACAGATGTTCTTTAATGAGATTATGAGTATGTCACCAAAAATGCAACCATTAGTCAAAACAAATTTCTATTTAATTGAGCAAACAATAAACAAGAGTCGTCATCATCTCCTGACCAGGGTATAAAAAGGGCCCAGAGCAGGGGGAAGACACTTACACCTCAGAACACTCAACTCCTCTCACCACCTCAACCCCACTCAGCCCCGCACACCACCATGACCGGCTCCTGCTGCGGCCCCATCGTCTCCTCCCTGAGCTGTGGCGGAGGCTGCCTCCAGCCCTGTTTCTACCGCGACCCCTGCTGCTGCCGCCCAGTGTCCTGCCAGACCACCGTGAGCCGGCCCGTGACCTGCGTGCCCCGCTGCACGCGCCCCATCTGCGAGCCCTGCCGCCGCCCAGTCTGCTGCGACCCCTGCGGCCTGCAGGAGGGCTGCTGCCGGCCCATCACCTGCTGCCCCTCGTCCTGCCAGGCCGTGGTCTGCCGGCCCTGCTGCTGGGCCACCACGAGCTGCCAGCCCATCTCTGTGCAGTCCCCGTGCTGCCGGCCCACCTGCTGCCGGCCTGCCCCCTGCCGCACCACCTGCCGCACCTGCAGGACCTCCCCCTGCTGCTGAGCGGTGCACTGCCTGCGCCGAGCACGCAACCGACCGTCTGAAAAAGTTCTACCCCCATTTCTCTACCTAACAAACCTCCTGCCCTGAGCCCTTAAGACCTCACATCAGCTGGGAGCTGGAGATCCAGGCTCATCTATTGAGGCTTGGGCTATTCTCAAGTAATAGTAACAACTTCCTTCTTCCCTTCTTAGGTCTTAAGTCTTGCAGCATGTTTGGTTTCTAATAAACTTCTCTTTTTTGGCCTAGCAAACACAACTTTGGTCTTACTTATTCATTCAATTTTTTTGTATTAAATGTAAGCCTAACAAAAATAGACTGATTGCCTACCGTCTGCAAACCATAGACTGTATTAAAGTTGGGTTAATGTCACCCTGTTCAAGAAATTTCCAGGAGATGAAACAAACTCACAGTAATTAATCAACAATTAGAATATGAAAATGTACAACACACTGTCAACAGAGAAGTTACTATCAATTGGGGAGAACAAGGAAGATTGAAAAAGAAGCTAACATTTCATATGAGTTAAGATTTAGGAGTCCAGATCTCAGGGAAGATGGTATTTTCCGTAATGGAAACAGTATTGACAAAGGTATAAAGAAGTTGTTCAGAGATGATTAGAATGGGTTATAGGTAGAGTAATAATGGAAGATCATTTTGGAAAGCTGGTGTGCTTTTAGAACTAGCCAAAGGAATATGCCATTTATTCAACAAACACAAAGAACTGTTGAAAGCCTTAGGGCAGGGGAATGGCATGACAGGAGTTGAGCATAAGGATGATTTCCGTGGTAGATGTTTATAAAAACAAAGGGCCAAAGGCTAGACATAATAATGACTATACAGAAGCAATCAAGAGGCCATTGCCATGGTCTAAGTGATACACAGTAAGTGTTAACTGAGATATTACCATGGAATAAAAAAGACACAAAGAATATGGCAGACATAGAAACCCAGGTGGAGAATTAACCAATCTGAATGTAGGAAATAAGAAACAACTAAGAATAAAATAATTAGAAATTGCACATCTATGGGAAACTCTTCTGGTCAGAAGACACTTAAAACAATTTTTAAGTATTTATACTTACTTGCTGTGTGTTTAAAACCACACAGAAATGTTAGAAGAAAACAGAGAAGACAGTGAGTTTTACTAACTTTAATTGATCCTGGAAAGCAACACAGTGTAAAATAAAATGAACTGATCTAGGAATGAGGAATAGAAGTTTCATACCCAGCTCTTCTGGCTGTGTACTGGCTGTGTGAATGTAGCAAGTTACTAGCCTCTCCAAAGTGCAGTCAACCCTAAACTCCACAGCATTCTAATATCAACTGATGCTGAGAGGAAATTAGAAATGGTTCACACCACAATGTCAATATTCCAATTTAGAACTTTGAGGCTGAATGTTCCCTTCTTTTTTTCTGTTTCACACATCAATCTTTTTTCAAATTTATTTTTAATTGGAGGATAATTTCTTTACAATATTGTGTTGGTTTCTGGCATACATCAACATGAATCAGCCACAGGCACATGGATGTCCTCCCCTCTTTAACCTCCTTCTCACTTCCCACCCCATCCCTCCTCTCTAGGCACTCCCAGAGCACCCAGTTTGAGCTCCCTGTGACATACAGCATATTCCCACTGGCTATCTATCTTACATATGGTAATATATACATTTCAATGCTACTCTCTCTATCTATCCAAACCTCTCCTTTGCCCACTGGGTCCACAAGTCTGTTCTCTGGTCTGCATCTCCATAGGAACATCCTGTTCCTATGTTCAACTCTGGCTTATTGGTACTATGCCGATTTGTGTGCTAGAGTAAGATATGAGGCAGCAGATTGTGTCTTCCCTTCTACATAATCCTTCAGTGCCCCAGGCATAATAGTATTCAATAAACATGTGCTATTTATAAAAAGAATGATGTCAGTTTCCAAACCTATAAAATTAAATGGTTGGACAAAATGATATATTAAGTTTTTGATCTCTAACATTCAGTGATTCCCCTAACCGTCCTTTAATGTCATACCTACAGTCATGGTTACCATGACATGGACATCTTTATTGACACTGCCATGAATCACTCTTTACTGTAATTCTATCACTGTACAAACCAAACCTCCACCTCATAAAAGCTAACTATGTGCTTCTACTCAGGGTTGGAAGGCAAGAACAAACCTACCACAAGTAGCAATAATGTATGCTTTTGGCCACCACTTTTTTCATTTCCTCCTGTATAACTCCAAACTTGTAATGGAAAATCACATACATTTGGAAACCACCAAGAATTGTTTTGACCTTCGTTTTGCTGAAATTCATCTTAATCTCTTTTCACTTGTATCTACTGAATGACATTTGATTATCCATTCCCTTTGTTGTTGTTGTTCAGTCATTAAGTAGTGTCCAACTCTAATCCGCATTATAAGACTGTGATCCAAAAAAAATGTTTCCTAGCTTCTGCTGCTTCTTTTACTGGTTCTCTTTCATAAATTCAATTGTCATGCTGTTTGGTCTAATATCATCCTTTCATAGGAAACAAGTTGTAGTTACATAAAACATGACATAAATTGAAAATGAATCCCACCTTTGAGAAATAAATACTGTTCAGATAATCCATAGAGAAGTGATTCTTATCCTTCAGAGAGAAATGTCAATTACACATAAAATTTTTGTGACTTTTTTCCCTAATTACTGGGTATGAATTTTAGTCCTTCTTTTAAATCTGTGCTATTAATATTAATAACAAAATACAGTAAATTAGGATGGCGATTTCATATCTCCTCAGTGATAAGTGTTTCATCAAGTCTGAATGTGTGAAGTTCAAGAGAAATCATAGAAATTGGAGAGATCCTGGAAAGATCTATGAATTCCTATGAATGTGGAGTTTATCAGTTTCTATCTGACTGCTTGTAGAAACTGTAATTTCAATTACCTACAAAAAGTAGGAAGGCTTAGATGAAGGACAATCAATGGTTAATAATTTTATTCTGGAGACTGAAGGTTTGGAGAATATGATCCCATAGTCACATTGTCTTATGAGTGACAGTGATGTGATCATAAGTGCAAAACAAAGGCTGAGACTTGAAGAGAAATTACAGCATTATTTGAAAACAAAACATCAGTATTTCTACCAAAGACAAACACACTTGGTGAGTAGTAGCTGAGCAATAAGGAAAATCCAATTTGGAGGTATATTTAAAATAACTCATTGTTTCAACAATCAGAGGGCTCTGGAAAAGATTGTTTAAAAGAGTAATAAGAGAAAAATGCTGTCCATCACAAAAACAGGAAGTGGCCAAAGTCTATAAAAGGCCTGAGTGGAACAAGCAGACCTAACTCAGAAACTTCTCCAAGCATCCCAGCTCTCAGCCTAACCCCTGACACCATGGCCTGCTGTTCTACCAGCTTCTGTGGATTTCCCATCTGTTCCACTGCTGGGACCTGTGGCTCTAGCCGCTGCCAATCAACCTGCAGTCAGACCAGCTGCTGCCAGCCAACCTCCATCCAGACCAGCTGCTGCCAGCCAACCTGCCTCCAGACCAGTGGCTGTGAGACCAGCTATGGCATTGGTGGCAGCATTGGCTATGGCCAGGTGGGCAGCAGTGGGGCTGTGAGCAGCCGCACCAGATGGTGCCGCCCTGACTGCCGCGTGGAGGGCACCAGCCTGCCTCCCTGCTGTGTGGCGAGCTGCACACCCCCATCCTGCTGCCAGCTGCACTATGCCCAGGCCTCCTGCTGCCGCCCATCCTACTGTGGGCAGTCCTGCTGCCGCCCAGCCTGCTGCTGCCAGCCCACCTGCACTGAGCCCATCTGCAAGCCCACCTGCTGCCAACCCATCTGTTAAAAACCTTCTGATAGAAATCCTAAGACCATGGCACTTCAAAATTAGCCAATGTAGAGTCCCAACAAACTTCTAAGCACTAGTACCCATAACCCAGCCCACCTCATGCCACAAGGGCTACATAATTTCCCTAACATGGAAATTGATTTATAATAAAAAACCAAAAATATTTCATAAATCTGGATATCAATAGAAGTCCTACAGTGTGAAAAGAAATGTGTAATACTTTGCTATAAATATCTTCTGAAATGTTTCAACAACTCATCGGCTTTTGGATTTAATAAAATTTTTCATTCTTCAGTGATGAAGTCATTGTTGGAGCTTTCTTTTCTTTGGTATCTGTTATTGATATTGGGGTACTGGGATTTTTCAAAATGTCAATAAATGTGGCGTAGTGCTGCGGTTTTTCTTTATTATTGTGCTTTTAGCAGTGGCCTTTAAAAGGTGGTTTTCCCAGATCTGAAAGAGACACGTGCACCCCAATGTTCATCGCAGCACTGTTTATAATTGCCAGGACGTGGAAGCAACCTAGATGCCCATCAGCAGACGAATGGATAAGGAAGCTGTGGTACATATACACAATGGAATATTATTCAGCCATTAAAAAGAATTCATTTGAATCAGTTCTAATGAGATGGATGAAACTGGAGCCCATCATACAGAGTGAAGTAAGCCAGAAAGATAAAGACCATTACAGTATACTAACGCATATATATGGAATTTAGAAAGACGGTAACGATAACCTTATATGCAAAACAGAAAAAGAGACACAGATGTACAGAACAGAATTTTGAACTCTGTGGGAGAAGGCGAGGGTGGGATGTTTCGAGAGAACAGCATCAAAACATGTATATTATCTAGGGTGAAACAGATCACCAGCCCAGGCTGGATGCATGAGACAAGTGCTCGGGCCTGGTGCACTGGGAAGACCCAGAGGAATCGGGTGGAGAGGGAGGTGGGAGGGGGGATCGGGATTGGGAATACATGTAAATCCATGGCTGATTCATGTCAACGTATGACAAAAACCACTACAATTTTGTAAAGTAATTAGCCTCCAACTAATAAAAATAAATGGAAAAATATATATATAAAAAAAAGGTGGTTTTCCTTGTCTATCTGCAGTCAAAATATATGATTAAAAGAATACATCAGTATTTAGACACTATTCCCTGAAGTCCTCAAGCATGCAAATTAATGGTTTAGGTGTCCCAGAATACCAATTTTATGTCATTTGGCTTCTTGAGGTGTCGCCAAATATATTCAGTTCATTCACATATGATTCTGTGGACAATTTTTTAAATCATCAAGGATACAAAAGTAATACATAATTGGAAAGACAGTTATTAGCATAAGGTGTGGGCTTCCCTGGTAGCTCAGCTGCTAAAGAATCTGCTTGCAATGCAGAAGACCCCTGGGTCTGATTCCTGGGTCAGGAAGATCCCCTGGAGAAGGGACAGGTTATCCACTCCGGTATTATTAAGCTTCCCGGATGGCTCAGATGATAAAGAATCTGCCTGCATTGTGGAAGACCTGGGTTTGATCCCTGGGTTGGGAAGATCCCCTGGAAAAGAGAATGGCAACCCACTCCAGTATTCTTGCCTGGAGAATCCCCATGGACAGAGGAGCCTGGTGTGCTACAGTCCATGGGGTTGCAAAGAGTTGGACATGACTGAGCGACCTAGCACAGCACAGCACATCATAAGGTGTAAGGCATCCTGAACTCCAGTCCCTACTTTGTAACCCACAATCCATGAGTTCTTGAACAAGTCCCTTTGCTTGCCTGGGACCCTGTTTCTAACCTGGAGAATGATATAATTGAGTTTTATTTCTTGCAATGTCCCTTACAGGCATAGGATATTAGATCATTTCCTAAATAGGTGACACATTAATAATTAGTCCCTTCAGATGCCCAAAGGGGAAAAAATATTCAATGGTCAAATAGTGTTGCATGTGTTATCAACATATGGAAGGTATATACAGCACCTTAGAAAATTAAAAGGACTGAGATGTCCTATAATAGAGGAATCTCTAAACCATCACTCAGTGGTTCCCAGAGAATACTTGAGTCATTTATTACCAACTATTGACGCTAAAGCTCCAATACTTTGGCCACCTAATGCAAAGAACTGACTCACTGGAAAAGACCCTGATGCTGGAAAAGATTGAAGGCAGGAGAAGAAGGGGACAATAGAGGATGAGATGGTTGGATGGAATCTCCAACTTGATAGACATGAGTTTAGGCAAGCTCCAGGAGTTGATGATGGACAGGAAAACCTGGTGTGCTGCCATCCATAGGGTCGAGAAGAGTCGGACACAACTGAGCGACTAAACTGACTGACTCTGAACATCCTGTTAGCAACTAATTCTAGTACTCCTCAAAATATTCTTTGGGAAGTGAGGAAAGGGAATTACAACTGATGTATTTTTTAATACCTACACAATTCCCTCCTGTATTGTGAAGTGGAAAATAAATATCCATTGAAGGGCTGGGTTTATATGAACACGAAGTTGGTATTCACTGTCCTCATTTTAACCTCCAAGGAGCATTCCAGAATGAAGCAAAGATGAAATAAAAGACACTTAATGGAACTTCTGTGCTAAAGGATGAAATCTTTGGTCATAAAATCAAAGTGGTGAGTCAATCACAGGAGGAAGAGGAGAATGGGGATGATTTGTTGTTGTTGTTGTTGGTCAGTCACTAAGTCATGTCTGACTCTTTGTGACCCATAAACTGAAGCAGGCTAGGCTTCTCTGTCCTTCACTGTCTCCCTGAGTTTGTTCAAACTCATGTCCATTGAGTCAGTGATGCGATCCCACATTTCCTCCTCTGTTGCCCACTTCTCCTCTTGCCCTCAAACTTTCCCAGCAACAGGGTCTTTTCTAATGAGTCAGCTCTTTGCATCAGGCGGCCAAAGTACTGGAGCTTCAGCTTCAGCATCAGTCCTTCCAATGAATATTCAGGGTTGATTTCCTTTAGGATTGATTGGTTTGATATCCTTGTAGTCCAAGGGACTCTCAAGAGTCTTCCCCAGCACCAACCTTTAGGAATGTTTACCTAAGGGTTATTACACGTCCTTCTTGGGGATGAAGAAGTTTTGAAACTGGAGAGAGGCGTGGTGGTTACACAACATTATGAATGCACCGAATACCACTCAATTGTACACTTTAAAACAGTTCATTGTATATTATGTGAATTTCACCTCAATTAATCAAAGGGATGGGGTCTCCATTAGCACAAATTTCAAGGATTTCAAGAAAAAGGCACCACCTTGAGGAAGACACAATGAGGAATACACATCTTGTTTAGACATAGCTCTTTGTGTAAAGAAAGAATCTACTTCCTCTGAGTAGGCAAAGTCCCTCATTGGGACACAACCTAAAAACTGAAACACCGTGGCTCCAAAATGTGGTCATCACTCTACCCACTCAAATACCACTCTCTTATCTCCCATCAGGTTGGTAAGATTTAGGTTAGATGCACCTTTCATTTAGAAGGACCTCAGCTTCAAAGCACAAAAAAGAGCTTGTGGGCACTGAGGAGAGAAGAGAAGAGTCTTGTTTGTGTGTGTTAGTCACTCAGTCTTGTCCCACTCTTTGCAACATCATAGACTACAGCCCTTCACGATCCTCTGTCCTTGGAATTCTCCAGGGAAGAATACTGGCTTGGATAGCCATTCCCTTCTCCAGGGGATCTTCCCAATGCCATGGTTGAACCCAGATCTACCACATTGCAGGCAGATTCTTTACTGTCTGAGCCACAAGTTGGGGATAAGATGAGGTCCTTGAAGTTTATGTGTTATCTAGTCTTGGTCACTGGAATGGGAGCCCAGAAACACAGAATCCCAGGCAGGACTGACTATTCATTTGGTTGGTACTTTAACCATGTCTTATGTCTGAGGAATCTAAGACAGGTAGATGCAACTGGATTTTAAAAATGGTAAAATAGAGTTTAAGAAATTGGAAACAACCCCTTAAACTTTAACTAGAAAACTGGAACCCTAACATCTTAAAGAATAATAACTCAAAACTTTAATCGCTGTGAACAAAGGCAAACACTGAAGGATAACAGACAAACATATTTTATGCATAACAGGCAAACACACATTTATGACTCTGGTATTGTCTGGGCCCCATAGCTTCAGTGAAGTAATTAGAACCAAAGAGAATAAGCACAGCAATAAAAAAGTGTTAATGATAAAGGACCTGGCATTTTTTTTCCCCAAAGAAGACTACAGATAGGGGTACCCAGGATAGAAAATTTACACAGGGAAGCATCACAAATGCTTACAACTTCTTATTCTATTTCTATGGAAACTAATCAGGAAGAAATAGGTTTAAGTGGTAGGAAGAAAGATTCTGATTAAACTTTATTTTCTTGATTTATTTAGAGGGGGTGAAGAAATGTTCAAATTAGTTTTCATTCTGTAGCAGAACAGTAGAATTCTCAAATTTAAGTGTCATATCTTGCAATGTTTAATCTTATGTAGCAACTTTGACAGCTAAGGAATCCCTAAATAGCTGGTAAAACATTTCTGGGTATGTCTGTGGGGGGTATTTCTGAAGAGACTGGCATTTGAATTGATGGACTGAGTAAAGATTGCCTATCACCAATATCAGTAGGCACTGTCCCGTTCATTGAGGGCCTGAATAGAACAAGAAGGGAGCTCTCTCTTGCTTGCACACATTCATCTTCTCCAGCCCTGGGGCATGGTGCCCTGGCTCTGCAGGCTTTGGACTTGAACTGGAACTTACACCATTGGCTCCCCTGGTTCTCAGGACTTCAAGTTTGAACTGAAATTATAATACTGACTTTCCTGGGTCTTCAGCTTGTAGTCAGCAGATCATAAGACTGCTCAGCTTCCAAAATTGCCTAATAAATCCCTTTCTACATATTTATATCTATCTCAACACTTCTATTTCTCTAGAAAACAAAGACTAATACATCTTACTCTTAATTATATAAGGGTAACTAAAGACAGAAACATGAAAATTGAGCTAAATTTTGCACTGGGAGAGATGTTGCAAATAGCGCCACAGTAGAAAAGTACAGAAATGGAAGGCTGATATGCAATGCTACTGTCCCAGTGCCCCGCATTTCAGCTCTTCAAACATCTAAACTTTTTGCAATGGAAGAAAAATACTTTTAGTATCAAAGATTCTGCTGAGTTTCACTATGAATTAAATATCTGGTGAGATCATAATAATGACAATTATTACAGTTAGAATATTACAAACAACCAAGGTAAAAAAAAGAGCTAATCAAAGACTCTACGTTATATAGATTTGCTTAAGTAGAAAAAGCAAAATAGAAAACCCACTGAAAAAATTAAATAAATAAATAAAGGAGGAAAAAAAAAAAAAGAAAAAGCAAAATAGTCACAAAGAAACATACCAAATTCAATGTGGGATTTGAAAATGCTTAATTCAGACTAAGGAAGAGTTATGGCATAAACTCAAAGTTGTCATTCTTGGAGAGGCACAACAAACATTTATTGTTCTGGATTAAGATTCATAAACCAGATGGAGGTTCGTGACATTGTATAGGAGACAGGGATCAAGGCCATCCCCAAGAAAAAGAAAGGCAAAAAAAAAAAAAAAACCCAAATTGGCTATCTGAAGATGCCTTACAAATAGCTGTGAAAGGAAGAGAAGCCAAAAGCAAAGGAGAAAAGGAAAGATATACCCATTTGAATGCAGAGTTCCAAAGAATAGCAAGGAGAGGTAAGAAAGCCTTCCTCAGCGATCAATGCAAAGAAATAGAGGGAAGCAATAGAATGGGAAAGACTAGAGATCTCTTCAAGAAAATTAGAGATACCAAGGGAACACTCCATGCAAAGATGGGCTCAATAAAGGACAGAAATGGTAGGGATCTAACAGAAGCAGAAGATATTAAGAAAAGGTGGCAAGAATACACAGAAGAACGATACAAAAAAGATCTTCATGACCCAGATAATCATGATGGTGTGATCATTCACCTAGAGCCAGACATCCTGGAATGTGAAGTCAAGTGGGCCTTAGGAAGCATCACTACAAACAAAGCTAGTGGAGGTGATGAAATTCCAGTTGAGCTATTTCAAATCCTAAAAGATGATGCTGTGAAAGTGCTGCACTCAATATGTCAGCAAATTTGGAAGACTCAGCACTGGCCACAGGACTGGAAAAGGTCAGTTTTCATTCCAATCCCAAAGAAAGGCAATGCCAAAGAATGCTCAAATTACCACACAATTGCATTCATCTCACACACTAGTAAAAGTAATGCTCAAAATTCTCCAAGCCAGGCTTCAGCAATACATGAACTGTGAACTTCCAGATTTTCTAGCTGGTTTTAGAAAAGGCAGAGGAACCAGAGATCAAATTGCCAACCTTTGCTGGATCATGGAAAAATCAAGAGTTTCAGAAAAACACCTATTTCTGTTTTATTGACTATACCAAAGCCTTTGACTGTGTGGATCACAATAAACTGTGGAAAATTCTTAGAGAGATGGGAATACCAGACCACCTGACCTGCCTCTTGAGAAACCTGTATGCAGGTCAGGAAGCAACAGTTAGAACTGGACATGGAACAACAGACTGGTTCCAAATAGGAAAAGGAGTACATCAAGGCTGTATATTGTCATCTGGCTTATTTAACTTATATGTAGAGTACGTTATGAAAAACACTGGGCTAGAGGAAGCACAAGCTGAAATCAAGATTGCCGGGAGGAATATCAATAACCTCAGATATGCAGATGCCACCACCCTTATGGCAGAAAGTGAAGAACTAAAGAGCCTCTTGATGAAAGTGAAAGAGGAGGGTGAAAAAGTTGGCTTAAAGCTCAACATTCAGAAAACTAAGATCATGGCATCTGGTCCCATCACTTCATGGCAAACAGATGGAGAAACAGTGGAAACAGTGGCTGAATTTCTTTTTCTGGGCTCCAAAATCACTGAAGATGGTGATTGCAGCCATGAAATTAAAAGACGCTTACTCCTTGGAAGGAAAGTTATGACCAACTTAGACAGCATGTTAAAAAGCAGAGACATTACATTGCCAACAAAGTTCTGTCTAGTCCAGGCTATGGTTTTTCCAGTGGTCATGTATGGATGTGAGAGTTGGACTATAAAGAAAGCTAAGTGCTGAAGAATTGATGCTTTTGAACTGTGGTATTGGAAAAGACTCTTGAGAGTCTCTTGGACTGCAAGGAGATCCAACCAGTCCATCCTAAAGGAAATCAGTCCTGAATATTCATTGGAAAGACTGATGCTGAAGCTGAAACTCCAATATTTTGACCACCTGATGCAAAGAGCTGACTCATTTGAAAAGACCCTGATGTTGGGAAAGATTGAGGGCAGGAGGAGAAGTGGACAACAGAGGATGAGATGGTTAGATGGCATCACCAACTCAATGGACATGAATTTGGATAAATCCAGGAGTTGGTGATGGACAGGGAGGCCTGGTGTGCTGTGGTTCATGGGGTTGCAAAGAGTCGGACACGACTGAGCGACTGAACTGAACTGAACTGAAGCCTCATCAGTCCAGATTACCTTTCACTGTCCCTAAACAAAACCCTTATCTTCACCTTATCAGTTGCCTCATTCAAATGATACAGTTATACAAACTTTATAGCTAACTGGATTACTCTCTAACATCTGAAATAAACTACACACTGAAGCTCTAATGCATTATAGTATGCTACATACTCCAGGATTAATACATTGAGTGTGGTTTTTCTTTTAAGGGGAAAGGTGGGGGGGATATATAAATTAGGAGTTTGGGATTAACATATATACACACTACAAAATGATCAACAAGGACCTGCTGTACAGAAGAGAGAACTGCTCAACGTTTTGTAGAAGCCTGGATGGGAAGGAGTTTGTGGGAGAACAGATTCATGTATATATACGGTCGAGTCCCTTTGCTGTCCATCTGCAACTATCACAGCATTGTTAAACGGCTATACTCCAATACAAAATAGAAAGTTTATTTAAGAAAACCAAGGACCTACTGTATAGCACAGGGAACTCTGCTCAATACTCAATAATAACCTAAATGGGAAAAGAATCTTTATATGTATATATATACATCTTTATATGTTCAATCATATAAAGATGCACCTGAACCCAATACAACATTGTAAGTCAACTATACTCTGATACAAAATTTAAATTAAAAAAAAAATTTTTTAAAGAGTGTATTTTTATGCAGTTAAGAACATTGAAATCTATAGAAAATCCTAAGATCAAAGATTAAAGTCACAAACCAGTAAGTTAATTTTTTAGCACTTGCTATTTCCTTGGAGTGTGCTTTTGTATAGTTAAAAGAAATAAAATCTACAGAAAAGTCTCTACTGAAGAGCATTACTACTTACCCTAAGGTTTACCTTTCTTCCCTTCACCCTAAAAAGGCCGCAGAAAGTGGTCAAATTGCCACATCTTGTCACTCACTCTTTGATTTTCCCTAGAACAATGGCTTACCGAGGAAAGAACAAATTGACTACAGTGGTTAAAAGAGTTTAGTGCGGGGACTTCCCTGGCAGTCCACTGGTTAAGACTGTGCTTCCATTACAGGGAGAATGGGTTTGATCCCTGGGTTGGGGAACTAAGATCCTACTTGCTGCATGGTATGGCCAAAATATGTTTAAAAATTAGTTTAGTCTGGAAGCCCATGGTGTGGATTCAAATCTAAGATTAAGCACTTGTTAGTGTGAACTTGGACAAATTACTTAATCTGTGACTTGGTTTTATCACATGGATGATGGGAATAGCAATGGTACCTCCCCTATAGAATTGCCGTGAAGAATAAATGAACAGATACATGCACAGTTTCAGAACCACTTGGGCGTATAATAAGTGCTCCAAAAATATTATCAGTGGTAAATCATCCACATTTCCTAGCCTTAAAGACAGAATCTTTTTCTTTCTGACCAGCTTCACTGTCAAGGTGAAGATGAGAAAAGCAGAGAATGGGCATCCGTCAACATTGGAGGCCACTTGGCTGGGAATTAAACTGTCACATGAGACCCAAGAGCTCAATTATAAGGATCAACACTGAGTAATATTGACACTCCCTTTAAAGGTGAAGCATCACTCAGCTATTCTTTGGGCAACGAGCATATTTCAACAAATATGTGGAATTAGGGGTTATGTACGCAGTGAATGCTAATGACTACTTGACCATGGTGAAAAATTCTAATTGAAGACCAAATGAAATTAACTTTCAAAGCTTTCAGAGAAGAACAAATAACTCAGGAACAGGCCAATTACCATTCAGAGACAAGTTGTTTTAAAACAAACAAGGAAGGGACTTTAAGGATTATGCAAATAGCAGCTAGTCAGGGCTTATAAAAGGCCCCCTGTGGAAGTGTCCATCAGAACTCAACAACTTCTTTTAACAACCCTCCTCTCAACCTAACCCCTGACACCATGGCTTGCTGTTCCACCAGTTTCTGTGGGTTTCCCATCTGTTCCTCTGCTGGGACCTGTGGCTCCAGCTGCTGCCAGCCAACCAGCTGCCAGACCAGCTGCTGCCAGCCAACCTCCATCCAGACCAGCTGCTGCCAGCCCATCTCCATCCAGACCAGCTGCTGCCAGCCAACCTGCCTCCAGACCAGTGGCTGTGAGTCCGGCTATGGCATTGGTGGCAGCATTGGCTATGGCCAGGTGGGCAGCAGTGGGGCTGTGAGCAGCCGCACCAGATGGTGCCGCCCTGACTGCCGCGTGGAGGGCACCAGCCTGCCTCCCTGCTGTGTGGTGAGCTGCACACCCCCATCCTGCTGCCAGCTGCACTATGCCCAGGCCTCCTGCTGCCGCCCATCCTACTGTGGGCAGTCCTGCTGCCGCCCAGCCTGCTGCTGCCAGCCCACCTGCACTGAGCCCATCTGTGAGCCCATCTGCTGTGAGCCCACCTGCTAAAAGCCAGGATGCTGATTTTCAACTTGAAAGTTCAACTTCCAACTCAGTCCATGAACTAATTATCTCTTCTACCATCCTTGGACCATTTACAAGTTCTTGAACTTTAATCAAAATTTTATGAAGGGCTACCAAATATTTGGACTTAATAGACTTATCTGATTCCATTCAATACTAACAAAATGTTGATTTCTCCACTAAGTTGACCGAAATACAAATATGACCCAATAAATGCGAAAAACCAGTTTGAGTTGGGATTGACCTTCAGCAAGCCTCCTCTTCACAGCTCATTGCTGCCAAAGCTGAGGAAGAACCATCTCTCCTTCTCAGATACATTCACTTCCTAAACTCCACCATTTTGCAAATTGCATTTCTTATGAAAAGGGAATAATATACCAAGATCTAATAAAATATATACATTTGATAACAGCAAACATATCTCTTTTTCTTCATTGAGTGTTGCACAAAAGATTCTAATCTGACTGTGATATTCCATGCTATTCTTCTTATATCATGTTAGGAAATATGATCAAATCCAGAAGAGGTTAATCCCCATAAAAAGCACAAACTAAAAAAAATTGAGGGTTTATCAATAGGGGGATGATTGAATAAGTATGATCATACTCTGGAATATTACATAGCTACTTGAAAGAATAATATGCACAATCAAGATGAAATGGATAGATTTCTAGAAACATACAACCCACTGAAATTGAATCATGAATAAATAGAAAATCTTAACAGATGTATAATTAATAAGGAGATGGAATCAATAATAAAACTTCTCAACAAAGAAAATTCTGGTACTAGAAGTCTTCACTGGTGAATTCTATAAAACATTTAAGGAAAAATTAAGCACTAGTCCTCAGATTCTTCCAAAAAACTGAAGATAAAGGAACTCTTCTAAATTCATTCTACAAGGCCAGCTTTACTCTAATACCAGAGCCAGACAAAATACAAGAAAGGAAAATTACAGACCAATATCCCTGATGAATACTGACACAAAAAATCTCAATGAAATACTGTCAAATAGGATTCAACAGCACGTTTAAAAAGACTATGCACCATGACCAAATGAGATTTTGTCCTAGGATACAAATATGGTTTAATATATGAAAATCAATCAAGGTAACACATCACATAACAGAATGAAGTGAGGGAATATTTGGTTATCTCAATAGATGCAGAAAAAGTATTTGAGATAATTCAATACCCTTTTGTAATTAAAAAAACCACACTCAACAAACTAGAACTAGAAGGAAACTGCATCAGCATAACAAAAGCCACACATGAGAATAATATCATACTCAACAGTGAAAAACTGAAACCTTTCTTCTAGACCAGGAACAAGAGAAGGATGTCCACTTTCACCTATTCTATTTAATCATACTACTAGAAGGCATAGCCAGAGCAACTAGGCAAGAAAAAGAAATAAAAGTCATAAGATTTACAATTGTCTCTATTTGCAAATGATGTGATATTATAAACAGAAAATTTTACATTCTACAAAAAAAAATCTGTTATAAATTTAGTTAAGTTTTTGGATATAAAATCAATACATAAAGTTTCTTGCACTTCTATACACTAACAACATTCTGTCAGAAAGAAAAATTCAAGAAACAATCCCATTTACAATAGCATCAAAAAGAATAAAATACTTATGAATAAAGTTATCCAAGGAGGTGATAGGTCTGAACACTGAAAAGTGTAAGACATGAATGAAAGGATCTAAAGAAGACACAAATAAATTAAAGGTAGTCCATGCTCGTGGCTGGAAGAATTAATATTGCTTAAATGTCCATACTACCCAAAGCAATCTATAGATCAATGCAATCCTCATTAGAATGTCAATGGCATTTTCCTCATAGATAGAACAAGCTATCCTAAAATTTGTATGGAACCACAAAAGGCCCTGAATATCCAAAGCAATCTTGAGAAAGAAGAACAAAGCTGGAGGCATCTTACTCCCTGATTTCAAACTACACTACAAAGCTAGAGTAGTCAAAACAGCATGGTACTGACACAAAAGCAGGCATAGAGACAAACATGAAACAGAACAGAGAGCCCAGAAATAACCCTCATCCTTACTGTCAAAAGATTTGCAAGAGAGGTGCCAAGACCATTCAATAGGAAAGGACAATCTTTTCCACAAATGGTGTTGGGAAACTGGATGTCAACATGCAAAAGAATGAAGTTGGACCCTTATCTTAAAACTTCTGCAAAAATTAACTCAAAATGGATCAAAAACTAAAATAGAGTTAAAACTATAAAATTATCTAAAGAAAACGTAGAGGAAAAGCTTCATGATACTGGATTTGATGATGATAATTTCTTGCATATGACACCAAAAAAATAGGCAACAAAAGTTAAAAATAAACTGAACTACATCAAAATTAAAAACTTCTCTGCATCAAAGAACACGCAAAGAGTCAAACACAACTTAACTGACTGAACAACAATAGCAATTAACAAAATGAAAGGGCAATCTACAGAATGGGAGAAGATATTTGCAAATCATAGATTCCAAAATAAAGAAAGAATCCCTACAACTCAACAAAAGGAACACCAACTCTAAAACAACAACAACAAAATTTGGGCAAAGGACATGAATCCACATATCTCCAAAGAAGATATACAAGTGGAAAAAAAAAAAAAAACACATGAAAAGATGCTCAGTATCATTGATAATTAGAAAAAGGCAAACCAAAACCACAGTGACATACCACCTCACATCCATTTGAAAGGCTATTCTCAAAACACTCAAAAAGTATTGGCAAGGACATGGAAAAAATGGAACCCTTGTGCACTGCTGGTGGGAATGTAAATGATATACCCACTATGGGAAGCAATATGACAGTTACTCAAAAAATCAAAAATAGAATTACCATATGATCTAGCAATTGTACTCCTAAGTATACATCCAAAAAGATTGAGAGCTTAGTCTTGAAGAGATATTTGTACACTCAGGTTCTTGCATGATTAATTATAATAATTAAAAGATGGAAGCAGCCAAAGTGTCATTGACGGATGAATGGATAAACAAATTGTGGAATATGCATATAATGGAATCTTATTCAGCCTTAAAAAAGAAGGAAATTCTGTCATACTCTTCAAGGTGGATGAATTTTGAAGACATTATGCTTAGTGAAATAAGCTAGCCACAAAAGGACAAATACTGTTATGATTCAACATAAATGAGGTACAAAGAGTGGTTAGATTCAAGACACAGAGTAGGATCATGATTGCCAAGAGTTTGGGGAGGGGAGAATGGGGAAGTGGTGTTTAATTGAAACAGAGTTTCAGTTTTGTAAGACAAAAAGAGTTCTAGAGATTGATTGCACAACAACCTGAGCATGCTTAACACTAGTAGAGTGAACTCTTAAAAATTGTTAAGATGATAAATTTTATGTTATATGTATTTTATTAAAAATTTTTAATAATAAATAGGTACAGTGTGTTAGTTGCTCAGTCGTGTCAACTCTTTGCAACCCCATGGACTGTAGCCTGCCAGGCTGCTCTGTCCATGGAGTTCTCCAGGCAAGATTACTGGAGTGGGTATCTTCCCAGCCCAGGGATCAAAAGCAGGTCTCTTGCATTGCATAAATAGGTATGGGAGATTCCAGCTCTACTAAGCTAAATGATATATATGTGCATACTCTGGTTTATGTTTGCAGAAGCAGGGAGAAATGTGACAGAACATGCCCCAAAACTGTTAATATTGACTATCTCTGAAGTACTAGTTTGGGGAGGGATATGTATGTTTCGGGAAAAGGGAGAATAACATTAACTTTTCTTTATATGTCTGCATACTGTTTGACTTATTAAAATGTGTATTCATTACTATCTTATTATGTTTAAATTAGCAGAGTCAGAAAACAATCTACAGGAAAAGTCACTAAGGGTTTCAGTTGAGAATATGTACATTAATAACAAAAATACTAGTTAGAGTGCTGAGGATCCTGTAGCTTACACAAATGGAGCACAGAAAGGCATACTTCTTTTGATGTTGATGACTCAGGTGATAGTTCATGTTTTGATGACACTAGTGGTAGCCATTCCAAGTCTAGACAAATTGTTTACAAAATCATGATCCTTAATTGAATGACCACTTAGGAAGGGAATGTTCAGTTTAGACAAACTCTGCCTGAAGGTTATCGAAGGATATTTATGACAAAACAAGCCAGGGCAACAGTTAGCCAAAGTCTAATCTATCATGCAATTTCCATAATGAGCCTTGACTTGACCCAAAGGGCAAAGAAGAAACATAATGAGATTTAATTGAACAATGACAAAAGCAGGCTATTCAAAATGCTATTTATAACCTTCTTAACAACTCAAATATTAGCCAATCAGAGACTGACTCTGCAATGGTATCCAGGAAAAATGCTAAATGTTAGGGAAATACCATGGCTCTACAGGATATATAAAAGGGCAGATGTAGACGGTGCAGCCAAAACTCAAACTTCTCTTAACAGCCCTCCTCTCAACCCACCTCCTGACACCATGGCCTGTTGCTCCACCAGCTTCTGTGGGTTTCCCATCTGTTCCACTGGGGGAACCTGTGGCTCCAGCTGCTGCCAGCCAACCAGCTGCCAGACCAGCTGCTGCCAGCCAACTTCCATCCAGACCAGCTGCTGCCAGCCCATCTCCATCCAGACCAGCTGCTGCCAGCCAACCTGCCTCCAGACCAGTGGCTGTGAGACCAGCTATGGCATTGGTGGCAGCATTGGCTATGGCCAGGTGGGCAGCAGTGGGGCTGTGAGCAGCCGCACCAGATGGTGCCGCCCTGACTGCCGCGTGGAGGGCACCAGCCTGCCTCCCTGCTGTGTGGTGAGCTGCACACCCCCATCCTGCTGCCAGCTGCACTATGCCCAGGCCTCCTGCTGCCGCCCATCCTACTGTGGGCAGTCCTGCTGCCGCCCAGCCTGCTGCTGCCAGCCCACCTGCACTGAGCCCATCTGTGAGCCCACCTGCTAAAGCAAGGGTGCTGATCACTTAAGAATGAAAGGGGAAGCAGAACAAACCTGTGCTGGTCTCTGAAGAACCATTCGATTTTTCTTGGATGCTAAGTATCGCGAAGTTTCTAAGCTGCTCAGAAATGAAAGTCTTAGGACACTTTTGAATGTTCTGAAATAGCACATTGAAAACAAGCCTCAACCATGGTGTCTGAATTTCCTGCCTTGCTTGAGCAGAGTACCAGACTCGAGTAGCTCTTCATTTCAGTGACATCTCTGATCTCTTTCCTCTCTTGATTCCCACATATTTTCAGACCTGCTTTCTCCTTCAATGTCCCCTGTTAATTTCAAATAAAATACTTAAACTTGCAAAGCAAACTGAGTTATTTTCTTCCTTCTACCTTGAAGTTTATCCACCTTTAGCTGGAGTTCAAGAGTGAATTTGACAGTAATGCTAAGGCATGAACTTAAAGTCTAAGCCAGAGAGATTAAATACAAATTACATTATACTTAAATCTATTGCTTAGCAAAATGCTCCATGCTTCAAGTAATCTTTGTAGTTGCTCAAATACTTACCTGATCTAATCTGTTGTGAAAAGAAAGTGAAGTCACTCAGTCGTGTCCAACTCTTTGCAGCCCTATGGACTGTAGCCCACCAGAGTCCTCTTTCCATGGGGATTTTCCAGGCAAGAATACTGGAGTGGGTTGCCATTTCCTTTTCCAGGGTATCTTGCCAATCCAGGGATCAAACCCGAGTCTCCCACATTGCAGGCAGACTCTTTACCCTCTGAGCCACCAAGCCATATTTACTTAACATTTTCAGATTGATCAAAGCTATAGATGTAATCCTACCGTATTTTCATCTCCTTCTACTTAATACACTAGATGTTCTCCTTCATGCAGGCCCCATATCTAAATAAATTGTATTACCTATTAACTAGATTTCAAAATATCAACCAGATACTATCAGATACTATCTATTTTCCAAGATCATTTATGTTCAGTTCCTAAACCTTAGCCTATTATATTCTTCCCACTGATTCCCAAATTGCTCTCTAAGTTTCAAATCCAACACTAACCACCATTAACTGTATTTTTATGGTGTATCTATTGTCTCAATGAGAATAGAACAAACAGCTGAAGAGATAACCATTGAGTTCTACCATCACCATTCTAATGGATGTGTCAGACACATTCATTAGAAATCTGAAACAACTATGTATTTTATACTTTGCAACCCAATCTGAAAAAGTTCTCAATAAATGCACACACATCTGGAACAAAAAATACCTCTTACCATTTGATTTTTTCAGTTCTTAAGTATGTGAGCACAACATACAAAATGCAATAGGACAAAACATAGAACACTTTGAGAACAATATTTCTGAGACAATTACAAGTTCCCAGCACTCACCTCTATCATTCAGTGATAGGTCACACACACGATTACTTACTTCAGAGAAGAGTAAAGTAGATACAGTGCACCCTTCAAAATGTCAGAGCTTATCGATGCTTTTTCTTAAGACTTAGTTCAACCATTAAGTATAAAAAGATGTCAGCTTTTCCTGTTCTCTTTTGACAATAATAAGGACTGCTTCATGAGAGGCACTACAGCTTGAAAGTTCTATTTAATCATTTATAAGTGGTATAGACACCCATGAATCATGCCTTTTACTCCACCCATTGAAAATCAGATTCAACAAACATTTATTAAGGTTCTACCAGAAGCAAAGCACTGTGTTGGTTATCTTTCTATATGCCATATCATTTGGTTCACAAGGAAACATTTCTGGCCTGAAATACAAGTAATGATTTACACATTTCAAATTGGTTGAAATCAAAGGAACAATAATGGTGATTTATTTGATGTTGGGATAAATGAGTTGGAAGCTTTTAAGTAAGTGTGACCAAAGGTACCTTTCAATTCAGTGGATGTCTTGATGTTCTAAATTCAAGAGAATTCACTCTATATATTCAAGAGGAAAAAAAACAGATAAAAACAACACAATTATTCTTAGCCTTAGAGACCTGGACAGAGAATCACATGGAATAACTACCTCTACAAAATGAGGGTGTTGACGTGGACAAAAATGGGAGGGCTCTTTGAACATGGAAAACCACAAACTTATTCCAAAGAGCAAAGGACCAATACAAGGAGTCCAAATGAAACTATAAAACGAAGTAATTTCTAAACTGCTGCTCATAATGTATCATAGGTATTTCAATGTAAGCCAATCAGAGGACCACTGAAAAACAAATTTATACAAAAACAAGGAAGATATGCTAAGAATTTTATAAATAGCAGCTGGCCCAGATATATAAAAGGCCTGACAGAGAAGTCACCACCCAAAATCCTCCAGGCATTGCATTTCTCAGCCCAACTCCTGACACCATGGCCTGTTGCTCCACCAGCTTCTGTGGGTTTCCCACTTGCTCCACTGGTGGGACCTGTGGCTCCAGCCCCTGCCAGCCAACCTGCTGCCAGACCAGCTGCTGCCAGCCAACTTCCATCCAGACCAGCTGCTGCCAGCCCATCTCCATCCAGACCAGCTGCTGCCAGCCAACCTGCCTCCAGACCAGTGGCTGTGAGTCCGGCTATGGCATTGGTGGCAGCATTGGCTATGGCCAGGTGGGCAGCAGTGGGGCTGTGAGCAGCCGCACCAGATGGTGCCGCCCTGACTGCCGCGTGGAGGGCACCAGCCTGCCTCCCTGCTGTGTGGTGAGCTGCACACCCCCATCCTGCTGCCAGCTGCACTATGCCCAGGCCTCCTGCTGCCGCCCATCCTACTGTGGGCAGTCCTGCTGCCGCCCAGCCTGCTGCTGCCAGCCCACCTGTATTGAGCCCATCTGCGAGCCCACCTGCTGTGAGCCCACCTGCTAAAAGCCACGTTGCTCATTTAAAATTGCCCAGGACACAGTATCTCTGAACAATTTATAGCCTCAACCACCCATGGACAACTAACAAGTTCTTAGACTCCCATGTGGGTTTCTGTTATGGGTGCTACCAAGTATATGAGTTCTGTCTGATTCCATTCTGCAATGAATATCTTGACTTTCCATGGCAGACGCTGCATACCACATGCTCATCATTAAATTACTTTGGTTATACTATTTCTGATTTTCATGCAAGGTTGAATATTGCTGACATGTTATGGAATTTACCCTTTTGGACTTTCCACAAGCCTATTTCTCCTGCTTTATGATCTATTTTTAGCTTCTGTTTGTCCCCAAATTCTTGCAACATCAAAGGCACCAGAGTATAGCTAAGTGACATCTTCAGGTGTCACCAATGAGATTAGAAGCTCTTCACCCAATGTTCAGCTTCTAAGAAGGAGACTAGACTTTCCCATATTTCAGCATCTGATTCCATCCTCCCCTTTGCCTGTTGGCTATTTCAATTATATCTGTGATTCAATGTCTTCTGTCATTTGTTAATAAATGTTACATACTGGGCAAAGAAATCATGGTCTTTGTGTCCACTTACCCATAAAATGGGTTAATTTCTTCTGATTCAAGGATGCTTATTTTAAAGAAATACATTTGGTTCTTTCTGAAAGGGACTGAAGTCATATACAGTGTAATCATTTACTCATTTCTTCAGTAAAAATTTATTGACCACCACGTCTAAAGCGGGAACTATGAAGATCAGAAAGATGAAAAATTGGTTCTTATCCTTGAGGACTTTACTATCCAACAAGAAAAAGTATATGTGTGAAAGTAGTTACTATAGTATGACAAGATAAACTGTACTTTCTTAGCAGTTGATAGAAGAAAACTCCCTCTGTCTCAGGGGCAGATGCTTTTGTGGCCAGTGTGCCTTGACAGTGAACTTTCAACAGGTACGTCCACATGGGAAGAAGTGTGTTGGCAACCCCAAAAGCCCAGAGAAGGATGGAAAATAATTACACGTGAATCAAAGAGAGGAACATTTTTTTACTCCATAAAGGGAATGAGGAAAAAAAGAGAGAGGAGAGATCTAGTCAGGAAGTTATGAACATTACTCTGTTTTTTGTCCTTTCCCATTAAATTACCAAACTTACAAAATTCTCATGTATAAATCATCTTTGCTATGAAAACCAGTGAAGGAAGTGAGTTTTCTGTCTGGATTGATTCAAGGGAAGATGGAGTTCAGCCCAGAAGCCAGGCAGAAAAGTGGGACCACAAGAAAGTAATGCCTCAGGAGTTCTCAGAAATTGTAGAGGAGATTTTGATAGGCATTACTATGGAAAATAACATCTTGGTTATGTAGACTTCAGAGAAAACAGAAGGACCAGCAACAGGATTTCAAAAAGGAAGTGATCACTTTGGAACAAGAAGGGAGTGTCCTGGGGGAATCATCAGAGAAGGTTTCACAAGGAGGTGATCTTTGAAGTGGGCCTTCAAAGTCATTTTAAATGTAAGGAAAAGAGTTAAACACTGTCAGTCGTATCACTAGCAAATATTTTTTTCCATTTAGTAGGTTGTCTTTTCATTTTGTCAGTGTTTTCTTTTGCTGTGCAAAATCTTTTAAATTTAAATTATTTATTGGTTTATATTTGAGTTTATTTCTTTTGCCTTAGAACACAAATCCAAAAAAAATATTACTATGGCTTATGTCAAAGTGTTCTGCCAATATTCTCTTCTGGAATTTTTAAAGTTTCTGATCTTACATTTAGGTGATTTTGAGTTTATTTTTGTATATAGTGTGGGCAAATGTTCTCATATCCTTCTTTTATGTGATATGTAAAAAATACATGATATTTTACATGATATGATATAATATGTGCACCCAACCTGTCCAGTTTTACCAGCACTGCTTATTGAAGAGACAGTACTTCTCCACTGCATATTTTTGCCTCCTTTGTGACAGATTAATTAATCATAGGTTCATAGGCTTATTTCTGCACTCTCTATTTTGTTTCTTTGATCTATTTATCTGGTTTTTTGCGCCATAGCCATGCTATTTTGATTTCTATAGTTTTGTAGTATTGTCTGAAGTCAGGAAGAGTGACATTTTCAGCTTTGTTCTTTTTTCTCAAGATTGCCTTGGCAATTCTGGGTCTTTTGTGGCTCCATATAAATTTTAGGATTATTTGTTCTAGTTCTATGAAAAGTGTCATGGGTATTTCGATAAGGATCACATTAAACCTGTATGATTTTAAATCATTTTTTTTTACTTTCTCTTTCTGATAGATTATTATTAGCATATAGAAAAACAACAGATTTCTGTGTATTAATCTTGTATTCTGCAACTTTACCCAATTCATTCATTAGTTTTATTACTTTATCAGTGGAGACTTTCAGGTCTTCTGTATCAGGTATCATGGCATCTGCAAATAGTGAGAGCTTTACTTCTCTTCCAATTTGGATGCCTTTTGTTTCTTTTTCTCATCTGATTGCTATGGCTAGGACTTCCAGAACTATGTTAAAAAGCAAATGTTGAGAGCAGGCATCCTTGTCGTGTTCCTGAATTTAGAGGAAATATAGTCAACATTTCACTGTTGAGTATGATGTTAGGTGTGGGTTTGTCATAAATGGCCTTTACTATATTGAGATATGTTCCCTCTGTGGAAACCGGTTTTTTTTTTCAGTTTTATTTATTTATTTACTTTACAATATTGTATTGGTTTTGCCATACATTAATAAATGACCCAATCAAAAAGTGGGTCAAAGAACTAAACAGACATTTCTCCAAAGAAGACATACAGTTGGCTAACAAACACATGAAAAGATGCTCAACATCACTCATTATCAGAGAAA
Source organism: Cervus canadensis (assembly GCF_019320065.1). Taxonomy (NCBI): domain Eukaryota; kingdom Metazoa; phylum Chordata; class Mammalia; order Artiodactyla; family Cervidae; genus Cervus; species Cervus canadensis. The sequence continues at coordinate 21,225,303 of NC_057386.1, forward strand.
TGTGGAAACTTTTTTTGATGAGAGTTTTTACCAAGAGTGACTATAGAGATATACAACTCAATAAAACACACACACACACACACACACACACACACACACACAAGCAACCCAAACAAAATATGGGCAGAAGACTTGAATAGACATTTTTCCAAAGAAAATATACAGATTGCCAATGAGCACATGAAAACATGATCAATACAGCTAACTATTAGAGAAATAAAAATCAAATCAACAATGATCACTCACACCTATTATAATGACTGTAATCAAAAAATCTACCAATTACAAATGTTGGCGAGAATATGGAAAAGAGGGGACCCTTGTACAGTGTTAGTAGGAATGTAAATTGGTGCAACCACTATGAAAAATAGCATGGAGTTTCCTTAAATATCTAAAAATAGAACTAACATACAATCCAGCAATTTCACTCCTAGGTATATGCTGGAAAGAATGAGAACACTAATTTGAAAGAAAAGCTATATGAACCCCAATGTTCATAGCAGCACTGTTTATACTAGCCAAGAAATGGAAATAATCCAACTGTCCATCAACATGTGAATGGATAAAGAAGATGGGTGTATATAAGTATACATACATACACACACACACACACATGTGTATGTGTGTGCACATTCTTAGTCATTCAGTTGTATCTGACTTTTTGCAACCCCATAGACTGTAGTCCACTAGGTTCCTCTGTTGATGGGATTTTCCAGGCAAGAATACTGGAGTGGGTAGCCATTCCCTTCGCCAGGGGATCTCACTAACCCAGGGATCTAACCTAGGTCTCCTGCATTGCAGGTGGATTCTTTACTGTCTGAGTCCCCAGGGAAGCCCATATGTGTGTGTGTGTGTGTGCATACATGTATATATACACACATATTTGTATAGGAATATTATTCAGCCAGAAAAAAGAATGAAATTCTGCCATTTGCAGCAAAGTGGATGGACCCAGGGAATATTAAGCTTTAGTGAAATGAATCAAAGATAAAAAGATAAATACTGTATCCTTGACATACCATCAAGTAATTTCTCTCCTGAATATTTACTCAAATAAGCTAAAAACTTGAGCACATGATAGAACTAGCACATAAACATTTATAGCAGGTTTATTTGTAATTTCTAAAAATTATAAGCAGTCAAAATGTTCTTCAAGACAGAAGTGGATAAACAAATTGTCTGACATGAATACAATAAAATACTACTTCTTTATTTTAAAAGATGACTTATCAAGCCACAAAACGACATGGAAGAATCCTAAATGCAAATTGCTAAATGAGAGTAGCCAATTTGAAAAGGTTACATACTATGTGATTCCAGCTAAATGACATTCTGAAAAAGACAAAACTATAGAGATGATTAAAAGCTGTCAAAGTGTCCTGCCTACCAAGCCTTGCAGATGCCTGTAGTCCAACACTGAAATACAAGTTTGCATGCCAGCTCAGTCACTAAGTTGTATCTGACTCTTTGTGACCCCCCGGACTGTAGCCCACCAGGCTCTTCTGTCCACAGGATTCTTCAAGCAAGAAAACTCAGAGTGGCTTGCCATTTCCTTCTCCAGGGGATCTTGCTGACCCATGGATCAAACTCAAGTCTCCTGCATCTGCATTGTCAGGCAGATTCTTTACCACTGAGCCACCTGGGAAGCCCAAAATATAGGCTTGTGGATTTAAAAAAATAAAGTTACAGAAAGAGAAATTAAGGAAACAATACCATTCACCATTGCAACAAAAAGAATAAAATACTTAGGAGTATATCTACCTAAAGAAACAAAAGACCTATACATAGAAAACTATAAAACACTGATGAAAGAAATCAAAGAGGACACAAACGGATGGAGAAACATACCGTGTTCATGGATTGGAAGAATCAATATTGTCAAAATGGCTATTCTACCCAAAGCAATCTATAGATTCAATGCAATCCCTATCAAGCTACCAACGGTATTTTTCACAGAACTAGACCAAAGAATTTCACAATTTGTATGGAAATACAAAAAACCTCGAATAGCCAAAGTAATCTTGAGAAAGAAGAATGGAACTGGAGGAATCAACCTGCCTGACTTCAGACTCTACTACAAAGCCACAGTCATCAAGACAGTATGGTACTGGCACAAAGACAGAAATATAGATCAATGGAACAGAATAGAAAGCCCAGAGATAAATCCACGAACCTATGGACACCTTATCTTTGACAAAGGAGACAAGGATATACAATGGAAAAAAGACAACCTCTTTAACAAGTGGTGCTGGGAAAACTGGTCAACCACCTGTAAAAGAATGAAACTAGAACACTTTCTAACACCATACACAAAAATAAACTCAAAATGGATTAAAGATCTAAATGTAAGACAGAAACTATAAAACTCCTAGAGGAGAACATAGGCAAAACACTCTCCGACATAAATCACAGCAAGATCCTCTATGACCCACCTCCAGAATATTGGAAATAAAAGCAAAACTAAACAAATGGGATCTAATGAAACTTAAAAGCTTTTGCACTACAAAAGAAACTATAAGTAAGGTGAAAAGACAGCCTCAGATTGGGAGAAAATAATAGCAATGAAGAAACAGACAAAGGATTAATCTCAAAAATATACAAGCAACTCCTGCAGCTCAATTCCAGAAAAATAAATGACCCAATCAAAAAATGGGCCAAAGAACTAAACAGACATTTCTCCAAAGAAGACATACAGATGGCTAACAAACACATGAAAAGATGCTCAACATCACTCATTTTCAGAGGAATGCAAATCAAAACCACAATGAGGTACCATTACACACCAGTCAGGATGGCTGCTATCCAAAAGTCTACAAGCAATAAATGCTGGAGAGGGTGTGGAGAAAAGGGAACCCTCTTACACTGTTGGTGGGAATGCAAACTAGTACAGCCGCTATGGAGAACAGTGTGGAGATTTCTTAAAAAACTGGAAATGGAACTGCCATATGACCCAGCAATCCCACTCCTGGGCATACACACCGAGGAAACCAGATCTGAAAGAGACACGTGCACCCCAATGTTCATCGCAGCACTGTTTATAATAGCCAGGACATGGAAGCAACCTAGATGGCCATCAGCAGATGAATGGATAAGGAAGCTGTGGTACATATACACCATGGAATATTACTCAGCCGTTAAAAAGAATTCATTTGAATCAGTCCTAATGAGATGGATGAAACTGGAGCCCCTTATACAGAGTGAAGTAAGCCAGAAAGATAAAGAACATTACAGCATACTAACACATATATATGGAATTTAGAAAGATTGTAACGATAACCCTATATGCAAAACAGAAAAAGAGACACAGAAATACAGAACAGACTTTTGAACTCTGTGGGAGAAGGTGAGGGTGGGATGTTTCAAAAGAACAGCATGTATACTATCTATGGTGAAACAGATCACCAGCCCAGGTGGGATGCATGAGACAAGTGCTCCGGCCTGATGCACTGGGAAGACCCAGAGGAATCGGGTGGAGAGGGAGATGGGAGGGGGGATCGGGATGGGGAATAAGTGTAAATCTATGGCTGATTCATATCAATGTATGACAAAACCCACTGAAATGTTGTGAAGTAATTAGCCTCCAACTAATAAAAAAATTAAAAAAAAAATAAAATAAAAATAAAAAAAGAAAAAAAAGAAAAAAAATATTCTTCCATGTTTTTGTGATAAAGACAAGATACTAAAAATAAATTGCTGAGTTTAAAAATAAAAAAAAATAAATAAATAAATAAAATAAAGTTACAGAAATAAAAAGATACAGGAATGGTCATGAAATCCAAACATAAGCCAGAAGTGAGCTTCTGAGAAAGCTTCTCTTCGTTGATAAAAGAGACACATATTGATGATGCTCCCACTTCCTCTTCACCCTGAATCTTTGTACTTTAAATGATTCCTAGAGCTACAAAATCCCAGGAGAATGGAAGAAGCACTGATCCTGACATAGCTGAACCTCTGAACCAATGCCTCCCTGTGAGAATAGGTCCTTTGATTAAGCCAGTATTTGTTGGCTTTTCCAAAACTGGAAACCTAGAACATCCCTAACTGTTACACTAAGCAATAGACTGCAGCAAGCTTTCAAAATGGCAGCTTCCTATATATGACACCTAAGAGTACTTGAGATTCATAAGTTGAGTGATGCCAAAAGGACATCAATTGTAGATGCTAAAGCAATAGTGTGGACTGTTTTTATTGATGTTCATTGACCATAATATGAGTAGGTAGATAACAAATGCAGGGACAATGGGCAAGAAAAAGATGAGGAAGAGTGATGGTGAAGACACATATGCAGGAGAAAGATGAGAACCAACGTGACCTTATTTAGTACCACATGTGGTGCCACATGCTAACTATACTTCATGTGAGCTTTATTTCATTTAATACTTACTACAATCCTGTGAAGTAGATATTGTTATTCTGTCTTGTAGCTGAGAAAAGTACATATAAAAAAGCTAAATAGCTTGCTTAAGTCACATAAGTAAAAACAAAACAGAAAAAGAGAAAGCTGAAATTGGAACTAAATTCTGCCTGACTCCAAAATTCACAGAGACTAAAATTAGGAATTAGATGTAAATAAAAGTGTGGTGAGGCTCAGTAGATTTTTAAGATAGCTATTTTGGAAGCTCTGGGCTTCAGAATATGTTCCTTCTTTGAGCCAGTTGTTAAGTTATTGTCTCTCAGCCCATCTGGATAATCCAGAACGCTATCCACATTTTAAAGTCAACTGATTAGTCACCTTAACTACATCTGCAAAGTCCCTTTTGTACTATAAAGTAACAAATTCATGGGCCTAAAACAATGGCTCAGAGGTCATGGGGATCAAAATTCTGCCTACCACAGGGATTACTAGACACTGAGATGACACGAAATCCTAGGGACCCAAAATGTCATTCTGATCCACCAGTGAAACCAAGTTCACCTCTTCCAAATAGGCATACCAAAATTACTACTATTTATAGAATAACTTTCAGGTGAGAAAGACCTGAAGACTAAAAAAGATTTGCTACAACTAAATAAACTAAAAAGGAACCACAATGAGACGGGTAGGAGGGGCAGAGATGTAGTATGGTCAAGATCCAAACCCCCAGGTGAGTGACCCACAAATGGGAGGACAATCACAATTCAGAAATTCTCCCCAAGGAGCAAAGGGTCTGAGCCCCAAATTGGGCTCCCCACCCAGGGGCTCCTCTACTAGGAAGATGAACCTCTAGAAAGTCTGGCTTTGAAGGCCAACAGAGCTCAAGAACAGGAGAGCCAGAGGACAGTCAGAAACAGAGACTCTGCTCTGAAAGGGTGAACACAAAACTTCACATGATCCAAGTCCCAGAAGAGAAGCAGTTAAGTTGAAAGAAGCATGGTTCAGACCTACCTGCTGATCTCAGAGAGCCGCCTAGGGAGGCAGGAGGCAACTGGGACTCTCCCTGGAAACATAGACTCTGACAGCATCATTTTGGAGAACTGGTTCTACCACAAGATCACTACCAAGCACAATTTTGGCATCCTCCCTCTAGCCCACTAGCTACAGGGGCTTACCTAACTACCAAAGGGCTGACACCAGTCCTAAGAGCTCCTTGGCTATACAGCCAGCCATGGGGGAACCTGGACCAGCCCTTACTTAGCTAAGTCTTCTGATGTCCGGTTGATAGTTGGAGTCTTAAGCTACTCTGTCTTATTGTATTTACAACTTTGGTATTAAGAAGGGCGAAGGAAATAACTTTCATTTCTGATTTTATTTATTAGAGTCCTCTTTTTTTCTGAATGAATCTAGCTAAATATTTATTCATTTTGTTTATCTTTACAAAGAACCAGCTCTTAGTTTCATTGATCTTCTCTATTCTTTTAGTGTCTATTTCATTTCTTTCCACTCTAGTTATTTTTCCTTTCCTTCTACTAACTTTGGGTTTTGTTTGTTCTTCTTTTTCTAGTTCTTTTAAGTATATGGAGAGGTTGTTTACTTGAATTTTTTTGTTTCCTGAAGTAAGTTTATATCACTATAAACTTCACTTTTAGTATTGCTTTTGCTGTGTGACTTAGATTTTGGATCACTGTGTTTCCATTTTCATTTTTCTCCAGGTGAATTTTCCATCCTCTTTGATGTCTTCAGAGACCTACTGGTTATTTTAGTAAGATGTTGTTTAGTATCTCAGAAATTTGTACTTCCACTTTCATTGCAGCATTTTCCACAGTATCCATAACATGGACATAACCTAAACATCCATCAACAGATGGAGAAAGAGGACATGGTATTTATATACAATGGAATATTATCCAGCCTTTAAAAAGAAGGAAATCATGTGAATTATAACAACATGAATGAACCTGTAGGACATTATGATAAATAAGCCAGACATAGAAGAGCAAATACCAGATGATTGCACATATATGATGAATCTAAAACTCAAAGAAGCAGAGAGTAGAATGCTGGTTATAAGAGGTTGGTGGTGGGTGAACTGGGGAGATGATGGTCACGTGGTAAAAGTTTCACTTATGCAAAATGAATAAGCTTCTTTATTTGAAATTTCATTTATTCTTAGAGACCCACTGTACACTACAGGGTCTATAGTTAACAATGCTGTACTCTGTTAATAGATTCATAGATTCAGTGAAAGGAAAGATATTAAGTTTTGTTATCACAAAAAAAGAGAATAGAAGGAAACTTTTGGAATGGATATATTTATAGCTTTGTTATGTATATTAGATATATGTAGCTTTTATATATTAATTGTATCTCAATAAAGTGTTTTTTATCAAATAAATAAATGAGGTTTAAATAGCTTGCTTATAGTCACACAGCTCATATATAAAATCTGAAATATGAGCTAAACTCTGACTCTAAAGCTCATGAAGAGACAATGAAACTAAGAAACTGGTGTAGGGAGATTCAGCTGATTTAAAGATGGCTGTTTTGGGAGCTGTGGATTTCTCTGTGCCAGTTGTGAAGTTGTATCTCTCAGCTTCACACCCTCCCTTCAATACTCAGATTTGTCATGCTGTGATAGTGCTCTGCTCGTTTCATTATGGCCTTACCAGCGGCTCTGGGTCAGGCTTTGCCACTAGAGGGTGACAGAGGAAAACTGCAAAGCTGGAGGAAGAAGGGATGATTCCTTTCTTTTTGCTTTCTTCTACTTAATTGGGGCTTCCTCTATACTAGTGGTTCTGAGGATTATGACCCCAGAAACTTTTCTTCATTTCAGTATCAACAGATGTTTTCCACTGCAGCACCTAAATTTGGTTTGCAGTTTAGAATCATCAGCACCAGTCAGTCAGGTCCCTAAAATGCCTTGTTTCAGCTCTACAGGATGATCTCCTCTCTAAATTTCTAAGTTTTAATTCCTTCCCTTTTCCTTTCAAAGAAAACATTCCTACGGATTTCTGAATTTCCTACATTTATAGTATCTCAATATATCTGTTTTATTCTTTTATTTACCTAACAACTTAGTTTAAGAAAACTTAGGGTTACCAGAGGGTAAGAGGAGAAGGGATAAATTGGAAGATTAAGACTAACATATACACTCTACTATATATAAAATAGATAACTAATAAGGACCTATATGGGAAAATAATCTTTAAAAGAGTGGATATATAGGTATAGATATAGATATATCTGATTCACTTTGCTGTACACCTTAAACTAACACATCATAAATCAACTAAACTCCAATAAAAGTTTTAAAAATAAAATGAAATTTTTCATACAAAATCCACTCAATTCAAATAATAAATCTTGTTCTTGTCTCCAGACTGGACCCTGTTATACTCGTAATGCCTTTAAATTTTCAGATTATTTAGTAAACCATTTGTTCAGACTTTTCACTTACTTCCTCTGTTTAATCATAGTAGACACTTATGGAAAAAATTAGTCTCTGAGATTTGGAGGTGAGAGCCAGAGAATTACAACATTTCAAGCCTGAGAGAATCTGGTGGAGGAACTAGAAAGATTATTTAGTGCCAGTTAGTTCTGTAGCTAAGTAAGTTTCACCTAAATCCTCCATGTAAAATAAACTTTGCCTTTTGTTAATTACAGACTTATCTCCAAAACCGTAACTCTGACCTATGAAATCTGCTTTCCATCATGATTATTCTATTAAGTGACAATAAGCAAAATTGGTTTTAAAAGCTCAAGGACCCAAAGGGATTTTGAGAAGCTGCAAGGGAGAAAATGTTGAATCATCACATCAACTGAAGCATATGAGATTTGGATAAGACTGGGGATTTGAGTGCTAAGTAAAATTGTTTTTGTGAGGTTGAGAGAGACTCATTCAAAGCCCCAAGTATTAGTCCATATTGAATCTTTTCATTTCTAGCACATTCCTTTATTTCCTTCTTTGTTTCTGCATATAAATATGAGACTGAGAAACAGGATTGATATACTACCTGATCCTAAAAATCAAAATTTCTGGCTTTTAAATGACTAATATTTAATACATAACATTTCAAGACCTTTGGTCTCTTGGTTTTTTAATATTGTGTTTATTTTAGGTAAAGGAGACAAATCAAATCTTTTACCAGAAGGATCAGAGGATTCTTGGTCTGGATATGGCCAGAGCAAAGTAGTGCAATTATGTCATCTGTAAGATAGTACTCGGACTTCCCAGGTGGCTCAGTGGTTAAGAACCTGCCTGCCAATGCAGGAGACGTAGGAGACACAGGTTTGATCCCTGGGTTGGGAAGATCCCCTGAAGGAGGAAATGGCAACCCACTCCAGTATTATTGGCTGGGAAATCCCATGGACAGAGGATACCGGTGGGCTACAGTCGGGGTTGCAGAGAGTCAGACACAACTGAGCGACTGAGCATGCAAGCAAGATAGTACTCATTTGTTCAAAAGATCAGACCTGTAAATCTAGAAGAAGAAAAAAAAAGGCTCCTATGTTTATGACACTGTGGGAAGAAAAGGTGAAAGAACTCAGGATTTTCAGAGAAACTGGGGTCAGGAAGCATGAAGAAGTGTGAGAAGAGTCAAAGATGACAGAAGTTTAGTCACAAAAGAGCTAAAAGTAGGAAGAATTCATGGTCCTCCTCCAGAGAGGTGAGTGGGAAGAGGAGAGAGACAATGTAAGACACCTGAAGAGAGAAATGAGGAAACTCTGAGGTTAGTATTTTGAAACTTCACCCTACCACTTACTGTTTTATTGAACAGAAAAGACAAAAAGGAGAAAGAGAGTCATACAAAGCTGGGAACAGAAGTTGGTGTGAATCAGCTGCTGAGACAAGGAGTAATATTAACCAATATATGGTTTTATGTGTTAACATGAACTAAGCCAAACAAAAAACTTGTTCTATTCAAGTGTATTTTGTACATATTGATTACTCTAAAGATACTTTTAACTGTAGGAAAGGACAGAGAGCAAGATGAGAAAAGGAATTAGAAGACTTGAATTGAAAATCCCAAATCTACCCACTTACTGACTGACTGTGACCTTAGACAAATCTTGTAGCTTCTCAGAAGTACTGTTTTATCTTGTCTTCCAGATGAGGGTTTTAATATCTCATAGTGTCCCTATGAGTGTCAAATAAGTTTATCAATAGTAATATGCCTGGCACATGGCAGGTGCTCAAGAAATGAGGTTTTTTTTTCCCCTCTATCTCCTCTTGATTTCAGTGTACGTCCTTAGAAACAAAAACTCCTATTGACTATTGGAAGGATCAATTCAGTTCAGTTCAGTCACATCGGATTCTTTGCAATCCCATGGTCTGTAGCATCAATATCCAAATACTCATGTGTGGGGAAAAGCCTGAGAAAACTCAAAGACGACTTTATAGGATGATGTTTTACTCCAGTTGGTTGGTTGGTCCTTCTTTATCCAACTCATCTGCATTGTAATAAGAATTAAATGATATAATATATAAAAACCACTTAGAACTGTATCTGTTCTAAAGTAAAAACTGTACTTCTCTGTCTTCAAACACTTCTTCCCAACTGATCAAAAAGCCAGATTTCTACTGAAGATCACTGACCAACTATGATTACAAGCTATCCCAACACATCTTCTTCCCTAGCTAAAGTGTCTAACCAGATTTAAACATGAGTATCATCCCTTCACAAAAATCACAGATATTAATGAGAAATAGAGAATGGGACAAATTCGATACTCAAGCTAACAGAGATTTTGCACTGGTCACTCTAAGTAGTAAATCTTACCAAGGATTTGGGATGATTGAATCCACAAAAGGGCAACATGGCAGAAGGTACTTGAGAAGCAGACACGGCCTCCCAAGAGTCTCTCACAGTCCCATAAAAGCAAGCCACTAGTCCTTCCTTTGCGGTGGTAGAGTCGCTACTTGTTACAAAATCATAGTGAAGACTATGAACAGGCAGAAGACTTTTCAGACATAAGAGACTAGAAAGCTATATTTCCAGATTTACCTCCAGATTACTTCACTAGTGGATGGAAAGAATACCTAAAATGATGAGAAAAGAGCTCCAGCTTCCCTCAGCTTACTTAATAATAAGTACCACACCTATAAGAACCACTGGAGCACTTACTATGTTCCAGACATTGTTAAATATTTTAATGCATTATTTAATTTATTCTTGAAAGAGTCATCAATGTGATGGCCATATTTTACATATGAGGGGGTTAATACAATTACTTCCCTGCTTTAGAAAAACAAATACCAGCGTCTTTCAATAATCTACCTACTTAAGTTCAAACTCCTCATCCCAGGAGTCAAGACTCTCTGTGTTTAGCTTTTCTCTCACATAATTATTTTCTAGAAGCACTGCACTACTCACTGCTTCTTCTTGTCAGTTTTTTCTCTTCCATTTCTGTGCATTTACTGCTGCTGTTCACTACAGATGGAATAACTGCTCTGCCTCGTGTTCAAGTCCTGAGTCCAATGAACCCCTATATGATCTAAGTTACCTGAGAGTACACTTATCTCCTGCTCAACCTTGAATGCCCCAAATCTCCTAGCACAGTGCAAGGCAAATAGCAGGTGCTTAACAATGACTGGTTGAAATAAATGAAATTATTCATTTCATCTTGAAAATATAACAATCAATAATAGAGAGACTGTATATTAGTGTATGGCAATTAAGAAACAGACTTTGGAGCCAGACAGCCTTGGTTCAGATCCCAACTCCACTATTTACCACTTACTAACCTCTTGATACTGAAGCTGAAACTCCAATACTTTGGCCACCTCATGCGAAGAGTTGACTCATTGGAAAAGACCCTGATGCTGGGAGGGATTGGGGGCAGGAGGAGAAGGGATGACAGAGGATGAGATGGCTGGATGGCATCACCGACCCGATGGGCATGAGTTTGAGTAAACTCCGGGAGTTTGTGATGGACAGGGACGCCTGGCGTGCTGCGATTCATGGGGTCGCAAAGAGTCAGACAGGACTGAGGGATTGAACTGAACTGAACTGAACCTTCTCTTGGGAGAAGGAAATGGCAACCCACTCCAGTATTCTTGCCTGGAGAATCCTTTGGACAGAGGAGCCTGGAGGGCTGCTGTCCATAGGGTCGCACAGAGTCAGACACGGCTGAAGCGACTTAGCATGCATGCATGCATGCATTGGAGAAGGAAATGGCAACCCACTCCAGTATTCTTGCCTGGAGAATCCCAGGGACAAAGGAGCCTGGTGGGCTGCCATCTATGGGGTTGCACAGAGTCGGACACGATTGAAGTGACTTAGCAGCAGCAACCTTCTCTTTGTCTGTTTTACTTATCTATAAAACAGAGGATAGCTTTAATACCAACCTCGTAGGGTTGTTGTAAGAATTAAGTGACATAATGTTTGTAAAGCACTTAGAACTGTATCTGTTATATAGTAAATGCTACCTGTTTGCTGATATTATAAAAACCAGTTGTATATTTGGCAAACTAAACTAAGGATTCAAAATATATTTTAAAGTCATAATGTCTACTAATATTTAAATACATAATTAATTCTCTTAATTAAAATTTTTTTCAAGTACTACAGGAGCTCTTTGGAAAACCAGAGGTTATTTCCTTCAATTCCATAATAAAATTTGTCTAACCAATGAACAAAAAAACATCTCTGATTCAAAATAAAATCAAAAGATACAACTGTTATTAGCAAATAATTCCAAAGGCAAAAAAAGTCTAAGGTTTACCATAGAATGATTATAAGTTTAAACATTTCAATAGTTGACTTAACATAGTAATTTTTGTTATAGTAGTTTTGTTATGTTTGTTATAGTAAGTTTTGTTCATAGTAACATGAAATTTTTATTTTCCCAGCATATATTAGGCATTCAAGTTTCATTGAACATTGTTTTTCTGAGTCAGGTTAATGTTCAATTCAGTTCAGTCGCTCAGTCATGTCTGACTTTTTGTGACCCCACTAACTGCGAAGTTAATGTTAGTTAGCAAATATATTTAGGCTTTACTTAACTACATATAATTCTCTGTTACAACCTGCATATTCTATATCTTACAGTAATACATGAGAATTAAACTGAAAAGCTAAGATCCCCAAGAAAAATAGGCAACACTTCCAACAGAAGCTGGCCCATGCTGGGTGAGTGCCGTGAGAGGCACTCTGGCATGTTGCAATGGGAACATATGTGTCCACGTGAGACAGGGCAGAAGAGCCACCTCCTTTAGGTCATATGCATATGAGGTAAGTCACTTTAGTCATGTCCTGCTCTGTGCAACCCTACAGACTGTAACCGGCCAGGCTGCTCTGTCCGTGGGATTCTCCAGACAAGAATACTGGAATGGGTTGCCATGCTCTCCTCTCATGTAAACCTACACAAATATAGCCAATATCATCTGTCCTCAAGTGGCAAAACCACATTGTTTCCATTTGAATGAAATCCAGTTTGAGAATAATTTTCAGTGCAGGTTAAAAATCTAGAAAGATTATACCAGTATTTTTTTTTCTTTAAAGCTCTCCATAGAAGATGCATTTTATAATATGTCCCAAATTCCCCAGAAAGTAAATATGAAAATCTTTGACAATCCTTTTCATAGTAAAGTTATTTGACAAAATTACTTGTCTTTAATTTTATACAAAATCAGTGTATCATTACATAATACAAAATAATTTATGGTATTGATGGTTGCATAATGTGTGACTTATTTATATCCTTTTTTCCTTTTCTATAACAAAATTACTTATCAGATTGCCTCTTCCACAGGTAGAGTTAGAGATTAGCATAATGCATGCCCTTTAAAAGAAAAGTGATGTGTTTCCTTTGTATTTCTGAATATATCTAATGCTGAGGAAACAAAAGTAGCAGAATACGAGAAGCTATCATTTCCAACCATCTGCTGGATATATGTCAGATGTAATGAGATAATTCTCGGTACAGTTATCAAGTCTTGACTATAGAGAATTAGGGAAGTCGCTCAGTCGTGTCTGACTCTTTGTGACCCCAGGAACTGTAGCCTACCAAGCTTCTCTGTCCATGGGATTTTCCAGGCAAGAGTACTGGAGTGGGTTGCCATTTCCTTCTTCAGGGGATCTTCCCGACCCAGGGATCGAACCCAGGTCTCCCGCATTGCAGGCAGATGCTTAACCATCTGAGCCACCCTGGATTAACTACAGTCACATACTAAAAAATATCTCCTTATTCAACTGAAAAAGGCCCCTTATAGCCCACCATTTAACCCAAACCCAGAATTCTTTGCCTACTTGCTCATCAAAGAGTAAAGTGGACTGTCTTGCTGATCCTGCTCACAGCACCAACTGTCTCACTGTTTATACTGTCCACACTGTTCACTGAACTCAGAGTAGGCAAGGCACCAGCTAACAGGCTGGAAGGAGACTTGAGGAGCCATAGAAACTGCAGACACATTTATTCTCTCCTGGCTGACATGGCAGCCATAACACAGCCTCTCTCCTGGCTGATGCAGCAGTGGTAGCAGCAGCCACAACATAACCATAACAGAGCCATAACATAATCTCATCATGTAACATAATCATGGTGTTGCCCCAATGTAGCAGCAGCCAGGGTTCATGGTGAAGCTCATACAGGCATTCTGCACAAAGTAACCCATGTCCAAGTGAGTATCTTGTGATGCACATGTGCAGTCTTATAAGTGATCTCAACTGTTACATAAACCTCGTGACGCACATGCCCAGCACTACAAGTGATCTCAGCTGCCACACAATCATTATTTACAAAGCATGGAGCAAGAGTGAGAGACCAGGGGGCCAGAGAGCCTGACCCTGCCATCTTGGTTAATTTGCTCTTTTCCCTACAGCCCACCTCTTCAGGGTCTCTAGAAGAGCCACCCAGTGCGTGTGGAGTGCCTTTGTCTTCCATGGCAAGTTCAGTCCACCATTTGTCCTTGTGGAACCACAGGAAAGCCTCCACAGGGGCAACTCTATTCCTGCGGATTTCCACCAAGGACCCCCAAAACAACCCCATAGGTGCTAAGCCCACCCCCTACCCCAAAGAAGGGATTCCTGTGACATTCACAGCCCACCCACAAGACTCCAAATGCTTTCACACTGCTCCAGATCTGCAAGAGAACCAGAAGTCAGCAGCACATCACAGGACACAGCCTTCACAGCACACTGCTCCAAACCTATGTTATAGGACACAGCCTTTATCTTAACCATTTGGCCATCACAGCCATCAATGCACACCCTAGGATCAAGAAACTGCTCCGGCCTGCCACAAACAAGGCTGCATTCAGCACCGGTGTTCAACCAGGCCACCACTCTCCGCACACTAGCCAGCAACCAGTGAACTGCAAGCTCCGCATGGGGCCTCCGGTCCCTGCTCGGGCCCCCGAGAAGGGCACCCTGGTCCAGGCCCTACTCAAAGCAGAAAAGGGCATCATACAAAGGAACACCCTTGAGCGCCATGCGATCCTCCAACCAAACCACCCGCATCTCCCACTGTGGGTGCCTCTCAAACTTGGCAAACTGCTGCTCTGGTCTCAGTTGCCCCCACAGCTCCAGGAGCAGAGCATTGGGCTATCTACCAATTTTATTTCTGCCAACTTCCGCTGCCAGCAAATCAGCCCACGTTTGCATTCTCATCACCCAGATGGGGCCCCCACCAGTCCAGGCCCCCTTTGGGGTCTTCACACATCTTACCCCCTTTTCCCGCTGCCATCCCTCTATTTTTCCCAAGCTAGTCACCATCGAGGTCTTATAGACAGGGTGCCCCACAAAGGGCACAAGAATAGCAATCGGGGATCTGAAAATGGTAGACAGGGCGTTGCTCAAAATGGTGCCTCAAATGCCGCCAGTAAAACATTTGTCACATGGGCCTCGGGTATTTGGGTTAAATATCTACTGCTTCATACCCAGTTCTCTCACCACTTGGGTCAACTTGGCATAGGTATGCCATGTACTCACAGTATATCTGGGAGCTCTCCTGTGTTTGACCACATGGTGTGGATAGCAGCGTTAATCCATTCCATCTGCTGTTATCGGTCTCTCAGTCATGTCTGACTCTTTGCGACCACATGGACTATACCCTGTCAGGATTCTCTGTCCATAGAGATTCTCCAGGCAAGAATACTGGAATGGGTTGCCTTGCCCTCCTCCAGGATATCTTCCCACCCCAGGGATCAAACCCAGGCCTCCCACATTTCAGGCAGATTCTTACCATTTGAGCCACTAGGGAACCCATTCCATGAGGATGTGCATTTGGTTTAGGTACACCCTGCGTGAGCCACCTAGCATTCTGAAACTTTCGTCTCAATGAGGAGTGAGTGGTTATTGATGCCAACCGTTCTATTTCATCCCCAACACATATGATACTGTCCACCTCTGTGTTTCAAAGTTGCAAGAGCCACGCTGCCAAAGTTCCCCTTGCTTTTGCCGAAATCGCATATCCAAGTCTACCAACTCTGCCAGAGTATATGGTTGATATGTCATATGAGTCACATTGGGGGTTTCTTGAGGATGTCTCCCCTGGGCTATACACCGCTCATGCTTCACTTTCTGCTGTACAACAGGCCTCACTGCCAAGCAGGGACCCACAGTTTCCTAATGTTCATCGTCACCTTCAGTTACTGCCTCACTGTCAGAGATGCTGGGTTCTTCAGGGCCACGGGGTTCTGCTCTGACGCCAATATATGTTGCTCTAGTTCTTCCAAGCATCTCTGCACATTGCACACCAGCATGGCATCATGGAGAGCACTATCCGTATTCACCTTCAGGGCAGTCAAGGAAATCCACCCCATGGTTCCAGCGGCAGTCCATGTCACCTTGTTCGGCAAATGGGAACTCACCGCCTCTAATGATTTTTCAATGCTATCTGGTGACTTGTCCACCACCTCCCAGTCTTACACTGGAGCCCACATGGAGAGGATCGCAGCCACACAGGACCACATGCTATCTCACAGCCACTGGCCTCCTCCATCCAGTGGAGCCTCAGGATCCCCTACCTGCTGGGTATCCTGCCAACTGTGCCAGTCGTCTTGCTGTTCACACTGTCCACTAAACTCAGGGTAGGCAAGGTGGCAGCTAAGAGGCTGGAAGGAGACTCAAGGAGCCGTAGGAACTGCAGGCAGGTTAATCTCTCCTGGCTGACATGGCAGCCATAACACAGCCTCTCTCCTGGCTGACGCAGCAGCCATAACAATAGCCACAATATAACCATAACATAGCCCTAACGGCTAAGCCCTTTCGCAAAAAAAAGCTAAGGGGCTTCCCTTGTAGCTCAATCGGTAAAGAATCTGCCTGCAATGCAGGAGACCCGGGTTCGATTCCTGAGTCAGGAAGATCTCCTGGAGAAGGAAATGGCAACCCACTCTAGTATTCTTGCCTAGAGAATCCCATGGACAGAGGAACTTGGTGGGCTACAGTCTATGGGGTCGCAAGAGTCGGACATGACTTAGCAACCGAGCACAGCCATAGCGGAGCTCTAACACAACCTCGTATAACATAATCATGACGTCACTCCAACGTCGCCCCAGTGTAACAGCAGCCAGGGCTCCAGGGGTCCCACACAAAGTAACCCAAGTCGAAACGAGTGCCTGGTGACACACATGCGCAGTCCTATAAGTGATCTCAGCTGTTACATAAACCTCATGACGTACATGCGCGGCGCTACCAGTGAGCTCAGCTCCTACACAATCATTATTTACCAAATGCGGGGCAAGAGCGAGAGGCCATGGGGCAAGAGAGCCTGACCGTGCCATCTTGACTAATCTGCTTTTTTCCTACAGTGGACTTTCTGCAATGTTTTAAAAGATTGACATCCATGGCAGTCCTGATACCAGTCATTCTTTCTTCGAAACCCATGCCATAAAGGAGTTTCCAGAAATTTTAAAGATCTTGCAATTCAGGAAGTAAAGACCAAGTGTTTTTACTTGCAAGTGTTTTTATTAGGATGACAAATTGGAAAGATATCTATATCCTGCTTTTGTGAAGGGATGAAGCACTCCATTGGGCTTAAAGAAAATCAGGTTGCCATGAAGTGTGAACCCTCCCACCACTGACATCCCTGCCTACAGGAGGTACTGTCTTGGGAGGGGTTTCCTGACAGCAACCCAGAAAAGCACCAAGTTGTTTGGGGGTAGATGCTAGTAAGGTACACACAGACTCACAACAAACTGTGACTAACACACACAATACTGATCTTTTATCACAGTCCAGGAAGTTGGAAGCAAGCATGTATTTCATCTATGTATTGGAGCTCCCAAGTCTTCAGCCCTGCTCCCTCTCTGCAGTTCCCGCTGTGGGGTCATCACAGACCCTCTCCCCTATCACTCCAGACAGCAGCTTTTTGGTTCAGGTGCCCTCTCACCTAGGAGAAAAACCTGAGACCTAAACATGATCCTTGATCAGTTTGACCTACCATCTCTGCTTTCAAAATTGCCTCCCAGACTCTACCACCTCTTACTAGTTCATCAAGCACTAGCATCACTGTTCATCCTGTCACCTGGACCACATACTTATTCCACCCGTTCCCACTTTGGCCCTGCTGCAATTCGTTTTCTACAGAACATAAATCTCATCTGATTTCTCCCCTGCTGAAAATTATCCAATAGATTCTCAGTGCCCTTAGAATAAGATCTAAACTCTTCAGAACAACTGACAAAATCCTTCCCGGCCTATACCTACCCACCTCATTATCGCGGATCTCAACCTTTCCCTTTCTCTATACTCCAGCCACCTGGCAAAGACCATCCCTGACCCCCTAATCACAGCAGGTACCACCTAATTACAGCAGGTGCACTCCCTGAACTAACTCCCAATCACTGTCTGTCACATGACTCTGTTTTACGTCCTTCAGGTACTTGTCACTGTCTGCAGTTCTTATTTATTCATCTGTTTACATTTGTGTTATCTGTATCCTCCACTAGAATGAACATCATGACAAAAACAACCTTAGCTGACCTGGTTATATCTATACGCTTAGCACCTAACATGGTGCTGGATGTTTCACTGAATGAATTATTAAATGAAAAAAAATGAATGACTACAATTTATAATCATATAAAAGTTAATTCCACAGAATACTGATTTTATTAATAAGTGTGAAGTACTACTGTTAGATGAGCCATCACTTGCTAGCTCTATGCTTTAAATTATTATTTAATATCCCCCACTCTCAGTTTTAACATCTGAAAAATGGGTGTAGTGATTGTCTTGACCTCATCAGGGTGTAAGAAATAAGGAAGAAGATGTGCATAAAATACTTAGCACTATTCTTGGCACATGGTATATATTCAATAAATGCCAACTATTAGTGGAGGGTAAGATTAGAATGTTCTAGTTAATTCTAAAAAGAAGAACATTTGCTTTATTGTGGAAAATGGTATGCTTCCCCCCCAAATAGTGGGCCTTAGAAAACTGATGTGAGGAGGAATCCCAGATATATCCCCTTTTCTCTGTTCTTACCAATTATGATACTCTCTAAGACAGAAATCATGCCCTCCTCATCACTCCTTCAGGGTATTCAAGTAGCTCCCAGCCATTGTTCCTGCCTTCAAATAGTCTCCTTTCTACAGCATAGTATCTTGGTTCTAAAATCTTACGGTTTCAAGAACTTAAATAACCTGGTCCCATCCTCCCACCTTTCTTACACGCAACTAACCTTGAGGGCATTCTTCACTCTCGTTAGAACAACACGCCCACAGTGAGAGGGAATATGGCATAGTAATTAAGAGCAGGGCAATTAGAGCCAGACTGCTTGGCTTCAGATGCCAGCTCCTTCACGTAAGTGAAGCTCACTTACTAGTTACTTAGCCTCTCCGTGCCCTGGATTCCTCATCTGCAAATGGCAAGGAGAGTAACACTGCATGTGTCATAAGCTTTGGTGAGAATCATAGAGTACGTGTAAAGCACAAAGCTTGACACGTAGCGACGATGATGATGATGATATTAAGCCTCCACCAGAAACTACTCATCTTCCTAAAACACAAATCCGATCATGCCACATACATGTTCAAAAACTTTTAATGTCCATTGTCAACAAGATGAAATTAAGAATCCTAAGTTTAGGACACTTAAGCACAGTGCAAATTCTTCCTACTGTGGTGATAAGCCACTTTTGCAACTTCATATTTCATTATTCTCCTCCAGTGCCTCCCTAGAGGAGATTCAAAATCTGTGATTTAACTAACTGACACTTTTTGCCATCCCCAGAAAACACCATGGCATTTTGTTTCTCTGCTTTACTTGCTGAAATTCCCTTCCTTTTCCCTTTTACTTATGAAGTTCCTGTTCATCCTTCAACACCCACATAAATGTTCCATTTTCACCAAATGCTCCCCAAATCTTCCAGGGAAAGGCAGGGGCTCCAACCTCTAAACTCCCACATCTTATCTAGAAAACCTGGATGCACAACTTGTGTTGTCTGTCATTTGTCAGCTTACTTCTCTGTGACCTCTTCTATGGCCTCCCCAATGGCAGGAAAATATTTGCATCTTTTTTGCATAATCCCTGACGTACAGCAGGTGCTCAAGCAATGAGTCTTTGACTGATACCTACTGAAGTGATGTGGAGAGCAAACAATTCTAGCAGAGTGATCCAAAATCATAAAATCATTCTAGTAAGAAGATGGCTAAAATAAAAGCAGTTTTCATGTTGAGCATCTTCTGGATCCTTCATTGTATTAATCTACATCTCTTTAAGCTTCTGACTCCTCTATATTGTACAATTTTCTGCTTCATTTTAGAGGCTGAGTCATTTTGTTTGAAGATAAGTCAAGAAAATATATTTTTAAAAAGATTTCAAAGGAAAATATTTCTAAAGATTTACCACTTTAATATTTTTCCTCCTTTAAAGGAAGGCTAAAATATCATACAAAGTTTCATGCCTTCACTTATTTAAACAATTTTATTTTTAAGATTCCAGTGATTTAAATGTAACTGAGGGATCTCCCCATGTGTACTCCATAGAACACTAATCTATGAAAACAGATAAAAATGATTCTATGGTCAAATAAGTTTGGAGAAAAATACATGGCTATATCTCTTTATTGAAAAGTCATGGGACTTGCCTGGTGGTCCAGTGGTAAAGACTCTGCCCTCCAATGCAGGGGGCCTTGGCTTGATCTCTAGTCAGGAAACTAGATCCCATGTGCCACAACTAAAACCTGGCATAGCCAAATAAATTTAAATAAAAGAAAGGAAGAAAAATCATAAAGCACTTTAGCATATTAAAGGCTCTGAAAGGTCAACCAGCAAAGAATTCAGTATTCCCCAAACTTATTTACCAGAGAACCCTTTAGTGTTCTTTGAAACAAGTGTTCATGAAACTCATTTTAGAAACTACTGCACCATTTAGCCTCTAAATGGCCCAATACAACTAGTTTGGGGGCCATAAATAATATTAATTCATAACATGTTTGGATGAAATTTTAAAGGGCCTCCATCACTGTCACTCACGCAGATCTGAACTCTCACCTACATGCCCCTGACACGTTTTTATTCAAAGCACAAATGAAGGGAATGAAGAGCAAATAATTTGTTACAGCTCTGGTTAAAAAAGGGGCTCCTTAATACAGAACCAGAATCTCTTTCCCTGTTGATTCCATCTGTTCACACAGTCTCTTGGAGCCATGTGAAATCTTAAAATAGTATCACTTTTTCAGCCAGAGGGCTTAATCATCATAAAGAATCTTTGGTTTCTGGTAGAACAGCAATTGAAAAACTTAGCTCTCTCTCTTCATCTGAAAAGTAAACAAGAAAATGTGAAAACAATCTGCAGATACCTAGCATGCCAGGTCATTATTAGTGATGTATAATGATTGGAAGATAATAACTCAGTACCTTTGAAGACTGAAATGAAATGTCCATGCAGTGACAAACAGCCAATGTAAAGAACCCTAATTTGACAACAAAACAATCTAAACCCCTTTTATGAGGTGAGGAGTATGTCTTAAGTAATAAACACTTAAGTAATTAGATGCTTTTATGGAGATAACTATAAACTGAAACATGGGGGAAAAATCTCGGTAATAGGCTGACGCCCTGGGAGGTGGGTATATAAGAGCCAGGGGAGAAGACAGAAGCATCGAGACACCAAGAGACTTCTCTCATCAACCCAACAAAAACCCAACTCTTGACACCATGGCCTGCTGTGCTCCCCTCTGCTGCAGCGTCCCCACCGGCCCTGCCACCACCATCTGCTCCTCTGACAAATTCTGCAGGTGTGGAGTCTGCCTGCCCAGCACCTGCCCACACGAGATCAGCCTCCTCCAGCCCACCTGCTGTGACAACTGCCCCCCACCCTGCTGTGTGCCTGACACCTACGTGCCAACCTGCTTCCTGCTCAACTCTTCCCACCCCACTCCCGGACTGAGCGGGATCAACCTGACGACCTTCGTCCAGCCTGGCTGTGAAAATCCCTGCAAGCCCTGCTGTTAAGCGGCCACATCTTTGCACAGGTTCAGTGATGTGTTGCTCAAGTCTTAATGCATCATCTGGCCTTCAGCACTCACTACTACCTACATCACTACACCTACGAAACCAATCCCAGTAGCCTGGGCAGTGTTTTCATGCATTTGCCCAACTTCTTGATTCTTTCTTCTTTTGGATAGAGTTGGAGACCTTCTTTCTTTCTTTTAGATTATATCACCGTCCTTTGGAAATGAACCATTTTGACTATCCAATAATAAACTTCATTCTTGCCTAGCAAATATGGTTTTGTGATTATTTGTTCATATGTTTCTTCTTAGGGAAAGGGAAATGCCTACCTAAACTTGAACAGCGGCTCATCATACTGCCCAAGATTTACCCCAGCAGAATGAGAGCTCTCATGGTGGAATCATTGAAAAATTAGACACTGCTTCTTTGTGATGAGCTGAGAAGTGAAAAATTCAACAGGTTATTTTTTAGGATTCCCACCCTCTTTAAAAACTGTGATATACTTGTTTTGCAATATTATGAGTTTTAAGTGTGCAACATAGTGACTCACAATTTTTATAAGTTAGACTTCACTTACAGTTATGATAAAATATTGGCTGTATTTCCTGTGCTGTACAATATAGTCTTGTACTTTATTTATTTTATACATAGTACTTGGTACACAGAACTATACAAAAAAATGTCTTAATGACCCAGATAACCACAAACATGTGGTCACTCAGCTAGAGCCAGACATCCTGGAGTGTGAAGTCAAGTGGGCCTTAGGAAGCATTACTACAAACAAAGCTAGTGGAGGTAATGAAATTGCCGCTGAGCTATTTCAAATCCTAAAAGATGATGCTGTTTAAATGCTGCACTCAATATGTCAACAAATTTGGAAAACTCAGCAGTGGCCACAGGACTGGAAAAGATCGGTTTTCATCCCAATCCCAAAAAACAGCAATGCCAATGAATGTTCAAACTATCATACTAGGCTCATTTTGCATGCTAGTAAGGTTATGCTCAAAATTCTTCAAGCTAAGCTTCAGTAGTATTTGAACCAAGAACTTCCAGATGTACAAGTTTGGTTTAAAATAGGCAGAAGAACCAGAGATCAAATTGCCAATATTTTTTGGATCATAGAGAAAGCAAGAGAATTCCAGAAAAACATCTACTTGTGCTTCATTGAGTACATAAAAGCCTTTGACTATGTGGATCACAACAAACTGTGGGATATTCTTAAAGAGATGGGAATACCAGACCACCTTACCTATTTCCTAAGAAACCTATATGTGGGTCAAGAAGCAACGTTAGAAACTTACATGGAACAACTGACTGGTTTAAAATTGGGAAAGGAGTACGACAAGGCTGTATATTGTCACCCTGTTTATTTAACTTCTATGCAGAGTACATCATGTGAAATGCCAGATTGGATGAATTACAAGCTGGAATCAATTGCCTGGAGAAACATCAACAACCTCAGATATGCAGATGATGCCACTCTAATGACAGAAAGTGAAGAGGAGCTAAAGAGCCTCTTGTTGAGGGTAAAAGAGAAGAGTGAAAAAAACTGGCTTAAAACTCAACACTCAAGAAACTAAGATCTTGGCATCCAGTTCCATCACTTCAGGTCAAATAGAAGGGGAAAAAGTGTCAGCAGTGACAGATTTCATTTTCTTGGGCTCCAAAACCACTTCTGACAGTAACTATAGCCATGAAATTAAAAGACACTTGCTTTTTGGAAAGAAAATTATGACAAAACCAGACAGCATATTAAAAAGCAAAGACATCACTTTGCTGACAAAGACTTGCATAGTCAAAGCTGTGGTTTTTCCAATAGTCATGTACAGATTTGAGAGTTGAACATAAAGAAGGCTGAGTGCTGAAGAACTGATGCTTTCAAATGATGGTGCTGGAGGAGACTCTTGAGAGTCCCTTGGACTGCAAGGAGATCAAACCAGTCAACCCTAAAGAAAATCAACACTGAATATCATTAGAAGGACGGGCAATGAATCTCCAAAACTTTGGCCACCTTATATGAAGAGCAGACTCATTGGAAAAGACCCTGATGCTGGAAAATATGGAGAGCTAAAGGAGAAAGAGGTGGCAGAGGATGAGATGGTTAGATATCATCACTGACCTAATGGACATGAATCTGAGCAAACTCTGGGAGATAGTGAAGGACAGGGAAGCCTGGTGTGCTGTGTCCATGGGGTCCCAAAGAGTCAAACTCAGCTTAGCAACTGAACAACAATAAGCTGATTTATTTTATATGGAGTAGTTTGTACCTCAGTCTCCTGCCCTATCTTTTTCCTTTCCACTTCCCTCTCATTGGTGACCACTAGCTTATTCTCCTTATCTGTGAATCTGTTTCTTTTTTTCTTATATCCACCAGTTTATTTTTTAGATTCCACATGTAAGTGATATCAAACAGTATTTGCCATTCTCTGACTTATTTCACTAAGTATATTACACTCCAAGTCCATCTGTGTTGTTGCAAATGGCAAGATTTCATTCTTTTTTATGGTTGAGTAGTATTTCATTGTTTCCATGTATACCATATCTTCTTTATCCATTCATCTGTTGATGGACACTAAGCTTCTTCCATATCTTGGCTATTGTAAATAATGCTCCTATGAACATTGTGGTGCATTTTTTTTCAAATTAATGTTTTCATTTTCTTTGGATATATATTCAGGAGTAGAATTGGTGGGTTATATGGTAGTTCTATTTTTAGTCTTGGGGGGGAACCTTAATATTGTTTTCCTGAGTGGCTGCATCAATTTACATTCCCACCAACATTGAACAAGTGTTCCCTTTTCTTCAGATCTTTGCCAGAAGTTTTCTGTTTTCTGGTCTTTCACTTAGGTCTCTAATCCATTTTGAGTTTATTTTTTTAAATATAGTGTTGGAGAATGTTCTATTAATAATATTACCTGTCTAGCTTTCTTTGCACCATTTACTGAAGAGACTGTCTTTTCTCCACTGTGTATTCTTGCCTCCTTTGTTGTAGATTAATTGACCATAAATGTGTGGATTTATTTCTGGGCTCTCTATTCTACTCTGTTGACCTATATGCCTGTTTATCTACCAGTACCATACTGTTTTGATTACTGTTGTTTTGTAATATGTTCTGAATTTTAGGCTTTAATACAAGATAACAATTGGCACTATGCCAACCCACCTCTTTTTCAGCCAAAAACAAAGGAGACTGGTGTTTTCATACATGTTTATAAGGGACAAATATTTAGGTTTTATTTTTAATATCAAAAATAACTCTCAGAGTCCTTTTTTTTTTAACCACTGTGGACCTTTAAGCATTAAAGGGCCCTTGGCTAGCTAAAAAGCCTCAAATGTAAAGCAGGTGATTTGTGTTCCAGTTCTGGCTCTGCCTCAAG
Organism: Cervus canadensis; assembly: GCF_019320065.1. Classification (NCBI taxonomy): domain Eukaryota; kingdom Metazoa; phylum Chordata; class Mammalia; order Artiodactyla; family Cervidae; genus Cervus; species Cervus canadensis. Next base: position 21,250,438 of record NC_057386.1, read on the forward strand.
CTGCTTCTGTAGCCCTGATCAAGTCACTTGAACTCTTTGGGTCTCAGGTCCTACATCAGTAATATGGGTTGGTTGACCAAGTCCTCTCTAAAATCACTTTCAGCTTGAACATTCCTTGATTCTAGATTATCTAGAAACATTTTAAGTAACAAATACTCCATGCTGCTAATCAACCCTATCTTACTGTATTGCTTTTACCTCTTTCAGTCGTAATAGCTAATGTTTGGTAAGTATATCCTGCACACTCTAATATGTGCTGTATGTGCCTTATCCCATTTATCCCTAACAAAAAAAAAACTAACAGATAGCTACCATTATTCTCCCCATTCTCAGTGAGAAAACTGAGATGGAGAAATTACTTGCAAAAGCTACATAAATAGTGACAGAGAAGCTATCTGAATTCAGAGTCCTTCCTCCTTCCACTATACCAAAGCATCTGCCTCCTCTGCAGATAGCAACATGCCCAAGAGAAATACGATCGCACACAGCTTTCTTTATCCAGGAGAAAGTATATGCTACTTGACAGCACATGCTTGTAGATTGTCTATTTGGTTGTATATGGCAACAGTTTTCTCTGTGGTTGTTATAGCTTAAGACAAAATGAGTGTACACAATGAGTCTAGGAAAAACTGTTTATGTTTCTAAGGTGAAAATAAATCATGTTTTTTTAAGTCAGACTTTAAATACTGATGAGCAACATCAGCACACGAAAAATACTGACTGGTTCATTAACCTTGAATTAAAATGTAGAATGTTTGGCAACTCAGACGGATTTTCAATTTTCTGGTGAGTTTCAGTGACTTAGTTTAAGATAAAACAAACTACCCTTAAAGATTGTTTACCCTTGAGAATAGAATAGAAAAGCAAATCATTTCATTTTCTTTCAAAGATCTGGCCTCCAGGTCTTTCTTTCTATCTTTATGGATGGACTCTAGCCTAATTTAGACTCTGATCACCACACTTATGATCACAGCCAGTCTCCTTGTTGACCTTGAGTCAAGTATCCCATGCTTCTTCCTCCACACAAACTATACTTTTGTCGGGATAGATTTCTATTTCTCTATAAATATTGGCTAAATTGAGTTACTCATAGCTCTTAGATGACTCAAGATTTTTGTTTTTTAATGAGTCAAGTCTAAATTCTTCAGTGTGACTCTAAGACCCTCAATAATCTGGTACAACCATTTTCATCAAATACTACTTGCTACTTGTCTTGGGCAACATGAATTCTGTACTCCAGTCAGAGCAATGCTCCCTATTCAGTGGTCGAGAGAGAGGTCTCTGAAACCAGACTGTCTTGCTCTAAATGGTACCTTTTGGGCTTCCCTGATGGCTCAGATGGTAAAGAATCCGCCTGCAATGCAGGAGACCTGGGTTCGATCTCTGGGTTGGGAAGATCCCCTGGAGGAGGGCATGGCAACCCACTCCAGTATTCTTGCCTGGAGAAGCCCGGTGGACAGAGGAGCCTGGTGGGCTGCAGACCATGGGGTCCCAAAGAGTCGGACATGACTGAGAACAGCGCAGACTCTGTCACTTACTAGTTCTGTGTTCTTGGCCATGCCATTTAATTTCCCTATGCCTCTGGTTTCTCAAATGTTAAGATTAAAACCAGTAGGTACCCTGAAAAATATCTGACCAGTACACCACAAAACTACCCAGATCATGAAAAACCAGAAAAGACTGAGAAATTATCACAGACCAGGGAAAACCAAGGAGACAAGATGACTAAATGTAATGTGGTGTCCCAGACTAGATTTAGGAACAAAGGACATTAGTGGGAAAACTAGTAACATGTGAATAATGTCCACAGTTTGATTAATAGTGATGTACCTTAATTTTGACAAATGCACAGTGGTATCATAAGATGTTATCATTAAAGGGAAGTTGAGTGAGAGATACATAGGAATGCAGTACTATCTTTGCAACCTTTCTGCAAATCTAAAATTATTCAAAAATAAAAAGCTAACTTTAAAAAAAGTATATACTTCCTAAAACTGTAGTGAAGATTAAGTTTATTAAAGCACATCCAGCCCTTAGAAAGCTGCGTGCTGACTGTCAACCTCTAAGTACACCTTTTATTAATAATACTCTCTGATGCTGGAATGAGGAAGGTTTCTCCTTTGGCTGGTTTCTACCGTGTGCTGTGTGTTTAGTCGTTCAGTCGTGTCCGACTCTTGCGACCCCAAACACTGTAGCCTGCCAGGCTCCTCTGTCCCTGGGAATACTTGCCTGGAGAATGGAGTGGGTTGCCATTTCCTTCTCCAGGGGATCCTCCTGACCCAGAAATCGAACCCCAGTCTCCTGCATTGCAAGGAGACTCTTTACCTACTCAGCTAGGAGGGAAACCCCTCAGTATTAGTTTTGTACTAGACTCCACCAATAGAGGGTGCTAGAAGGAGACTGCAAGATGAGAGGAGAAAAGAAAGGTCTTGTTGCCCCAGCAATAGTCCTACATTTGGTGGCAGCAGTGGGCTCTCCTTTCTAGCTTCTTTTCACTCTTAAAAAAAAAAAAAAAAAACAACCATCATTTAACTTCCTCAGAAACACCAGAATCAGCAAGGGAGTGACACCCGCCCCCCACCTCCTTTTCACAGAGGTCCAAGCCCTGGCCCCACAGGACCTCTCCTCTGAGCTTCTGAGTTAAGAGCACCAGCTGGGCAACCCCCGGGGCCTGAGCCCAGCCCTGCAGGACCACTCTTCCAAGCTCCTAGGTCCACTCATCCTCAACATCTTCTCTTCAATCCCAGCTCTCTAGCTGATAGCAGCTTCTTGTGTTCATTACCTATGGGTTTTTTTTTTTTTCTTTCTCAGTCCTCCCATACCTATGTAAACCAGTTCCCTATCTTCAAATTCTCTCTGTTGAAATACCTACTGCATGAGGATGTTCTTGTTTGCTTGTTTTCCTGACCACACTTAACACAGAAGCCTTCATAAATGCTGGTTATGATTATTTTCCAAACTTCCTTAAATATTTATTCCATGTGTTCCAGGCACCATATTCCATCTGGTGATTCAGGTTCTATGCTAGGGAATAGAGAAACCAGGAAAAATGAGACATAGTTCCTGCTTTGAAGGAGATTACATCCTAGTAAATAGAATCAACATGTGTACCAAAAAATGTAACAAAGTTTTTTGGGTGGATATAGGATACAGTAGAGGTAAAAAGGATGGCATGACCAGTTCTGCTGGGACCGTGCAGAGAGTAGGGGCAGAACAGCATCACAGAACTCACTGTTTTCCTTGCCCCAAAAGCACTTACCTCTTTTCTAAGCATTTCTCATCAAAACAACTTATTCCAAATCCTCCATGAAGACTTCTGGTCATTTCAACCCTTTTTCATCACATTTCGTCTTGTGGGAGTTCTCACAGTCCCTGGAGGAGAAACTGCTATTTATTAGACTTATCTAATAAGCACAGTGATGAATGATTTGCCTGATTAATTCTCACTTGGTCTTTAATACTAATACTCATAATAAGACTATAACAGGTGATTATATTTTCCCCAAATTTGTAGTTGAGAAAACTAAAGCCCAAAACGTCTAATAACTTGATCTAGGTCTCACAGCATGTAAGTGCTAGTCATGACTCAAAAGTATCTCTGAATCTCTTTCATTTCACTGTCACGTACTAAATTATGTTGTTTGAACCATTTGCAAAGGAATTTCTAGCCTTTTCTATCAGCCCACATACTCCTTGAGGGCAGGCACCATGTCTTCTATTTTTTTTTTAAGTCTCTACCAGTCTCTTCAGAATATGTTAGAGAATCAATAACTACTTGACTTATAACAAATGGATTTGCTGATCTATCTCCTTTACTCTAGTTACATACTAGCTTTAGCTATGACTTGTTAACACTGTAACTGAAGTACAATGGAAGGGAACTTTTAAAGGTTCCTGTCTGATAGACGGTGATTATCAGCTTAGGCAGTGGTTTTGGAAAACGGAATGAACAGGTTCGCAGTTTGGTTTTTCTTAAAAAAATAAAATAAAATAAGAACTTTTCATGCTGCTTTGCGAAGAAAGCCAAATTTATTTTTTCAGGCCACAAATAGTCTCAAGAACCTATATTTTAATATGTTCTGACTTCTGGCTAAAAAAATGACATCCTTTCTAAAACTGAGAGTTTATTTATGTTTATGCATAATTTCATATATAGATAATGCAGTGAAACAATAGGAAATCATCTAGCAGACTCTGAACTTTCTAATCAAGATCATGTTACATATATTTCATATTTGTTTATTTTCTCAAATCCATGAAAAGATAGCAAGGTGAACCTGCTGGGGAAAAAAAAAATCCCACAGATTTTGACTTCCCAAATATATCCCTGCTGTGTGCTGCGTCCTGTCACTCAGTCATGTCCGATCTTTTCGACCCAGGACTGTAGCCTGCCAGGCTCCTCTGGCCATGGGATTCTACAGGCAAGAGTACTGGAGTGGGTTGCTGTGCCCTCCTCCAGGGGATCTTGCCAACGTAGAGACTGAACCTGCGTCTCTTTATGTTGCCTGCATTGGCAGGCAGGTTCTTTACCACTAGCACCACCTGGGAAGCCCAGGACATATCTTTTGAGAGGGATCATTTCTTACTTCTAAGGGAAATCAACTTCTAACTCTTCACACCCAGTAGTGATCATTTGTAAGAACACATTCTGGTTGGTAAAAAAGAGGAAAGTCGGAATAAATACTGATGTATTTGCCGCGGTTAAGTATGTAGAGAACCTATATCAACAGCATTTTGAAACTACAATAGGAAGCAAGTTCAAATGTAGCAACAAGCAAATAACACTGAAGGAGTACTCCTCCTGTGGCAGATAAACAAGTTAGTTATTTGTAGGGGATTATACAAACAACAACAGGAAGCATTCTGATCGACGGGAGCCACGTTCCCTGAGCTGCATAGCTATAAAAGACTCACCAAGGACAACTTTATAGAACACCTTCCTTCGCAAGAAACGTCTACCTGATCCTTTGAATGTCTTGCTGTGAGTCTCGTCTCCAGGGATGCTGCAGCATCCCCCCCAGCCCCACCACCACCATCTGCTCCTCGGATGTATGCTGTCGAGGCGGAGCCTGCCTGCCCAGCACCTGCCCACATGAGATCAGGCTCCTTCAGCCCACCTGCTGTGACACCTGCCACCCACCCTGCCTTGTGCCTGACTCCTGCGTACCCGACTCCTACGTGCCAACCTGTTGGCTGCTCAGCAGCTGCCAGCCGACTCCAAACCTGAGCGGAATCTCTGTCACAACCTGCGTCCAGCCCTGTGAGGGTGGAGCAAAATCCTAGTAGCCAAAAATATCTCAGTGAGCTTGTCCGCCTTGCCCTAAGGGACGGCAATTGTCATTAAAAGCTGCTCAGCAAATGGCTTTTAATAAGAAGCTCCAGAAAAAATGTTCTGATTCTGTGCCTTCAGTTTTGCAGAAGTGTTCTACAATTTGAACAATAATTTCAAATAAAAAGTGGAAAAAATGCTGTCATGGACCTCCTTGCTTTAAATAAACACCACTCTTTCCCAAACCAAGGACTGTCTCAATGTCTAATGCCATAATTACCTGACTCTTGACATGTGTATGCATCATGAACCCATAAATATGTCCAGCAGAATTACACTTTCTGATGACATCAACATAAATCTCATAGCCAAAAAGAGGTCGCACAGGGATATGTAAATATGTGAAGAAAATTGCCTGGATAATAAAATATATTATATTAAACTCTAAGCTTAGAATCACTTTAAATTCCAAGGTCAGTATCTATTTTTAATTTTAATTTTTTTCCCTGCCTCTGTAAGTAACTCACTTACATCCCTAAAGAGGCTAAGAAATTGGCAATCAGAGATCAACAAACTTGCAGGAGAGACCCCAAACACTGAGCTGAGCCACTTTTTTTTTCCATTTTTTTGTTTAGGTGAAGCTTTGAATGTAAAACAGAACAGTTTTTTAATGTAAATCAAAACAGACAACTGTAAAGCCCTTCACAAACGAAATGTCACTGATTATGTAATATTCTATATTATTATTAGATGCTGTTCTAAAAATAAATACATACAATTTTTCATTCTAATCTGTTATTTAATGCAATTCAGTAGACATTTATTAAATGCCTGTGTTCCAGGCATTGTCCTAAGTGCTTGACAGAGACAAAGAAGATTAAGACACAATTCCCACTTTCCAAGAGTTAACTTTGGAGTAAGGAAGACGAATATAGATGAGAAACTACAATATATAGTAGAATAAAACGTGAGAGCAGAGAAAAGAATGAAAACAACTAGAAGAACCACCTAAAATTTCTTTATGAAGGATATTCAAGCTGGAATTTGAGGGACAAGTAGGATTTGAGAAGTAGCAAATAGAGGAAGGACAAAAGAAAAAATATTGTTATTAAGTACCTAGGAGTCCCCAACCTTCATTTCTATTTGATGTGTTTTATGATAAACATCAATATTTAAGTCAAAATCAAACCAACTTCACAAACAAGTTCCTCTTCTCAAAATATATGAGGTTTACTAACCAATGACATTTAGTATTTTCCACTGATTTTATTTTAGCCAACTTCCTTCTTTTTCAGGCAGACTAGATTGGTCTTCCCTAATGCCTCCTCAGAAACAACAGATTCTGTATATTGTGTTTATTCAACAAATCTGTAATTTAGACAACAGATTCTGTACATTTGCTACTTAACAAATTGTGTAATTTAGATTCTACTTTCTGAATAATTTTGTGCTGATCATGGGGGATGTATGTAGAAGTGTTAGAATCATAGAATATTACACACTGGAGATTACTTGGTTCAACTTCCTTATCTGCCAACTTACAGTAAGGCAAATCAAGGTGAATTGAGGCAAAGAATGTGTGTAAGGTATTCCTCGAAGGAATTTACAATCTAATCGAAGCCCTAAGATATGAAAGCAAATAAACATACAAAGTAGGAAGTAAGTCAGTGAAAAAACTGATTTCTATGAATGCCATGGTGCTAAATCACATTGGATCAAATCCCCTTCAAGAACCCACTGTGATGTTATGAATCTTATAATTTCTTCTTTCCTGCATCTCATTGTAAAGTATATAATTCCTATGAAAATGAATGAAGACTGAGGTGATTTTCTTATAGTGGTATATTCAACAATAATAAAAAAAAAAGCCCTGGGTGAATCTTTTCCAGTGGATTCACACTTTCTCACTACAACACTGGTACAACTTTGAGAATATAAACGGTTTTTTTAAAAAGTCCATAGAGTAACACAATCTTTGGAAACTCACTATAAATTTATTAAAAATAATGAAAAGGATTTCATCTTAGTCTATTCTGGCTGTCATCTTAATTGCGCAATAGAAACTGAATTATATCATCAATAAATAAGGTAAATATATCTGTGATGTATATATGCATATAGTCACATGCAACATTCATCTGTAAGGAGCTATGTCTTGATGCAGTTAATCAAGTTGCATATTCTGAAATTATTCATTAAAAATCATATCATGTTAAGAGTATTATTTAAAATTATGGGGTGGAATGAAGAGAAGAATTTAGCCTCTGAAACTATAGCTGAATTGTCACTTGGATTCATTATCCATAATTTATGCAAGATTTGGCATTCCAGAACCCTGTAAAGATAAAAGTGATCATCTAATGACAAGTCAATGAGTCAAAAACATGATTACCCTAATAAGCTCAGGAATTCTTAATGGACAAGTAAATGCCAAACTGATTAGAGAATCTTAGTGGAAAAGGGTGGCATAAATGTAAATAAGAGGAAGTCTTCTGATTGGACCAACACTCAACAAGAGGAGTATATAAGAGTCCCAAAGTGAGAAGAGACATTTCATCCTAGAAACCTCATCTTTCTTTCCTAGAAACCAAAAGCAAACCAGATTTCCAACACCATGGCTTGCTGTGCTCCCCTCTGCTGCAGCGTCCCCACCAGCCCCGCCACCACCATCTGCTCCTCTGACAAATTCTGCAGGTGTGGAGTCTGCCTGCCCAGCACCTGCCCACACACAGTCTGGCTACTCGAGCCAACCTGCTGTGACAACTGCCCCCCACCTTGCCACATTCCTCAGCCCTGTGTGCCCACCTGCTTCCTGCTCAACTCTTCCCAGCCCACCCCAGGCCTGGAAACCATCAACCTCACAACCTACACTCAGCCCAGCTGTGAGCCCTGCATCCCAAGCTGCTGCTGACCGACGGCTGCCTCACCCAGTGCCTAGCAATAACACAGAAGCTATCTATTTGATATTTACTTGCCTCGGTAGTTTATCAGATAATGATGTAGATCAGAGGGCATAGATATGGAAAACCTAACTTTCATTTTCATGGAAAGAAACTTTTTAAAAATATGCTTATTTGGCTGAGTAACCCTTTGGTTCATTTGGATAGATAGAGGTCATCTGTTATCAAAAGAGTAGTGGAATCTATAAGACCTCAGACTGTATTTTCTTGGTCATGTTGCTTCTTGGGTCTCATTTCTTGTATTGGGCATTTTCATAGAGGAAAAATAACTTTTGATGGTTTTCCAATAAACTTTGTTTCTGTGGCAAGATGTGTTTTTCATTTATGTTACAGCTTTTGGTATATTTCATTTAAACAAAATAAAGGAAAGATAATTTTTAAAAAAGAATCTCAGAGGAATGACTAAAACTAGCTTACTAACATGGCTTGCTAACTTTAAATTGCTTATCTTTATATTCACCCTCTTTTCTCTTTATCAGACAAATACAATTTGGGGGTGAGACATTTACTTACCTACACTTTGCCAGGTAGATCACATGTATTAACTCATGTAACCCTTAAAACAGCATAAAAAGAAAAATGAAGCTTTAAGAGTGATTCAACATTCTCAAAGTCACAAAGTTATTAAAAAATACCAGGATTCAGCTCCTTGTATATTTATTTGACTTTAAAGCCCAATTCTTTCTATCACATCACAGAGCTCCCAGTGCTAACAGAGCCAGAAACTTAATAAACACAGTTATGACATTAACTTAAAATATGAAAAAGAAATAAAAGTATAAAAATCTTTAACAAAATCATCCAATCCAACTGTAATGGACAAGGATATAATGGCTTATAGATTAAAAGTGGCAGGTATTCAGTTCTAAGAGCTGGGTCATTTAGTGGGCCTACCATTTGACTTCATTTTCCCTTGGAGAGAACTTACAGTGGTCATTTCTAGTAGTAGGGCAATAGGAATATCCTTCTACCTGCCACAATACTACCCCAGTAATGAACAGAACACCAGTATTTTCCAGGTGATTGTCTGAGGGCTAGAGCTAAAGTCTGATTAAATATGGTTTAATCTACTACTTAATTTTACTTCATTTTACCAACCTACTTTTTTTTATCTTGCACAGATTATTTTCCCAGCCTTAGATTACATATATATAAATATATTTTAGAATAGATGATATATAAGTATATATTAACTATTTATATAAAATATCTATACATATATACATTAAGGTGCACATCAAACTCTGATAAAGCATTGAGCTAGAACCAAAACTATACATGTGAAAAAGAAAATGAGCAAGGAAGAGGAGAAGCAAATGCCTTTAAATAAATGTTTTAAATGTCCTCATTGTCACTGTCACTCTCTCCAGAGAAGAATTTCTCAGAGGGTCCCACAGGTTTATTAGAAGCTCAACTTTGAATGAACAGAACTTAGAAGCCATGGCGTAGATGGAACACAATCTAGGATATAGTTAACAAAAGATTTAGTCCATTTACTCATTCACTTGGCCAACATTTCTTTCATGCCTCCCCTGTGCCAGGCTTCAAATCCAGACTAAGAGTATAAAGATAAAAGAAATGTTTACCTAAAGTGCCCTCAAGTTTCTCTCAAATCTGGTGAAGGAGACAGACAAGTTATTACAATCACAGTATACATGTTCTATGTATGTTGTATGAATGTAGTTATAATGCCATGGAATTTCTGCTGTGATGGAGCTATGAGCAGTATGCCAGGCAAGCACACAGACAGAGTAACTAAGTCCCAGATTTATTTGGTGATTCAGTGTCAGGTTGAGGGGCAGTTATGAAAAGGCTTCAAGCTATCCAAGCTAAGCATTGAAAGATGATGAGGCAGAATAAAAAAAGAAAAGAGATGAGGAGGTGGAAGAGGTGAAGAGCAGAACAGGAGCTTACTAACTCATGGATGCATTGAAGACGGGAGAGGCTGAGGCCAACGAGAAAGAAGAAATGCAAAGACCCTGAAGTGGGCCCCCAGCAGAGAGGTTCAGGCTGAACCCTAGAAGCAACGAGAGATTTGAAGCAAGAGACTAACAATCATATTTTACTTCTTATTTTTATTACTTCTTATGACCAATCTTTGTATCTTTACTGTCACATATATCCCTACTGACTATAAAAAGTTGTAATTAAAACTGGACAAGTTCTAGACTCACAGACATAGAGAACAGACTTGTGGCTGCCAAGGAGAAGGGGAGTGGGGAGGGAAGGACTGGGAGTGTGGGATTTTTTGTAGGATGATGAGCAAAAAGTTCCCACTGTATGTAGCACAGGGAACTATGTTCAGTATCCTATGATAAACCATAATATAAAACAACATTAAAAAAGAATGTCTGTGTATAACTGAGTCACTTTGCTATACAGCAGAGATTGACAAAACATTGTGAACCAACTATATTTCAAAAAAAAAAAAAAACTGGACAAGTTCATGTGTGGGTGTGCATGTATGTGTGTATGTAGGTTTTCAAACTGTTGAAATTCATCAAGGATCACCATGTTTTTCCTGCACTTGCTTGAAGGAAAAGGGTACCCTTTCTTTCTAAAAATAAAATATGTTTAATATCCCTGACACATACTTTAAAATTACATTTAAAACCACATAAAAGGTAACTCAATCCCAGTAGGTCCTATATTTAGTTCTTAACAAGTTGGTCACCAGGCTACCTAAGGCAAATCATCTTACCTCTCTAGGATTCATGACCCTAATTTAAAAACAAAGGAGAGTTATTCCCAGGTCTCTTAGACAATTGCAGAGAAAATAAATTTCAATGAAATACAAGTCCTTTCAATAAAGGATATGAGTTTATTCATAAACTTTGTATTTTATGACTCTTTCTAATCTGTAATGCTGTTTTATTTCTAGTTCTGCTGCTGCTGCTAAGTCACTTCAGTCGTGTCTGACTCTGTGCGACCCCACAGATGGCAGCCCACCAGGCTCCCCTGTCCCTGGGATTCTCCAGGCAAGAACACTGGAGTGGGTTGCCATTGCCTTCTCCAATGCATGAAAGTGAAAAGTGAAAGTGAAATTGCTCAGTCGTGTCCGACTCTTAGCGACCCATGGACTGCAACCTACCAGGCTCCTCCGTCCATGGGATTTTCCACCCCAGGAGTGGGGTGCCATTGCCTTCTCATTCTAGAAACATACTATTCCACACAGAATAGTAACAATTCCTTTATCCTCACAAGGTTGATTCAAAATAATATGCATTCTAAGTAAGAGACTGATATTTTTCTGCCATGAGATTCTAACTGCAAGAGTCTGAAAACTCCTTTATAACACTTTTCTTTAAAATGTCAAAAGAATTTCCTTCAACTTATTTTTTATCCTTGGAACCCAGTCTTTTCTTTTCCCATCATAAATTATAACAACAGTAACTTATAATAATACATTATGACATGAGACATATACATATGACAAACCTTCCTCCAGACCCAAAGTTTCCTGAAAGCAGAGATGATGTTTATTTTGTTCACTGTTGTATAATCACAGTTCCTGGCATATGGTAACAGCTCAATAAATATCTACTGAATTATATTTCAAACACTGGAAAAAATATTAATCTGTCCTGAGTAAAAGGGTGAGCAATTTGGCAGGTATTCCCTCAAAGATTCATCTGGGGGAAATCAAGGGACATCAGTAAAGATCGTAAACCCTTTATTTCAAGCAGAGCCACAGAGAACTTTTTAAAATTTGAAATGTATCATTTCTGTGCCAGCCATTTTCTCTAAGTGTAGGTGTGAACTTTTAGGTAAATTTTGCTGTTTCCTGTAAGGTTGCTCTTTAACTTACTTTCTCTGCCTTCCTCTTCTCCTGAGTTTGATCTGTAACTTGCTTGGATAATGACAATAATTTACCTTTGCATTACACCTCATCTATGGATTTTAACCCATTTTTATCTCATTCGAGCCTCACAATAATCTTCAGAGTGGAAGAATGTCGATATAATTATCCTCATTTTACAAAGGAGAAAGATGAGCTTCCAAAAAGTTAATTGCTTGCCATAGCAAGAAAGGTAGCCAGCAGTACAGTGACCAGTAAAGAGCTCTTCTAACTCTTAATGGGGTCCTCTTGAATCCACACCATCTCCAGGAAAAAACCACATGGACTTTCCCACCATCATGCACTGAGATACAGGTAGACTTAAAGAAAGAGAGGAGAACCATGGCTTGAAGGATGAGTGAATCCAAGTTGAGAGGAAATGGCTTGAGTTGTCAGGATGACCCTGGACAGGAGTCTGCCCTGTGCTCACTCTTTATGCTGGACTATGCTTGAAGTCTAAATGGCCTACTGGAGCTAGAATCCAGATCTTCCTTACCACAGCTACATTTCACTTGGGGAGAAAACGTACTACTTTGGAGGAAAAAAAAAAAAAACAACAGTGAACAAAATCGATTGTGGATAGATTAACATAGGTCTTTAACTTCACTTTCCATTGGTAGCAATATTGGTAGTGAAATTATTCTTCTACTTAGTATTTAGATATAAGCTAAAAATTCAACTTTCCCACACTCAGTAGAGAAAGAAACAAAATAAGCCAGTTTTCGATAGAAATATACATGGCCAATGTGTATATGAAAGAATGTTTTAACCTAACAGTTATGAAAGAAATGCAAATACTATAACAATGAAATTTCATTTTTGCCTGACAAATTGACAAACACTTTTAAAATAAAATATTCATCATCAAAGTATACAGACACAGAAATTTTCAAATAGCAGTTGGGAACATGTAAACAGGAAAAAAATAGCTAAATAAAATGATTCTGGAGAGCAGTATGGCAATGAATATCAAAGGTCTTAAAATATCATTAATTAACATTTGCTCCAATAATTCTATATAATAATTAGTCCTCTTTTTGAAATTGCCAGGCGAGTGTATGTTCCTCGGTTCTTTGTCTTGTCACAACAAAAATTTGGAGTGATGGACATTAAAGCCCCTTCAGCAGGTCACAGCTCTCAGGTCTTGGACAGACCATGTTATAGCTCTCAGGTTTCGAACGTACTGTGTTACAGCTCTTAAATAAATCAGTGTTACAACTCAGTGTTACAGCTCTATTTTATTTAGATAATAGCAGGAAAATCCATCTTCAAGGTGTGAGGGCACGTCGATCCAAAGACGAGAAGAGAAGAGCGCCCCATGGCTCGGGAGAGAGAGAGAGAGCGCGTGTTTTTTTCTTCCCCCTGGGCCTGTCCTATGCAAATTGGGCTTAGGCAGGAGCCCTGTTTACTTTAAGTCCTCACTCCGGTCCTCAGACCTTCCTTTGACCTTCCTCTGTTCTATTTTCACAGGCTTTTCCCTTCCTTTTAGCCACCGCCATTTCGGACTCCTTTTCCCTATTCTAACTACCTAACAAAATGATCAGACACGTACATAAAGATTTATGTACACAGTTGTTACTATTGCCACAATTATCTTAGAAGAAAAGTTGCAAACAGTTTAAATGATTAATATATGAGGTTTCTAAGCAACTTAGAAGTACAATTACATGACGAACATTAGGAAATATGTAAAATAACATTATCAAATATACTTAAGAATATAAGATCATGAATATATATATATTTAAGTGAAAATGCAAGTTATAGAATAGTATATACAATGTGATTCCAGTGGTGTCATAAAATGATAAATAAGTATATAGAAAAATGACCAAAGGGATATATATAAACACTGACAGAGAATTTCTCTTGATGATAAGGTGTTGTGGATAATTTCTTTATACATTTCTAAATAGTCTGAATTTTTTCATGAATATGCAATATTTTACAATAAAAATGGGATAACAGTGTGTGTCTCCATATTAATGTAAGTTAAATCTTCAAAAGTCCCAACACTACAATACTACTAATACAATGTTACATGTATATTATACATCAATTAAAAGTCAGTTAATTTACTAAAGTCCCCAAAGCTAAAAGAGAGTTACTAAAAATTAGTTCTCCTTAAAAGAAGAATAGTTCATCAAACCAACTGATAACAGATAAAGGTAAAGAAAATAAAAACTGACCAGCACAAGAGAAAAGACCTACATCCTACAGTTGTACCGTCATGCATATTCCCCATCAGGGCTGGTGCTGGAATTATAATAGCAGAAGCCACTGGTGACACCTCATAAAGCTTGTGTTCCAGTGACAAACAGCAAGAGTAATCAGTTCAGATTTAGCAGTGAACTCAAACAAAGGTTAATTAGGAAAATAAAGGCTCTTTACAAGCATCTAAATGGCAAACCAGTCAAAGGATAATGGGTACAGTAACATAAACAAGAACCAGGAAAGAAGCCTTCCGGTTGGACCAACACCCACTGGAGAGGGTATATAAGAGCCCCAGAGCAAAAGGAGACATTCGCACTTCAGGAGACTCATCTTCTTTAAGCCAAATCAATAAAAAACACAGCTTCCCAACACCATGGCTTGCTGTGCTCCCCTCTGCTGCAGCGTCCCCACCAGCCCCGCCACCACCATCTGCTCCTCTGACAAATTCTGCAGGTGTGGAGTCTGCCTGCCCAGCACCTGCCCACACACAGTCTGGCTACTCGAGCCAACCTGCTGTGACAACTGCCCCCCACCTTGCCACATTCCTCAGCCCTGTGTGCCCACCTGCTTCCTGCTCAACTCTTCCCAGCCCATCCCAGGCCTGGAAACCATCAACCTCACAACCTACACTCAGCCCAGCTGTGAGCCCTGCATCCCAAGCTGCTGCTGACCGACGGCTGCCTCACCCAGTGCCTGACACAGAAAGAATCAACCCAGAAGCTTTAGTGCTCACCTGTCTCAGTACCTGCAACTAATTGTGGCTCTGCTTTCTAAGTTGGAACAAGGATGGCATTATCACTGACAACCCTCACAAAAAAAAAAAAACCAAGAGACTTTGATGGCCATGTAGTGGACATCAGTGAACAAGGATAATTGGAATAGGTAGATGCCTATAGGCTTCTCAACGTTGTTCAGTTCCTTCAAGTTAAATTGTATGTTTCTTTGGTGCTTTGGGAATTCTCTTTCCAGTCTTGAATGGTATCTTTCTGGAAATTGAGGAGCTTCTTCATGATTATTCTAATAAAGCTTACATCTCTAGCATAACACAAGTGTCTATAATTACTTCCGTTTATTTTTGTTAACGCATCAAATGTATTTCTTAACTCCAAAGGTCAACATTTTAAGAAACTGAGAACATCTGCAAAACTGAGAAGGGTGGCAGTACAGAAACAAATACTTCTTCTTTTGTTGTTCTTGTTGTTTTAGGAAAACTAAATGGCATTGCATATAAAATGGTCCAGGATATCAGCATAATTTCCCTGACTTGTCCTTCCTCCAAAATGGTTTAAGGTAGATTGGGAAACACCAAATATGATCCAAAGACCAAATATGACCTAATATATAAACTAATCCATATAACAGATCTATTTGTGCAAAAAATATATAACAATATTCATTCAATAAATATATTAAGTACCTATTATGTACCCTGTGTTTTACCATCCCTGCTAAAAATGAACTGATTGTCTGGAAAGTAAGGCAGATATATATACAACATCCACTCAATCCCTCATACAGTTAACAATTATTTATTGATTGCTAGCATTGTATTATAATAAAAAATAAATGAATTATGCTGTATAGCACAGGGATCTATACTCAAAATCTTGTAATAAGCTATAATAGAAAAGAATTTGAAAAAGAATGTGTTTATACGCAGAGGCTTCCCAGGTGGTGCTAGTGGTAAAGAACTTGCCTGCTAATGCAGGAGACATAACAGACACAGGTTCAATCCCTTGGTCAGAAAGATCCCCTGGAGAAGGGCATGGCAATCCACTCCAGTATTCTGCCTGGAGAATCTCATGGACAGGGGAGCCTGACAGGCTACAATCCCTGGGGTCACAAAGAAAGGAACACAACTGAAGCAACTTAGCGCACACACATATTTGTATGTATAACTGCCATAAACTTGAAATTAACACAACATTGTAAACTAACTATACTTCAATTAAAAAAAAAAAGTGAGTCAAAAATGTGCATTAGAGAAGTGCTGTGGTATGGAAAAATTGAGAACAATTAAGAAATTAAGATTTAAGTGATAAAAAGGAGAAAAGACACAGCCAAAGACAAATTGACTGAAGCTGGAGATCAAAAGAGTATGGAAAAGATGTCGAGAGATACTAGGCAGTAGTGTAAGGTCACCAATTTAAAAAGGAATGCTGTGTTCTGCTCTAGAAATGTCAAAACACAAGTGACATATCTAAATGAAGTTTGTGCTGTGCTGTGCTTAGTAGCTCAGTCGTGTCCGACTCTTTGTGACCCCATGGACTTCCCACCAGGCTCCTCTGCCCATGGGGATTCTCCAGGCAAGAATACTGGAGTGGGTTGCCATGCCCTCCTCCAGGGGATCTTCCCAACTGTGGGATCAAACCCAGGTCTCCTGCATTGCCAGTGGATTCTTTATCGTCTGAGCCACCAGGGAAGGAAATGAAGGTTAGGCAACTGGAATTTGTAATTGTGTTCTAGAAGGAAGCAGATATAGGAGGGAAGGTGAGGAAGTCTATGTAAAAGATGATATCAACAGAAGGCTGTTTTGCATGCGCACTGAATGAAATTCTATGAGGTTGGCATAGAATGGCTTTTGAGGGATAAAGAGCTGACTGGAAATACCAGAAGTCATTCTGTACTAATGGACTTTGAATTCCCAGCCTATCCAGAGGGGCCAAAGCTCTTTGTGTACCTTGGGGATTCTACTGATATTCCAGAAGAACACACCAAAAGAGTAAGGATGGCAACCTTGGGAAGAAAACACATGAAATTATACCTGCCCTGAAAAAAATCTAAAACCTAGCCTGAGAGGAGCAAGAGGATCTTCCAGAGATTTGACTTCTTGTCAGAAAAAAGCCCGACACACAAAACTCTGCAACATAATTGAAATATCCTAACATGTATTATCTAAAATGGATAGCATATAATTTAAAATTTTCAGACACATGAAGAAGCAAGAAAATCTCATATATAAACAAGAGAAGAAGCTGCCAATAGAAATAGATCCATAGATATATAGATGTTAGAATTAGCAGACAATATCTTAAAACAGATATTATCAATATTTTCATGGATTTAAAGGGAAGGATGAACAAGAGGTAAAAGGAAAAGAATGGACAAGATGAGGAATCTCACCAGAAAAAGTAAAAACTTTAAATTCTATTTGATAAATTAATAACAAATTAAATTTATTTAAATTTAAAAAGAAGCAAATAAAAATTCTAGAACTAAAGAATGTAATAAAAAAAGTCAATAGTTGCCGTTAATATCAGAATAGAAAATGCCAACTAAATCTTCTGGGCCAGTATCAAGTAGTCCAATATGCATGAAATTGGAGTTCCAGAATGATAGGTGAGTGAAAATGGGGCAGAAAAACTGGGAGAGGGGAAGCTGAAAATTTCCCAAATTTAGTGATATATTTCAGTAACTCACAAGTTCAAGAATCTCAAGCAGGATAAATACAACCTAAACACACACACACACACACCATCTAGATATATCATAGTCAAACTGCTGAATTAACAAAGATCAATAGAATATATATTTTTAAGTGAGGGGAAAACCTATATTAAAAAGAGGGTATCAAAGAGGAAAAGGATGTCTAATTTCTATACAGTTAAGAACTTTTAGCATAGTGTTGAAATTTAAGGAGAATTACTAAAATCAAAACCAACTTTGCTCAATGAATAATAAATCCTAAGAGATTGTTTTAATCCTCTATCTAAAGTCTCCAGGTTTGGTTTTGGTTGATTGGTTGTTTTTCCATTATCAGCTATTTAATGAAGAAGTGCTCAGAGTTAGAAAAAAATTGATTATTCTGAATCACGAAAATTTTAATTTTGTCGGAGTAATGGGCTACGCCCACCCCATAAAGATCTTGAACATTCTGCAGACAATTTGCTCTGTACACTTTTTAAAATGAAATAAATACCACAATCAAAGGCAAGAAAACTGAAAATTGGAGGTAAAACTTAAGAAAGAACCCAGAAAACTTACATATCAGATTCCTATCCATTCAGTACTGCCCCAGGGATTTCATCCAATGGAATTGCTGGAACCCATACAATAGAATTTTATTTCCAAGTTCCAGCACTTTTAATTTTCATGAAATTGAGGCCTTCAAAATTAAATAAATAAGTAAATAAGAGAAAACAGCTTCCATGTCCCAGAAGATATGCCTTTTTTAACTTTCTTCCTTCTATACTGAAGTGTAGTTAACAAAGGTTTAGCTTCCTAAGAATAAAAACTTATAACAGAATTTGTATTTCATTCTTATTAGAGATACAGATAAAAATCAGTATCTCTGATATAAAAGTGAGGCATAGGAAAAGTGGAGAAGGCAAGTTTCAGGAAATCAAGGATCACAACTCCATGTTTTGATAACCAATTTCTATTTTGGCACGTAGGGCAAAAGTGATGCCCATCAGTTACGTAAAGTGACTTTTCAATTTGCACACGGGCATGTATGGTTCTCACACACACACACTTCGAATTCAGTACACACTCACTCCTCCACCGTGTGAGCACCGCAAGACCACAAAAAGCGTTGAAGATTGCTAATCACACAGAACACTTTTATGGTGGTGGCACAAACAAATGGCATTTCAATGAGTTGTAATATTAATTTCAAAAGAAGACATGAGCAGTTTTCAATGCACAGGATCAAAATCTGTAGGAATATTATTTCCCTTATGTGTAATCAGTTGTATCTACAATTACTGATTGCCAAATTTTCTCTTTCTTTCCTTATTCTGTCAAAATGACAATGCTTCCTATGAAGATTTTCTGAAGCCAGTGCTTTATCCTATTGGCACAGGGAGATGGTGTCCTTATTTAGTAACCTGAAGTTATGCCTCTTTTACGAAGCATAAAACTCTTCTTCAGCAAATAAACAACACTAATGAATGTTCATATGAAAATTGGCACCAGAAAACATCCTGCGTAGTCTGTAAATACCCATCTGAAGTGGGGTATATATAAAAGTCTTGGGAGGGAATGAGAGTTTTGGAGGCGGGCCATTGGAGTTTGCAGCTAGTCTTTGTCCTTCACTTCCGATAGAATGGCTTCTGACTGTTCCCCCACGGGCTGCTCTTCTGAATCGAGTGCCAGGGCTTCTGATTGTGCGCTTACTCCAACCTGTTCCGTTGAAACCACTAGTCTCCCCAGCGCCTGTGCTACATCCAGCTGCCAGACCCCCAGCTTTCTATCCGGGTCTCGCTTGCCAGCTGGGTGCCTCCCGCCATCCTGCTTTGCTGGGAGCTGTAATATCCCGTGCTTGGTGGGGAACTGTGCCTGGTGTGAGGATGGTGTGTTCAACAGCAACGAGAAGGAGACAATGCAGTTCCTGAATGACAGGCTCGCCAGCTATCTGGAGAAGGTGCGCGGGCTGGAGGAGTTGAATGCCGAGTTGGAAAGCAGGATCCGAGAACAGTGTGAAGAGGATGTCCCGTTGGTGTGCCCTGATTATCAGTGTTACTTCGACACCATTGAAGATCTCCAACAAAAGGTCTAGTATCTCATGGCCCTAATGTTCCACCTTCCCAGCCTGTGATATGCTTTATGTTCATATTACAAGAGTCTGTTCTATGGAGGGGAACCAGGGAAAGGGGAGGGACTCCCAGAGGTAATGTGATGCAGAGGAAAGGGTAGAGGACCAAAGTCAGCAAACAGGGTGACTGATGGTCCAATGGTTAAGACACTGTTCTTCCACTGCAGAGGGCTCAGGTTCCATCCCGGGTGGGGAACTAAGACCCCACATGCCATGTGGCATGGCCAAAAAGAAAAGAGGGTGGGGGGGAGTCAGTAAACATCAGCGCTAGCCTCTATGCTGCCGCTAATTACTAAGTGACCGTAATAAACTCCCTTATCTCTAAATTTACCTTTATCAGCTACGGAATGAGGAAAAGCACTGCTATATCTAAAATTATTTCTGTGTGTAACACTGTACATGTACATTATTTAACATAGATATGGAAATGTCATATTTTTAATCATATAATTTTACCTAGTAATTATGTCCTTTTCTTACTGATAAATTTTTATTATCATGGGTGGGGATGTAGTCATAATATAAACTCCTAGAGAGAAATCTACATAAATTCAGTGGCCAAGGAACACTGCAAAATGTTTTAGGTCATTAAAAAAATAAATCTTTTTATCTCTCTATTTTTGTTTATAAATTGGCCTTCCTTTTTCCTTCATGAAATGTATGTGGTCAATAAAAGCATGCTGGAAGCTATTTTATATTTTCTTATAAAGACTTTTAAAAGATAAACACTGGCACGGTTATTAAATGAGTAGATATGTGGGTTTATTTCAAAGAACCGTTCATGACATAGTAACTTACTTCCCAGATCTTGTGTACGAAGGCGGAGAATTGTAGACTTGCCGTACAGCTTGACAACTGCAAACTGGCTGCTGATGACTTTAGGTCAAAGTAAGTTTCATTTGAACTTTTTTTCTTGGAGGAAATTGCTTTACAATGTTGTGGTAGTATCTGCCATATATCAACATAAACCAATCATAATTACATGGAGAATCCCAGGGACGGGGGAGCCTGGTGGGGTCGCACAGAGTCGGACACGACTGAAGCGACTTAGCAGCAGCAGCATATATATATCCATTTTCTCTTGAGCCTCTGTATGTATCATACAACTTCTTTATCCATTCATCTGTCAATGGAAATCTAGGTTGCTTCCGTGTCGTAGTTACAGTAAATTGTGCTGCCATGAACACTGGAGTGCATGTGTCTTTTTGAATTGTGGTTTTCTCAGGGTATATACCCAGTAGTGGGATTGCTGGGTCATATGGCAGTTTTATTCCACTTTGTTAAGAAATCTCCATACTGTTCTCCATGGCAGCCATACCACCAACAGTGCAATAGGTTCCCTTTTCTCTACATCCTCTCCAGCATTTATTGTTTGTAGTTTTTTTGATGATGGCCATTCTGATTGGTGTGAAGTGGTACCTCACTGTAGTTTTGATTTACATGTCTCCAGTAATGAGAGATGTACAGCATCTTTTCGTGTGTTTATTGGCCATTTGTATCTCTTATTTGGAAAAATGTCCGTTTAGGTCTGCCCATTTTTTTGACTGGACTGTTTGTTTCTCTGATATTGAGCTGTATGAGCTGCTTATATTATGGGCTTAGCAGCAAGTACAAGCTCGAGTAAGACCAGATCTGAATTTGAGCTTAATAGATGATAGGCTCTTTCTCTTTCTCTCACATACCTACATGCACACATCACAAGTATCCCCTTTGTAATATTTTTTCAAGCTAAGAATGCTCATAAAGCTTGAATTTTTCATGATTTGGGGTGTAGGAGAAATTATGGCATGTGGGTTCCTTGATGTCATGTGTCCGTCATCTGTATGCCTCAGCACTTTTCACAGTGTCCAGCAGAGTAAGCATTGGCTGTATCTCTTTTGCTGTAAAAGGTACGAGTCTGAACTCTCTCTTCGCCAGCTCGTAGAGACTGACATTAGTGGCCTGCGTGGGATTCTGGGTGAGCTGACTGTGTGCAGATCTGATCTGGAGGCCCATGTGGAGTCTCTGAAGGATGATCTCCTTTGCCTTAAGAAAAACCATGAAGAGGTAAGGAAAATGGTAAAATCACTGAAGGGCTCTCAAAGTGACAAAGTTAAGCTCATGTTGTATATATACCTAGAACTTAAGTAGATGTTGATTGATGTGGAAGAAAATCACTCTAGGCACTGTTACTATTCAGCCTGATCATTCTGGTTATCTCTGAATGTAAACATGAAATGACCACTGACCAGTGCCAAATGGAGGAACTTCACCTGCCATTATTTTGGGGGAGGAGGTAGCTCCACAAATAGCTTTCCTGGGTGTTTTATGCCACTCTTATCTGTAACCCATTAAGTATGAAAATCAAGCTGATAATTGCAGAGTATGAAGGTTGTTTCATAAAGGAGAAAAGACTCATGCAATATTTAGACTAATTTTTTTAATATTCTGCATTTATAAACTTTTTTAAATCATCAACTGTGAATTATATAATTATCCTATATTTATGAAGCTGAAAAATGAAAAGCTGAATGATGTTACAGAGCATATCTTCCCTTTGAACACTTGTTTATGATAATAGTAACTAACATTGAGACCTTATGAAGCACTTAGGACTTGTTTAAGTGTTTTCTATGAATATGAACTCTCATATGTCTCACAGTAACTCTCTTATAAAGGGAAAATCATACCTATTTCACAGATGAAAAAACTGAGTGATGAAAGGAGACTCAAGCTAGGCAATCTGAATCTAAATCTCACACTTTTATTCACTACTGCAAAAAACAGAAATGGGGTGCTGTTGGTATGCCGCGTTGAATTTTTTCCCCACCAGTCAGACATTCTTTACTCCATTTCCAACTCAGGAGGTCAACGTGCTTCGTGGACAGCTGGGTGACCGACTCAGTGTGGAACTAAACACTGCCCCCACCACGGATCTCAACAGGGTCTTGGATGAGATGCGTTGTCAGTATGAAACTGTGCTGGCCAACAACCGCAGAGACGTGGAAGAATGGTTCGCTGTTCAGGTTGGCACTTGGAGCAATAAAATGACAGGCATCCAGACTTCTTCCTAATTTGCGTATTCTAATCATGCCTGTATTTCAGACAGAGGAACTGAATCAGCAGCAGCTATCCAGTGCAGAGCAGCTGCAGGGTTGCCAGATGGAGATCTTGGAACTGAAGCGCACAGCCAACACTCTGGAAATTGAGCTTCAAGCACAGCAGAGCCTGGTGTGTAAGGGAAAGACCACTCTGTTTTGTCACTGAAGAATCATGCTTAAGATACTTACCATCCCCTATTCTGTAATCCAAAGGACAAACCCTCAGTTCATGCAGCAGAAGGTCTGAATTTCCTTCCCTTTTTCAAGGATGCTGTTTACCCAGCTAGAAGCAGAAGTGATAGGTCAACAGTTTGCAATGAACCACTAGGATGTCCTGACCTTCCTTTCTTGGCTTGGGCATGATCCTGCAGCATCCTCCAGAGACAAAGAGAGAGGGGGAACAGGAAGGAGAAGAATGAGAGAGGAACTTACTAACCAAAGGCTCTCCTTTGAAGAAATGTCTGTTTAGGTCCTCTGCCCATTTTTTGATTTGGTTGTTTGTTTTTTTTTTAATTGTTGCTTTCAGATTTTGGAGATGTTGGTTTCATGGTTCACAAATATTTTCTCCCACTCACTTTTTTTTTTTTTTGATTTGGGCCAATTTTCCAAGCTCACCATCACATTTAAAATGAAGATACTCAGACTTTACATTCTATAACCATCGTAAACTTTCCCAGGATCCACACCTCAGCTGGACCTTTCTCTGTGCCACACTTCACCCAAGCAGCAAGAATACCATGTATTCAAAATTACACTAGGCATTTCCATTACCGTGTGAGCCACATTAGGTCCTATAGATAATATATAAGTGAATAATAGCTGAGCATTCATCTTGTGAGAGGCACAATGCTAATTTAATTCTCACAGTTACCTTATGGGGTAAATCCTTCCACTGACCCCATTATACAGATGAGGAAAACTGAGGCTCAGATTAAGTAACAGGGGTTCATGCAAGTTTTAAGAGGCAAAAGTGGAAGCTGAATCCAAGTGGTTCAATCTCAGAATCTTTTCTCTTAACCACACCAGGAGCCAGGAGCCCATTACAACATTTTCTCTCAAATGCTTTTGATCCTCCTTAGGCTACACTAGTATGTTATAGGTCACAGAGGTCATAGTGGTAATGATAACTCTTACGACCTTTAAAATTTTCCAGGCACGATTTTAGACACTTTATGTATATTTACTCATTTAACCCTCCAACCATCCTATGAGATTGGTACTTTGCATTCTTCATTTTTTATACAATAAAACTGAGTTCAGACTGATGGCTCTAGCAGGTGTTAATCTTCAATCTTAACAGGACTTTTGACACCATGGTGTTTCCAGGGTGGTAACATAGTAGGAGATTTGGGGCTTTTAAAATGTATTTATACTAAATAAATAATGCCCAAACTGAAAAAAAAAGAAAAGAAACTGAGGCTCAGAGAAGCTAAGTAATTTTCCAAAGTCACATAGCTGGAAAGATAAGAGTAGAGCAGGGTTGGAAAACGGGCAATCTGGCCCCAGAGGTTCTACAACCACCTTATTTACACTCTCTTTCCTTGTGCAGACAGAATCTCTGGAATGCACCGTGGCAGAGACCGAGGCCCAGTACAGCTCGGAGCTGGCCCAGATACAGTGTCTGATCGATAACGTAGAGAACCAACTGGCCGAGATCCGCTGCGACCTGGAGCGGCAGAACGAGGAGTACCAGGTGTTGCTGGACACCAAGGCCCGGCTGGAGGGTGAGATCAACACGTACCAGGGGCTGCTGGACAGCGAGGACGGCAGGCAAGTTCCACACAATCACTCTTAAAATCCCCCAGAGTCACAGAGAGGCTCTTGAAGGACCATCCTGTTTCCCAAAGATCTGGCCATGTTCAAACCTCCTTAAAGGTGTTAAAGGATATTCTTAAAGAGTGATGAAAAGCAGCAAGGCTAGTCACATGACAATAGAAATGTTCAAAATGTTCTAAATTTCAAAGGCAGAAAAAATATAATATGTAACATTTCAAGCTGGGAGTTTTGCTTTGCTCCTGACTTTCCTTAAAGGAAACGCAGAAGAAATATTCCAGGGTACTGAATGATTTAACTACTAGACAAATGACAAAATATGCATAACTTTTGACTAATGGGACCTAAATAGGCATTAGAAAGCAATGGAATTAATAACACTACTGTATGTGATATGTTAACATGAAAGCTGTTAACAGAAAAAGTCCTAAAAGTTCTCATCACAAGGAAAAAATATTTTTCCTTTTCTTTTACTTTGAATCTGTGTGAGCTGATGGATGCTCAATAAACTTATTGTGGTAATCATTTCATGTCATATATAAATCAAATCATTATGCTGTACACCTTAAATTTATACAGTGCTGTATGTCAAGTATATCTCAATAAAACTGGAAGAAGAAAAAAACGAAAGTCAGTAACACACATAAGATGGCATTTGCCAGCTAAAGAAAATACATAAAAGTTTATCCAACTGTCTCTGCTACAGTGAACATGAAGTGACAATTCTGGGTCCAGGGATAAAACAGGCTTCATTCAAATGTTATTCTGCAAATAGTGTTCTTCAAAATATAATTTGAAGGGCAAATTTTGGCATGATTTTTTTCTGAGTTGACATTTTATCCAGCTTCTCCATGTTGAGATTAGTTAAAAATGGATTTTTCACAGGCTTCCCTGTAACCCATGTTCTGCAACAAGCACGTCAAACAACACTTGTGAGCCATGCTCGGCGTACATAATTTGCACAGTGGAAAACAGCTGTCCCTGAAGGTTAAACACCCAGCCCAGCAGATGGAGGAAGGGAAGCCAGCAGAATCCTTGAAAGGAGACAGTGCTTCGATCAGGGACATCCAAACTTGAAATTCAAGTCAAGAAGGCTTTTGTATTCTAAAATTGTCCTCTAAGCATGCACAAAGTATCTCTATTTTGTCATTTCCTCTCCTGCTTGCTTATTTGTGATATTCTAGGAGTCTGTAAAGCTTTCTTGCTGCTCTCCAATAAAATGTTTTCATCCTTTAGCATGGTAAATACAGCCTTGTAGCTCATTACTGTTAATATAATAACCATTTGATGCCAAGGTAATTGTCTAAACCCATTCCAGTAGTTTGATTCTGCCTAAACCCGGAAGGAAGATATTTTTTAACTCCTTGATTACAAATAGATTAGCTACTTCATGTAAAATGTCATATAACATGGAAGATAGGTGTATATATCATTCTGAGAAGAAACACTTGAGAATATTAATTATAAAAATACTAGATTCTCTTTTTTTCAATTTGGCACAGGAAAGGGAAAAATCACTCATAATTCCATACCCCAAATATCCATTGTTTGTATTTTGGGAACTTCCAGTTTTCTTTCCTATAATGATAATTATCATAGTTGCATGATTTTACTTTGAATCTGTATGAGCATATAGTTTTAACCTATTTTTTCACTATGTTATCTAAGCATTTTCTTTCCTAATAAAAATATAAGATTGTTTCATGATCATTATTTTGTGGTTTCATAAAATACCTTAAGGTACATTGGTCTGTTATTGGACATGTAGGGTATAAGAATGAATATTTTCACATATTTAAATGGAAAAGTAGAGAACTTCCAGAAAGAAAGTAGACATATATTTCCCCATTTCTCTTCCTGCTGCTGCTGCTGCTAAATCACTGCAGTTGTGTCCGACTCTATGCGACCCCATAGACAGCAGCCCACCAGGCTCCCCCATCCCTGGGATTCTCCAGACAAGAACACTGGAGTGGGTTGCCATTTCCTTCTCCAACGCAAGAAAGTGAAGCCACTCAGTCGTGTCCGACTCTTAGTGACTCCATGGACTGCAGCCTACCAGGCTCCTCCGTCCATGGGATTTTCCAGGCAAGAGTACTGGAGTGGGTTGCCATTGCCTTCTCCGATTTCTCTTCCTAAGTATGGCTAAGAACCCTGGAAGTCATATATAAAACAAAAGCAGACTCTGAAAAGTTGGAAGAAGCCAAGCCATCTAAATTCCTTGCTATTCAGGGAACAACAGAGTGGTGAGTTCCCTGGGGTTTCGTTTTCATGTACCCTGGAATTTTGAACTGGAGAAACCAAGAACCCAGTAACACCAGTTGGTACAAACATTAAAAAAAAAAAAAAAAAAGCTCCAAGAAGAGGAGAATAAAGGGAAGTAAAGGGAGGTAAGGTTTCTAAACTTCACTTGAACTGACAAAATGTCAAGTCCAGTAGACCATGATATGCATATATAATGTAATACCTAGAGCATTACTTTAAAAGCTATACAAAGAAATACACTTAAAAACATTGTAGGTAAATCAAAGTGGAATTCTAAAATGCGTTCAAGGAAGGCAGGAAAAAGAAAAATGAAAACACCCAGAGAGAACAAACAGAAAACAAAAAATGAAGTGTGGACTTAAGCCTACCATATCAATAATTACAACAAATAGAAAAGGTCTAAATACATCAATTAAAGGACAGAGATTGGCAGAATGGATTAGAAAAAGCGTGACACAATTCTATGCTTTCAACAAGAAGTTCACTTCAAATACAATAGTATAGGTAAATTGTAAGTAATGGGATTGAAAACAAAACAAAATACACAATTGTTCATAGAAGCTTTATTGATAATAGGTAACAACTGCAAACAACCAAAATGTGCTCAAAATCTTAAGGTCATTATGCTGAGTGAAAAAAAGGTCATCTTGAAGGGTCAGATACTGTATGATTCTATTTACATGACATTCTTTAAATGACAAAATTATAGAGATGGAGAACAAATAGGTGTAGCATGAAGGAGATTTTTGTTGGTTGAATTGTTGTATATCTTAACTGCAGTGGTAGTTACCTGAATCTACATATGTGAAAAAAAATTATATAGTGGGAAACACAAACATTATATCAATGTCAGCGTCCTGATTTTGCAACTGTACTACAGTTGAATAAGATATAACCATTGCAGAAAACCAGAGTATATGAGATTTCTTGTACTATCTTTGCAAATCCTTGTGACTCTATTACTGTTTCAGAATTTAAGAGTTTAAAAAAAAAACACAGTAGAAAGCTGGAGAGAAGTTCTTCTCCTCAATTTTCTATTTCTACCTTTTTAGAAACCCAGAAATAAAGCACGTAACAGTAATAATAATAATAGCTAATGCAGGTTGAAAGAAAAATCAAGTTTGAGACCTACAATTTTATGCTAGATGTTTTATATAGCATCCTCTTGATTTAACAATAACAAAAAAGTAATGAAAATACTCAAAATAAACTAAGGGAAGTTTATTTGTTCTCTGAATCTGTAAGTTTATTTTCATTTTGCACTTCGTTTTTTATACTCACCATAAAAGTGAGATCATATGGTATTTGTCTTTCTCAGACATTTCACTGAGCATAATGCCTTCTGAATTACATCCATTGTAATTGTCATTGCAAATGATAAGATTTCATTTTTTATGGCAGAGTAATAATGCATCTTCTTTATCCATTCATCTATCAATGGACATTTAGGTTGCTTCCATTATCTTGGTTATTGTAAATAATGCTGCACTGAAAATGTGGGTGCCTATATCTTTTTGAGTTACTGTTTTTGTTTCCTTCAGGTAAATATGCAGAAATGAAATTTCTGGATCACAGGGCATTCTATTTTTAATCTTTTTAGGAACCTCCCTACTGTTTTCCATAATAGCTGAACCAGTTTATGTTTGTCCACATCCCTTTTCTCCATATCCTCCCCAAAACTCGTTATTTGTTGTCTTTTTGATGATAGGCATTCTGATAGGTGCAAGGTGGTATCTGATTATGATTTTGATTTGCATTTCCCTGATGACTAGTTTTGTTGAATATTTTTTTCATGTGTCTGTCAACTATCTGTATGTCTTCTTTGGAAAAATGTCAATTCAGGTTCTTTGCCCATTTTTATTTGGTTTTTTTAATGTCAATTTGAGTATTTTTATATTTTGAATATTAACCTCTTAAAATATATCTTTTGTTACTTTTTTCTCCAACTCATTAGGCAGCCTTTACAGTTTGCTGATGGTTTACTTTCCTGCACAAAAGGTTTTAGTTTGATGTGTTCTCATTTGCTTATTTTTGCTTTTGTTTCCCTTGCCTTAGGAGATACATACAAAAAAATATTGATAAGACCAATTTCAAAGAGAGAATACTACCTATGTTTTCTTCTAGAAATCTTATGATTTGCAGTCTTACATTTAAGTCTTTAATCCATTTTGAGTTGATTTCTGTATATGGTGTGAAAAATGGTCTCTTTTCATTCTTTTACATAGCTCTATCCAGTTATCCCAACACCACTAATGGAAGAAATTCTTTTCTTCATTCTTATATTCTTTACCATAAGCTAATTGACCATATCTGTGTGGGTTTATTTCTGAACTTTCTATTTTGTCTCATAATCTATGTGTCTGCTTTTATGCCAGTACTATACTGTTTAAAAGAAAAAAAGACACATACGTCATGGGACAAAATAGAGAGCTCAGTACTATACTGTTTTCCTGGAGAAGGAAGGGGCTACCCACTCCAGTACTCTGACCTGGAGAAGTCCATGGACTATACAGTCCATGGGGTCACAAAGAGTTGGACATGACTGAGCAACTTTCACTTTCACATACTGTTTTGATTGCTGTAGCTTTGTAGTATGGTTTAAAATCAGGGAATGTGATACTGCTTTGTTCTTCTTTCTCAAGGTTGCATTCAGGATTTGGGGTCTTTTGTGGTTCCATACAAAATTTACGACTACTTGCTCAGCCCTATGAAAAATTTCTTTGGTATTTATACAGCGATTGCATCAAATCTCTACTTTGTCTTGGGTAGTACAGTTAATTTAATAATTTTATGTCTTCCAATTCATGAGCACAGTATATATTTACATTTGTTTGCATAGTCTTCAGCTCTTTCATCAATGTTTTATAGTTTTCAGAGTACAGTTCTTTCACTTTCTGATTTATTCCCAGGTATTCTATTATTTCTGATGTAATTTCAATACATCATGTAATTTCAATACATGTTTTCCTAATTTTGCCTTCTGATAGTTTGCTATTAGTATATAAAAATGCTACAGATGTCTGTATATTAATTTTGTATCTGCAACTTTACTGAATTCATTCATTAGTTCTAATAGCTTTGGGATGCATCTTTAGGATATTATACATACATACATACATATATATATATATATAAAAACATGTGAGCTGCAAACAGTGACAGTTTTACTTCTTCCTTTCCAATTTGGATTCCTTTTCCTTCTTTTCCTTTTCCAATTATTGTAGCTAAGACTTCCAATACTATGTTGAATAAAAGTAGTGAGAATGGGCTTCATCTTATTCCTGATCTTAAAAGAGATACTCTCAATGTTCATGATTAAGTATAATGTTAACTGTGGACTTGTCACATATGATCTGTTTTTTCGCAGAGGTATGTTTCCTCTATATCCACTTTGTTGAGAATTTTTAAATAAATGGATGATGAATTCTCTCAAAACCTTTTTCTCTGTCTATTGGGGTGATCATATAGTTTTTATTCTTCAATTTCTTACTGTGGTGTGTCACATTGATTAACCCGTAAATATTGAACCATTGCATGCCTGAGATAGATCCCATTTGATTGTAGTATATCATCCTTTTCATGTATTGTTGAATTCAGTTTGCTAATATTTCATTGAGAGTTTTTACATCTGTGTTCGTCAGTGATATTGTGCTTTCATTTTCCTTTTCTTGTGGTGTCTTATCTAGTTTTTGTATCATAGTGATGCTGGCCTTGTAGAATGAATTCAGAAGCATTCTTTTCTGTGCAAATTTTTCGAAAAGTTTGAAAAGGAGAATAGTAAAACTCACCCACGAAGTCATCTTGTCCTGGACTTTTGTTTGTTGTGAGTTTTTTGTATTATTGATTCAGTTTCATTATTGGTAATCATCTGTTCATATTTTCTCTTTCTTCCTGATTAAGTATTGGAAGATTGTACATTTCTTGGAGCATATCCATTCCTTCTAAGTTGTCCATTTTATTGGTGTGTAATTGTTCATAGTAATCACTTATGATTCCTTGTATTTATGTGGTATCAATTGAAAACCTTTGTTGTTGTTGTGCAGTCACTAAGTTGTGTCTGACTCTGCAACCCCATGAACTGCAGCATGCAGGCTTCCCTGTCCTGCACAGTCTCCCTGAGTTTGCTCAGATTCATGTCCATTGAGTCTGTGATGCCATCCAACCATCTCAACCTCCCTTCTCTTGCCCTCAAGCTTTCCTAGTATTAAGGTATTTTCTGATGAGTCACCTCTTCACACCAGGTAGCCAAAGTATTGGTGCTTCAGCTTCAGCACCAGCCCTTCTAATGAATATTAAGGGTTGATCTCCTTTAGGATGGACGGGTTTGATCTTCTCACTGTCCAAGAGTCTCAAGAGTCTTCTCCAGCACCACAGTTCAAAAGCATCAATTCTTCAGCACTCAGCCTTCTTTACGGTCCAACTCTCCATTCAAACATAACTATGGGAAAAATCATAGCTTTGACTATCCGGACCTTTGTTGGCAAAGTGATCAAAGTGATGTCTCTGCTTTTTAATACACTGTACAGGTTTGTCATAGCTATTCTTCCGAGGAGCAAGCATCTTTTAATTTCATGGCAGCAGTCACCATCAGCACTGATTTTGGAGCCCAAGAAAATGAAATCTAACACTGTTTACATTTTCCCCTTCTATTTGCCATGAAGTGATGGGACCAGATGCCAGATCTTCATTTTTTGATTGTTGAGTTTTAAGCCAGCTTTTTCACTCTCCTCTTTCACCTTCTTCAAGAGGCTCTTTAGTTCCTCTTCAATTTCTGCCATTAAAGTGGTGTCATCTGCATATCTCAGGTTGTTATTGTTGCTCCCCGCAATCTTGATTCCAGCTTGTGCTTCATCCAGTCCAGCCTTTTGCATGATGTATTCTGCATATAAGATAGATAAGCAAGGTGAAAATATACAGCCTTGATGTACTCCTTTCCCAATTTTGAACCAGTTTGTTGTTCCATGTCCAGTTCTAAATGCTGCTTCTTATCCTACATATAGGTTTCTCAGGAGGTAGGTCATGGTGTCTGATATTCTCATCTCATTAAGAATTTTCCACAGTTTGTTGTAATCCACACAATCAAAGCCTTTAGCATAGTCAATGAAGCAGAAGTAGATTTTTTTTGGAATTCCCTTGTTTTATCTATGATCCAGCATATATCGACAATTTGATCTTTGGTTCCTCTGCCTTTTCTTTTCTTTTCTTTTTTTTCCTGATGCTTTTCATTATCACAGAACACGCCAACTGTAATGTGTGCAAAGAGGAAATGAGGGGCGGAGGGAAAGGAAGTCAAATTTGGGGAAGGCTGGATGACTGCTTCGCTTCTTTTTCTTATTCTTCCCATTCATTGCCAGGATCATCATGAGCTTTCTGAAGAGAGGAAATCTAAGAAGAGGTCAACACAATGCCAGATATAATCTTTATCTCTATTTTCAGCCTTTTCAATAATGAGTTGAGTATCAAAAAGGACAAAGCCACACATGACCACCAGCCCCACATACAGGTTTGCCTGGAAAAGCCAAATAGATCCAAAGAAAAGGTTCCCCAGGGAAGACGAGAGCATCAGGCTCATGGCTGACATCAAGATACTTCCTAGAAAGATGTGGCTACAGTGCCTGGCATAGAGTGTACTCAGGGTGAAGCAAGTGAAGATCATTGCTGTGCCCGTGAAGGCAGTGGGAAGGATGCTGGGGTTGATGGCAACGCACAAGCCCAGAGCAGGGCCCAGGCCAACTTCTGTAAGGAAAGCAAATCCAGCCAGAAGTCCCAGTCTTTTTTGCTTAGTTTCATGGCTGTGAGGTGTTGCCATCAGCCAAATCATCACCCCAGAGAGCCCAAGGCAGAGAGCAGGCCAGCCTGAATGAAATGGGTGACCACATGGACATAAGCCCCTGCAGCCACCACAAGCATACAGAGGGCAAAACGGGCATAGACCTCCTCAGGTACTGCTGTGTCAAGGGGGTTATGTGGGAAAATTTAAAGAGTGCATCAAAATTTATCTTCCAATCAAATATATTCATGATGCTAGTGTCTGTGGGACACAGCCTCTGCTCTTCTGACCTGCCTCTCAGAAGCCCACACAGCTCTTCTAACACCGAATGTGCTTCTCCTCTGCCTTTTCTAAATCCAGCTTGTACATTTGGAAGTTCTCGGTTCATGTACTGTTGAAACCTAGCTTGAAGGATTTCAAGCATAATCTTGCTGGCGTGTGAAATGAGTGCAATTGTACTGTAATTTTAACATTCTTTAGCATTGCTTTTCTTGGGGATTAAAATGAAAACTGACCCTTTCCAGTTCTGTGGCCACTGATGAGTGTTCCAAATTTGCTGATATAAAGAGTGCAGCACTTCAACAGCATCATCTTATACCTGTCTAAATTTATTCTTCCATATTTTACATTTTATGGTACTACTGTAAATTGCATTTTTTCCCTTCCATTGAGTGTTAGGCAGAATAATGAGCCCCTAAAGATGTTCATGTCCTAATCCCAGAAACTTCAAATACATTAGGCTACGTGACAAAGGAGAAGAAAGGTTACTAATCAGCTGACCTTAAAATAGGAAGATTATCCTAGATTACATCAGTCCAATGTAATCACAAGGGTTCTTCCTTATGTGGAAGATGGAAGCAGAAGAGTCAGTGTTAGAGTGATGCGATATGAGAAAAACGTGACTGGCTATTGCTGTTTGAGGATGAAAGGGCCAGCAAGTCAAGGAGCGTGGATAGCCTCTAGAAGCTGGAATAGGTAAGGAGATTATTCTCTCCTAGGTCTTCCAGAAAGGATCAAGAACAAAATCCTAATAAAGTATTTCTTAAGAATAATGCTAAGTATTCCTGAAAAGGAGCACACTTATCTTGCAGCAGATCATGTTTAAACAGCAAACATAAACCAACACAATGGCAAATTTTTAGCTAATGTAATACAACAAACACTGAGTACTAAAAGTATGAATTTTGGAAACTCAAAAGGTAACCAACCTGTTTTCCAAGGAATTTCTTATTAGCAATCAAACCCAACCTGGAAATCTAAAACAGAAATCCAGCAATTACTTGGAGTCTTAAGACCAACATGTCTGAACAATGAAAATGGGAAATTCTGTTGGACATACCAAAATAAAATACTGATTTCTAAGTTCACCAATAATTATTAGATATCAATAGTTTCCCCTTTTTAGAGAAGAAAGGAAAAGAAGGATGGACTCATTCCTGACCAAGCTTAACGCCATGGGAAGAGGTCAACAAGGACTTAATGAACTTAACATACTCACACTTGCTTAATAATGGATGCTGTTAGAACCTTTTGAAGACATAAGGTGAAGCTCTGAATCCAATGATAAGTAGTAGTTGTGATGGGTAATAACTTAGTAACCGCCTAAATACACATTTTTATGAGACAAGTAGCTCTTCTCAGGCAAGTAAAAAGGAGACTAATGAGATGTTCCTGTGGGATTTGATATATAAACATTAGAAAGGAAAACTTCCTGCCTACTGTGACACCACCTAGAGCAAAGGCTATATAAGTACTTCAAAGAGGAAAAAGCCAAGAGGCTTGGAATTTAGACTCAGTCGTGGTTGCCTTGAGCTTTGAATCCCGGAGACCATAAACTGAAATCAACCGAAGCTGGGCACACATTCTGGATACCAAGGGCTGTATGGTAACAATGTCTTCCGCAACACCATGCCAAAGCTGTCCTGGGATTACAAATTTAACAACCATCCTTCCTAACACCAGCTGCCAGCATGGTGGTCTTAAAGCCGATAGCTGTCAACCAACCGGCCATGTTCTGAGAACTCTCCAGTCCCAGGACTACAAACCCACTCCTTGCTTTTCGCTCACACCTCTCTGCTTAATCAGCAACTTCAACACCTGTCCCTTTCTGGAGGACTGTGGCTGGTGTGATGGTGGCATCAACAGTAATGAGAAAGAGACCATGAAAACCTTGAACGATCGCCTTGCTAACTACTTGGAAAAGGTACGAATGCTGGAACGAGAGAACGCCGCACTGGAGTGTAAAATCCAGGAAGAATGTAACAAGGAACTCCCGGTCATATGTCCTGACTACCTATCCTACTATGCAATCATTGAGGAGCTCCAGCAAAAGGTAAGAATCTTAGGAACTTGTATAATCACATTGTGAGTTGATGTTCTCAAAGCAATAGTCATTTGCTAAACTTTAATATTTTAGTTCATTTTATACTAAAAAATATTTTGTAGAATAAGGAAATTTCTTGAATGAAATTGTTGAGGCAATATTTAGTTTTACAGCTTTACATTTTCCAGAGTTACACTCTGCTATTAAAACCAGATAACACATGACCAAAATATATTAATATCTGCTGCCATTTCTTTAACAAAAATTAGAAAACAGGGATCTGAGAAAATGAATTTTGTTTAAACAAGTTCCTAAACACTTTAACTTTTATCCATTTTTTTCAATCATCATCACTATTTTCTCCTTTTATGCTCATTTCTTCATCTCCATGTTGTCTAGTTTCTTCCCATGCCAAGCCTAAATTTCCCATTCTGAATGATATGCTGCTGCTATACATCATGGATTTTTTTTCTGTTACATTTTTTCAAAAAATATTTATTGGGCACCAGCAACAATGTACCAGACATTATTCTAGGCTCTGGGAACATATTGGTGAACTAAATTTCTCACCCTCATAGCATGAACATTCTAGTGGACCATGGTATGTTATACAAATGTAGGATGAACTTTATATTTTAGCAGTAAAACATCTACAGAAGTTTTTGTTGAAGTAATTTTTTGCTGATCTTTCAGGAAAATAACAAAAAACTCTGACTTCCCAAAGTTCCCCAGCATACTAAGCATAGCTATGAAAAGCCTAACTAGCCTCCCCCTGTTAACTGAAACACACATAAGCCTCTTGGAGGCTTTTAAAGGAGGATATCTTGGTGTTTGTCTCATTTGTGTGTGCAACTTCTTAATTCTAGGTCTTGTGTACCAAGGCTGAGAATTCCAGACTGGTTTCACAAATTGACAACACCAAACTGACTGCTGATGACTTGAGAGCCAAGTAAGCCCACCCAACTCTGTCGTTCATGACAGAGTTCACCCTGCGTCTGATGCTGCACAGTCCCAATAAGATATCTCCAAGTCTACTAACTCTCCTGCCCTTACCATGTCAGCACCAGCCCAAAGACCTCCAAACTCAATATAAATGATTGAGATTCACAACCACTCACATGCATCCAGTATCTGCAGTTTATAACATATGAACACATCTGATTACCTGCACAATAGTCAATAAGATAGATAGAGCTAATGTATTACTACCCTATTTAAGGTGAGAAAACTGAGGTTTAACAGGGTCCAAGGCATGCAACTGGAACAAGGCAAAGTGAAAACTTAGACCCAAGCTTACTAAATCTTAATTTTGCTCTTTGCACTTACACTACACTGCCTCTAGTGGAAGGAGAAGGACAATAAGCTCATTCATCTTAAATAACAAGGGAGCATAACTGGCCAACTAAGGAATCATAATTAAGTTCAGTTCAGTTTGGTTCAGTCGCTCAGTCATGTCCAACTGTTTGCAACTCTTTGCGACCCCACGGATTGCATAATTGCATAACTGTATAATTTGCAAACCCATGGATTGCATAATTAAGTAGCAATGTTTTCTAATGATTCCACCTCTAAAGAGAATAAAACCTCTGATAGAAACATAAGAAATGAGAAGCCTAGTGAAAAATGTAGAAGAAAGTTAACTTACCATCTACATTTTAATGCCTATCTTTTCATGTTATCATTTTCATAGGTACGAAGCTGAGCTGTCCCTACGCCAGCTAGTGGAGGCAGATGCCAATGGCCTACAGCAGATCCTGAATGCACTGACGCTGGGCAAGGCTGACCTGGAGGCACAAGTCCAGTCTCTGAAAGAGGAGCTCCTTTGCCTCAAAAACGACCATGAACAGGTTAGAGAAAGACCAAGAGAGTTATTACAAACTAAGCCTCTAACAGAGGCATCAATTTTTTTCTCCATTTATTTTTATTAGTTGGAGGCTAATTACTTTACAATATTGTAGTGGTTTTTGTCATACATTGACATGAATCAGCCATGGATTTACATGTATTCCCCATCCCGATCCCTCTGGGTCTTCCCAGTGCACCAGGCCCGAGCACTTGTCTCATGCATCCCACCTGGGCTGGTGATCTGTTTCACCCTAGATAATATACATGTTTCGATGCTGTTCTCTTGAGACATCCCACCCTCGCCTTCTCCCACAGAGTCCAAGAGTCTGTTCTGTATATCTGTGTCTCTTTTTCTGTTTTGCGTATAGGGTTATCATTACCATCTTTCTAAATTCCAAATATATGTGTTAGTATACTGTATTGGTCTTTATCTTTCTGGCTTACTTCACTCTGTATAATGGGCTCCAGTTTCATCCATCTCATTAGAACTGATTCAAATGAATTCTTTTTAATGGCTGAGTAATATTCCATGGTATATATGTACCACAGCTTCCTTATCCATTCGTCTGCTGATGGGCATCTAGGTTGCTTCCATGTCCTGGCTTAAAAATAGTATCAATTTTTTTGAGTTGAATTTGACAAAAGTTGTCCCCACTAGCCACTACTCTGTTCTACCTTGGTTATACCTACTACTACTTCCACTGATTCAATGTGTTTCTAATCTGTTGCCTATAACACAATATCTGAAGCCTCCACTATCCTCTCCAATTTTTCCAGGAAAAGGAAGCAACCCAATTTTCCTGTGCTCACAGGTTTCCCATCTTTTTATAGGCATCTTTGCACAGACTTCTGCCACAATTGGTATAAGCCAATATTGGCATACGGACATATTGGCATCATAAAGACTATGATCTCTCATTATAAATTCTACCTCTATGTCACTTCACCCGTTACCCATGGAAATGATCTAAATTCTTTTAAATCCTGATCTTGCTAGCTAATTCCTTATAACATTGCACAAACTTGAACACACAGTCATATCTGAAATAGCCTTAAGTCATAACATGTTTTTTTAATTTATTTATTTTAATTGGAGGCTAATTACAATATTGTAGAGGTTTTTGCTATACAATAGCACCTGTAAATCATGTATTCCTTTATTGTGGACTTTCTTTCAGATGCAATTAAGCTAAATTATCACTGTTAGACTGAAACAAGAACACAAGAGGGGCATCTCTTCATCAAGTGACTTCACATTCTTTTCTTTCCATAGGAAATCAGTTCCTTACAGAGCCAGCTTGGGGACAGACTCAACATTGAAGTGACCAGTGCCCCTTCTGTTGACCTAAACCGGGTTCTCCAAGAAATGAGATGTCAATATGAGTCCATCATGGAGACAAACCGCAAAGATGTGGAAGAGTGGTTCAACACACAGGTAGGGAGGGTAGAAAATTCAAAAACAAAAAGTTGACCCTATTTCCAGGGGCCCTTGAAACACAGTCAAGTTTTCCCTTCATGATATCCTTTGATGGCCTTTGACTGTGTTTCAGATGGAGGAGCTGAACCAGCAGGTGGTGACCAGCACTCAACAACAGCAGTGCTACCAGAAGGAGGTCATTGAACTGAGACGCACCATGAATGCTCTGGAGATTGAACTGCAGGCCCAGCACCGAATGGTACCCGAAACATTGACCAAACTTAGCGCAGCAGTGATGGCAATAGTCCCTGACATCTGTGTGGTGCTGTGTTTCCCAAAGTGTGTCCCTTAGAACAATAGTTCCTCTGTTTCCTTAAGGGTCTGTGCTAAAAAAAAGACTTTGTGATCAAATAAGCCAGAGAAATCCTGGATTAAACAAAGGTAAAACAGGGTACCTTCCTACAGGCCTTCAGTAAGCTGATGTTCACCATGAATCAACAAGAAAGGGATGTATAATATTCAGCATTTTAGAACTCATTTGATCATGGACTCCTTTTTCTTTAAAGAGCATCTCACAGCAATGATAATCCCTGGAGTATAATTTGGGAAGCTCTATAAGAGCATTTTATTATATGCAAAACACTCTTACAAACTTTCAAATTTATTAAAATAATCTTATGAAGGAAGTGGCCAATTTTACAGATGAGGCTCAGAGAGCTAAGGTGGCTTTACCAAGTCAAATCCAAGATAAGTTTCATCTCACTCATTTTGTAGATGGAGATATGAGCTCCTGAGGCATTAAGTAATCTGTCAAAAGTCACAAAAGAAATTCAAGTCTGAGCCAGAATGCAGGTTCCAAAGCTGGAACCACTTCTTCCTCATTCTACAACCTCTCTGAAGTAGGAAATTATTTAAATGCTTTGGTATGAAAGGTATTAGGAAGACCTTGCCCCAAAGCTGGTTTTGTCACCAGCTAGTCAACTCATTTAAATTCCTGAGCCTTGGTTTTCTCATCTGTAAAAATTGGAATAATCATTCAAGTCATATGTTATTGAAAACGAAAATCCCATTATATATAGTCATACAGAATGATAGATCAGGAAAGAACTTTAATTACCAAAGGTTCAACTCTCATATTTTACATGCAAAGGAATTGCTCCAGTGAAGGAATTGTCTATGGCTAACTGCTGCTCACTTCCTTTTTCTCCTTTTTAAGGTACAAATCCTCATAAAACGAGGTGCCATGGTAATCCGTTTTTAACACCTAAGTGTAAAATATGTTGGAATCTTTTTCTGTTTTAGGTAGGAGAATGTGGCAGGAGATTGTCAGGTGATTAAGGAAGAGGAAGATAATTATTTAAAGAGATGCCCAAAGAAAAAAGACAAAGAAAAGTGAGCTTTAACATAGTTGATAATTTTATTTTTAGATTTGTTTGGTTAGGAAGTAATAAGAGGGCTTGGAGAGTCATTAGTACCTGTCATAAAAAAAAAAAAGTACTGTTTAAAATGATGCTGATCACAAATGACTTGGGTTTAAAGGAGTCATCATTAGAAATTCTCCTTTCCTCCTCTATGACAGAGAGATTCCCAGGAATGTGCCCTGACAGAAACGGAAGCCCGCTACGCAGCCTTGCTGGCCCAGATCCAGTGTCTGATCGATAACCTAGAAGCTCAGCTGGCAGAGATCCGGGGGGCCCTGGAAAGACAAAACCGAGAATATGAGATTCTGCTAGATGTCAAGTCCCGACTGGAGTGTGAGATTGCCACATACCACAGCCTTCTGGAGAGCTCAGATGGCAAGTATGTAAAATAAAAGCAGTTTTTGCAAGAAAAAGTTTCAAACACACACATGTGTGTGCTGCCACCAGCAACAGGGAACCGTCACCTTGGTCTTCTTGTCAGTGATGGGGAGCTTCAGCTGAAACAGTCCATCCACTCTCTCTTGAGCTGTGCCATTTGGAGGCCTACAATCGTAACCTAGTCCAAATTTGAGGGGTGAGCTGAACTGCATTGTTTTTGAAGAGCCAGTGCTCCAGATTGATTCCCTACAGGCTGGCTAGCTTCTTAAAGTCTTAAAAATTACTAGGGGAAAAAAATAGTTTCCCCAAAGATGAACATTCCTGGTGATTTACAGATTTTTTCCCCTACTGAGATGAAAATCTGACTGCCATGAGATCAAGTAGGACAACCATGTTCCCTGAAGAGAAACATTCTGCTCAGGATGAAACTCCTAGCCTTGTCCAGTCACTTGCCCTTGATGGCCAAGAGCAGCATGTACACATGTGTGTATCAGCATCTTTTCTAGAAGTTGTAATTTTGTTAATGAGAAGAAGCTAACCAACTCATAAAGAACTGATAAGGAGTATGAGCTCTTTGAATCAACTCCATCCAAACTAATGCCCCAAATGCAGACTTAGTTTACAACTGCTAAGGAGACTTCCTTCCCCAAAAGAATCAGTGAACTCTGTTCACAGCAATCTTTTCAC
Organism: Cervus canadensis; assembly: GCF_019320065.1. Lineage (NCBI taxonomy): Eukaryota > Metazoa > Chordata > Mammalia > Artiodactyla > Cervidae > Cervus > Cervus canadensis. Next base: position 21,291,211 of record NC_057386.1, read on the forward strand.
TGGCATGTCCACATTATATTAGCACAATGTTCACTTATGTGATCACTCTTAGGAGCTATAATATACCAAAGTACTTTGAATCATCCATCAAAGAAACATGATGCTTTCTTAAAGAGTTCTCACTTGTAACTCCTCCTAATTCTAATTCTCTAAAGATTAGTCAGTTACAGACACCCAGAAGGTACTTCAGAGATCTTGGATGAAGCATTGAGAACTCTTCCGTAGATGGAGATGGGTCACCAAAAGTACTGTGACTAACACTCTCATTAGGAAAAATACCAGATTAACTTCCTTTCTTCTGATAGTAAGCCCTCTGACTTGTCCCTTCTCACTGTTGAGTTCCCGCTATATCCATTCTACAGATGAAAAACTAAAGCTCAGGAGGGTTAACTGACTTATCTGAGGTCACCAGCTGGCAAATGACAGACCTGGGCCCCACCCCAGTCTTGGACGCCTGGCCTGTTCATCCAACACTATGGCATTGGCTGTAATAGCAGCTTACATAATCTAGCGTGTCTAAACCTAGGGTGCTGCTTTCCCATGGATCTGGTCTGATTCTTTTTCTTCCACCGGTGCTTGTGCAAAATGAATAAACAAGTATTAGGAAGTACTTGTTTTGAGCGACACATATTGAAAAATTAACCGCTGCGATGTTTCTCCATAGCCACCATTGCCTTCCCTCAATCACAAGCAAAATTCTGTTTTTTCCTAGGCTTCCCTGTCACCCATGTGCCATTAAGCATGAGCCTTCTGCTTGCATATCCAGCAAGGCCAGGGCCATGGAATGCACAGCCCCAGTTCACACGTCATCCTTAGGCCCCTGTGGAATACAAGAGTCCCGCAGTGCCTGCAGCATCCTGCCCAGAATTCTGGTTAAAATCTGCACCATCACTGAGGAGATCAAGGATGGGAAAGTCATTTCTTCTCACGAGCACGTGCAGCCTTGCTTCATCACCAGAACTGCCAAAGCCTGACATCCCAAGGTGAAAAATGACCCTCATTCATGAAAGAGAGGCCAATCCTTGTTTCTGCCAGAACCCCCAGTCCCTTGAGGTACTTGGTTTCTTGCTACTACACGGGTCCCCATTGCTAGATATAAGATCTTTTATTCTGCTCTAAGTCATTGCCACCAACACGACAATAAATGACATTTCTCTGGAAGCACATTTCCCAGGTATCTGAAGGTCAGGCACTGATACGTAGGTGTGACAAGGTGACCTACATTACCTGACTCCCCAGGTGATGGGCAGGTTCTTCTGTGTTTATTCAGGCCTTGTTTACTTACGTTCCTCTCCAGAGCCAGTCTGACAAGTTTGAGGGTTGTTTTTGGCCACAGAACATGAAGGTGAAAAGTTAAAATCTTCCCTTCTAAACTCCTTCTCTGTATATAGAAAGAAGCTTATGTGGGGATGGCATGAACAGAGAAAAGTCTTTAATACTTAGTTTCCTTGAATAGTCATGAGTCTGAATCCTATTCACCTCTGTTGTCTCAATGACTGTTTATCCACACGTACACACTCTGCCTGCTCTCAAGTATTTTTTTTTAATTTTTTACTTATTTTATTTATTATGCTCAAGATTTTTTGGGCTTCTTGAATCTTAAGTTTTACAACTCATGGGTTTGAGGAAATTCAAGTCCTTTATCTCCCTTTCTCTGTTCTCTCTCTGCACCCCTTCTAGATGAAGACTGGAGCTTTTCCTCATTTTTATTTTTGTTTGTGTGTACGTATTTTGTTGTATGTATTTTGTCTGTCTGCACGGCTTGCAATATCATAGTTCCTGGACTAAGGATAGAACCCACCCCCTCTGCATTGGAAGCACCAAGTCTTCACTACCAGACTGCCAGGGACGTGCCATGCACAAAAATACTTTTAAAGATGTACACATTCTCCAAAACTTTGTAAATCATCAGGCTCTCCAAATATTTTCATCAAGAATAGGGAATCATTGTGAGGTGTGAATCCAGAGCATTTTGAAGAAATATCTTGGATCCTTTCATTAAATGTTTGCTATTTCTCTTTCTATTCTTTAGGGAATGGGCTTTAGTTCTGATTGTTTGACAAAGGACATGTAGCTGGAAATCTCAAGACATTACCCTGCTCCTCTATCTCCCTGTGACAGGTGCCATGAAAAAATAACTTAGATGCCTACTTCAATCTATCAGAATAGAGAAATGGACTCAATAGCAACCAACTTTGCAGAGAAGTAATCAAGAATAATTCCTGCTTGCAAGCAGTCCCAGTGTGAGAAAGCACCATTTAGGTACCAGCCATTATCAGAGGTTCTTACAGTAGGGTCTCAGAGTGTTTAAATCAGTCTGTACAAAATTTTTTTTTTTACCTTTCCAGAGGTTTCAGTAAATAATTCCAACCCACACACAGAATGTTAAGTCAAAAGTCCTGAAGTCCTGTACTTGCCACTTCCTAACCGTGACTCTGGCAAATCTTAAGCCGTCAACAAATTTAATTTCCTTGTTTGTTAAATGAGGTTCATGCCTACTTCACACTGTTGTTGTGGTGATCAGATGAAGTTTCTATGCGATGCTGCTCTGTTGCTGAAAAGTACTATACAAGTGTTATTTTTATATAAGCCCTAGAACTAATTTATCATTCTTTTCTCATGTTAAAATTCTTTCTCCATGTATTTAGTTCTCCAGTCATGATTTTGAAGTTTTAATAGTGTTTGGCTTTGACAGATAAAAAGAATAAAATAAGATCTCCTGTGATCAAGCCCACAGTTCTACTCAATAAAACATTTTTGAAGTCTTAGCCCACGTATCAGGTATCAGTTGATGGCTGTGGCCACATCAAAGATGAAAGCATTGTTTAGTTCACAGCTTAGCCCTACACTTCCTCCAAACAAGTAGCAAATTACACTAAGCAAATGGATTGCAGAACTCCCAGAGGGATCTCTTTTCTATCAATAAACTCTTTTAACTCTGAATGCTCAAATTACCCCTAATCATCACTTCCTTGCATTCTATCTCAGACTTAAGGATGGAAATGGGAAGAGCATACAGTTTAGGCTCAGAAACTCCAGGACAGAGTTTTAAATCAGGTTGTGTGTGTGTGTGTGTGTGTGCCCTTGAACAAAAAGGACATAATAACTTGGGCCCCATCTGTTGCACGGCTGGGAAGATTAATGGAGATAATGAAGAAAATCACCTTAACAATCTTGTGATCAACATAACTTTAGTCCGTGCAAGTGGTCTATGACCCTTATAATCAGTGATTTTTCCAAAATTCATTAAAATTGAAATCTTATAAGATTCCAGGGGAAGCTCCCTCCTCTCTGACCTCACTAAATACTCCATGGTGATGGGGACTTATGTCTTATGCAAATAGTGGCAACATTGACATTCAATAAAATGTGCCATAAATTTTTTAAAACGGAGATAATGATGGGGAAAGGGTCTTGTAAGCTGTAAAACGCTGTGCAGAAGGGAGTTTTTATTGCTTATACTGAAATCTAGGCATATGTCATTTCCTTCCATACCTTATTCCTCTGTGTCTGGTTCAGAGATAGTCCCCAGTGAACCCTGTACACACCATCAACACTAACTGGGAAACCAACTAAGAAAAGATCAGAGCTGCACGGTCTGCTCTGAGGTCTGATTCCAACAAGACTCAGGGTTGAGGAGCCTTGCTGGATTCAGGGAAACCTTGGGCTGATACGGCAATGCCATTGTCAACTTTTCCCAGAAATAGGACATCTTCCTTCTGCTCAGAGCAAAGTCTCCCACATGCCTTCCATGATCGAAGTAAATTATTATAAACTGCGTGGTGAAGAGGGGGTTTGACCACTCAACAACTAATGGATTTCTTAAGAGTTTCTCTATATAAGGGAAGATAAAACTATCTACTGGACTTTGGATATGAGTGGCCAAACCTTTCAAAGGTGATAAGCGGGTCTGGACTTTTCCCAGGAAGCTAAATTAATATCCTAGATAGCCACAGGAGGGAGTTAAAGGGTTTTTATTAGGTGTAGGCCAGGAGTACAGTATATAAGGGTCTAATGGAGAGGAAAAGGAGGGATTCAATTAAAAAAAAAAAAACTTGTGGCTACCAAAGGAGGAGAAGGGAGGAGGGATAAACTAGGAGTTTTTAATTAATAGATACATACTACTATATATAGAATAACCAACAAGGACCTACTGTATAGCACAGGGAGCTACAGTCCATATTTTGTAACAACCTATAAGGAAAAATAATCTGAAAAAAATAAATACGTGTCTATGCATAAATAAAAAATAAATCCGTATCTATGCATAAATGAATCACTTCGCTGCACACCTGAGACTGACACAACATTTTGAACCAACTATCCTTCAACAAAATAAAAAATGTTTAAAGTATAACTTTAGCACAGCTCAAAAGTCAATCATAAATCAGGAAACAGCATGTTCTCTGGAGTCTGAGTTCAAATCCCACCTCTGATTCCTCACTGGGAGACCTCAGACTGTTTATTGACCCTGTACCTCACTTTCCCTATCTGTGAAATGGGGGTATTAGCAGTACCTACCATCAGATCATTCTGAGCATTAAATGAACTAGAGCATGCAAAGTGCTTAGAGGAGTAGCTGATGAATAGCATGTATTCAGTAAATGTTAGTTGGTATTATTATCAACACTGCCATTACTAACAGAAATTTCTAATTGGAAGAAGCAGCCTAAAATAATTTCCCCAAGAACTGGGTTAGTGATAACCTCTTGCATTACTTTCCACCAGGAATTCTCTAGTTGACCCAGAAAATATCTACATCTAGATCCCCGGGAGAGCTTGTAAAATTCAAATTTGGGGGCCCTATCCCAGACCTCCTGAATTAGCATCTCCAGGTGTGGGACCCAAAAATGCAAATTTAAACAAATATCCTCAGCTGAAGCATATACACTGAACTAAAAGCCACTGCTTTCTATCTGACAAGTGCCTTTTGGTTTAAAGTTCTGAATGACATGATACCTTTGGCAGGGGCTTTCTTTTAGGTTCTGATATGAGCTTGCTAGATGACCATACTTGCAGACAGCTCCTTCTCCACATATCCATCCACCTTTTTATACAATGGGGTTCATCAATAATAAATATGTTAATAAGTGTTATTAACTCATTTAATCATCAAAACACTACCATAAAGTACTTACTATTAATATTCCCATGTAAAAGATAACGAAACCAGCATTTTGTAATAACTGTCAATAGGGAAATAATCTTTCAAACTTGTATAGAAAATAAAAAATAAAATACAAAAATATAAAGAAACCAACAGATAGAGAAGTTAAGTGACTCACTCAATGCCAGCACACAATAATAAGACTGAATTTTAAGTACTTTCCTTAGGAAAGTCAATATGGCACCTGATATTTTATGTAATTAGTATCCAAGAATAGAAATGATTCACAGCAGCAAGAGATTATTTTTCAACCATTCAAAGCACCTTTCTCCAGCTTTCTTGTCATTGCTTCTAGTGAGAAACCATCCCAGGAGTCTTTATGTCATTAGCACTGATAGTTCTCTTTGTCCAAAAATTCATAGACTAAGTGTGTTTATTTTAAATTTTACTTTACTGCGGTAAGAACACTTAACCTGAGATCGACCCTCTTAACAGATTTTTTAAGTGAACAATACAGTTTTGTTAGACACAATACTGTAAAGTAGATTTCTAGAACGTATTTATCTTGTATAGCTGAAACTTTATACTTGTTGCTTAGTAACTTCCCCCTTTCCCCTCATCCAAGCCCCTGGCAACTTCTATCCTTTGTTTCGATGACTTTATTTTAAATGGCTCATATAAACAGAATCATGCATTAGTAGTCCTTCTGGGGCTGGCTTATTTCATTTAGTGTAATGTTCAGGCATGTTGCCACATATTGAAGGATTTCCTGTTTTAAGGCTCAGTGTGAGTGTTTGTGTGTGTGATTTTTTTTTTTTTTTTACATTCATCCACATTTATCCATCAATGAACAGAGATGGTTGTTTCTTTCTCTTGGAGAATAGTGCCACAATGAACATGAGAGTGCTCATATCCCTTTGAAAATTAGGAAAGTATTTCTGTGGCATCTAATAGTTTCTTTTTCATATCAGGGATGGAGAAACTACAACTCAGAGAGAAAGGTGACTGGCCCATCACTACGCAGTCATTAGGAGAATCCAGTACTCGCTCTTGTCCTTCTCACTCTCTGTCGCATCTGTAGTAGACAGAGTGAAATTGGGTCTGATGGAAACCACCCTGGGCCACGAGATAGTGCTATTCAGGTCTAATCGTTAGGAGCATCATTTGACTTCCCTGTGCTCCGGATCCTCACCAGGAGTCTTCTTGATCTACATCTTCAGTTTCCCTTACAGTTCCTGAGGTCACTCATTGTATCTAGTCCTCTGCATATGTACATAGGAAATGACACTTGAAAAAACGTCCTCCAACTCCTCTCTCTGGTTTCTTTTAAAAGCAATTTGATGCTAACAATAAGCTCTTTAATTTCTTTATAAGCTAATAATTGTATGTTGTTATTATTATTAATTCCCTTAATGTCCATCTCTCAAACAATAGAGGAAAATATCCTACTCATTGCTTGAGTAGGTTTATTCTAATTCTGTTTGTTTTGATTTAAAATTGAAGTTTTCAAAGAACAAACTTATGGTTGCCCAGGGAAACGATAAGGGGAAAGGGTAGTTAGGGAATTTGGGATGGACATGTACACACTGCTATATTTAAAATGGATAATCAACAAGGACCTACTGTTTGGCACATGAAACTCTGCTCCATGTTATGTGGCAGCCTGGATGGGAGGGGAGTTTGGGGGAGAATGGATACATGTATATGTATGGCTAAGTCCTTTCTCTGTTCCCATAAAACTATCACAATATTGTTAATCGGCTATAACTGAATACAAAATAAACAGCTTAAAAAAATAAAATAAAATAAAAAATTAAATTCAAGTTTTGATAATAAATGGTATTTTAAAAGCAAATGCCCTTTCCAAATGAGAGGAAGGGAGAAAGAGATTAAAATTCAGGAGAAAAGGTAAGTGTCCCAGAAGAGAAAGGGGGTACGCCATCCATGCTAGGAAGAGTTCCTAGGCCAAGGCATCCAGCATCCATGAGACAGTGCCATGGGTTAGTATCAGTCAAGCAAGTCTGGGATACATCGTTTCGACACTGTGATCAAATGACTTTGTAGGAAACAAATCCTTTGGCTATTTGGCTGGCTAGAAATACCTGGCCAGTGTGTTCACGCATGATTCACAAGCTTCATGGGAACAACCCACGCACCCAGTTCAAATGGGAACAGCCTTATTTGGCAACATTGAAAAGGTTTATTTGATTGAATTATCATTTTGGGCTGAACATCATATATGCAGTTCTTTCTTCGGTGATGCATTTAAGACATAGACCACCATTTACATGCACATAAGAAAATACATAATATGCCAATGTTCCTAAATATTCTAATTACGGTGATGTCACCAATAGCCAAGTTTCTGAACGTATTTTCTTGGCCCTCCCACTGTTCTCTTCTTCATATTCTCCTCCTCCTCCTATTCCTCCACCTCTTCTTCTCTTGCCCCTTCTCTTCCTCTCCACCTGTCTTCTCCTCCTTCTCTCCTTTCCACTTCTTCCTCTTTTTCTCTCTCTCTCTTCCCTCTCTTCCTAGAACAATGCTAACAATCAACTTGGACATACTACTGGTACCCTGAAAAAAATAAGAAGGCCTTTATTCTAAGCTAGGGGCAAAGATCTCTGGTATTACACCTCCTCGTGGTGTCCCAGTGGACCTAGCAGGTGCTTGTGAGTTACACTGGAGAGGATTATACCTACTAACTTGACATGTGTAGCCCTTGGAGAAGCAACTTAACTCTCCAGGCCCAGAAGACCCACTTGGGACTGAATTTCTCCAAAGCCATGTATTTGGTTATAGAGAACCGCCTGTCCCTAACTTGTATGTAACAATAGAAAGGTCTTCTCTCTGCATCTCAAATGTTTGTCAACTAATTTTCTACTGACCCATCTGAAAAAACTAACTATGCCTTCCTCCTTCACCACCACAGTCCAAGAGACCACCCCTCCCCATCCCTCGGCATAGCTTTGTGGGTGCAGAGAAAAGTCTCACAGTAGAAGGCAAATAAAAATTACAGCATTCAGGAAGACTCTGTAACTTGATCAAGAAAAAGAGACTAGAATGAAAATTCAGAACCCATGACCCCTACCAAAGCATCAGAAAAAGCCAGAAGAGAACACTGGCCATCTCTAGCTAAGAAGCAGAGTCACACGCCGATTAAGAACAGATACTTGAAGTTAGACTAGCTAGATCTGATTCCCAGCCCTGCCCTGCCACCTACTATGAGATCTTGGGCAACTTACCTAACTTCTCTATCTCCACTGCCTATTAATAGCTTCGACGTCATAGGGTTGAGATGATGAAACTAATTAATGCATGCAAAGCTCTGAAAGCATGCCTAGTACCTGGTAACACTGTGAGTATGACTTCATTGCGTTGCTTTGAGAAGTGTACATTCAATGGGCAAAATACCCACATTTGAGCTAATGAAGTATTTCAGTCAATCTGACAGTGGTACAGACATGGAAAGCCATCCTGATAACTAATGAAAGCTCTAGATTTAAGATGAAATTTTTATTTTTTTTTAATGAACATTACATACATTTAAGTTGTTTTTACATATTACACACACATAGTGAATGATTGCCACATATAGGTCTAACTCTTCTATTTTCCAGAATGTTATGGAACTCAGATGGAAAGGATCTCTCCTTAATATGTCAACCTTCACAGTCTTTGGCAGTCAATAGGAGGAAGATGGCCCAGGAAGAGGATGGAAAATAGTTTGAAGCCAGCCCTGTAAATAGGATTACTGTTGTGGAAAATGGATATGACAGAGCAGTTCAGATAGGACTGGTGACCACTCTCCTAGCATAACTGTGCTAAGAGCTTTACATGAATTTTGTCTCTCAATCTTAAAACAAACCTGTAATACTATTATCATTATTATCATTCTCACCTTACTGATAAGTGAACCAAGGCTTACAGAATTCAACTCACTCAGTGTCATACGGTTATAATCACTCAAGTTAAAATTGGAATAAATTCAAGTCTTCCATTAATATATGCCAAAAGACCTGAGCTTAATCAGTCAAGTTTGACAATACAGTATCTGTGGCCCAATCAAAGGCATAAATGTTTAAAGAAATAATGTGTATGTGTCATAGAGGTCTGAAGAAGGGGACCCCTAAAAGCAAATCAATGGTGTTCACAACCAGCCCAATCCATGAAAGACCAACACTGAACACAATCACAGCACATGGAGAGTCGGGGGGGTTCCCGAGGCTTCATTATGAAAACCCAACATCTCTCATCTGGGTCCATTTTGCTGAACAACCTCCATACCACAATTTGGTTTCTCCAAAACTCAGATACAATAAAGAAGGTGTAGATGGGAATTTTCTGGCTGCAGAATGGATCATCTCTCAATGTTAAATTAATTACATTTGCATTCTAGCTCATTCAACTGTCACTTAATAGTTAGGTTACTACGAATCAGCTTTTGAGCATCCCTCTGGTTCTGGTACACTAATAATAATGATGCTTCTGGACCCACCAGCTTGAGAACAGAGATGGGCCACTGTGACTGCTCAGAGGAGTGTCTCCATGGAAATGCTTTGCCTTGGTAATCAGACAGCCTTTCTAAATAGCATCTTCATCTCGTCTCATTCTAATCACAGCAGTTAAGTTTGCTGGGTTCATGTAAAGTTTATTGTTTGAAGATTGGCATGCAGTGGTTCAACTCCACCAGACATAAACCAAGAGGTCTCGATTGGAGAAATATCAGGAAAATCTCATTTCTTTTTTTTTTAATTGGGGTATAGTTGCTTTACAATGTTGTTCTGGTTTCGGCTGTGCAACAAAGTGAATCAGCTGTTTGTATTATACATATATTTCCTCCCTCTTGGACCCCCCTCCACCCTCCTCCATCCCACCCATCTAGGGGACCACAGAGCACCAAGCTACAAGATCTTTTTTGACTCACCTGCTAGGGTAATGAAAATAAAAACAAAAATAAACAAATGGGACCTAATTAAACTTAAAAGCTTTTGCACAGCAAAGACAACCATAAACAAGATGAAAAGACAACCCTCAGAATAAGAGGAAACTATTTGCAACGAATGAGGGATTAATCTCAAAACATACAAACAGCTCATGCAACCCAATATCAAGAGAAAAAAAAAAAAAAAAAACAACTCAATCAAAAAATGAGCCAAAGATCTAAATAGACATTTCTCCAAAGTAGACAGATCGCCGAGAGGCACATGAAAAGATGCTCAACATCACTAATTATTAGAGAAGTGCATGTCAAAACTAAATCTCACTCTAATCCTTTTCATATTCATGACAAACACAGGGTTGAAACAATGGCTACAAGATACTTATGTTTCCAACAGATGACTATGGCTTCATCAGCAGTCAGGGGCCGCTGAAGCTAGTTCTGATCCATCCTGAGATTAACAGGGAAAGGAGAGATAGGATAGGATATCGAAAATCCATCCCCAGAATCACGTTTAATGAAGGCTACAAATTTGGGGGCATTAGTTATCAGAAAAGAAATCAAGTGTAATATTGGGTTCAGACAGTAAAAGTAGAAGATGCTATGTTTGTGACTTCAGGGGAGAAATCAGGAGAAACAGGAAAAAATAAGAAGGAAGGAAAATGTATGGTCTGGTGGCCACAGAGTGAGATAATCCAAGAGATCATTTGGAGCTCGTCCAAACACAACTGAATATTCAATGGGAGTAGAATGCAGGTATTATGTCCACTGCCCCAGTTAGTGAACCATCCTTCATACTAATGATATGAAGCTTATGCAGTAAACAGTAATTAGTGACCAAGAAACCCACAGTTCAGGTTTGTCTGAGAGCCAAATCCACAGAGGAGTTAAAAAACTGTGGACAGAGAATGAGATCAGGAGGGAGATGGACTTGGGTGTAAAGAAAAAAAATTTGCATCCACCCTAATCACGGTACCCACGTATACCTCGCATCTTCAAGAAAAACCTTGATTTTTATCAAGTTAATACTTTTCAATAAACTCACTTGTGAAATGTTCATTAATTAGCGTGATTTAAATCCTAATTCTGTGAGGTATAGTACATAAATTAATTTGTAAATTTAAACTTTTGCCTATAATTTGAATAATGTAGAGTTTATGAAGCAGTCACTGCAATCATCTTTGCTGCCCTGGTAATAATTTTAAGTCCATATTATATATGTGTATTAAAAATATATGTTTTATAAGTGACTTAGAAAAATAGTCTATCGGTCTTAATTTAATCTTCAGCCAAAATCAATTGCTAGAATACCTGTTTGTAGTGTCATACACCCATACACACATGCTGTATTAATTTTCTATTGCCTCTGTAACAAATTACCACAAACCTAGTGGCTCAAAACAACATAAACTTGTCTCACAGTTCTCTATTTCAGAAGTCTGATGTCTGACATGGATCTCACTGGGCTAAAAAAAAAAAAAAAAGGTGTTGGCAGGACCATTTTCCTTCCTGGAAGTCCCAGAGGAGAATCTGTTCCCTTGCCTTTTCCAGTTTCCCACATTCCTTGACTTGTGTGCCCCTTCCATCTTCAAAGTCAGCTATCTCATCACTCTGAACCCTTCTCTGACTAACTCTTCTACCTCCCTCTTCCATTTTTACAGACACATGAGACTACATCAAGTCCAACTGAATAATTCTAGAAAACCTCCCTATTTTAAGGCCGTCTTGTTTGCAAGCTTAATTCTGTCTGCATCCTTAATTCCGTCTGCATCCTTAATTCCACTTTGCCACGTAGCATACATGTTCACAGCTTCTAGGTATTAATGGACATCTTTAGAGGGGCATTACTGTCTGCTACACTTATCTAACAACTGAATCAAAGGTAAACCTGGAGAGGGGAGTCTCATGTATTATCTCCATAGAACACCAAAGCCAAAACTGGAGATTGGTGCATATAAAGTCATGAGTGTTTAAATCGTTTCAACATGAAATCATGTTTCCCTGCTGTACTTGAGCCTCAGGGAACACAATTGATGTAATGATAGTATATATTTAGATTTCTACCTTAACTAATAATTTGAAGATGTAAACATGCTCCATAACCTTCTATGGGTCATCTTTTTATAGCAACAATAATAACAAGTAACATTTACTGAGCACTTCCTATGTGCCAGACAAAGTGTTTAGTGTTCTCCAGGTGCTTTTACTACACTGCTCACTTTACAAATGAGGAGCCTGGGGCATGAATCATTCAAAATTTAGCAGGGTCACATGCATAGCTAGTATCAGAGCTGGGATTCAAACCCAGGACTGCATGATTCCAGATCCTGCACGTTAAACCATCATGCAAAACCACCTCTTCTTTCTAAAGCAATATACACTTCGCAAGAATTTATTCCCTAATCGACTTGTTGTGAAAAGAAAGTGAAAGTCACTCAGTCATGTCTGACTCTTTGCGACCCCATGTACTGAAGTGGGTAGCCTTTCCCCTTTCCAGGGCATCTTACCAACCCAGGGATCAAACCCAGGTCTCCCACGTTGAAAGCAGATTCTTTACCAGTTGAGCCACCAAGGAAGCCCAAGAGTGTTGGAGTCAGTAGCCTATCCCTTCTCCAGCGGATCTTCCCAACCCAGAAATCAAACCGGGGTCTCCAGCATTGCAGGCGGATTGTTTACCAGCTGAGTTTCCAGGGAAGCCCGACTTGTTATGATCTCGATATTAAAGAAAAAGGACAACTAACTGGAAAGATTCTGTCCCTCTGGCCAACTTGACCACTCTCCCCTGATCTCTCCTCTAATTCTAGGAGAGAAATGAAAGAAAAAGCAGGAGAGAAAGAGTCATAGTTCATGCAAGAAATGAGGAAGACAGAGAGAGGGTAGGGAAAGAATGCTAGTGGGATATCACAAGAGGCATTTGGGGATGACTTTCACCTGCTCCAAAGAAATAGGCACAGGCAAAGCCTCCCTAGCAAAGACTGGCACACTGCTCCACCTTACCTTTTAAACCCCAGTTATTATAACACATTGTAACATATGGAATGCTCTGGAAACATGAGAATGGAAATAGCATCCATCCTAAAGTATAAATAACTTTAAACAGATAACACAGTAGGAGTAAGAATAAAATATACCAAATAAAGAAACTGGGAATTATATTTAGGATATAATCTATGTAAAAAAAAGAAGTGAAACTTTAAAATTCACTCAGACTGGGACTTCCCTGGTGGTCCAGTGGTTAAGATTTTGTGCTTCCACTGCAGGAAGCATGGGTTCGGTCTCTGGTTGGGGAACTAAGATCCTGCATGGTGCAAGGTGCAGCCAAAAAAATAAAGGCACCCGGAATATTGAAGTAAAGTCCATAAATTTAGAGCATTCTATTTAAAAAAAATATATAATTTCCCAGCAAACTGGATCCAAAGCCAGAACATAGTGTGATTTAGACTCATTTTACCTGACCAAAAGAGAGTATTCTCTTTTTAAGAGACAAAATCACAGAAGTTTATTGTTCCCTTTGTAATAGTCCAAGGTGAGCATTCCAGGTTGGCAGACACATCTGCTCTCCATTGTTGATTGAAGGACCCACGTTTATCCTTCTGTATCATAACTCCAGCCCTAGGCATTGATGTAGTCTGCATAAATCACAGATGTTCTCTTGGATTCCAGCTGGTGGGAAGAAGAAAGAGAACATGGAGGAGGCACACCCTCAGGAACAAAGCCACAGCCTTTAAGTTGGTGCCCATCCTTCTGACTGTACTCCACTGGAAAGAACTTAGATATACCGCCATGGCTAAATTTAAACAAACAAGACATGAAATTAAAAGACGCTTACTCCTTGGAAGGAAAGTCATGACCAACCTGGATAGCATATTAAAGCGCAGAGACATTACTTTGCCAACAAAGGTCCGTCTAGTCAAGGCTATGATTTTTCCTGTGGTCATGTATGGATATGAGAGTTGGACTGTGAAGAAAGCTGAGGGCTGAAGAATTGATGCTTTTGAACTGTGGTGTTGGAGAAGACTCTTGAGAGTCCCTTGGTCTCCAAGGAGATCCAACCAGTCCATCCTAAAGGAGATCAGTCCTGGGTGTTCATTGGAAGGACTGATGCTGAAGCTGAAACTCCAATACTTTGGCCACCTCATGTGAAGAGTTGACTCATTGGAAAAGACCCTGATGCTGGGAGGGATTGGGGCCAGGAAAAGAAGGGGACGACAGAGGATGAGATGGCTGGATGGCATCACCACTTGATGCACGTGAGTTTGGGTGAACTCCGGGAGTTGGTGATGGATAGGGAGGCCTGGTGTGCTGCGATTCATGGGGTCGCAAAGAGTCGGACACGACTGAATAACTGAACTGAACTGAACTGAACTGAACTGAAGAAAACTAGTATGGTTAGATAAGCATGTGCTTGGCCAAAATTCCATTTCTATGGCTGAAGAAATATTGGATTTTGGTAAATAGTGAGCAATATCTGCAATAGTCTCCAAAGTGCCTTCAAGTTGTGAAATTATTACTTTTATGCTTCAAATTCATGTTTGTCAAAACCACATCTAAAATTTGGATAAAATTGGTACTTGGTAGTTTAATATTCTATGGATGCAAAATTGACACATAATATTATATAAATTTAATGTGTACAATGTCATAACTAATTTGGATGTTTGTATGCACTACAAAGTGATTAGCACCGCAAGTCTATTTACCATTCATCATCATGCAACTGGTTCTCTTAACCTATTTCATCCTCCCTGCAACTTGCTTTCTCCCAGTAACCATGAATCTATTCTCTATGAGTGTGTTTCCATTTCGTTTATTCATTTTGTTTTTTTTAGATTTCACAAATAAGTGAAATCATACAATATTTGTCTTTCTCCACCTGACTTATTTCAACTAGCATAATACCCTCGAGGTCCATCCATGTTGTCACATGCATCAAGAATTCTTTTTTATGCAGCTGAGCAGTATTCTACTGTTTGTGTGTGTGTGTGTGTGTGTGTGTGTATCATATCATCTTTATTGATCCATTCATTGATAGACACAAGTTGTTTCCACATCTTGACTGTTGTAAACAATACTGTAATGAATGAATATTGGGGTTTGTATATCTTTTTCAAATCAGTGTTATCATTTTCTTTGGAGAAATACCCAGAAGTGGAATAGCTGGATCATATGGCAGCTGTCCCCTGGAAAAGGAAGTGCTGACCCACTCCAGTATTCTTGCCTGGAAAATTCAATCGACAGAGGAGCCTGGAGGACTACAATCGATGGGGTCACAGAGTCGGCCACAGCTGAGCAACTGAGCCCATGGCAGCTGTAGTCTTAGTTTTTTGAGGAATCTCCATTCAATTTTCTATAGTGGCTGCATCAGTTTACATCCCCACCCACAATGTATGAGGCTTCCCTTTCTCCACATACTCTTCAACACTTGTTATTTCTTATCTTTTTGATAATTGCCATTCTAACAGGGGGGAGGTGATAATCTCAGTGTGATTTTGATTTACATTTCCCTGATAATTAGTAAATCTGAGCATCTTTTCATGGGTTTGTTGGCCATCTGTATGTCTTCTTTGGAAAACTTTCAGTTCCTCTGCTTTCTTTTTAATCAGGATGTTTTTTTTTATGTTGTTGAGTGGTGCAAAATAGAGTATGCTATTACACACACACATACACACACATGCACTACAAATGTGTTTTAATAATAGAAACATGGAGCCTTTTTTCCTCTGTCCATATTTTTCTTCTTTCTTTTTTTTTTAATTTAAGAATAGTTGATTACAATATTGTATTAGTTTCAGGTGTACAACATAGTAATTCAATACTTTATAGAGTATACTCTATACAAAGTTACTGATTACATTCTTTGTGCTGTACATCCATGCAATTTATTCATTTTATAACTTGTCATTTGTATCTTAGTGCTTACCAACTGATGAATGGCTAAAGAAGATGTGGTATACCATGGAATATTACTTAGCCATAAAAAAGAATGAAATCTTGCCATTTGCCACAACATGGATAGACCTGGAAGGTATCCCACTTAAAGAGATAAATCAAAGAAGGACAAATACTCTGTGTTTCCACTTATATGTGGAATCTAAAAAACAAAACAAATGAACAAATATAACAAAACAGGACCACTAAGCACTTTTATATGCAATGGATTATCTAATTTAATTTCCACAATAACCTCATCAATCAGAGGTGAGTATTAATCTAAGTTCACGTTTGTGGATATTGAGGTCTGAAGGGGTTGGGTAGCAAATAGCAAAGTCAGAATTTAAACTTAAAGCTAGTAACCAGAACATTCATCAGCATAAACTTAGGCTGACCTTTCCATGAACTTTATTGATAAAATATAAACTCTTGCAACTAACGTTTCATTTTTAATTCACCTGGAGACAGAAGTATGCCTTTTGTAAATTGGAGTATAGTCGTTTAACAATGTTGTGTTAGTTTCTGCTCTACAGCAAAGTGAATTAGCCATGCCTTTCATATTGGAGTTTTTATCTGGCTCGTGTACCGCCTGACAACTTTATTGACCCCTCTTCCCAGACCTGTGGGGTCATGGCTGCAGGCCAGACAAAAGATTATACAATTATCACCATCTTCTGCCCTCATCTGCACACTGCAGTTTACAGATTACAACACTCATGTATATACCTTATACATTTATCACAGACCTCATATACATTCACTCCTTATAACAGCCCTATTAATTACAAGGGAAATTATTAGTCCTATTTTAATGATAAGAAAAAGCTGGGAGTAGAGAAGTTAAGATCACCCAGCGCTTTTAACCTAATAGTAGAGCAGAGACTTAACCCCCAGCCCAAAGCCTTTTCCACTAATCCACACTGTAACAGAGATATAGAAGAGCTACAGTATCATCAAGACTTTTTAAAGGCCACGGAGAGATCTTTGAAACTAGAAGCATAGAAAAAGCAATCCTCTGTAACCAAAAAAAAAAAAAAAAACGGAGAGAAAGGGGAAAGAATAAGTTTAATTTTGTCAAAAGTCAAATCATGGAACGTATTAATAGGCAGGAAATTAGGTAAGGAGAACATCATCCACAAATGTAGAAAGGAGCTACCTAGAAGTAAATCTGCAAAGATACTATAAACGCACAAGAAGTGGCTGTAAACACACAGCTGAAGTATGAAGCCAGTGGTTACATGGGGCGTTGGGCTCCATGGCACCTCCGCCACTGACTCACGGGACAACTTTAGGCAGGTCTTTCTCTTTTCACTGCTTTGATTCTTTCATTTAGTCCATCATAGTAATCTGTCCATGAAACAAGAGCCTTGAACAAAAAACACTTCACCAAAATATATGACTGTGATTGTTGCTGTTAAGTCGCTAAGTCATGTCCGACTCTTTGAAACCCCATGGACTGAAGCATTCCAGGCTTCCCTGTCCTCCACCATCTCCCAGAGTTTGCTCAAGTTCATGTCCATTGAGTCGGTGATTCTACCTAGCCGTCTCATCCTCTGTCACCCTCTTCTCCTTTTGCCTTCAATCTTTTCCAGCATCAGTGCCTTTTCCAATGAGTCAGCTCTTTGGATATATGACTACTTCCTATCTAAAAGCATACTGATTAGAATATTATCAAGCATGTAGAGTTTAAGATAGCACAATAAATATTGTTTATTATATAATCCTATAGAATAGATGAATGCAGCCTACACATACAATAGATGCCATAAGAGTCTGTAATAAGCTGAATTTTATTGCAATATCCTCTTCGGGGTAGAAAACTAATAAATGCTATGCTACTACTCTAATATCTCTGTACATTTCTCTAAATCATTCTTTCACAAAAAATAAATAATAACCTACCATTTTCTCTCTTCTGCACAATTGTAATAGCCTACCAGCTGATCCCCATAATTTACTTTTGTTCTCATTCATTCTCTACAAGGAAGGGGTTATCTTTTTAAAACACAAATATGACCACTACATGGCACTCCCCTGATTAAAATTTTCCTGTCATTTTCCATGTCTCTCATGCTGAAGATCAAAATAGCAGAGTTGAGAAATCCCAGAACAATCCAGCACCCATATGTACTGCCAGCTCATCTCATTCTACTTTCTCCCTTGCTTTTTGTGCTCCAGTCATTTAGATTCAATAAATATTTGTTCAATGAGTGGGTGAGTGAATAAAAAAGCAAACAACACAATAAATTTTTTTTTTAATAAGAAACAATATTTTGGTGAACCAAACACAATAAATGGTTGAATTTCAGGCACTGACAACTGCCAAATGGGGAAGAATCCTGGCGTGTAAGGACTTTCCCATAGTCTTCCATACACTGATTCTGCTACAACATGAACCACACTGAACTAAAAGTAAAAGCTATCCAAACAAGATTCTAATAAATAATCCCAAAATTTGTATGGAAACACAAAAGACCCCAAACAGCCAAAGTAATCTTGAGAAAGAACAAAGCAGGAGGTATCATACTCCTTGACTTCAAACTATTACTACAAAGCTACAATAAACAAAACAGCACGGTTCTGGCACAAAAACAGACACATAGATCCAGGGTAGAGAACCCAGAAATAAATCCATGCACTTCTGATTAGTTATTCTACAACAAAGGAGCCAAGAATATGCCTTGGGGGGAGGGGAAATCTCTTCAATAAGTGATATTGGGAAAACTGGACAGTTACATATAAAACAATGAAACTAGAACATTTTCTCACACCACATACAAAAATAAACTCAAAATGGACTAAAGACTTAAATGTAAGACCTGAAAACTCTTAGAAGAAAACATATGCAGTACTCACTTTAACATTGGTCTAAGAAATAATTTTTTTGGATCTGTCTCCTTGGGTAAGAGCAACAAAAGCAGAAATATAGAAAGAGACTACATTAAACTAAAAAGCTTTTGCACAGTGAAGGAAACAATCAACAAAACAAAAAGTCAACTCACTGAATGGGAGAAGATATTTGCAAATGATATGTCTGATAAGGGGTTAATATCCAAAATATGTAAAGAACCCATACCACTCAACATCAGAAAACAAAGAATCCAATTAAATGAGCAGAGGACCTGAATAGACATTTCTCCAAAGAAGACAATACAGATGACCAACGGATACATGAAAAGATGTTCAACATCACTAATCATCAAAGAAATACAAATCAAAACCACAATGAAATATCGCCTCAGACCTTTCAGATGGCTATTATCAAAAGGACAAGAAATAACAGTGTTGGAGAGGATGTAGAGAAAAGGGCATCCTCATGCACTGTTTGTGGAAATGTGAATTGGTTCAGCCACTAGTAAAAGAGTATGGAGTTTCTCCAAAAAGTTAAAAATTCAGTCACCATATGATCTAGCAATTCTTCTCCTGGGTGTTTATCCAAAGAAAATGAAAACACTGATTTGAAAAGATATATGAACCCCAATATTTATTGTAGAATTATTTATAATAGCCAAGATATGGAAGAAACTGAAGTGCCCACCACAGGAGAGTGGATAAGATGTGCCATATAGTATATACGGGGTTGGCCAAAAAGTTCATTTGAGTTTTTCCAAAAGACAGTACAGAAAAATTCAAACAAACTTTTTGGCCAACCCAATATACGATGAAATATTCAGTTCAGTTCAGTTCAGTCGCTCAGTTGTGTCTGACCCTTTGCTACCCCATGAATCGCAGCACGCCAGGCCTCCCTATCCATCACCAACTCCTGGAGTTTACTCAAACTCATGTCCATCGAGTCGGTGATACCATCCAGCCACCTCATCCTCTGTCGTCCCCTTCTCCTCCTGCCCCCAGTCCCTCCCAGCATCAGGGCCTTTTCCAATGAGTCAACTCTTTGCATGAGGTGGCCAAAGTATTGGAGCTTCAGCTTCAGCATCAGTCCTTCCAATGAACACCCAGGACTAATCCCCTTTAGGATGGACTGGTTGGATTACTCAGCCATAAAAAATGAAACATTGCTATTTGCCACAGCATGGATGGACCCAGAGAATATTATGCAAAGTGAGAGACGTTAAAGAAAGATAAATGCTCTATATTTCACTTCTATGCAGAATCTTAAAAAACAAGCATAACAAACAGAAACAAACTCATAGATACAGAGAACAAACTAGTGGTTACCAGAGGGGTGGGGAATCAGAGAATGTGCAAAATATCTGAAGGGGAGTAAGAGACACAAACTACCAGACATAAACAAGTCATGGAGATGTAGTGTAGAGCACAGGGAATATAGTCAATGTTGTAATAACTTTGTGTGGTGCATAATCTATAAAAATATCCAATCACTGTGTTGTACACCTAAAACTAATATCATATTATAAGTCAGCTACACCTCAATTAAAAAAAAAAAAAGATTTCAGCAAATTGCATGAGATGATGTCTCAGCAAACCAACACCACAGTTACTCAAAATGCCTCCTTAAATGGCAAAAGAAAATCATACCTAAGTGGCACCAAAGCTAATGTGTGGTTTAATACAAGGATTATCAGTGACAACAGCCACTGTACAAGGGATTTATTTGATTATCTATCCTATTCTTTGGATTAAGATGATAATAAGGAGAAAACAAGATGAATGAAATCATTTTAGTCTTGTGCTATCACTCCCCACCCACCAGTGAGGATCTGTTTTTCTTCTGTAGCCTTAAACACACAAAATCACCCAACAGGCCTGGTGACATGCCAAAGGGAGTTCAAAAGGACTAAAGGATCTTTCTAAAGTCATGTTTAAACCAGATTGTCCCAGCACTCCCTTCAAAGAAGTTATCTGGCTGACACATCATTTACCTTCTCTGATAGGTTTGATGTCAGCTGGAAAAGGAAGCTAATAAAGGGGCAGAGATGGGCCTCCTTTTTTGAAGGTGATGGTGATAAATGAGATTCAACTCCCAGCATCATGGGAGAAGCTGACTGATTCTTCCCAGCCTTCACACTAAGGTGCTTAACAACAAACATGTCACTCCAATGATGATGACTTCATCGATAAAAGGGGGAAAGATCCTGACAAACAGGAAGATGAGGCTTTCTCTGCTGGTGATAATGCTAAATTTTCTCCCTGAAAACTAAAACTGAGTCCAAGGTACAAATAGATAAAGATCAGTAGCTGCTCCTAAACACCCAGAACAGACCCTCACGGAACAGGTTCTGTCATTTGGCAGAGGAACTGAATTTGTGAAAAACAAAACAAAGCCTACATCCACAGGCTGAAGGATCCTTGAAGGCAGGGACTGTGTCTTAGTCTCAGAATCAGAGCAATTCTGAAGTCAACTTTCAGGATTTCCTTCTCCAGCAACACAGTTCAAAAACTTCAATTCTTCAGCTCTCAGCCTTCTTCATGGTGCAACCCTCACATCCATCTGTGACTACTGGAAAAATCAGCTTTGACTGTACAGACTTCTGTCGGCAAAGTGACGTCTCGGCACTTTAGTGTGTTTTCTAGGTTTGTCACAGCTTTTCTTACAAGGAGCCAGCATCTTTTAACTTCATGATTCCAGTCACTGTCCACAGTGATTTTGGAGCCCAGGAAAATAAATCTGCCATTGTTTCCATTCTTTCCTCAACTATTTGCCATGAAGTGATGGGGCCGTGTCCCAAATACTGCAGGGCAACTGAACCCGAGCACGAAACTGCTGAGCCCACAGCTCCAACTAGAGGGCCTGAGTGCTGCAGCGAATAGACAAAGTATCTCACATGCTGCAAGGTAGGCCCAACACAGTCAAATCAATAACAAAAAGTGCTTATGTAAAGTAAATTTTCAATGAAATAATTAGGTGAATTACAGGGAGCTCAGCCTGGCACTCTGTGATGACCCTAGAGGGATGCGATGGGAGGAGCGGGGACACTCAAGAGGGAGGGGATATAGGAGGGGGGAGGCTCAAGAGGGAGGGGTATATATATAATTATGAATGATTTATGTTGCTGTACTGCAAAAACCAATGCAACATTGTAAAGCAATTACAATGAAAAAATAAATTAAAAATTTTTAAATAAGTAAATAAGTGAATTAAATTAAAAGGCTTAGTAATAGACAGCATATTAAAAAGCAGAGACATTACCCTGCCAACAAAAGCCCGTCTAGTCAAAGCTATGGTTTTTCCAGTAGTCGTGTGTGGATGTGAGACTTGGACTATAAAGAAAGCTGAGTGCCGAAGAATTGATGCTTTTGAACTGTGGTGTTGAGGAAGACCCTTGAGAGGCCCTTGGACTGCAAGGAGATCAAACCAGTCAATACTAAAAGAAATCAATCCTGAATATTCATTGGAAGGACTGACGCTGAAGCTGAAACTTCCAATACTTTGGACTCTTGATACAAAGAACTGACTCACTGGAGAAGAACCTGATGCTGGGAAAGACTGAAGGCAGGAGGAGAAGGGGATGACAGAAGATGAGATGGTTGGATGGCATCACCAACTCGATGAACTTGAGTTTGAGTAAACTCCGGGAGTTGGTGATGGACAGGGAGGCCTGGCGTGCTGCGGTTCATGGGGTCGCAGAGTCAGACACAACAGAGTGACTGAACTGAATAGTAACACTTAAACATAGCTGCTGCTGTTGCTAGCCACTTGTAAATAATAAGCCATAAAGAATAAGGAAATCTAAAAGAATATAATGGAATACTGCTGCCAGTCCTTGCTCTTATTAACTAGCCATGGGCTCTCGCCAGAGGTACTTCCCTTCTTTAGTTTCCTGTCTGTAAAATGATGGGCATGAGGCAGATGATAAATAGGGCTCATTTCAAAGTCTAATAGTATGTTCCTATAAAACATGAAAATCCTAAACATTTTATTGGTAACTAGAGGCCAACAGAAAGAAGGAGCTTTTAAAGTTTTACATCATTGGATCCTAACTTTTTCTATTTATATACTCCTTGGAAAAGTTCATGGAAGTTATAATCTCCCCTTAAAAATGTAAGCATAAGAACACGTGGAAAAAATCTTGCATATCACTTTAGAGACCTTACTAACTTCCTGAAGTCTACCCACTGAATTCCGAGTTAAAAATCTCAGCTTAAAATTAAGCATTGTCTTGTTTTTCAGGTGGGAAATCTTCCCCATGGATACAGACGCTTCAAGAGCTTAACATCCAAGGTCAAGTAAGGTCACTATAAGACATTTCGTTATGTGTGATAGAACTATGTAACACTCCCTATGAAGTATTATTCATGCCAAAAATGCCAAACTTGAATCTAACAAAGTCATTACATCTAACTACCACCTAACAAGAAAAACAGGGGGCAGAGTAACTTTATTTTTTTTAATTATTTATTTATTTTACTTCGCAACATTGTATTGGTTTTGCCAAAAATAAAACACAGGGATGCAATCAGCAAAATCCAGCCTTTGGGAAACTCTACAGGACTCATCTTCCTTTCCATTCAGTCTTTCTGACTCTATTACCTGGGACCTTCTCCTCCTTTCCAATTATGAGAGTCCCTTAAGTATTCATTCTATTGGAGAGCTTATATTTTTTTTAACTACACCTGCACAGTCATTTTTCTTTTCCTCTCATTTCTCCCTCTCTCTATTCTACAAAAGCCACTGCTTTCTATTCTTCCCAAGACCAAAATTAAGAAACATTTATGGAGGGCCTGCCACAGCCCTCTATAAACTGGAAGGATTAAGAAATTAAGAGCTGGGATAACTAGACAGTTGCTTGACATATAGTGTGTGTGTGTATTAGTCACTTGCTGCTGCTGCTGCTGCTAAGTTGCTTCAGTCATGTCAGACTTTGTGTGACTCCATAGACGGCAGCCCACCAGGCTCCCCTGTCCCTGGGATTCTCCAGGCAAGAACACTGGAGTAGGTTGCCATTTCCTTCTCCAGTGCATGAAAGTGAAAAGTGAAAGTGAAGTCACTCAGTCGTGTCCGACCCTTAGCGATCCCATGGAAGGAAGCCTACTAGGCTCCTCCGTCCATGGGATTTTCCAGGCAAGAGTACACTTAGTCATGTCCAATTCTTTGCAACTCCATGAACTGTAACCCACCAGGCTCCTCTGTCCATGGAATTCTCCAGGCAAGAACACTGGAGTGGGGAGTCATTCCCTTCTCCAGGGGATCTTCCCAACCCAGGAATCGAACCCACGTCTCCTGCACTGAAGGCAGATTCTTTACCATAGAGTATATGCAGCAAATATGTCGTTCACCTTTTTATGTGTTTGCAATTGCTCAGAAATATGCTAATAAGATTAGGACTTAAATAAATAATTACTTAGATTTCTATCAATACAGATCTTATTGAATTAAAATCTCCTTCCTATTTCTGTAGTCTCATATCTTATCTACTTCAAAGCTCCTAACTCTTCCCTTTTTTTTAACTCTTCTCTCTTTTTTCTAATATTTACTTATTTATTTTTGTCTGTGTCGAGACTTAGTTGGGGCACTCAGGCTTCATTGCCTCAAGGCATGTGGGATCTTAGTTCCCCAACCAGGAATTGAACCCACAACCCCTGCATTAGAAGGTGGATTCTTAACCACTGGAGCACCAAGGACATCCCCCTAACTCTTCTCTTCAAGTCCCTGATACTATTCATTTGTAGTCACTTACAAGGCTCTATCCACCTCTGCATCGTTACCTAATTCTCTCCTGCTTTGAAAAATCAAATTAAGAAGGGCATATTTAAAATAGATAAGCAACAAGAACCTACTGTAGAGTATAGGAAACTCTATTCAATACTCTGTAATGACCTAAATGGGAAAAGAAGGAAAAGGAATAGGTATATGTATTAAACATATGTACAACTGAATCACTTAGAGATACACCTGAGAGTAACACAACATTGTTAATCAACTATACTCAAAACAGAAAATAAAAATTTTAGAAAGAAAGGTTTCCAACATAGTTGTCTCATTATCTTCCATTTGAGAAACTTTCCTTCCGTGATCTTAAAACTCTTTTTGCCTATGTGTGTGTTTATTATTTTTCCTGTTTTGTCAGTCAATCTAGACAGGTATATTTGGAAGCAACTTTAAGTTAGTTTGCTTTCCTCTCCTAGTCTGAAATACAACATTGAATACTTCTTAATTAAACCTTCTAGCTGTCAGCCCCTCTTCCAGGAAAAATCAAAATACAAGAAAAGTTTATTTTTTGGCCACAGTTTGATAAACTTAGGCACTTATAAAATCCCTGCTCTGGCATCACTGTAGAAGCTATGTTTTATTTCTATAAATGTTTTATCTTTTTTAACCCTCTAAATCATAGGATAATGACATAGCAATTTTGCCTGAAGATCTACTACTCATCTGTTCTGAAATGTGATGCATAGTAAAGATCTATTTGGGGATTGTTTTGACCATTCTTCTCTCACTATAAAGAAGATGGTGCCCAGGGAATGCTTCAGTGATGAATGGCTATCTTTGAAAGGCACGAACACATTGCTCCCAGTTAATGAC
The DNA here is from genome assembly GCF_019320065.1 of Cervus canadensis. Taxonomy (NCBI): domain Eukaryota; kingdom Metazoa; phylum Chordata; class Mammalia; order Artiodactyla; family Cervidae; genus Cervus; species Cervus canadensis. Next base: position 21,316,633 of record NC_057386.1, read on the forward strand.
AGCTAACTGTTGACAGGGCTCTCTTCTGATGCCGGATACACCCACGGGCAATCCCATTCATCCACTCACCACCAACCTCTCCTGCAAAATATCCATTCCCTTTTAAGACAACATTTCAGGTTATCAGAAAGATGAACTTAATGTGAAAATTACAAGTCTTTTACCTGGGAAGTCATACAAAGAAGAATAATTAAGATGTTAAACAATTTGAACTCCATAGAAATACCCCTTCCCCCCAAAATTCATGAAACCCTTTTACAGGTGAAAGGCTTAGTGACCAAGTGAAGTCACTCAGTCATGTCCGACTCTTTGCGACCCCATGAACTGTAGCCTACCACGTTCCTCCAACCATGGGATTTTCCAGACAAGAGTACTGGAGTGAGTTGCCATTTCCTTCTCCAGAGGATCCCTAGGAATCGAACCTGGGTCTCCCGCATTGTAGGCAGATGCTTTACCGTCTGAGCCACAAGGGAAGTTCTTAGTGACCAAAAGGATGAATAAATGTAGGACATGTATTGAGAGCGCAACTGAGCCTTTTATCTCTTGAGTTCTTTAAAAAATAGTTTAAAAATAAGCTCAGAAATTTGAGGTCGACCTACTAAAAGCAAAAATCTGCACCAAATGACTACTTGCTGGCCCTTTTTTAGTTCTGTGATTCTCATATATTGGCACTTACAGGCCATTTCACTCTCCTTAAAAGTTGTCAATTAAAAAAATAGTATGACTATTTTTAAAACCCTATAGAAAATTTGTAACTAAAGTGAATTCGCTTTAGTTTCTTGTCAGCTAATTTTTTAATTAACCTAATTCTTCTAAATTAAAATAAACCATATGAAGTCATTTTTCTAAAATTATTCTAGCCGTCCATATGTCTAGCAATGTACACAGATGGATAGGATCTGAAGTGTTTCTAAAATCCAGTGGAACTCCACACATCGGGGGTTACAAGGAAAGTCATCATATGATGCTCCTAGAAGAAGTGACTTCTACCAAGTCCTCTCAAGTCTCACCATCAAATTTCCCTCCTCTGGGTCCTGCTCCAATGCCAGAAATACTTTGCTCGAGGTTAACTCTTATAAATCCAAACCCCACATACTAATGTAAAATGTGCCAGATTCATGGGGCTAAGAAGTCATTGCCAGTTATACACACCTGAAATGAGTAGGTAACGGTCAATTCCATTGTAGATGATTGTGACAGACTTTAGGGAAACGGAGCACAGCCTGGCCCTAGCGCATCCTACACCCAGATGTGAAGCTCGGTCCATGAGAACACAAACCTGAGCCAAACAAATGATCCAGAACCATTCACATCCATCAGAACACAGCTTGCCACCACATGTCTGAACAAGTCTCTATGTTTCCCTTATTCGCTCTATGTTCATCATCTCTCCCTTCGTCTTTCTCTCATGTTTAGAGATGTAAGTGACTGTAGAACACTTGCGAAGGGCACTCCCTGTAAGTCTTAGCAAAGTTTTTCCATCCTGCACACAGTGAGATGGGGAAAGTCCAGAGGACTTTTTGCAAGGTCTTGTTGCCAGGGCAGACTAGCTGAGCTGTGTGCTTTAGTTGATTTTATTTTAATAGGAATGATTTTGCTTTTGTAGCTAGCTGGTTGACAGCTGGCAGAGGCTTTTTCTTACTCTCTGATTTTACAACTCACACTCCTAAAAGAGGCAGGAGGTGACAGCGTCAGAGGTCCTGAGTTAAAATCCTGGCTAACTATTGAGTTAACATGCACTGTTTATGAAACGCCTATAAGAAGCCAGACTTTGATGCTTTAAAGATGAAAGACATAATCCTTGTTTTCAAGAAGCCTGTAGTCCCCAAGGAGTATAACAAATGCAATGCAATGTGGTGAGTGAAGGAATAGGGGTGAACTCAGGCCCGGGTGGTGGCTGGACCCAGCTCAGGGCAGGCGGTTCCCAGTTCCCACCCTTCTGCTCTGGGGTAGGGATACCAAGCTGTCTGCTCCTCTGGAAGATCTTGGGATCTAGAAAAGGCATTTTCCTCAAAGAAGGAGCACCCAACTCATGCAAGAAGATTCAGATAACGATTGCGATGAAAGCAGTTAACCCTCAAACTACATCTGGAAGGCAGGAGAGCAGGCCTAGGCAGCACAAGCAATGATTTTCCAAGCAGAGGAAACAGCACAGACCAAGGCCAAAACAATTGCAAATTCCTGTGTTGATTTACATTACATGCAAATCAGCTTCCCATCTTTCACCTCTAGGAGGAAAACGGGAACAATAACTCCTGCCTGGCTACATCAAGAGTTGCTATGTGGATTAAATACAGAATATCAAAGGGCTATGTAAACTTGGAAGTCCCATTATCACCATTATGAAAGAGAAGTGTGATCCAGGGCTCCGTCAAGATTCAACTCAATGATAACCACGCTATGTGGCAGAAGGAGCCGCGCCCTGGCTTTGCCACTAACCCACAATCTGTCCTCTGCCATCCTGCCCACCCCACCCAACGGGCCTCAGTTTTCCTCATCTGTAAAATCAGTGGCTTGGACTAAGGAACACTTCTGTCCCTTCAAGATGCTGCCATTTTATTCTTAATTCTCCTTTAAATCTAGTTGCCAGTAAGCAGCACGTGGCTCTCCGCCCCCAGACTATTTCTTTATTCATTCCTAACATTTACCTTGGCAGCCAAAGCATAAGATTCATCAAGCGTGTTCGACAACCCATGGCACACTTCCTGTTTCCCTCTGTTCGCTCCGCAGGTCATAGACGCACAGCACTGAGCCTTTCCAGGGCTCAGCGAGATCAGGGCTGCTGGCCATTTAACAAAGGCTCCCTGCCTCCCAGGGGCTGAGGAAAGTCCTGGGCACAGGCTGGGGTTGTTTGGTTTTGAGGTGTGCTGGGATGAAAGGCAGCCTGGAAGTGGAAGATTCGGTCATTCATTAATTAATTATAATTGTGGGTTTGTTCTTAAGAATGATTCCTTTGAAATTACTTTCCATCCAACAGCGGCTGCGACAGAGGATCAGATATTCAGAACTGTCTCCATTTCCTCTGCACAAGTATTTTCATTCCGGGACCTGAGATTCTGCCCTGATCTGGCTCTTGCATTGTGAGTCCCTCCCATCCTTGCTTTAGAGCTGGGGTGTGTTTATTTGGGGATTGGGTAGGGGCAGGTGTGTGTCTGTGTGTTTAATGTCTACTTTTTAAAAGGAAATCTATGCCACCCCAAATCACCTTTCTGTGAACTTCAATCAGACCTTTTCCAGATAAATGGACAATGGAAAAAACCCACAGACAGACTAGAAAGACACCTGAGACTAATACCCACCTAAGGTCGTGGGCCACACCTCCAGGTTACCACTGGAAGGGAGAAACAACCTGGTATATCGATGCGACTCAAAACAACAGCCCCGTGTGTGAAGGCCCGGGGGCGCTTTGGGATTGACCAAGAGGAAACACGTGTTGCACAATGATAGGATCTTGTCGGTACAGCTGTCAGAAGAGGGAACTCCCACAGCAAAGGGCATAAAGCCATCTGGGGCAGTCTGGGGAGGCTCAGTTTTGTGGTGCCAGGGAGTGGACCAGAGCCCAGTCCTGCCCCAGACACAGATGGGACCATGAATTCCAACCAGAGCTTCAGCCAGAACCCCTCAGTTTCCCTCTATGCCACAGGAGGCGGCTGGGGCCAGCCAGGGAGCTTCCCCCGGGCTCCCAGTGTCCATGGAGGTGCCGGGGGTGTCCGCATCTCACTTTCCTTCTCCTCACCGAGCTGTCCACTCCCTGAAGGGTCTTGGAGGTCTGGAAGAGGCAGTTCTCTCCTAGGCGGAAATGGGAAGGAGATGATGCAGAACCTCAATGACCGCCTGGCCACCTACCTGGAAAAGGTGCGTGCCCTGGAGGAGGCCAACGTGAAACTAGAAAGCTGCATTCTGAAGTGGCATCAGCAAAGAGATTCAGGCAATAAGCAAGACTACTCCCAATATGAGGAAAGCATCAGCCACCTGCAGGAGCAGGTAAGATCCTGGGTAACCCTGGAACTTGAGAGGGGACTGCATTTCCAGGAGACCCATGAGAGGAGAAATCAGTAGAAAAGATAATTTCCAGGAAAATGACAAAAGGAGCTTCAAATAATCATGAAAAAAGTATTCAAGGATATTTTCTTTCTTTTCCCCAGTGGCTCAGATGGTAAAGAGTTTTTTCATTTATTTATTTATTGCTGGCCTAGGCCTTTGTTGCTGAAGTTCTGAGCTTTTCTCTAATTGTGTAGAGCGGGGGCTTCTCTCTAGTTGCGGAATGTGGGCTTCTCTTGTTGGGGAGCATGAGCTCTAGGGCATGCAGGCTTCAGTAGTTGCAGCTCCCAGGCTCCAGAACACAGGCTCAACAGTTGTGACAGGCTTAGATAGCATGTTTAATCTTCCTGGAACAGGGGTCGAACCCATGTCTCCTGCATCAGCAGGCAGATTCTTTACCACTAAGCCACCAGGGAAACCCAAGGATATTTTCTTGTGCATGTGGAGTCTCTTCAGTCACGTCCAACTCTTTGCAACCCTGTGGACTGTAGCCCACTGGACTCCTCTGTCCATGAGATTCTCTAGGCAAAAGGACTGGAATGGTTTGCCATTTCCTTCTCCAGGGCATCTTCCCAACCAGGGATCAAACCCTCATCTCTTATGTCTCTTGCGTGGGCAGGCGGGTTCTTTAGCACCAGTGCCACCTGGGAAGCCCAGGGACATTTTCTTATCATACCTTAAACATGGAGTCAGGAAAGTCTGTTTTGTGTATTTAATCTTCTGCACATGAATTATATAGAAAAAAATGGAAGGAAAGCAGGTGCTGTCTGGTACCACTTGTGATCCGACAACATAATCATAATGATCAGGGCTGGTCTTCATTCCTCATGCTCAGTGCACAAGGCACAAGAAAGCATTGACGTCTCATTACATCAGCTCCTCTCCACCACGAGGTCCTGAGGGCAGTGTGCTTACCCATCAAAAAAGGCTGAGTTGTACTGTTCTGGAGATCACACGTAAAAGCTGTCACTCCACCAGCAGATACATTTTTATGATTTCCCTGGGTGCTTCCTTTTGGGGACTGCCAGAAGTTCCGAATTCTAGCCACTCACAGTTCTGAAAATGGCATATTGCTAGGGAAAAAAATAATAAAAATGGGTCTGATTTTTAGAATCTTAGAGTTAGGATAGCTTATGGAGACTTCTTCAAAATATGAATAGCTTTTCAACCAAACATTTTAAAACCTAACCTTATGCTTTCTGCTCAGTCACTCAGTAGTGTCCAACTCTTTTTGACCCTGTGGACTATAGTCCACCAGGCTCCTCTGCCCATGGGATTTTCCAGGCAAGAATACAGGAGTGGGTTGCCATTTCCTACACCATTATACCTTCTGAGATGTCTCACAACATTGACTAGAAGTACAGGGAATCCAGTCATCTAGGTTATATTTTAAAGCTATGTAAATTCTCTTAAGTAAAGTAGTCCCAGAAAATTTCCTGTAAGATCATGATTGAACCTATCCTAGAAAGAGCATCACGGGTTTCCAATATTTCTAAGATACTATTTCTCAACACTCAGTTGTCCCTGCTTGAATCAAGATAATAGAAATCTGTCCTCATAATGAACCCTAATTATTGAATAATCAACCTAATAGCTGACTGTGTAATTGTCTTAACTATATAGGACATGGTTGTCTTTACCAAAAAAACAAGGTGACTCAACAAACCTTACCATACTGTTTTTATTAGTAAAGTTGCTCTGGTTTTAGAATGGAGAGGACAGGAGGTTTTTTGCAAATGGGAAGCTAAGAACATAACTCCCTAAAGAAATGTGAGGTTAGACCTGGTCAAATAATGTATCAACTGACAGCAGAAAGATGGAGGAAAGGGGACAGAAAAATTTATCGAGTGATTATTATATGCCAGGCATCATGTCAGGTACTGAATACACTCATCAGCATGGTCCAAGAGCTTTCTGCAATGATGGAAACATTCTATATCAACTGATTTATTTCTCATCACAACCCTGGAAAGAAATTGAAGCTCAGAGAAGTGAAGCAGCCATCCAAAGCCACCAGGAAGAGCCAGAGCTGGGATTCTAACCCAGGTCTCTTTCTAATGGCCTTGTAATTTCCACACAGCATGGTGCTGGCCAGTCTGCCTCATCAAAAATGATGCTATTTGTTAATAAAGATAATGCATTCCATTTGCACTATTAATCATGCAACACATATTTCATACCGATTATCTTGTTCTGTGAAGCAGGTGTTTTTTTTCCCCAATTTATGGTTGAGGAGACTGAAGCCAAAATTCTTTGGAACGGAATTGAGAAAAGCAAGTGGGGACAATTACAAGGAGCAGGTGGCTGGCCCACTCTCCAGGAAACCCCAGGTTCTCGGTTCTGACACTAAATAGGAAGCTCCTTCAGCTTCAAACTACATTCACTTCTGGATTTCTTACTTCAGTTGTTTTTCTCTGTGTTTGAAAGAAAACAGCTCTTTGAAGTTCAGATGGTCTATCAGACCTTCCCTGTTTGTAGGTGACAAACAGAGGCCCAAAGATGTCCCACCATGCCCAGGACTTACCCCTTCCTGGGCCTTTCAAGACTCATGAAATGTTCTGAGTAGATATAGCACTCTCCCACCCCCACTTAGTATCACCAACTCAATGGACATGAATCTGAGCAAACTCCAGGAGACAGTGAAGGACAGGAGAACCTGGCGTGCTGCAATCCATGGGGTCACAAAGAGTCGGACATGACTTAGTGATTGAACAACACCCCCACTTTAGGGATGTTAAATGTTACTCCAAAAGTCTGTGAGAAAATATTTCAGGAACTCCCTGGTACGAGTGGTTAGGACTTGAAGCTTTCGCTGCTGTGGGCCTGGGTTCAATCTCAGGTCAGGAAACTAAGACCCCACAAACCTCATGACCAAAAAGAGAAAGAAAGAAAGAAAGAAAAGAAAATGATTTCAAAAATTAATCCATTCCTTTGAAACACAGAGTTGGACGTCGTCATGCAAATATTAGGGTGCAGAATGGCTCTCAATAGTACTATATTTGGCTCGTTGGTTTACAGTCACTAGTTCTGTTCTCCTCTCCCTGGTAGATTACATACCCTGAAGCAGTGATACTACACTAATACACAAACTAGATTATTTTAAAAGAATGAACTCAGGTCCTTGGGGAGAATCCAGGTGATTAGTTACAACACAATGCAATACCTATGCCTCATATATTATTTCTCAACCCATTCTTATTCATTCATTACCGTGAAGGATGGCTCAGAAATAGTGGTTGTATCATAATACTGTATCAGGTAACCCAACGAGGAAGAAATAGTTTCGGTTTTTAAATTTCTTCTTTATCAACTCATGTACTCTGAGAATGCCAAATGCGGAAATCAGACTTTTGATGTGGGTTTTGCCATGGATAAATTATCAATTTAATTCAGAAAAACCAAATAAATTCACAGATGATTTTTTAACTATACACACTGCTTTGCATCCTTCTTATTATTTTAAATAAACTTTTCATGTGGAGTATTTTTAGATTTACATGATACAGAAACTTTCCATAAATCTCTCACCCAGCTCCCCTCATCATTAAAATCTTCCATCACCATGGCATTTGTCACAACTAACAAAGCAACATCAGTACACTTCTGTTAAATAAATTCACCTTTGTCTCAAATTTAATATCTGTATCAGAATAGAGAAAGTGACATTATTTTTTAATTGAAATAGAGTTGATTTACAACTTTGTGTTCATTTCAGCTGTGCAGCAAAATAGATCAGTTTTATATATATCTACATGTAGATGTATAGATATCCCAGGTGTTGCTAGTGGTAAAGAACCCGCCTGCCAATGCAGGAGACATAAGAGACGTGGGTTTGATCCCTGGGTTGGGAAGATACTCTGGAGGAGGGCATGGCAACCCACTCCAGTGTTCTTGCTTGGAGAATCCCATGGACAGAGGAGCCCAGTGGGCTACAGTCCATGGGGTCACAAAGAGTCGGACACGACTGAGGCAACTTCTTTTTTTTATATTCTTTTCCATTACGGTTTAATCACAGAATATTGGATATAGTTCCATCTACTATACATTCTGTATAGCACAGAATATTGTTTATCCATTCTATATGGAAGTGATGCTCTTAATGATTACTCCATGGTCTTCCAATTAGAAGTATATTATACATAAGGTACTTCATTGGAAAACTGTGGTGTTTCCAACACAGGTGGTATGTTTTATTTTCTGATTTCATGGAGAGTTCAGGGCATGGTTTCTCTGAATGTCAAGCAAAACCTCAGGGAACAGCTGAGGCTAACTGCAGGGATCCCCAGGCCATTTTGGATGGAGTTACTTTTCATCTCCCATGAGCTTAGATCATGCAAAGACTAAACAGCCTGGAGGGGAAAACATTGGTATGAAGTCCCTAAGCAGCACTGTAGAGGAAAGACAAGGAAATGTCTACAGAATCCCTTTTCAGAATCATGAAAGTCATCATGATGCCATTTGGAATCCACTAAGGGAATTAAGAAGTTGGGCATGGGCAGCCAGTCTGGTTATCTCCCATCATGAACAGCAAAGCAGACAATGCATCTCAACATTGAAATCCTTGGATTTATCCAGTGCAGACACTGGCTCTAGTTACAAAAGTGCTAGCTTTTTTAAAAGAAAATTAAACACTTTACATTTTTCTGAACTAATTTAGCTTCAACCGATTGTTTTCAGAGTGTCTACACTGTGCCCAGAAATGCTATTTTGCATTATTTTATTTAATCTCTTCTAATCTAATTCTCCTAACTCTATGGTTGTTATTATTGCCATTTTATGGATGAAGAAGCCAAGACTTGGCAGAGCTCACTCAGCAGGTGGGTGCTGGAGCAGGACCCCAGGCCCGCCTGCTCTGGGAGTTCCAGACCCAGTGCCCTGGACACCTCTGAATCCTGCTATTGTGTATTCATGACACAAAATTCCAAGTAATCAGTGGAGCTTAGAACAGGGCCAGATTTTTGAAAGATGTCTTTGTGTCGAAGTATAAGTTTGTCCTAAGAAAATCCTCTCTAATTAAAGCAATTATCTGTATAAATACAATGGGAATGTCACAGATTCTTTGGCTCCAAGTAAGTTACAGAAATTTGGAGCTAGGACCCCTAAGGTCACATGTTTTCAGGAAAAGCTCCTTATTTGTAAAGAGCGTTGTTGAAACTGAAGTCCACGGAGTTGGATAACTGACCCAAGTTCATACCAATAGTCAGTAACAGGAAATAAAAGGAAAATCTGCTGGTTCCCAGTTCAGCGCAATGCTTGGTACTTTTGACACTGAGATATCTTCCATCCAATTTTCCCCAAGACAATGACATACATTAAAATTGCGTGTCATATATTATTTCTCTGATATGTGTATTTCTATGATTACAACTACCTAGAAGTATTTACAAATCAAACATTTATATACCCAATTTCTCAGGTGGATTCTCAAAAAATCATTCTCTTTTTAAAATATATATTTATTTATTTGACTGCATGAGGTCTTAGTTACAGCACATGAGATCTTGTTCCCTGACCAGGGTATGAACCTGGGCCCCCTGCATTGGAAGCACAGAGTCCTAGCCACTGAACCACCAGGGAAGTCCCCTCTCTTTTTAAATAAAAAATATATACACATCTAGTGAAAGTCTTTCACTAGAGGCAGTTACAAAATTAAAGTTTTAACATGAAGTTTATTAATCTACTTAATTTATGATAGAGAATTGTTACAGTTAATATATTTAATTTTTGTTTTTTAATTAAGTATAGCTGATATACAATGTTTCAAGTGTACAGCACGATGATTCAATTATATATATATATATGTGTGTATATATATATATATATATATATATCCTTTTTCAGATTCTTTTCCATTATAAGTTATTACAAGAAATTGAATATAGTTCCCTATGCTATACAGTATGTGTGTGTGTGACATAGTTGCTTAATCATGTCTGACCTTTGTGATCCATGGATTGTAGCCCACCAGACTCCTCTGTCCATAGAATTCTCTAGACAAGAATGCTGGAGTGGGTTGCCACTCCTATCTCCACAGGATCTTCCTGGCCCAGGAATCAAACCTGTGTCTCCTGCATTGCAGGCAGATTCTTTACCATCTGACCCACCAGGGAAGCCCATGCTATACAGTAGCTCTTTGTTATTTATTTAATATATAGTAGTGTGTATCTGTTAATCCCAAATTCCCAACTCATCCTTCTCCCCTTTCAGTTAATATTTTAATAGCTACAACTGGGGCATTCTCATCATTGAATACTTTACAAACACATATACATAACTGTAAGTTATGCATATGGCTATGGTCATTTAGGGCAAAAAATAATTATGGTTAGTTCAGTTCAGTCACTCAGTTGTGTCTGACTCTTTGCAACCCCATGGACTGCAGCACACCAGGCCTCCCTGTCCATCACCAACTCCCAGAGCCTGCTCAAACTCATGTCTATCGCGTCAGTGATGCCATCCAACCATCTCATCCTCTGTCGTCCCCTTCTCCTCCTGCCTTCAATCTTTCCCATCATCACGGTCTTTTCAAATGAGTCAGCTCTTCGCATCAGGTGGCCAAAGTATTGGAGTTTCAGCTTCAACATCAGTCCTTCCAATGAACACCCAGGACTGATTTCCTTTAGGATTGACTGGTTGGATCTCCTTGCAGTCCAAGGGACTCTCAAGAGTCTTCTCCAACACCACAGTTCAAAAGCATCAATTCTTTGGCGCTCAGCTTTCTTTATAGTCCAACTCTCACATCCATACATGACTACTGGAAAAACCATAGCCTTATCGAAAAACAAGAAAACTCTGGAAAAACTCTGGAAAAACCATAGCCTTGTCGAAAAACAAGAAAACTCTCTTTTCTTAAAAGATACATTCTGAAGTATTTAGGGTTTGAAAGGACAAAACAAAAACAAGTCGAAAAAACCGAGTCAGACACGACTGAATGACTTTCACTTTCACTTTGTGTGAATCTTACTAGATAGTTAAAAGGTATTTTCCACAATTACTCTCCTTCCCCCGTCTATATCATTCTTTGAGCAATTGCATCAATCCTATCAAAAGTCAATATAAAAAAGACAGTGAAAGTGACTGCAGACCATACCCTTACTACAAAACCACTCTTGTGCTTTGAGCTTAGTAAGTTCTCAATAAATATTAATTGACTTGACTGCTCATTATTCCACTGCTAGAAAATAAAGCCTTATCTGCTGATAAGTCAGATTCTCAGAAACTGGGCAGAAATGCAGTTGTCCTGTGGATTTGCATGCGACTGAAGTGACTCTTGGTGTGTGCTTTACAGATAGCAGATGGCAAGGTGAACAACGCTCAGATCATCCTTCTCATTGACAACGCCAGGATGGCAGTGGATGACTTCAGCCTTAAGTAAGTTCCTTCTTCACAGTGTTGTGTTTGGGGAGGGGAGGGGACGGGGGTTGGTTTGGTTTTTGGAATTATTCTTGTTTCTGTTTCTGTTTTGCAGAAAGAAAATGTATCTCACCATTACCCACATGTAAAATCTTACTAAGTTATAATGTAAAGGCATGCTGCTGCTGCTGCTGCTGCTAAGTCACTTCAGTCACTAGGGTCCAGACAGATATTTGTTCTTGTCATAACAAGATTTGTTAAAAAATCAGATATAAAATACACTTTTTGGTATGGGGAAATTTGAATACAAATCCTTAGATGATATTAAAAACTTATTATTGATTTTTAGGTGTGATAATGTTACTATGCTTATTTAGAAAACTCTCTTTTCTTAAAAGATACATTCTGAAGTATTTAGGGTTTGAGAGGACATAATGTCTATAATTTACTTTAAAAGACAAGATAGACTATAGATGAAACAAACATGGCAAAATGTTAATAGCTGCTAAATCTAAGTGATGGACATATGGCTGTTTATTATGCCATTCTCTCTAATGAAAAAAATAAAATTGGATCACCATCATAGAAAAACCTGCATGAAATGTGAAAAGTAAGAAATTCAGCCTAAAACTAAGATGAATCCTTCCAATAACAAGTGTTCTGTTCTCTTCCTTCTAACCAAAGGTATGAAAATGAACACTCCTTCAAGAAAGACTTGGAAATTGAAGTTGAAGGTCTCCGAAAGACCTTGGATGATCTGACCATTGTCACCACAGACCTAGAACAGGAGGTTGAGGGGATGAGGAAAGAGCTCATCCTCATGAAGAAGCGTCATGAGCAGGTAGGACTCCCAGGATCCCCAGGCAACCAGCACAGCTCTTAGTCTGCACATTTCAGGTGACTCAGTCGCTCCAAAAGAAACCACCACCTGAATGCCAGCTCTATTGTCTTCAACCTAAATAATCATAAGGAACCATATACATATCTAATTTTTCCACATTCACAGCTATGCCAAATACAACAGCCAAAACACAATTCCAATTAACTATGACATCAGTCAACAATTTTGTTAATATACAATGTTTATCTAGACCTGATTATTAATATGATGTGAGAAAAATAAATGTTTAGGATCGAACTTCTTTCATTAACCCAATGTGCAGCAAGTTGGAGAACGACAGAATAGACTCTGCCACTGGTCCAGATTATATTCAATACAGTTATATTCTATAGTAACTACATAGTTACAGTCACTAGTTATATTTGATATAACTATTGGCCAAAATTGCAGCTCAATTGCCAAAATCATTTAACTGACTTTAAAAGTTAGCATCCATTTAAAATCCCTGAGACTCTGATGAAAAGATAAAAAACAATCCCCATTTTAGGCAAACAAAACTGCTTATCAAGGAAACTCACCTTCTGCACAGCTGGTGAGACGTGATGGTTAATGAAACCTATCCTGTGGTTTCTTGGTTTCATGATACCTCATGGGTCTCTTGCCTACAGAGTCATAATACATTGACAAGATTTTGAAAGTCTCTACACCATTTAGCTTTGGGTTACTGAACTGCTTCCCCAAAGCTTTGGCCTATAACCTGAAATGTTCAAGTGTTTCACTGTGTCAGCATTTCACTCATGAACATTTGTTGAAGAGTACTTTATACTGTATGTAAGCAAAATTCCTTGTAAAATGTTTTCAACCAGGGCTTAAGTCAGTAATCACAGGGGCCATTTGATTACCTGTCTGGTGCTATTCTTTACTTCATAAAATTATAAAAGAGGGACTTCCCTGCAAGTCCATTGACTAAGACTCCTCATTTTTTCCACTGCAGGGGCCCTGGGTCCAATTCCTGTTCAAGGAATTAAGATCCCACATGCAGTGTGGTGTGGCCAAAAATATATATATATATACATATATATGTATACACACACATAAGCAAGGGGGAAAAAAACATATGTTTTGTCAACAACAAATAAAAACTGAGAAACCAAACCAAGCCAATGAAGAAGTGGCAAACACATAAGCTGAATTTTTAAGAGATCTGTGTGCTGCTGCCCATCAACACACTTCTGGCCTTCTGATTGTCAAACTGATTCCTTTTCTCTCTCTGTGGTTAAACAGGAAATAGAGGAAAACCGTGTGCCAAATGACTTCAAGGTCAACGTGAAGGTGGATACAACCCCAGGAGAAGACCTGATTAAGGTCCTGGAGGATATGAGGCAGGAATATGAGTTTATAATTAAAAAGAAGCATCAAGACTTGGACACTTGGTACAAAGAGCAGGTAAAAGAAAGATGCCCAAACTTGCCAAAGTTTCCACTTACAAGTGGTCCCAATGCCAACGCCTCTCTTCTGGGCTTGGTCTCACAGTCAGCAGCCGTGGCCCAGGAGGCAGCCAGTCCAAAAGGTGTGCAGAGCAGCCAAAGTGACCTTCATGAACTGAAGCGCACTTTCCAGGCCCTGGAGATTGATCTGCAGGCACAGTGCAACAAGGTGAGTTTGAGCTGGAAAAATCTCAGGTCAGGTACCACATCCTCCACAAAACCTTCTCTCCGAGGCCCGTCTCTCCAACTCCCTTGGGGCACTTCTCCATCCAAACTCCCACTTTCCATCCAAATTGTCTGCAATGAGGATGATAAGAGTTATCATTTATTGAGGAGTCAATGCTGTGCCACATTCATCATATTCAATGTCATCAATCCTCATATTAACCTTTCCAGATAAGGCTGGTGTCCCCATTTTGGAGATAAGGAAACCAAAGCCCCAAACAGTTTAGTGAATTGACCAGGGTCACACAGTTAATAAGTGGCCAATGGTGAAGCCACATGGTGGTTTGGGGCGGGGGGCAGTTCTACACTCTCAAAACCTCTATCAGTGCTCTCCCCCTTACAACCATGCCGCCCCCTTCCAGTTTCAAGAAAGAGAAATTCTGGTGCCAACATGAGCAAGTGGCAAATCCAGGCTTGGCTGACTCCAAAGTACGGCTCTATTACTGTTATGTGTCTTATACAGTGAACAGCCTTATACCCAGTGAGCAGTAAGTTCTTGTGTCTAAGTCATTCCTTTGATCATCATGGTTTTCAGTAAAAATGCTTTTAGGAGTGTTATAGGCACTTAAAATTCATTAAATAAAATCCATCATTAAATTTCCTTCTTAGCCTATCTGAATATTCTAATCATGCATCAATACCATTCCCCAGTGCTTCTCTGCTCTCAGTCTTGAGGAGAAATAATTAGTTCATTTTGTTGCAGGTGCACCTGGTAAATTACTGTTACATTTTAGGAATCAGTGACGATGGACAGACATTTAAAATGTACACAGTTAAGGTGATGATAATGAACACAGAAATAATTACAGTATTTTATATTATTTAAATACAAATAAATTAACATATTTAAAACTTATCTAAATAGTTTTGTAGCTTTCAGAACATTTTAGCATTAGAAATTTCACGACAACCCTGCAAGGTCAGCTTGACATTTATATTCAGTTTCAAGCTTTCTACTACCTGACACTATTCTAAGTAACAGGATTTGATAACAAAGGAGTTTGTATACAACTGTAGATGATAGACAATAAAGGCACAAATCACCAAAATTAATAATATGCCAGATGGAGGAAAATGCTGCAAAGAAATGAAACATGAGGGAGAAGTTAGGTTTGCCAGGAGAAGAGCTGTCATTTTAAAACCAGGTGGTAGGGAGAGGCTTTACTGTTAAGGTAAGAGTTGAGCAAAACCCTCAAAGTGATACGAAGATACATTACATGGTTATGGGGAGGGAGCTCCAGGTGGAGGGAATAGCAAATGCACAAGCTCTGAGGCGTGGGTGTGTCGGACAGGTTGGAGGAACAGCCGGGAAGCCAACATGGATGCAGTGAGTCAACAGAAGGAAGAAGAAAGGGGAGAAGAGGCGACCCTAGGGTTAACAGTGGCACCAGATTCCCCTTGGTCAAGGGGAGTTTGAAACAGAGGGTAGAGACAACTCTTTGAGGAGCTCTGCAGTAAGCAAAGGCGAGCAGAGGAATTGGCTGATCACTGAAGGTAGTTACGGTCTCAAGAGAACAAATTTTAAGGTGGAAGAAATTCTGTGTGAAAGCTGGTGGGAATAATCTAGGAGGGAGGAAAACATTCATGTTGCAAGACGGTGGGTAATTGCTGAAATAACCGTGGCACAGACAGGGACGGTTATTCCCCTCATAACAGGAGGGGAATGAGTGTCGACACAGACTCATGTCTGTGGGTGGAAGCTGGCAGAGCTGGTGGGAGCCCTCCCCTGAGGGCTTTCATATCCTCAGCGACAAAGGAAGCAAGATCATGGGCTAAGAGAAAGGACAGGGAGAAGGGCAGTTTGCAGACAGAGGAGAAGGAACAAAATATCTCTTTGGGAGAACAAGAAAGTGACGAGACCAGGGACATGTAGGGTAATAGCCAGGCAGCATAAAGGACCCCCTGGAAGTTAGCAGCCCTGATGAAGTGCAGGGTGCTTTATTAGCTATGAATGTCTCTTTAAGGTTAAAGTTATGTGTGCTAGAAAAGTAGGTGGTAAATCCAAACAGAACAGGGACTTGAACTCAGTTCTCTGCTTCCTTCATTTTGCAGCTTTCAGAATTTCCTCAAAACTGACAATGTGTTACCAGATTCACCAAATTGAAATGGAAGACACGCAGTGAGATTTGAATTTCAGATGAACAAGTGCTTTTTTTTTTTCAGTATAAGTAAGTCCTTGTGCAATATTGAGGGAATATTTGGAACACATTTATACTAAAAAAAAAAAATTACTGACTGCTCATCTGAAATTCATACTTAATCAGGTGCCCTCTATTTTATCTGGCACCCTTACTTGAGATCCTTCTCTGAAGATACAAAAAGATAGCAGTCTTGGCTGCTATTTCCTTCTAAGAGCTTTCAGTCTGGCCAGAGACAAAATGTAAGCAGAAGTAGGTAAGGAACAGATCAGGGCAAGGTGGGGTATGCTCACTCCCAAACAAGCTACATCAAGAATAAATACTACAGGAGTGCAGCTAAGTTGCATAGAACTCCCTGACACAAAGCCTTTATGCCCAGAAAAATGAGATTCAGAAAGCCCTGACTCCTCATTGCCTGGCTCCAAACCTAAAAGTCAGCCTGCTCCTCCTTACTCATCCCCAACTCCACCAAGATACCCAGCAGAGTAGTTGGTATATTCTCACTACTCAGCAAGCATGCATGCTCTGCTGTGTCCAGCTCTTTGTGAGCCCATGGATTGTAGCCCGCCAGGCTCCTCTGTCCATGGAATTTTTCAGGCAAGAATACTGGAGTGGGTTGCCATTTCCTCTTCCAGGAGATCTTCTCCACCCAGAGACCAAACCCACATCTTTTGAGTCTCCTGCATTGGCAGGTGGATTCTTTACCATTGTGCCACCAGAGAAGCCCAACTCAGCAGGTTATTAAATCAAGCCATCAATCAGTAGATGAAAGAAATCTCATTCCTCTTTCAGAAATCTGCTTTAGAAAACATGTTATCGGAGACCCAGTCTCGGTACACCTACCAGCTCCAGGACATGCAACGGATCATCTCCCACTATGAGGAGGAACTGACACAGCTACGCCATGACCTGGAGCGTCAGAACAACGAATATAAGGTCCTCCTGGGCATCAAAACCCACCTAGAGAAGGAAATCGCCACCTACCGCCAGCTCTTGGAGGGAGAGAATGGAGGGTAAGGCAAAGATTGGCAGGGGAGGACAATGAAAAGTGTATCCACCCTTGTGTGCATTTATGTACCTTATGGTCCTGTTAGCCGTCATCCGTGTAGAGAAAGAAAGGTTTATGGTGAATTTCTTCTGTAGCTACTTAGATCAGGCTGTATTCTGTTAAGAAGGAAGTGTGAATTCATCAACTGTTATTCCCAGGACACTAAGATTTGAAGTCAACAGTTTCACTTAATATTTTATATCTTTAGAAACAATGAAGAAAGTTTGGCTACAGTGTTTCCCAATAAGAATGCACCCAATTTTGGCTCAAAAAAGAAAAAATGATTGAGGAATCTAACAGCAGGAAAAGACTCATAAGAGATTGAGATGTCCAGATTTTTTATCTGGAATCTCTGACTATTTTTGGTATAGCTGTTCACAAAAGGGCACATATGTTCTATGACCCAAGGGAAAGAGTTAGAATTTTTTTAGTACATAAATAAAATGTTATTGGACCAAACTCAAAACAGTCTGAAAAGCCCAGGGGTTTCACACTTCAGATGCAGACCCTGGAAAGGATCCCAGTGGAGGCAAAGCCTGCAGCTGGCTGAAAGGATGGAGGTGACTCAGCAGATTTCTCCCCCCAGGGATAGTGGGAGGCAGTACTCATTGCCTCTTGGGTCCAGGAGGGTTCTCCCATGAACTCCTGACCTTGAAACTACAGAACTCAATTATCCTCATTAAAGAGCTATGAATGTACCAGCAGACAAAGGAAGTTAGTTCATCTTGAGAAGTTTTTATGATCGTTGCTAATACTAAAATGAGCCTTTATCACTTTTATAGGACAAAGGAAGAATCTAAGTCAAACGTCAAAGGTAAAAACTACTGTTTCATTGTTTGAATCTCCTTTTTTTTTTTAATGAATCAACACATTTATCCATCCTTCAGTAATCATACCCTCTAGTGTACTACTGAATGTTCTTTGCTCAGTTTTTACTTTACTGCCAAATGGCCAGGAATATTGAATCAACTTAAATTAGATACGGCAGAACCAAGTGAGCTCTCAATATTGTCCTAAACTATATATATATATACATATATATATGAGCTCTTTGCCAGCAGTAAAGTAGATAAAAATAATCAGTGATATTATTATATCTCTATTAAATTATGGACTCAATGGACATAAACCTGAAAAAACTTTAGGAGGTAATGAAGGACAGGGGAGCCTGGCGCATTGCAGTCCATGGGGTTGCAAAGAGTCAGACACAACTTAATGACTGAACAACAATTAAGTTATGGAGTCTGCTGGCCAAAATCCTAGGAAATTAAGAAAAACATGATGTCACATTATTTCCCAAACTACATTCTGTTGAACACTAGCATCCCATGAGATTTTAACTGTGTATTATGAAAAGATGTGTTCTGTGGCCCAGTATGGCTGGGAATACTATGTACCACTATCCTCTTGGTGAAGAATCAGGCTATGTTTCAGTATTGAAGGTGGAACAAATACTGCTGCAGGGAAGAAAAAGAAAGAAACCACAACAAAATTTATTTTGTTTAGCAGAGTGTTCTCAAACACCTTTGACCGGGGGACCCTGTTTTCTCAGATTACATTTAACATCTCACAGAAAAGTTTAAGAAGTCACAGTCTGGGACAGGTGGTACTTTCTGATTAGTTTGTGATAAAATGTTCTAAGGCATTAAAGGTTCAGGGACTGAGAGTCCAAGTAACCATCAGAGAACAGCTGGCCTCGTTGCCATCCCTCTGCAAGATCCCAACACATGGTCCTTCAGCCTCTCTTTGGTCATGTCCAGGGACAGGGAACCCATTACTGGAGCGGGTGGACAATCTACTATTGGAGAGTCTTGACTTTAACAAAGTTCTCCCTGGATCTCTATTACTGGCTTCAATTCTTCCCTCTGGTCTAGAATCGGTGTATTGATGCATCAACAAAGCACTTATTCAAATAAATCTTATCTTTGAAAACAGTGACCATGATAAACATTCCTGGCTTCTCACAATCTTTCATATGGCATACTCTCTAGATCTTAAAATGAGGTCCCTAGAATGGCATTTAAGGCTCTGTAAGTTCATAGAGTCTATGATGCAAGTGCTCAAAGCCCATATAAGCAGAAAGGACCCCTCCAGCACTTGTGGTCAAATACTAGATTCTGTATCAGGAACACTTGAGGTGAAGGTTTTGACCTCTAGAAAGTGACACTGTTCAGATACCCTCATTTCCTAGAAGGTGGGAGGAAAATCTTCCTTGGTAAGATCTCTTTTCACTCGATTAGAGCCCACCATATTGCTTAGTGATCATTTTGGAAAGCACAGAGAGCCTTTGGGTGCTGAGAACAGGGACCTGGAAAGGAGCGTAGTTCAGATGGTGGGAAGAGCATGGCAGTGACCTCTTTGTTGCTTTTTTTTAAATCTGCAGCTCCAAAGATCAAGGCCATCACACAGGAGAGCGTCAATGGAAGAATAATTCTTTCTCAAGTGAATGAGATCTGAAAGTACAAGTGAGGCCAATAAAAATTTCTGCCTGTTGTAAAAACTATTTCCCCTCAATGGAAAGTCCTTGCCCAGGTGAATTCTAAGAGGTTTCCTTGGAGTTAACAAACTCAGAAACTTTTTTTCTCTGTAACAATCTCACCATAACAATCTTCATATATTGCTGCACTTTTTCAATCAAAGTATGAGTTCATGAGCTTAAAGCTCTATTTTACTACTACAGTTGTCAGATTCCCATCATTGTACATGTTTTATAGCCAATAAAACTCCACACCAGCTGCATCATGTCCTTTTTTTAAAAAATATCATAAGGCAAGACAAGACTTCAAGATAAGGTCAGTCTTGTCTTGACAAGACCTCTTTATCCTAAAAATGGATCCTCAGGGCATTGTCCATGAAAGAGCGACAGGGACCTTAATGCTCTGAAGGTGTTTGCAGCAAACACTGGGCAGAATTGTTACCTGCAGCCATGCAACTAGGGACAAGATGTGGTTCACAAGGCTCTCCAAGATCTCTAGACTTCTTCCAGCAGGAAAGTTGGGGTGGGGCAGGGATAGAGAAAGGAATGCGCAGGAAGGCCTCACTGAGATGACCAAAAACTATTCTATCTCACAGATGAATAAATGAACAACTTCAGTGCCTAAAAGAGAGTTAAAACTAGAAAAGGAAATTCAGGGGGGAAAATCCTCATTACAGATAGATACTGAGACCCTAAAAGGGGAAACAACTCATCCAAAATCTGAGTTGCAAACATTAGGATCCAGAATATTATGTTGAGGTGTCGTAAAGACTAAAGAAGACAGACTAGGCACCTCTACCCCTGAAGAAGATGTCTTTTTCTCAGATTTTAGCTGTGTGAGCTGCTACTCCAAGGCTGGTACAGAGGAGCAACACTGGAGAAAAGGAAGACAGAAACCCACATATTCACTAAGACATCATCAGAAGGCCATACATGAAACAATAGGATATTAACAATTCAATGGACCATGGGCATGGGCTTTACCATCTGAGCTACCCGGGAAGCCTTCCCTGGAAACTCAGCTGGTAAAGAATCAGCCTGCAATGGAGGAGACCTGGGTTCGATCCCTGGCTTGGGAAGATCCCCTGGAGGGGGGCATGGCAACCTACTCCAGTATTCTTGCCTAGAGACTCCCCATGGACAGAAGAGCCTGGTGGGTACAGTTCATGTGGTCACAGAGAGTCAGACATGACTGAGTGACTAAGCACAGCACTATACAGGCATGGGCTAGTCAAACTCTCCCACTTTACAGGCAAATAAACTGAGACCCAGACAATAAAGGCATGGACCCAAACACTCACTGGATTATTGCAGTTGGATCTAGATCTAAGCCTCTAGACTCCATGTCCAGTTGTTAACCTAAAAGTACATTTAGTTCCATGTTCGTCTAACACATTGGCAATGCCCTGAATACTTTTTGTCTCTATGTTTGAATACTCCCTTGGAAAGGAGTGCTTTTGATATTTTTCTGACCTGGGCATGTGTTAAAACTGGATTAGTCTTCCCTTTAAGGCAATAATTGGTATTTTCTGATTCTCAATACCCAAAGAATAGAAAATCAACCCTTAACAATTTGAAATTAGGCAAAAGGAATCCAGGATACTCACATGATTGCAAAAATGTATCATTGGTTTAAATGAAATATGTTAATTCCCTGGGGTAAAACTATAAATTTATCTTTACTGTGTGATTACTTCCAAGAATTTCAAAAATAACCAATTTATAAAATCATCAATGAATTTTTGTGTAATACTTCTCTGTGTAAATTTTGATGATTTGGGGGGGTGCAAGAAAAGATCCTGTATTAGCCCTCTTTTTCTATTTCATTTTACTAGGAGAAGTTCTTCATGTTAACAGTGTACTATAGTCTCAAGGAATATCTTAAAATTAATTTTTTCTCTACTTTAGCAATTCACTCTGCTATTTTAGACATTATCTCTTTTTTTAAATCTAGATATTAGACATAAAATATACTTATCTTCTCAAGGTGAAATTTAGCAGTGCTAGCAAAATCTTTTGAAGAAATATTTAAAAAGCAACATGACAAGCTGAAGGTAAAGTTTTAATACTAGCCCCAGAAAATAATCCACTAACCTTGCATTTACTGTTATCATTTACATAAGACTTGGCAGTCATAAATCAAAACATAAGAATAATTTTTCAGGACTTCCCTGGTGGTCCAGTGGTTAAGAATCCTCCTTGCAAGGCAGGAGACACAGGTTCGATCCCTGTCAGAGAACTAAGATCCCATGTGCTGCTGAGCAACTAAGCCCGCACGGCACAACTACTAAAGCCCGCGTGCTCTGCAACTGCTGACCCTGCAAGCCACCACTAAAGTCCACACACCCCAATGAAAGATTGCACATGATGCAAAAAAAATTCCACCTGCTGCAACTAAGATCCAACACAGCCAAACAAATAAATATTTTCTAATTAAAAAAAAAAAGGATAATTTTCAGTCAAGCAGCTAAAATACTCCCAAAGTATTCATTTTCTCTGTACCAGTTAAGGTGAACCAACTCATCCTGGTTTGCTCAGGAAAGCCCTTAGTCCCAGGCAAACTGGAGTGCTTGGCCAGCCTATTGATAAAGAATTGCTCTTACCTT
Source organism: Cervus canadensis (assembly GCF_019320065.1). NCBI lineage: Eukaryota > Metazoa > Chordata > Mammalia > Artiodactyla > Cervidae > Cervus > Cervus canadensis. The sequence goes on from NC_057386.1 coordinate 21,338,848, forward strand.
ACTCTATTCAGGCTGCTGTAACAGAATACCACAGATTGAGTGGCTTGCAAAAACAACAGAAATTTACTCCTCACAGCTCTGGACACTGGGATGGCCAAGGCCAAGGCACCAGCAGGGTTGCATTCTGGGGGGGGTTCACTCCCTGGTTCGTAGCCTGTACCCTCCCATGATGGAAGGGACTTGGGAGCTCTGTGGAGTGTCTAAGAGTGTTAATCCCATTCACAGAGCCTCCACCCTCATGAACTAAATGCCTCCCAAAGACCTCACCTTCTAAAACCATCACCTTTGGGAGGTAAGATTTCAACATATAAATTTTCAGACAAGTGGAGAGGAATTAAACCATTTTCCTGAGTAAAGAGACAATTGCACAAGTTCAGACTCTAGGCAACATCGAATAACCTCTCTCACACATCTGAGTAAGTCCAAAAATATTTCAAAATACCCATGATTATTGTATTCCAAAATACAAACTGATTAGTGCCTGTAGGTTCAGGCAAGTTGCCGACTGAGAAGTTTTCATTTGTATTTGGTTTTGACCCACACACACCCAATCCACATAAAGGAGTTGGTAACAAATTCTATTGTTTCCATTACAGGAACACTTCAAGTAAATAACAGCTATTCCATTACCCAAAATGTAATTAAAGAAATACTTGGCTAATCCAGAGATGTATCATGTATCAAGTATTATTTTGGACTATTTATGTCAACATATTTTCCAATCGTACCATAATAACATGGTTGAGTGGATAGATCCATTAATATTTTTCAGTCCAGTCAAATGCATGCCTTGACTAAAAGCTCATTTTCCCATTAATGCTTTTTATATACCTACCCTGTTAATGATGTGTGAAATTGGAAACTAAACTTCATAAAAATTCATCATTAAGGAATGTAGCAATTTTATGTCGGTAGAAAGGTCATAAAGCTGAGAGAAAAACAAGAAGATGAATCACAAATTATGGTGGGAAAAGCTAGGTAAGAGAAAGGGACCTGAGAAAGTTACTTTAGCACAGAGGTTCTCAAACTTGGCTGCACCTTAGGATAAACTGTGGAGATTAAAAAATTCTAATGCCCAGACAACTTATAGATCAGTTAAATCAAGTTTTTTGGAGGTTAGAATACAGGCATCCATATATTTTAAAGATTCCCAGGTAATTACAATGTACAATCAAGTTTGAGAACTTGTGGCTTTAGTAGCTTCAAGTGCTTTTGTATTTGTTTGTCTGTTTCCCATATTTCTAATTTTTTAATACTCTCATGTGAATTAATTACTTGTTCAGTTCAGTTCAGTCGCTCAGTCAACCACATGGACTGCAGCACGCAAGGCTTCCCTGGCCATCACCCACTCCCAGAGCTTGCTCAAATTCATGTCCATCGAGTCGGTGATGCCATCCAACCATCTCATCCTCCATCATCCACTTCTGCCTTCAATCTTTCCCAGCATCAGGGTTTTTTCCAATGAGTCAGTTCTTCACATCAGGTAGCCAAAGTATTGGAGCTTCAACTTCAGCATCAGTCCTTCCAATGAATATTCAGAACTGATTTCCTTTAGGAAGGACTTGTTGAATCTCCTTGCAGTCCAAGGGACTCTCAAGAGTCTTCTGCAATACCACAGTTCAAAAGCATCAATTCTTCGGCGCTCAGCTTTCTTTATAGTCCAACTCTCACATCCATACGTGACTACTGGAAAAACCATAGCTTTGACTAGACAGACCTTTGTTGGCAAAGTAATATCTCTGCTTGTTAATATGCTGTCTAGGTTGGTCATAGCTTTTCTTCTAAGAAGCAAGCATCTTTTAATTTCATTAATCACTGCAGTCACCATCTGAAGTGATTTTGGAGCCCAAGAAAATAAAGTCTCTCAGTGTTTCCATTGTTTCCTCATCTATTTGCCATGAAGTGATGGGACCGGATGCCACAATCTACATTTTTTGAATGTTGAGTTTTAAGCCAGCTTTTTCAACCTCCTCCTCCACTTTCATCAAGAGGCTCTTTAGTTCCTCTTTGCTTTCTGCCATAGGATGGTATGATCTGCATATCTGAGGTTGATATTTCTCCCAGCAATCTTGATTCCAACTTGTGCTTCAATCAGCCTGGGATTTCTCATGATGTACTCTGCATATAAGTTAAATAAGTAGGGTGACAATATACATCCTTGATATACTCCTTTCCCAATTTGGAACCAGTCTGTTGTTCCATGTCTGATTCTAACTGTTGTTTCTGGACCTGCATACAGATTTCTCAGGAGGTGGGTAAGGTGGTCTGGTATTCCCATCTTTTTCAGAATTTTCCACAGTTTGTTGTGATCTACACAGTCAAAGGCTTTAGCATAGTCAATGAAACAGAAGTAGATGTTTTTATGGAATTCTCTTGCTATTTCTATGATCCAGTGGATGTTGACAATTTGATCTCTGATTTCTCTGCCTTTTCCAAATGCAGCTTGAACATCTGGAAGTTCTCAGATCACCTACTGTTGAAGCCTAGCTTGGAGAATTTTGAGCATTACTTTGCTAGCATGTGAGATGAGTGCAATTGTGTGGTAGTTTGAACATTCTTTGGTATTGCCCTTTCTTTGGGATTAGAATGAAAACTGACCTTTTCCAGTCCTGTGGCCTCTGCTGAGTTTTCCAAATTTGCTGGCATATAGAGTGCAGCACTTTCACAGCATCATCTTTTAGGATTTGAAATAGCTCAGCTGGAATTCTATCACCTCCACTAGCTTTGTTGTAATGATGCTTCCTAAGGCCCACTTGACTTCACACTCCAGGATGTCTGGTTCTAGGTGAGTGATCACACCATCATGGTTATCTGGGTCATTAAGATCTCTTTTGTATAGTTCTTCTGTGTATTCCTGCCACCTCTTCTTAATATCTTTTGCTTCTGTTAGGTCCATACCATTTCTGTCCTTTATTGTGCCCATCTTTGCATGAAATGTTCCCTTGGTATCTCTAATTTTCTTGAAGAGATCTCTAGTCTCTCCCATTCTATTGTTTTCCTCTATTTCTTTGCACTGATCACTTAGGAAGGCTTTCTTATCTCTTCTTGCTATTTTTTGGAAATCTGCATTCAGATGGATATATCTTTCCTTTTCAGGTGCCTAATCAAATATTTTCCCAAATCTCCTATAATGAATTCTATGATGAAAATTTGCCATGTTATTTTAGCCTCTTCATTTCTTTTACCTCTTAGATTTTTGTCAGAGCAAAGTAAAATATTAACATATGCAGATAAGAGGCTCCTTAGGCAAAACATCTCTAAGCCAAGCAACGAAAAGGTTTAGTATTGGGAACACCTAAGTCAATTTTTCCTTAAAGAAATATCAGATTGTTTTAGTATTTCCCACATGTACATTTTTTTATTTCTCTAACACTTACTTAGACATCATGCATAAGTTCAAATAAAAAAATAGTAGTTTTAGAAGAAAACATAGCAATTTTGAATCCACTTGTTTAAGAGATGAGGAAGGTAAAGTCTAGAAAGGTTAGCCAAGCCCTCCTGGGATTCAAATCTCATTCCTACCTACATATAGCACCTCTGACATATGGAAATATCAGAACTGAAGAAAGCATCACATAATTTTTAACACTCGTTGTTGTTCAGTCACTAAGTCGTGTCTGACTCTTTGTGACCACAAACTCATAGCAAATTAAAAATAACAATTCTAAACATGAACTATTGAAAAGTCAAGATAATTAAGGTATTAACTCTTAAGCTGAAACAATTTGTAAAAATGCCAGTAACTGCAAGAAAAAAGTAAGCCTAAGATAGGTACTAGAGATTGAATATTTTTATTTTCTCTATATATGGTCTTAAATAAATTCTTTTACATAGACTATATGTAACATGGACATTTTTTAAAGCTTATATTGTGCCAGATGATATAGCATGCCATTTCTCCAGGGAAAAAAGTAATGTAATTCCAAAATTACATTTTATGGACATCAAGTAATATCGTATTATGGTTACATATACACCTATCTAGCCTTTCACTTTAGAAACTGGATACTAAATAATGGTAGTTTTTTCTGATTATGCAGTAGATACTGGTGGCCCCAATGAATCCATGCCACCACCATCAATACCCTACCCCACACAGGCCCTGCCCCGGGATTCATGCCTTTCTGTAATTTCTCCCATATTTACTTTGTCCTGGGCCATGACTTGATTTGACCAACAGAACATCAGCAAGCATGACGAAGCAGAGGTTTGATAAATGCTTACACATTAGCCTTACCCCTTGGACTGCTCTTTCGAGAAAGCCAGCTACCATGTAAGAAGTTCATTTACCCTGAAACTATCACACTGAATAAGTCTAAGCTAGCCTCCTGGAGCGGAGAAGGCAATGGCACCCCACTCCAGTACTCTTGCCTGGAAAATCCCATGGACAGAGGAGCCTGGGAGGCTGCAGTCCATGGGGTCGCGAAGAGTCGGACACGACTGAGCGACTTCACTTTCACTTTTCATTTTCATGCATTGGAGAAGGAAATGGCAACCCACTCCAGTGTTCTTGCCTGGAGAATCCCAGGGACCCTAATGGGCTGCCATCTATGGGGTTGCACAGAGTCGGACACGACTGAAGCGACTTAGCAGCAGCAGCCGCAGCAGCCTCCTGGAGAGGCCACATGAAGGAAAACTGAAGAAACCAATCAAAAGCCATAACTGAAGCCCCAGACCTATAACTCAGATCAAGCCATTCCAGCTAGTTCTCAGCCATTCAAGCCAACCCAGCTGAGGGCCCAGATACCATAGAGCAAAGATAAGTCATTTTAGTATGCTAAATCTGAAACTGTGACCCATAGAATTATGAAAAGATAGAACAGCTGTTGTTTAAAGCCAGTATATGTTGGGGTAGTTTTTCATGCAGCAGTGGACAAACAAAACAGAGTATTTAAAATAGAAGAGTCTATTATTTTCTCAGTAACATAGCTGACTTAAAGCTAGTCCATTAACAATGTTATGTGGCAGCCTGGATGGAAGGGGAGTTTGGGGAAAAATGGATACACGTATATGAATGGCTGAATCCGTGTTCTATCTACCTGAAACTATCATAGCACCGTTAATCAGCTATCCTCCAATACACAACAAAAAGTTTAATACAAATAAATAAATGAAACTGGTCTATTAGCATCCCATCCAACTTTCTACAAAGCTTTTTAATCAGTTTAACATTGAAATGGATCTCTACAGAAGTCCTGGTCCAATAACCATAGGTGAAGCACCAGAGCTTTCAAAAAAAAGCCAAAGTCTTCACTCTGCAAAGATGGGACAGAGTAAAGCTAACGCTCAAGTATCTTCACAGCTTCCCTCTGCGTCTCTTCACAAATGGGGGACCAAGCAATGTAAGTCCAACCCAAAAAGGAGCATGTCAGGATGCCCAAGTAAATTCTTTTCCATCATATCTTTGAGTTTCAGTTCCTTTAACTCTGTGTTTATGTTCCTCATTCCAGAGACATTAACAACGTCTCTCTAAATACTTATGATTACAATAAGTATGACACAGATCAAGAGTTTCACTGAAAGGTGACCTGTTTTCAGTGTAGGTAAGCAAAGTCCTGCTTCACCGACAACTATTAAGGCCTGCACAGAATAAGATGATCACGATCATCAAGTTGTTATAATGTTTAAGTTTTTAAATCATTAAGACCCTAGAATATTGTCCATTCATTCTAGGCATGTTTTTTTCACAATGCTGAACATTAAATATTATACTCATACATGGCCTTTAATCACTAAATACTTTTAAGATTTTTGGTGGATAGATAGATAGATACCCTGAAGTGTTTTGTTGGTTATTTGTGTATCATAGCAACATTGGTTCTCCAACTTCCTAGATGCCTGGGATCATTCCTGTGTGTGACTCACTCTGCATCTCACTTACTCTATTACAGCATCTACTTGTCACCATCTTCCTGAAGAGGATTAGAGGGTTTCTAAAATATATTTGCAGTGAGGTCATGCAAAAAAGGAAAAGAAGACAGTCTCTGACATACTTCACAATCTGATGACCTAACCATACTTACAATTTTTACGAAAGAAGTTTATATGTGTGTTTGTGTTAGTCATACCAGTACATGGGCTATCCTACTCACCATAAGTTCTCTTTGAAATTTAAATTACGAGCCATTTAAAAAACTTAGTCACTAAGTTATATCCAACTCTTTTGTGACCCCATAGACTGTACCTGCCAGCTTCCTCTCTCCATGGGACTTTCCAGGCAAAAATACAGGAATGGATTGCCATTTCCTCCTCCAGGGGAATCTTCCTGATCCAAGGATTGAACTGGCAGGCAAATTCTTTACCACTGAGCCACCAAGATTAAAAACTACAAGTCGCTTTATGCTAATTTTTAAAGTATGCATGCCCAACACTCATATATGTGATATACATACAAACATATATTTTAAAAAATTTTAACAGTAACAACTCTTCTTGACTGAGTTTTGCACCCATAGCCTCATTTAACTCTTATCACAACCCTGTAAGGTATTATTATCCTCATTTTAGAGTTGAGGAAACTGGGACTCAAATGGAGTGAACTTGTTGACCTGTGATCACATAGCTAAAAATGATGACACCATCATTGGTACCCAGGATTCTTTCTACCATGTTGCACAAAGTCAAAAATTATTGCTAAAGAGCTATGTAAAATCTAGACAGAGGCAACATGCTTTGATGAACTCTTGCTGATGGTTTTTATCTAAGGTGAGGGTCCAGGGATAAGAAATCTGAATGGGCATGGTACTAAAATAATACACAGGAGTTAGAAATACTCAGGACTAGGCAGGAACAGTTTTTGACCTGAGAACTCCCTTCCTATTACCCAAATCTTGAAGCATTCACTCCTCTGTGCACTAGAGGTATTCTCTTAACTTGCCTAAAACCCTACTAGTCAACACCAGAGAGAAGCTTAGCAAGTTCCAAAAGCAGAGAACCTCACCCCCTAGTCTGACCTTATACTCACTCTTACTTTCTACCAAAAATATCTCTCTCCATATTTTCAGAGAATGAGAAAAAAAGAGAAGGATAAAGAGAAGATGGTCATGATGGCTGGGCCATAGTCAGAATATGTTCAAGAGTCATCTGTTGGAAATATTTTATCCAGAGACCCATCACAAAAATATGCTGTAAGGATTTTCAACACTCTAGGAAGTAGTAGTTTGGGAGTCAATATCTAATCCCAAGTTTTACACATATATATATAACATATATAACAATGATGTATTATATACATATATTGTATTATATATGCATGTATATGTATTATACATATGCATATATATGTATATACAATATATATGTATAATATGTATTTTGTGTATATATATATATATATATCAGTGCCTCTTAAATCTTAATGTTCATACCTATAACATGGGACTCATTACAGATGCAGATCTGCGTTTCTAGCAGGTCTGGGTTAGGGGCCTAAGATTCTGCATTTTCACAAGCTCCCAGATGATGCTGAGGCTGCTGACTTATCAACCACACCTGGAGGCATAAGATCATATATGCATTCAATCCATGTCAGTCTATCCCCTAAACTGGATGTCTTATCTTTAAGCTGTCTCAACAGAGTTCATGCAGGAAAGGTGGCACCATTAGAATCCCATTAGCACTGTCTTTCTCAAAGTGAGTGAAGCTTACAGGAGCACTAAGTGAGGCCTTGAAAGAAGGTGTTTCTTGGTTCTAGTCAAGCGTAGAAAACAGAATAGTCTGGAAACTTAAGGAGATCCATCACCTTGTCCCAAATTATTTCTGGTGTCAATGTATTAGCACAGGACCTGAAAGGTTCACCACTATCCAGAATCATTGGTGAGGATGCAAAATGCCTTGTCAACATTGTCTATTGCTTTAGCGAACATGGCAATAACAAGTACGCCACTATTTACATATGAATATCCACTTACAAAATTCTTCCTAAATAATCTTCAAGGACCATTTTTTGATTCAGAGAACTAAATGATGTCTGAAGTTTCAAGGAAACCAACAACTCTGTGAAATGATGTCCTGTTCCACACTAAACTAACCCAGCCTGGACTGGTTGCTTTCATTGTTATTGACGTGATTGTCTCTGTTTTCAAGAACTCACACAGGAATTGGAATAAGAACCAATCAAGAAATATTTATGACATTCCTAACATGTGACTACTATGGAGCCAGTCACTATTAGGAAGACAAAACAAGGAAGTTAGTAAAGTCAGAACTTCAGAGAAGAAAATTAAGATATACAAAACAGTCCTTTTGCCCAACTGCCATTCCTGGCACCCATAATCATGGTAGGTAGTCATTATAATTACTACCTTTGCTGGTTTTATGATAAGGAAATTGATTTGAGCTAAGAGACAAAAAGAAAGCAAGTCTCTTCAGTAAATCTCTTTCCACCCTCTTGGCATTTTCTCCCACACTCAACAAAAACTTCATAAAGCCATCCCTGACCCTTCTGCCCAGTTTCACCAAGTCAAGTCCTACAACTGGCCTCACACCCTTCCCAAGCATCCAGGCATTACCACGCGACCTTCCCCCACCAGGCCCCAGCCTGTTTTTCCAGAGGGCAGCCGTCATTACCTGAATGGCAGGTTTGCCATGCAAGCTGCCTTAATGTGGGGCTTTGTAGACATCACGCCTGAGTTGTCATTAATGTCCTCCAAAAATAATAATCAACTGACAGACCAAATAAGGGCATTCCAAGAAAACATTAATCCAAGCATTCGGGGAAGCCATGGAAAATCTAAATTTATTGACCTTTTTGTTCTCCAAGGAAAGATCTAACATACACACAAAGACAATAGTCAGCTAAAAGTTTATGAACTTCATTTGCTACAGTGCTAAGGGTTGGATGAGCAGCTCCGGGGAAGGAGGTAGCATCTTTAATCATTCCCGCATGTACAAGGGGCAGGAACACTGGTAAGAGACCTGATTGTGGGTATGTGGGTGATTCCATTTCTCACTCTGTCCTTTCTCCTTCCCTCTACCACATTAGAAGGGTGTGGTAGAAGGTTCTAGAAGAGACCTCTCTACAGGAAACAAGGTATCATCTATCTTCCTCCTCTGCCCCCACCTCTCATGTAGATGCACCTGAGCCGATATGACCCCAGGCAGGAGGTGACAGCACTCGAGTCTGCTGTCTTCCACCCCAGCCACACTGTCCCTGGGCCAACCAGAGGGTAGAGGCACCAGGATCAGGTTCTGAGTGAGGCCACAGTGGGGCTACCTTCTAAGAGCAGACGTCCCTCCCCCAATCACAGGAACCAGAAGGAAGAAATAAGACCCCGGGACAAGCACAGGCCCGCAAACCACTTTTACAGCATTTGTTGCTGCTATTCAGTTGCTAAGTCGTGTCTCACTCTTTGCGACCCCATGGACTGCTGCACGCCATGTCTCCCTGTCCCTCACCATCTCCTGGAGTTTGCCCGCATTCATGTCCATTGAATCAGAGATGCTACCCAACCAACTCATCCTCTGCCGCCCTCTTCTCCTTTTGCCTTCAATCTTCCCCAGCATCGGGGTATTTCTACAGCAGGAATAGGGTTAAAACCACAGCCTGAGACACTTTGGGTGTCGAGACACGCAAAGGCTGGGAGAGAGGGAAACACAAACATGTGAAGTGGGGGAACAGTGGCGGCCAGGGCCGGAAGTGCAAGGCTTTGATGCACAAACGTGCTCTTCCAGGATCTTCCTGGTAGTGCTTGGAATCGGGTCTGCCTCACCTCCCCCACCAGGAACATGTAAGGGGGAGAATTCAGGGCTTATTTCCATACCCCTTTAGAAATACCCCTTCTAGGTGGTCTCTGCTACACTTAAAGGATCCAAATGATGTCTGGAAGGCACCGCTGTGCTTGTCTGGGTCCCAGAGCAGGGGAGACTTCAGGCCCGAAGATATCTACATCCTGCCTGCCCCCACCCAAGCTTTGTTTCAGCACCTGCAAGTAACTTCTGACATTTATATACTTATACAAAATTATCTCAATATAAAAAGCACCTCCAGAGGTTCTCCCTCTCTTGGTCTCTTCTCATTTCCACTCCTCTGCAGTCAGCTCAGTGGCAAAGAATTTGCCTACAATGCAGGAGCCACAAGAGATGCAAGTTTGGTCTCTGGGTCAGGGAGATCCCCTGGAGGAGGGCATGGCAACCCACTCCAGTATCCTTGCCTGGAGAATCCCATGGACAGCGGAGCCTGGCGGGCTACAGTCCATAGGGTCATAAAAGCAGCTTAGCACGCACGCCCATGATCAGCTAAATGTTTCTTTGAGGGCACAGACAGGGCAAGTAACCTTCGGCTAGCAGAAGTGCAGTTAGGGGGGTGGGGAGTTAGGAGGAGGGGAAGAGGAATTAGACCTGCAGGCAGCAATCATTTTACCTCTCTTCACCTCAAACCTACCTACAAAATGGATTTTGTAGGAGACAAAATCCATTTACAAAACAAGTACAAAAATGGGTTTGAAGTTAAGCAGCAGAAAAAAAATTTTTTCCAGTTCCTGCCTTTACAATTATCCCCTGTTGTAAGTGCTGGCTCCCTTTGCAAGAGAACTTGTCAGGGATTATTTCCATACTGGCATCTATGTCTTCAAGGCATCCAAGTATCTTGTGTATCTTTTGACAGATCAAAAGGCAGAAAGAAAAATGTTCTTGGATCAACTCCCAGAAAAATCTCAAACCAGATTTTCCTGGGATATTTCAGGCCAGTCAGTGCCTGTTATTTTATTCTGTGGCTTCTTTCTTTTAAAATATGGATTAAATGATGTGATGAATGAAAAGATTAAAAGTTCACAATTCCAGCAGCACTGGTTTCTAAATTGCTGTGCTATCTACTTTAAAAGTTCCACGGACTTTTACCATCCTCTCTGCTCTTCAGGGTCACTGCTTTGAGATGGGGAAAACAAAGCAGAGAGCAATTATGTTTGGCAGGAATGTTGTAAGGGGAACCAGATTTCAATTCCAAGTAGGACTTGAACCAGATAGATAGTCTGATCTGACTATTTTCTTGTTAACCATGGGTCTTCTCCGGTGACTCAGTGGTAAAGAATCTGCCTGCAATGCAGGAGACCCAGGTTCAATCCCTGGGTTGGGAAGATCCCCTGGAAAAGGAAATAGCAATCCACTCCAGTATTCTTGCCTGGGAAATCCCATGGAAAGAAGAGCCTGTCAGGCTATACAGTCCATGGGGTGGCAAAGAGTTGGACACGACTTAGCAGCTAAACAATTGAGAGGGGCTTTGACTCTTTTGCACACAAGCACGGCCAATTCAAAGAACACCCGGATAGTTGGTGTAGTGTAATAATTTAAAAGATGGAAACAGGGACTTCCCTGGTGGTACAGTGAATGAGAACCCGCCTGCCAATGCAGGAGACAAGATCCTTAGTCTGGGAAGATTCCACTTGTCGCAGAGCAGCAAAGCCCACAGGCCACAACTACTGAGCCCACTTTCTAGGGTCCATGAGTCACAACTACTGAACCTACATGCTGCGACTACTGAAGCCCATGCACCTGGAGCCTGTGGCCAGAAACAAGAGAAGCCACCCCAATGAGAAGCCCACACATCACAACAAAAAAATAGGCCCCGCTCACCGCAACTAGAGAAAGCCCACACGCAGCAACGAAGACTCATCAAAACCAAAAATAATAAATAATTTAAAAATAAAAGATGGAAACGGATTTGCTTTTTTCGTGTAGTTCTTTCATGCTTGTGGGAAAAAAAAATTAAAAACAAGATAAAGGACATAGTTTGCTTTTTGCTTTTAAAATTGTCACGTTTGCCAAATGCTTTTCGAGATGACTGACCAACTGTTGCTCACCGAGAAGTAATGCTGCTCTTTGCAAAATGCCAATTTGAACCGAATAATAAGAGCAGTAATGGTGATTCACAAACAGGTTTCCCTAGATGGGCTGGAAAGAGTTGCTTTAGCCGTGATGCGATATGAAGGGCAAGAGCGCCCCCTGCTGACCACAGAGGCAATTTAGGCCTGAACTCAGTATTCTACGTGATCAGGGCTCTCAGGTTGAGGCGAATTCGGTATCCATACAGCCTCTTGAGGAAGTAAATGAATTTCTTCACAATTCATGCCCAAGGCACGATAGCAACTTCAAATCTCAGTAATTTGTATGACAGGTACAGTATCAAAGGACGACTACCAAAATGTAATTACCATTCCTGTAAGCCTGTCTCCTCACTAAAAATAAAAACTAAACTGCGGCCTTCTTCAACAGCTCATTGAACAGCAATTCCATTAACAATGAGCAAAATAACTTATTTCCTCATTTGAAATAAAATATTGACTAATGAACGGTTTTGTTTAAAGTGGGTCAAACCCTATAAAATTGCAGGTATTCCACTCTTTTGTGCACAAACAGCCTGAATACAATTAGCTCATCAACCATTGACAAAGATACACAGGAAAGCCTGAAGGTGTGGAGCTGGGGGCAGGCTTCCCTTCTGGACGGGACTGGGGGTGCAGGACGTAAACCCTCCAGCCTCACAATTTTCCCCAGGGCAGCCTCTGAATTCCTCTGACCAATGAAAAGTAGAGGCTAAATTTTTTAAGTATTTTGGGTAATTTAGAAAACTCTGCTCCACAAAACATTTTTTAGTTAGTTTTTTTTTTTTCCCCTTTTAACACAAGCATCTTAATAAAGGAGTTTCAGAAAAAAGGAGATTTTTAACATCATGTTCTCACATTGCCTGATTCTCTGTCACACAGCAGTCTTACAACTCTGCAGGGCCTTAGAAAGCAAATTCCAAGTGTTACGGAATCCAAGCTCACTCTACTTGCCCCAAGACAGGCCAGTAAATCTGAGAGGTGAGGGGTTGAGGCAAGGAAGAGACTTTATTCAGGAGCCAGGTGACCCCAGAAGATGGCAGGCTAGTGCCTCAAAATAACCATCTTGTCAGGGCCTGGTTGCCAGGTTCTTTTATGGATCAGGGATTGGGGGGAGGTGAGCAAACAAAGTAAAAAGACTGTTCAGTCTTTACAAATAACCCCTAGAATGGCAAGCCTCAGGCAAGGGAATATGTTAGTTTTATTTGCTTAACAGTTCCCCACAGGTGGGAGGCTCAGGTTATCTCCCTGAGGCAGGCTGTTATGTATGTTTATAATAACAAAATAGGGTTAAAGTCGTGGGAGCAGATCCAATTTAAATTTAAAATTAACCCTTCCCTGTTACACAAGTAGACTTATTTGAAGGACCAAGTTGGAGAAAGTAGAGTGCCCATATCCTGAGCTGATCCAATACTTTCTTTAGTGTCCATTGGGCGGTGGTCCCCAGGTTAAACACACACACACACACACACACACACACACACACACACACAGAGTCATGGTCTCTGAGTTGTTGGATTTGTTTTGCTTTGTTTTGTTGGCCTCACTGCACAGTTTGCAGGATCTTAGTTCCCCAGCCAAGGACTGGACTCCTAGGCCCCTGAAGTGGAAGTTTGGAGTCCTAATCACTGGTTGTTTAGTCGCTAAGTCGTGTCCGACTCTGTGACTCCATGGACTGCTCTTCTGTCCATAGGATTCCTGAGGCAAGAGTATTGGAATGGGTTGTCATTTTCTTCTCCAGGGGATCCTACCAACCCAGGAACTAGACCCGTGTCCCCTGCATTGCAGGCGGATTCTTTACCACTGAGCCACCAGGGAAGTTCCCCTAACCACTGAACCCCCAGGGAAGTCCCCAGAGTTGTTAGATTTGAAGGAACTAATGCCAGCCTCCAGGACAGGAACTCTGAATACAGTAAAAGCCTGAAGATATCCTTGGCCTATAGCATCAAGTCAATAGGGGATTCCAAGGTCCATCTTAAGGATGGGGACCACTGGCTCGAAGGGTTTCTCTTGAGTCTAGGTATAATTCAGTATAAGCTTGGAAATTTCCAAGTACAAAAAGAGAAAAGAAAATCTTACGGTTAACATTGAATGTTCGTTATAAGAGCACAGTAGAAAGCCAATTATCCAGCAGAGGGAGCAAGAGATAAATAAACACAGTGCTTCTTTCAAAGTCATAAAATGGAATCTTACGACTTTAGAGTCCAGATGATTCATATTCTCTTCAGTGATATTATTTCCTGAAAGGTAAAGAAACTTGGCCGCAGTAACACAGAGAATAAGACCTTCCATCTCTTGACTCCAGGTCTTGTATTCTCTCCCAGGACAAAGTTGACATGAAATGATTCTTCTATGTTCATTTACCTACAGAAACATGCAATCAAATTCCTTATGTAGAAGAGAGAACATAGCAAAACACATTTTAATTGATAGTAGGCTTCCCATGTCGGAGAAGGCAATGGCACCCCACTCCAGTACTCTTGCCTGGAAAATCCCATGGACAGAGGAGCCTGGTGGGCTGCAGTCCATGGGGTCGCGAAGAGTCGGACACGACTGAGCGACTTCACTTTCACTTTTCACTTTCACGCATTGGAGAAGGAAATGGCAACCCACTCCAGTGTTCTTGCCTGGAGAATCCCAGGGACAGGGGAGCCTGGTGGGCTGCCGTCTATGGGGTCGCACAGAGTCGGACACGACTGAAGCGACTTAGCAGCAACAGCAAGCTTCCCAGGTGGCGCTAGCGGTAAAGAACTGCTAATGCAGGAGACATGAGATGCTGGTTCAATCCCTGGGTTGGGAAGACCCCCTGGAGAAGGAAATAGCAACCCACTCCAGTATTCTTGCCTGGAGAATCCCGTGGACAGAGAAGCCTGGTGGGCTACAGTCCATGGGGTCGCAAAGAGTCGGACACAACTAACACACATACAGAGACACCATAAAAACAGGAAGGATTTCTAAGAAAAATACAAAGAGGGACTTCCCTGGTAGTCCAGCGGTTAAAAACCCGCCTGCCAGTGCAGGGGACGCAGGTTCAAACAGTGATCAGGGAACTCATTTCCTGTGCAGGAAGCCCTTGCACCACAACAAGGGAAGCCCAAGCGCTTCAAGGAAGGCCCAGTGCACCAAGATTTAAAAAAAGAAAAATGCCAAGAAACTTCTTCCTCTTTAAAACAGATAAATTAGATTCCCTCACACTCATTCAATCATTCATTCCTTTATTAACCATCAATCGTATACTTACTGTGTTAATAATGTATCCAGACCACCTAAGCCTTAAACAGTTCATAGCCCTATATTGAAGTTTGGGATGTTTGAACCCCTTCTTAAGATAGCATATTTCGTGGGACACAATACGGGCTATTACTGTGCTGTGGTTCCTTATGTGGCTGTCAGTCTTACACACCTGTGGCTGTAGGATATTATTTACAGCAGATAAGAACAGAATATTTCTGAACGAGCTTTCCAAAGGCACTGCACTTTATAGGCTTACTCATTCAACACACATTTGTAGGCAAAGGTCCAGTCCTCAAATGTCAAGGTTCAGATATTTGACTTTATCAGTTTGCTCAAGGTTGATAGGTGCTAAGGGGATGAAATCATAGAAATCCCATTACCAAGAGATCCCGTAACCCAACAGGACCCTATGGGGCCTACCTGGGACAGACTCCCCTATGTCTGTCTATTTCTTGTTTGTAGGAAAACTTTAGCCTCCTCAGCCTTTCCTGAGTTACAGAGAGTGAAAAAAACACAGAAACAAAGGAAAACAATCAAGCAAGACAAAACCATACTTTAACCACTAAAGTCAAGGACTTTTAGTTCCTCCTTAAGAGCTATAGATAATATTCCAAGCCATATACTTAAGCTATTTTGTGGATATGAAACCCCCACTGAGTGGAAGTAATTAACAGCATATTGACCACAAACAATAGACCCCAGACAGGTTGGAACCAGAAGGTTGATTTTGATTCCCGGTCAGAAACCACCACCAACCAGTCAGCAAAATGACAAGTTGATCATGTACCCCACAACCCTCTCCTTCACCCTGTCTTTAAAAAACTTTTTCCTGAAAGCCATCAGGGAATTAGGGTCACTTTCCTTCACTACAACCCACTGTCCATAGATTGGCTTTACTGCCTATGGGCAAACAGATCCAAGTTTGTTTCAGTACTGTTTCCTATTCACTTACAATGGAATTGGTATTGGTGCTTTTCCATTATCCATTGCAGCTTTGTCTCATGATGAATGTGCTAACTAAATTAGATATCAGAAAACTGTTTAGTGATCATGGAATAAAAGCAAAGGCTATAAATAGGCTTGAAAAGCATTTTTTTAAGCAACATGAAAGCTGCTTCACTACTAAGTAACACTCAGCTGTGATGAGAATACCATGTCTGCCAGATGGCATCTGTTGGGCAATATTCTGTTGTCTGTTCCAGTCCCCACCTATTTTCCACTTTCGCCAGGTGCTTCCACGCACATCCACCTGCAAGCCCTAAGCCAGCCTCTCTGCCTGGACTGTGAATCCTCGAGGAGAGAACAGGCTTTTATGAAATGCCTGATTCAACGTTAGGCTCTGCTTAACAAAATAAAAGCATTTGAAATTGAAACGTACAACCAACTGAAACATCTTGTTATGTCACTACTACCATAACTTTCTAGCAGTCATCCTAAAAGGATGACTTTTCTAATCCTCACCAAGAGGATTAAGGCCCCGGCCCCAGGGTCTCTAACTCAGAGGACCAGGTAGGGTCTGAGAATCTCTATTTGTAACAAGTTCCCAGGTGATGCTGATGCTGCCCATCTGGGGACCACACTTTGAGAACACTGCTTCCCCATTACCCTCCAAGAGGACTCAGGCACTGAGTTCACATACCTGTGAAAGGTTAGATATCCTGCCCCCGATCCCAACCAAGCTAACCAGCTTTGAGTCCATGACTACAGCCCCTCTCAAACTTTTATATGCACACAAATTACCCGAGCATCTTTTGAAAAGGCAGGTTATTATTCAATAGGTCTGAGGTACGGCCCCAAATCTGCATTTCTAGCCAGTGCCCAGGAAAAAACCAATGTGTTAGAGCAGGAAGCCAACTGAGGTTAAGGCATCACAAACTCTACCAAGTAGAAGAGTATAAAACTAAATAATGTAGATCCCAAAATTTTGAGTTGGTTCAAAGCATTTGATTTCGGGTCTGAGCACTAGAGTTACCAGTACACTTTTGCCTTTTGTTAAGATTTTTGACAAAACCGAAGCAAGTTAACATTTAACCCTCATCCATATAAAACTTCCCACATAAATAGGCCCAGCTGACTCACTGGCGCTTCCCAGATGTACCCAAGCTCTGTGCAAACAGTGTAGATGATAGTAACCCTGGTGGGGTGGCTGGGAGGGTGGGGCTGCTTATACATGTTGGTTGAGAAATTTACTCTTGGTTCCATGGTGAATGGTGTCTTGTTACATGTTTACAGCTTCCAACTTTAGAACACCATTATCTAATGCTCTATTGAATCCAAATCCCCCTAAGTCCTGGGATATCGCTTTTTTATTTCTCAGGTTATAAAGAGACTGAGGTGATGGGGAAGTGAAAGAGAACAATAGCTCCTCCCAAAACCTACCTCATCCACTTGCCCTTTTTACTGCTGCAGGTATTGCATGCTACATAATTTTCAGGGCCCAGTGCAAAATGAAAACGTGGGGCAGTTGTTCAAAATTATTAAGAATTTCAACATTGGAACAGCTGAGCGTTAAAACAAGCACCAGGCCCTTCTAAGGCTATCTGAATGAAGAGACTCTGACATAATGAAAAACTCTTGAACTGAGAAACTAATCAGACTCCCTCACTCTCCTCCCTTCTTTCCCCCTCTTAAAAAGTACCAGAAAAGAAGAGGTTTGCTGAGAACAGTGTTGTCATTCATTGTATCATTGAATAAAAAATTATTCCTGTCTCATCTTTGGCCTCCCTTTTCTTCCATTTTTGCTGAAATATAACAAAGTGAAAGTTAGTTGCTCAGTCGTGTCTGACTCTTTGCGACCCCATGGAACCTGCCAGGCTCCTCTGTCCAGGCAAGAATACCAGAGTGGGTTGCTATTCCATTCTCCAGAGGACTGTCCCAACCCAGGGATTGAACCTGGGCCTCTTGCATTGCAGGCAAATCCTTTACCATCTGAGCCACCAGGAAAGCCCTAACTGGATGCTACTGATTCCAACAAGAGCTACACTGAACCCTACCTTTGGTTGATTATGATAAGCTAATTTACCTAAGCTATGATAGGGAAACACACAGCACAAATATAATTAGAGGAGGAGATGTGTAATCTCCAGTAACAAACTTTTCAGGTCATCAAGCAGCACATCTCAAACTTCATTGGCTCACAAAGACCTTGTTAAAATGCAGATCCTGAATTAAGGGGGTGGTTAGGGGACCCAGAGGTTTCCCTGGTGGCTCAGACGGTAAAGAATCTGCCTGCAGTGTGAGAGACTCAGGTTCAGTCCCTGGGTTGGGAAGATCTCCTGGAGAAGGGAATGGCAACCCACTCCAGTTTTCTTGCCTGGAGAATCCCATGGCCAGAGGAGCCTGTCAGCTTCCATGGGGTCACAGAGTCGGGCATGACTGAGCAAGTAACACGTTCACTTTTCTTCAAGGGGCCGGGGGGCACCATGGCATGTGACTGAGGACCACACTCTGAAGAGGGGAGCTCTGGAATCGTCCCATCCGCTAAGGTAGCCACTAACCTCACAGGCCTGTGACTCGTCTAAACAGAGACGTGCTGTGTGAAGTATGCACTGTTATGCCCGATGTCCGAATCCCCAAGCGGGAAGAGAGAAGGCCTCCAAGACAATGCAACTCGCAGGAAGGGAAGTTTATTACTGACTGGAGCCAGGACTCTCCGCCCGCAACCAACGCAGTGGTGCGAGTCAGAGAGCCCCAAGCCCAAGCTGTTACACAAATTTATAGGGTGAGAAGCGGATTGGTTACACGTTTGCAAAGCAATTTCATTGGTCAATACTTTCGCAGCGCAGGGCTTTCCTGGGGGTTTCCGCCCCTTTCCTAATTTCCTAATTGGCAAACAGCGGTCAGTATTAAGTGAAAGCTAATTGGTCCTAATTGGCAAACAGTGGTACCAAGTAGGAAGGTCTACTCCTAATCTAAGCTGCGTTACTTCTGCTCGCCTCCTAATCTAAGCTGCGTTACTTCTGCTCGCCTCACAGCACCACATTTTAAAGACAGCCCCCACAAAATAAAAAAGATAAAATATCTCATGAAGAGTTATATTGTCTGTTTTAGATATATTGGCTTAAGTATAGTATATAATAAAAAGACTTTCACCTGGGTTTTTTTCTAAACTCTTTTTTTTTTTTTTTTTTTGGTTGCTGCATGCAGCATGTTACCAGGAATCAAACTCAGGTGCCCCGCATTAGGAGCACGGAGTCTCAGCCACTAGACCGCCAGGGAAGTCACCTTTTTTCACATTTTTAAATGTGACTTCTAGAAAATTTTAAATGACTTACGTGGCTCACTATTGGACAGCATAATTCTGGGAGCTTAGTTGGAACTTCACTTATCCATCCTCTGCATTTGGTTATAAACTGTACTTGGGATGAGAACATGAGACCAGCCCTGGAAACCACAGGGAGGGAATAACTTGATAGCTGAGTTCATCTCTCAAGGTCTCACCACACCAAGCTTGCTTCCCTGGTTCCCTGCACACCAACACACACACACACACACGGGAGTGGAGAATACATAAGGACAGGACCTTATCTATACTGAGAGCACAGCACAGGGCCTATTATCTAAGTAACCTGTGGATGTCTGATGTATTGATGCTCCATGTATTAGTAAATCATTCACAGCTCTCCCTGCTTATGACATTGTACTTCTGGGTCACTGTGTAGATTTCAAAGATAGCACATGCTTCCTCAATTACATTTTAATCCAGAAATCTGTCCTTCAGCTTATCTAGTATTAGCTACATCAATCAACATCGATTTCACAATGCTATTAGTCTAGTATTTATTGAATGGTAAGCCTTAACGGCTCTTCCCATGTCACCATCACCAACTGTATAATTATTGCACTTCTACTCTGATCACTACATTCACTGGGTGCCTCCCACATGTCAGGGGTTGGACTGAGCACTTGGAAAATGTCATTTCGTTTAAGCCTCATGACAATACTGTGCTGCTTGACATCCCCACCCTCTACCTTCCTTTGAAGAAAGTGAGGCTCAGAGAGGTTAAGAACCTTGCTCACCTCACATGGCAAACAAGTAGCAGAGACAGGATTCAAATCCAGACCTCCAAAGTCTGTACTTTCAACTCTTGGTATCTATAATACTGGCTGCATGTTCAGGATGGTCTGTGCAGCAAAGAAGCAAAAGTGATGTTGGATGGTTTTGAATAGTGCTTTTTCATGTCCATACCAAGGCAAAGATACTTTAATTCTTTTTCTGAGTCTATTTTTTTAATGTACATGTTTCTCAGTAAATAAGAAAATAGAGAAATGCCATCAATCTTTTTTTCTCCAAGAAGCATGTGAATCTGACTTTTCCTTTACACCAGAATGTTGTGAACATGTGTATGCATACATGTATGTATATATATGGATTGATACAAATATGTGTGTATGTACATATGCTGCATTTCAGTTATTAATATGAATCATATCAGAGTGGTGTGTTGGACAAATAGGCTTATACGGAAAAAATGGAAGAATAATTCAAAATCAAACACCATTCAATTGTTTTACAGCAAAGTCACTTGTACTGGAATGGTCTTTGAAAAACAGACTTTATATTTTTGAGTCAGTTTCAGTTTTGAAGCCATTTTTTTCTAGCGACTTTATTCCTTCCTCATCAAAAAAGCTGGTTTATCCAGAAAGGAAGATTTCAGTGATGACAGCTTTTTCTTTGAGGATTATGGCCTATGTTTATAAATATTGCAGTACAATTTTCAAACATCAAAGCTTTGAAATAATATACGAACTACTTGTTAAATCCACTTTGACAGAACTATAAAAAGGACAAAATCTTTTAAAATCTTAATTTTAAAACCAAAATAATCTTAATTTATTTAATTTGGTTTTAATCTTAATTAAAACCAAAATAATATTTCATTCAAGTTTCCACATAAAAATTTTGGATAAAACTCCTGGAATACTAAGATGCAAAATGATGAAGACAAAGTGATGATGATCATTGTGACAAAACAGATTAAGCATCATAGTTTTAACATGTGTGGCAGGCCAGAATAATCAATTCTTGTGTTTACTCTTCAACTAGTTGATCATTGCTTCTAGGATCAATTTTGCTATATCGGTTTTCCATTTTGACAATGTTAAGGCTGTAGGTCAGTGTAATCTAGGAGTGGGAAAAGATCTGAGTTAGAGATTAAAAACCTGAACTCTAGTCAAATGTCATACTTATAATGTTCAACAAACATAAATGATAACTGAACACATACCACAGTAAATACTGTGCTTTTAAAAAGCTACTGGGTAAATTTTTAATAAATCCTCAAATGACTTAGGAACAGAATGACTTCTGCAGTAGGAAACAAAGTGAATTATTGGTACAGATCAAATTGCCCAGAAATATCATGTGTCAACCTTAATGTCAGTTCCTCAGAAGCAATGCATTGCCCCTTAATTACTCTAGACTTTCAAAACCTGTAGTCCTCTTGACAGCTCATTTTACAGAGATGCATTTATTTTGAAAAACTGTGTGTAGCTACCAGTCAGTCCACTCTATCAGCAGAAGACTAGGTCATAAAATTCGGTTATATTTTGCCCTGGGTAGCAATTATTAAGTATCGCTCAACATATGTGTCAAACACATAAGAAATTGCTCCAGGTTTTTTCTACCTGTTCATTGCTTTAAAAGGTAGAAAACACCAAACAAAGAGGCTATTGTGGAACACAAGGTGTCAAAAATATTACTTGCATCAGGAGAGTTGAGTAGTAGCATATCATTCTTAGAAAAAAAAATATTGATGAAACAAGTCTCCACTGACACCTAGTAGGTCCCCAGAAAGGTGTAAAGCCCCAGGTTAGAAGAGTAGGAAACATATCACAGGAACAATATGCAAAACTGCAAAAAGCTATGCTATCTGCAATGGTTATTGTCACTGCTGAATCTTGTTGTGATAATGGTGGTTTGCTACCTTTATTTCTCTATATCAACTTAAACAGGGTTCCTCACAATGAGACTGCTTCCTCCTGACTCACTGACAACCAAGTAGGATTATCTGAGGATTTATTACCTTATTCCATGCTGACAACCCAAGTCTATAATTAATCTGAAACCTGGACTTTGGAGCCTGCAGACTGTCCAAACTCATCCGATTCTTTACCTTTAAAATCTCTTGGGTCTCAGTGTTCTGCTGTCACATTCCACATTTCCTCATCTTTCTTATCCACTGACATTAATATTAAAATCCAAGTATTTCCTCTGCTAGACCATAAGCTCCTTGAGAGCAGAGTCTGATCACCAAGTAAGCATTCAACAAATACTTGTTGAAAAATAAATGATCTGACTCGTTTACACACTAATTTTTCTACTTTCAAAAACTAGTTCTCAAAATGTCATTTCATGCTTTTCCAACTACTTGGTTCAGAGCATGTTGATGTTTATAGGCAAGTTTCCCTCAAACTTATTTATAACCGCTTCTTCCAAAATTAGACATGAGGAAAAGATTATTCTCTCTCAACATTTCTCTCTCTCTCTCTCTATCCCCCTCCCCTTTCTGTCTCCCTTCCACACCCCTCATTTTCAAGCTGAACCTGGCCTCTGTACTCTGACACCAAATTAAATCTCAGAGACACAGTCTGGGGTGAAATAGACAAGAACAACTTTATCACTTTGCCAGACAAAGGGGGTCACAGTGGGCAAATGCCCTTAAAACTGTGTGTCCCAACCTGAAGGAGGTCGTGAGATGTTTTCCATTCATAGTTCAAAGAGGGCATGATCAGCTTGTGGACATTCTTCTGATGGGATAGTGGTAAGGTAAGTGGGACTTAGCATCATCAACTTCCTGGTTCCAACTGGTCTGGGGTCGATCTGCTTATGAGCAGCATACTTCTCCCACCTGGTGGGGGTTCAGTATCTGCAAACAGCTCAAAGGTACTGTTGTGTGTATCCCTTGATGGGGAACCAGGACCTTGCCCCAGGGCTGCACTGCTATTTCTCTTAATTTTCTGTTTCTCGTGTCTGGTATCCTCTCCCTTCCCTAATTAGCAATTGTTTGAACCTGCTCCTTGGAAGCTGAATGAAGCCCATTTCTTGTAATGAAAAAGTGGAAGACCCAGAAAGACTTTTGTGCCCAGGAGCCCCACAGGGTCCTGCTCGGTGTCAATTTCAAGTTCTATTCTGAATCCTCAACAAATTTTCAATACAAGCATCTAGAGCTTCTCTTTCAATCAATATCCGGCTTTGTACACTTTTTTCCCCCGTGTGCACTTTAAAAGCTAATGACATAACACCCAAATGAGAATACATCTACTGTTCATGTTCTGAAAGACTAATTAATAATATATCTCTTCATCTAGTTTGATGTATCTGTGTATACTGTGCCTTGCTCTAGTATTCTGGAGCCAGTGATCATAGGCATATTTTAAAGTACTTGTTTCAATTTTGTGCTATTAGGAACAAATGAAGGAAGACAGTGAAAGATTAGATCTTTAGATCACGGATGAAAACTAGAATGTGTGGGGCATATACCTTATGTTAGCTTTTTAATCAGTAGTTTAATTGGTGACAGTTTTGCTTATCAGCATGGTGTTTACAAGACAGCTTTCCTGGGTCAGGCAAACTTATTGAAAATCAATTTAGAGAGACAACATTATATTGATTAATCTTAACTTTGTATATTTGTACTGTTGCTATAGGCAAATCATTTAATCTATGGACACCTCACCTTCCTTGTTTGTAAAATGAGGAGGATGCCTGACATTCCAGTTAAGATCCCTTCAAGATGTGAGAGTTTATAGTTCTTTGTATTTAAAAATAAACACAAGGAATAGTAAAAATACATGGTGCTTATTTGTCTTCTAAATATACTAAGTTTGGGTTGTTCAAACAACATCCATAAAACTGAATTACTGATCACTTTTTCCCTTAAAATATAGTCCCAAAAGTTCAACGTTTATTGGTCCTTACCATTCATTCAGCTAAATCTAGGCACAGCAATCTAGCTAAATCTAGATCCGTCACAAATTACACCCAAGCACCATAAATACTACATTTTTTTCCATTATTGCAATGAATGAAATGCTCACTAAAGTGGTAATGCAGCAGAATAGTCAAGAGAAAGAGAAAACTTCGAGGTAGCAATGAGGTCTCCGCAAGGCAGCTTCTCCCAGTCACTTGTGGTTTGTTAACGCAGAGGCTTGGCTCAAGTTCCATAGTGACTTAGATGGTAAAGAATCTGTGTGCAGCGCAGGAGACCCAGGTTCAACCCCTGGGTTGGGAAGATTCCCTGGAGAAGGGAATGGCAACCCACTCCAGTATTCTTGCCTGGAGAATTCCATGGACAAAGGAGCCTGAAGGTTTACAGTCCATGAGGTCTCAAAGAGTGTGACAAGACTGAGCAATTAACACTTTCACTTTCTAACTATTTAACTAAGGTGCCTTTGTTCAGAACCCTGTCCACCTGTAGATGGCAGGAAGGAAGAAATTAACACATCCCCCTCCCTGAGGCTTGCCATTCTAGAAGATATTTGTGAGATTAACGGCCTTTTTTACTTTGTTTTCTCACTACCCCCCCCCCCCCGCCCGCACCATTTCTGATCTATAAAAGGACCTGGCATCCAGACCCAGATAAGATGGTTATTTTGAGATGTTAGTCTGTGATCTTCTTGGTCTGCCAGCTCTCTGAATAAAGTCATGTTCCTTGCCTCAACACCTCATCTCAGATTCATTGGCCCGTCGTGCAGGAAACCAGAGTGAGCTTGGACTCGTTAACACCATCATTACCCAGTCACCAGGTCAGAATCCTGGGAATCATTCTTACCCTTTTGCCCATGCCACACACCCATTCATTCAACAGGGAGAGTACACAGGCTGTCCTCGAGACAAGGACACAGGAGAGATGAATAGGGTGACCAGCTGTCTTTGTTTGCCTAAGTGTGAGAGGTTTTCTGGGATGTGAGACTGCCAGGGTTAAAACCAGGGGAGTCCTAAGCAGTCCTGGAAAGAAAGGAATTGGGGAGTGCAGGGATGAAGAAAGAAACCCGGGAGAAAGGACACCCAGAAAAAGGGAAGGGAACAGTGTGTGCAAAATGACCGAATACAGGAGTATCGGGGCGTGTGTTACTGAAGAGTAGAGTTTGAGGCATTGAGGGGTGAGAAGGGGACTCTAGACAGGTAGGCAAAGGGCTAGGTCTTGGAGAGTTGCGTATTGGACTTGACCACATAAGTGCCAAGTGTTGTTCGGGGAAGTGAAATAATCAGATGTGCATTTGTGGATAGGTGTTTTGAGAGTGGACCTCAACAATGATGAACCACTGATGTAAACAGAGAAGCTTTTATGTTTTTATTTATTTATTTATATTTGGTTGCACTGGGTCTTCTTGCTGTGCACGGGCTTTCTCTAGTCACAGGGAGCAGAGGCTACTCTTCATTGCAGCGGACAGGCTTCTCATGGCAGCGGCTTCTCTTGTTGTGGAGCACAGGCTCTAGGCGCGCAGGTTTCGGAAGCTGTGGCACACAGGCTCAGTGGTTGCAGCTTGAGGACTTGGTTGCTCCGAGGAATGCAGAATCTTCCCAGACCAGGGATCGAATCCGTGTCCCTGCATTGGCAGGTGGCTTCCTATCCACCATGCCACCAGGGAAGTTCTAAGCTGCTATTTTTAAACTGTCAATAATTTCTTAACTGTGAGTCTAAGGACAGAAGCTGGAATTTGTCCTGGGGACAAATTATTCCTCCGTTTGGGGAGGAATTTTGTTGGGATTTCTCTTGGGCCAATACAAAACAAGTACCCACTTCAGGATCCTGGGTTTACATGGATGTTCCCTGTTAGCATTCCCACTTTGGGCAGGCGTCGGACTCTATCTCCGCTGTGCTCTTATAGACATCATCAAGAAAACAATCTCTCTCTGACTGAGCAGAAACCCACAGTGTGCAAGCCAACTTTCTCACTCACATCTCCCCTAAGATTCCTGTTTTCATTTTCTGTTTGATCTCTGAAAAATCTTTCCTTTCATAATATGTCTTTAATAGGCTTGGAAAAATAAATAGATAAAGGAAAGGAGGGAATGAGGGGGAAGGGAGGTAGAGAGGAGAGAAGGAAAGGGGAGGGAAGGAGGAGAGAGAGGAGAGAGGGAAGGGATGAAGGTAGGGAGGAAGCAGGGTAATGCACTTTGGTATTTCATTAAAACACTTGGGAGAGGAGCATTAGATGTATCCAGTCTGCCATACTCCGTGACATGCATCCTGGATAGCAACTCTTTTACTTTCTTAACATGACTAGCAGCAACAGCAGTCAATGAGCAAGAAGAACCTCTCCATATTGGCAAATGCTTC
The DNA here is from genome assembly GCF_019320065.1 of Cervus canadensis. NCBI lineage: Eukaryota > Metazoa > Chordata > Mammalia > Artiodactyla > Cervidae > Cervus > Cervus canadensis. Next base: position 21,365,183 of record NC_057386.1, read on the forward strand.
TCCTCTCCTCCAAGGTGGGCATCAGCACTTTTATTCATTCACTCGTTCACCATTTACATGGCAAGTTATATCGAGTGCCTACGAGGTTTGACCCACTGTGAGACAATAACTCATCGAAGCGCAGCAGGGCAAGATCACCAAATAAGTAAAAATTTTAAAAAACCCGAATATGGCGAGGGACCCCTCCTACATTGTTGGTGGAAATGTAAATTGACACAGCCACTATGGAAAACAGTATGGAGGCTCCTTAAAAAACTGAAAATAGAGCTACCACATGATCTAGCAATCCCACTCCTGGGCATATATCTAGAGAAAAATATGATCCGAAAGTATACATGCACCCCGAAGTTCATTGCAGCACCGTTTACAATAGCCAAGACATGAAAGCAACCTAAATGTCCATAGACAGAGGAATGGATAAAGAAGATATGGTACATATATACAATGGAATATTACTCAGCCATTAAAAAGAATGAAATAATGCCATTTTTTAGCAACATGGATGGACTTAGAGACTGTCATACTGAGTGAAGCAAGTCATACAGAGAAGAAAAACTATCATATGACACATCTTATGTGCGGAATCGAAAAAGAAATGATACAAATAGACTTCAGTTCAGTTCAGTTCAGTTCAGTCGCTCAGTCATGTCCGACTCTTTGCGACCCCATGAATTGCAGCATGTCAGGCCTCCCTGTCCATCACAAACTCCTGGAGTTTACTCAAACTCATGCCCATCGAGTCGGTGATGCCATCCAGCCATCTCATCCTCTGTTGTCCCCTTCTCCTCCTGCCCCCAATCCGTCCAAGCATCAGGGTCTTTTCCAATGAGTCAACTCTTCTCATGAGGTGGCCAAAGTACTGGAGTTTCAGCTTCAGCATCAGTCCTTCCAACAAATAGACTTAGAGACTCATAGACTTAGAGAATGAACTTATGGTTTCCAGGATGGGGAGGATGGGAGGGGGAAGGATAGTTAGGGAGTTTGGGATCGACATGCACACACTGCTATATTTAAAATAGATAATCAGCCAGGTCCTACTGTCTAGCACAGGGAACTCTGTGCAGTGTTATGTGGCAGTCGGGATGGGAGAGCACTTTGGGGGAGAACGGATCCATGTATACGTATGGCTCAGTCCCTTTGTTGTCCACCTGAAACTATCACAACATTTTAACCAGCTATACTCCAATATAAAATAAAAAGATTTTTAAAAAACAAAACCAAAAAGCCTGTTTGTAGCTTGTTAAAAAAAAAACTTGAATATGAGTGATTAACTGTGTAAAATACAATAATGTAAGTTTATTACCTCAGTATCTCAAAATGTTTCCCTAGAGAAATTTTCAAACAAATACCAGAGTAGTTAGAACAGCGTAATAAATCCCCATATATCCATTTCCTAGCTTCAACAAATAAGTCATACCCAAACTTCCTTCATCTATACTCCCAACCTTTCTATTGAAGACATCATATCATTTGACTTGTATTTAATTCTGTAAGTACATCGAGCACGAAGGTCAAGTTTTTTTCTGACTTAACTCCGTGTGGCGTCTAGAACCACAGTGTCTACAAACACCCACAGTTCCTATACGTCATCCTTCTCAACCAGCGAAAGCATGTATCCTAACTGAGGTCTGGGAACGTCTCCATCTTCCCCCCTCCACCAACACACCTCCCCAAGATTGCAGACTCTATACCTACCACATCAGGGTTGCAATAGCTTCTCCATGATGGGAAAAAAATTAAAAGTCCTCTGGAAACTATCGTACTTATGACAGCTTGCCAAATTACCAGCCATAATTAAATATTAATCATTAACGCCCTTAGCAAAGTCTGTCTCAGAGGGCAAAATGCACTTTACTTCCTAATAGTTACAAGAAAGTTGGGATATTAAAAATATTTATTTACAGATACAGTCATGCAACAGACTGGAATATCAAGGGCTCTAAACTCATGATTTGTATATTGAGAAGAGTTAATAGGATCTGTATCTAGTCCTTAGTATAATTCAGAAAAATTAATTGTTGTGAAATACTAGCCAGATTTCCTATGGTCGCATTATAAGATATAATAATCTGCCAATATAAAGCATAAAACTTGGTATAATAGAGACAGCAAATGCTCCTGTTCTTACACAAACATGTGGAAATCTTCTAAATATGAATTTTTCTACTGCAACAAACAAGTAGATTGGGTAACTGAACCCATATTAATAACCTTACTGTATCATATTTTAATTTAAATGTAAAATCTCAAAAACTTATAAATACTAGCCAAAAATCTGTGGAATAACACATAAACAAAGCTATTTCTCCAAAAAATTAAAAATTATTTTAATAATTTTCATGAGATTTTAATTCTTTCACTTAAACTAAGTTGGTTCCAGTCATAAGGAAGAATTGTGTTAAAGAAGAGAACAAAATTTTCATGTTTAACAACTGTACTTTATATTCCTTTCTAATTATAAAACTCAATTTAAATAATGTGTCTGTCTGCCTTTATCACATATGTTAGTATATGAAACTCTTAGCTGAAACTAACTCAGGGCAAAACTTGCACAATTTAAACAGTATGCTATCCCAATGACTGCAGTCAAACAACCCTTTCCCTCATGAAACAACAACAAAAAACCACATTATTTTTGTGAATACACATATATAAAAAGAACCCAGTTCATGAGTTTATAGAAAGCTCCTCACTGCAGATTTTAGCTGGGACATCTGTGTACAGGGTCATTTTCAGCTCTATAATAAATAGCAGGGTATGCAGTCATTTTTGGTGAACTCTCAGTGAGTGTTGACTGATGCATATTTGAATGGATAAAAATATCAGTAAGAACTGTCCATACATATGCCATAAAGTGCATGAACTAGGTTTAACTTGGTCTTGTAATGTTTACTTTCATAACTGAAGTCTAATACATAGTATTATTTAAAAATATATGACCCAGCAATCCCACTACTAGGCATATCCCCTGAGAAAACCATAATTCAAACTGACACATGTACCCCAGTGTTCACTGCAGCGCTATTTATCATTGCCAGGAAGAACCTAAATGTCTAGTGACAGATGAATGGATTAAAATGTGGTATATATATGTATATATATGTATGTATGTATGTATGTATTATATTATTAATTATAATAATATATATTATATAACATTAATATATAATATGTTATATAATATATAATGTAATATATATTAATTATATGTATATATGTATGTGTGTGTGTATATATATATATATATACAATGGAGTATTACTCAGTCATGAAAAGGGAATGGAATTGGGTTATTTGTAGAGATGTGGATGGACCTAGAGTCTGTCATAACAGAGTTAAGTAAGTCAGAGACAAACAAATATATATTAACACATATTTGTGGAATCTAGAAAAATGGTACAGATAAACCTGTTTCTAGGGCAGGAATAGAGATGCAGTGAAAATGACATGATGTGGACATGGGTGGGGGCAGGGCAGGGCAAACTGAGAGATCATGTTTGATGCACGAACACTACCATGTGTAAAGTGGGGACTTGCTATAAACCACAGGAAGCTCAGCTTGGTGCTCCGTGATAACCTAAACGGGTGGGGTGGGGGTGGGGGTGGAGGTGGGAGGAAGATCCAAGAGGGAGGGTATATATATACATATTTATATATACACACATACGGCCGACGCACTTCACTGCACAGCAGAAGCTAACACAGCATGGTAAAGCCATTATACTCCAATGAAAACAAACGCAGTTTACCGTTTATAAGAGAGAAATAATATTGTATCATCTTATTTTAGATATTTGCAAAAAAAAAAATTCAACTTCAAAGGTAAAAAATCTATTGGTTTCAGAGAGAAAAAAAACAACAACAAAAACAAGCCACTAATACAAGTAAATTCCAAAATCTTCAGAAAGAATGTGCAGGGACTTTGCATGTGCCTGTTCTTAGGTTTTTATTTTTTTGTTTGTTTGCTTGCTTTAATCATATGCAAATCTCAGTTCAATTCAAGGATCCAGATTGAATCAATGAAGATTTTTCCGTGATTTTTCCAATCCCTTCGATTTAACATGATGAAGGAAATAATCTAAATGCTTCAGGGGAGGTATGAATTTTTTTTGGTCAGGGAATTTGAATGAGGTGGAGCAAACAAATTCCGTTCCTCAGATCCCCACTGGTGAGACCACACCCCCAGCTCAAGTGAGTATGGAGGTCAACACACCTGCAGTGGCTTCCAGTCCAACGGTGGAGGCAGCGTGCAGCCACAAGGCATTGCACATACTCCTTCCTGCACCTGGAACTGTTCTGCTCATGCTGTCAGTGTGGAGACATGTGGGAAAGATCTGGCTTCTGTGGAAGCTTCTGCAGGTGAAATCCACTGAGGATTTTAGGAGGGAGCAGCTGTAGCTTTAGGAAGGCTGGAGCAGAGTCTGTCACACTGTGTCACACTGACCTTACCCAGGGAGAGAGACGTCCCCATTCACCAGGTCAGGTGCAAACTCTATAGTATCTATTCTATTCTAGAGAAGAAGACCTAAACCCAGGCAATGACAGAGAAAGTTAAACTCTTTGTTTAGTCTTAGGACATTACAATTGGTGGGGGGGGGACTTCAAAATCATCTATCCACCTACATTCATTTAATTCATTTCCCTAAATTATATCTCCAAAAGTATGTGTCTTATTCCTGCTTTAAATATTTGAGATTTTGTGGTTGTATGAAGTATTTTAATTGTCTTATAAAATATGACCCTTTAACAGGATAAACTTAGTCCCCCAAAAAGCATAGAACAGAGATTCTGAAGAGTGACTTATCCATACCATTGTTCTCATGCAAATCAAAACCACAATGAGATATCATCTCATACTTATTAGAATAGTTATCATCAAAAAGACAGGATGACAAGTGCTGGTGAGGATGTGGAGAAAAGAGAACACTGGTGCTGTATTGATGGGAATGTAAGTTGGTACAGCATCTGTGTAAAACAATATGGAGGTTCCTCAAAAAAATTAAAAATAAAACTACTCTCTGATCCAGCAATTTCACTTCTGGGTATATAATCAAAAGAAATGAAATCACTGTCTCAGGGATATCTGCCCTCTCATGTTCATTGAAGCATTATTCACAACAGCCAAGATGTGGAAAAACCTAAGTGTCCATCAATGGATGAATGGATAATGAAGAATATAAGAACACATAACATCATGGATAGACCTTGAGGGCAATGTGCTAAGTGAAATAGCCAAAAAAGACAAATGCTGCATGGTATCACTTACATGTGGAACCTTAAAGAAAAAAAAGTCAAACTCATAGAAAAGAGAGTGGAAAAGTAGTTACCAGGGGCTGGAGGGTAGAAGGATGAGGTAAATAGAAGAGGTTGGTAAATGGATGCAAACTTTCAGTTGTAAGATGAGTAAGTTCTGAAGACCTAATTTAAAACATGGTGACTGTAGTTGATAATGCTATACTGTATAATTGACATTTATTTTTTAAAAGTAGAACTTAAATGTTCTCACCAAAAAGAAGAAAAGATTATTTTTTTCATTTTTAAACATTGTTTTTTATCACTAGTATGACTTACTATTATGTACATACATTTTTCTTTTCAGATAAATTATTCATGGAGATTGCAAATATGCTTTATGTGTACGTTAGGATGAAAGAAAATGTGCCAAGGCAGGTGCAAGGGCTAAAACAATACTTCCCAGTTTCCCTTTGTTTCCTCTGTTGAAAAAAGAAATCACTCCTGAAAAAAACCTCTGAGAAAAGCCTCTAGTGGCAATTTCTGGAATGGCATTAAACAGATTGCTGTACAAAGGGGAAAAAAGAGGCAAGGCAAGGTGGATCATGGTGTCAATCGTAAAGTGACATGTCAGCGGAGGAGGCGTTTCTCCTGTGAGTTCTATAAAAGGTCAGCTTATCCACGACCAAGAGACAGACTCTGCTCCATCCATCCTGAAGCTACAACAGCTGCTTCCTCCTAGAACCGCCAATGGATTTCAATCAGAGAAGCTCCCACCGAAGCCTGAGTTCCTCCTCCCAGGGCCCTGCGCTCAGCATGAGCAGCTCCATATATAGGAGGGGGGTCACACCCAGCGTGTATGGGGGTGCTGGAGGCCACGGCACCCGCATCTCAACGTCTAGACACATGGTAAACTATGGGAGCGACCCTGCTGGAGGAAACCTGTTTGCTGGCAATGAGAAGATGACCATGCAGAACCTAAATGACCGCCTAGCAAGCTACCTAGAAAGAGTGCGGTCACTGGAGCAGTCCAACTCCCACCTTGAACTGCAGATCAAGCACTGGTATGAAACCAACACGCCTAGCACCAGTCGGGACCACAGTGCCTATCTGGAACAAATCAAAGAGCTGCGGGATCAGGTGAGGCATGATACCTCTGCTTTCTTCTCCACTGTCCAGGGGTATCATACGTCAAGAAGGGCACATATGCTGGGTGGTCCAAATGGGCACTGTAAAGCAAATTAGGCTTAAATGCCAGATCTATAAAAGTGGCATATTTTTACACGCAATATTTTATATGCCATCTACCCTTATTGCTGGAGAACCTGACTACATAATAGGATGACTTTGTGTGTGTATGTGTGTGTGTGTGTGTGTGTGTGTGTGTGTGTTTAGTTGCTCAGTTGTGTCCCAGTCTTTGCGACCCTATAAACTGTAGCCTGCAAGGCTCCTCTGTCCATAGAATTTTCAAGGCAAGAATACTGGAACAGGTTGCCCTCCAAATGAATATGCCCTCCTCCAGGGGATCTTCCCAACCCAGGGACTGAACCTGAGTATCCTTCATTACAGGCAGAATCTTTACCATCTAAGCCACCAGGGAAGCTCCACAAGTGTCAGAATACTGGATCATAAATTTCAATGATGAAATGATTCAAGGTGGTAATGGGGATGGGGCATAGGTCTAAATGATATCTGGGTTTTAAAATGCTTTTAAAACATTTAATAATCTGATCATCATCACCAAGCAGTTCAGAAACCACTTCAACAGTCATAAAATGTTTTATTGCCCCAATTCAAATTTATTGCAATCATACCTGCTCCCATGTCATACCAGAAAGGTGGAGCGCTCCGTTTTATCAATAATGTGAATAAAAGAAGACTTTGCTCCTAACTGAAGATGTTAAATGTGACACAGAATACTTACTCCATATCTAATCAAGAAAATTGTTCCTTTCATTTTCATTTCTATTTTAACATTCCTCTTTCTTTACAGCAAAGGCCACTTACTTGCCAGCAAGTCTCTCTTTTCTTGCATTATATTAAACATCAGTGCAATTTGATTCTGATTCTACAGGAAGTTATTTTGGGATCTGGAACTGTGGGGATGTGAAGGCAAAGGTGTATAAATTGTCCCTCTGCCAACAGCTCATTTTTCTCAGGCTCCCACTAAAATATTCAAAATCAGCCAACCATTCTCCCCCAGCCATTGCATGATTCATGTTTGTGAAGCTATTTCAGGCCATCCTAAACACATAGGCACAGCCAAATGTTCCGTTTACCTGAGCAGGCCCAGTATACGAAAGAAGACCGCTCTCTCCAGGACTAGATCTATTGAAAGAGACATGCCTTTGTAGCATCTTTAACAAGCAGACTTCTGATCTATATGCATCTTAGAGGATTCACCCACTAGGTAACCACTTCTTAAGATCAGGGACTTTGCCATCACAATAGCCCCAGCGCCTACACAAGTTAACACCACATAGCAAGTGTGCATTCATTCAGCCAGTATTTAGCAGACACTAAGTGCTGGCCCTGGGGGATATGATGGTGAACATAATGTGACTTGTGTGCTGTGCTTAGTCGCTCAATCATGTCCAACTCTTTGAGACCCCATGGACTGTAGCCCTTCAGGCTCCTCTGTCCATGGTAATTCTCCAGCCAAGAACACTGAAGTCGGTTGCCATGCCCTCCTCCAGCAGATCTTCCCAACCCAGGGATCAAACCCAGGTCTCTCACGTTGCAGGCAGATTCTTTACCATCTGAGCCACCAGGGAAGCCCTAATGTGCTTTAGGGGGAAACAAATCTGGACAAAGGCAACATTGTCCCGTGTGGAAGGATAAAGGGAGGGCTATGTGGGGCTGTGAAAGCACAGGCACTTCATCCAGCTCTGTTGTGAGGAAACCAGTGAAGTCTTCCTTGAAGCAATGATGTCGAGGCTGAGAGGAGGGAGGAATTCACCAAGAGAAAGGGGCTAAGAGGAAGGTTCTAAGCAGGAACATCAAAGACAAGGCTCTCAGTAAGGTCTGATGGCTCAAGTTGAATTAAGCTCTTCATTTGTAGAGTCATAAGGAAACTGACCAAACCCTCAGGACTCAAGCTGCATTTTATGAATCTATTGTGTTAAAGCTCCAACCCAATATCTCTCCTTTCTATTTTCATGTAGCAATCCTTGAGATGAACATCGTCTTCAGTACAAGAAAGGCTGTATCTGAGGATCAACTCAATCATTTTAGACTTCTGTCCAGTTGAAAATGTCACTCTTTCTGGTGTATTTTCCAGATTAAAGATGCTCAACTGCAGAATGCTCGATGTGTCCTGCAAATTGATAATGCTAAACTGGCTATCGAGGACTTCAGGCTGAAGTAGGTTCTCTGATACCATGCTGACACTTCCTGAAAAGGAGGGCCTTTCAGTGGTCCTTCATGACACTTGACTCCCCACAGCACTATTGGCAAAGGAGCTCCCACTGAATAGTACCAGAGCCTTGGAGTTAAAAGAGTGTTAGAAGCTTTCTGATCTATCATCAGGACTGGACTTCTCCTCCCATAGTCCTAAGATACGGTCACCCAGAGTGTAAATGAACACCTCCAGTAATTACTACTGTTCTTCTTGGTCAGCTCTGATTGCTAGAACGTTCTTTTTAGTTCTACCTTTTCACCTACTGAAACTAATTCTGCCCTTTGGAGTAATAGGAAGGCAGTTTACAACTTCCCTTCTGCCTGTACCCTTCTGTTATCTAAAGAGGGTCATTTATCTACCCTTAGTGATTCTCTGAGTCATCCACGTTCCTTCAAGTAAATGACCAAAGTTCCAGGGGTGACTCTTAATCCTTCCAGTTTGATAGTGTTTTACAGTAAGGTCTGACCAGCCAAAGAACCAGGTTGATTAAAGCAGTTCAAGTTGTGTTCACTTTCTTGTAGACACATCACATTACATGCGATCAGAGCTGTTCCTCATAACTGCTTCCACACTAGGGCTTCCTCGTCCTGAATTTGTACAACACATTGGCACTGAAGAGCCTTTTGTGGTTTTAAAAGTGCAGCATTATAATGCAATAAGGGATCAAAAAGAAAGAAATTAGAAAGCAGATCTGGAAATTAAAGCAGTAAAAGTTCATTAATTCCAGTCAGCATCTGGGAGTCTCATTGCATTATCATTTCTTAAAGTTTACTATTTTAATAAAATTGGGAATATATAAGATCATAGAAGATAATTCATTTTGGATGCATCTTTTCACAAAGTAATAAAAATAAACCAGACATGTGCATTCATTAAGTAAATCTAACTAACCACTTTTTAGTTAACTTTTTTTAACTTTTTATTTTATATTAGAGTGTAGCCAATTAACAATGTTATGATGGTTTCAGGTGGACAGGAAAGGGATTCAGCCATACATATACATATATCCATTCTCCCCCCAAACTCCCCTCCCATCCAGGCATAACATTCAGCAGAGTTCTCTGTGCTAACCAAGTAGGAACTTGTTGGTTATCCATTTTAAATATGGCAAGGTACATGTCGATTCCAAACTCCCTAACTATTCCTTCCCCCTATCTTCACCCCTGGCAACCATAAATTCATTCTCTAAGTCTGTGAGTCTGTTTCTACTAACCATTATTTAATATCGATAATGTGAATCCTTTGCTAACACAGTAATTAGAGCAATTTTTTAACTTTTAAAACAATATATTCCAGAATTTAGGAAATTTTAAAACTAATTTCAGAGTGGTTATTTTACCAATCACTCCAAATCACAGAGACTACACTTATGAAGCAAACGATCTGAGTTCAAAGTTCTCCAGAACATTTTCAAATGTATAGAGACACAATGATGTATTGAAACTGATCTCTTATACCACATAAAGATTGATCTTATTATCATTTTAAGATCATCTCTTCTATAATGGCTTAAGAAGAACTCAATTATCTCTCCTTACTACTTAATTCACAGGTATGAAGCTGAGCAGGGGATTTGCCAAACAGTGGTGGCTGATCTTAATGGCCTGAAAAGGGTCTTTGATGACTTAATTCTAACAAAGGCAGACTTGGAGATTCAAATTGAAGAGCTGACTAAAGACCTGTATGTTCTCCAAAAAGAACATGAGGAGGTGAGAAAATATTCAGAAGCAGTGTTGGAAATGATAGAATGGCTCTAATAATAATGAGGAGGAGGAGGAAAAAGAGGAAGATGTGGTGATTGTGGTGGTGGTGAAAAAGATGACAACGAGATAGATATGAGCCTTAACATCTTTTCAGTGAGGCTGCTGCCAGGTTTAAATGACTTGGAGCAGTCACTGGACCATAATAAGCCTTAACTAAGTTGTTTTCTTTCTCTATTACTCATCCCCAAGGAAAGAAGCGTTAAGACTTACTATGTGTTTTCTGCATAGCCTCATCTGGGAATGTACTTCAGACTATAATCAATTGGAATTTTCACTCCCATAGGAAGTGAGGGGTCTACGTGCTCATCTGGGCAATAATGTAAATGTAGAGGTGGATGCTGCTCCAAGCCTGAACCTCAGTGCCATCATGAATGAAATGAGGCAGAAATATGATGCCATGGCCCAGGAGAACCTTCAGAAAGCCAAAGAACAGTTTGACATACAGGTAATAGCATAATTCTAATGGATAAGCAAACGTGAGGAAGCTGTCTTCCAAAAACAGATAACTCATTTCCTTCCTTCCTTCCTCTCTCCCTCCACCCCTCCCTCCATTCTTTCCTCCTTTTATTCCTTATTTTCTTTCTTTCATTCCTTTTTTTTTTTTTTTTTCCATTTTGGAACTTTAGATTAATGATCTGCAAAAGCAAGTCACAGTGAGCACTGAAGAGTTAAAAGCAACCAAGGATCAAATAAAAGAGCAGAGACACACCCACCAGGTCCTGGAAATAGAGCTCCAGTCCCTGCTCAGCATGGTAAAGCACATCTAACTGTCAACTCTCATGGGGCGTGTGTTTACTAAGCACCTGTATCAGGAACTCTGGAAATGCAAATACCTATAAGAAATAATCCCTCCCTTTGCAGAGCAGTAAGGGAAACACATCAAACAACTGATGATAATGAAAAGACAGAAAGAAGTCAAAGTAAAGGACAAGACACTGCAAGAATACAGAGGCCAAAGTAGAGTTGGAGGATGTCACAGGGAAAGTGGCACTTAAAGTAGACTGGAAAGAGTAAGGTGCAATTTTTAATTGGAGAAGAGGGGTCAAGACATTCCACACTAAGCATATCAGTCAGCTCATGATGAATTATGTTGTGGTGAAAGTGAAGTTGCTCAGTAGTGTCCAAGTCTTTGCGACCCCATCGACTATAGCCTACCAGGCTCCTCCATCCAAGGGATTTTCCAGGTGAGAATACTGGAGTGGGTTGCCATTTCCTTCTACAGGAGATCTTCCTAACCCAGGGGTTGAACCCAGGTCTCCCACATTGTAGGCAGACACTCTACCGTCTGAGCCATGGGGAAAGTCCTATGTTGTGGTAACAACCTTCAAATCACAGTGGCTTACAATGATGGTGTTACTCAGTCCAAGCTCACCCTACTCACCACACAACAAGTCAATAAATCAGAGTCCAGGTGTTGAGACAAGGAATAAAGACTTTATTTGGAAAGCTGGCAGACTGAGAAGATGGCAGACTAATGTCTCAAAATAACCATCTCATCTGGGGTCTGGATGCCAGTTTCTTTCATAGAACAGAGATGGGGAGGAGGTGAGGAAACAAAATAAAAAGGGCCATAAGTCTTACAAATATCTCCTGGAATGTTTAGCCTGAGGAAGGCTGTTAATTTCTTCTTTCTTGTAGTCATTTACAGGTGGACAGGGCTTCCCTTGTAGCTAAGTAGTCTTGTAGTCTTGCCCACATTGCAGGCAGACTCTTTACCATCTGACCCACCAGGGAAGTCAGTAAAGAATCTTCCTGCAATGCAGGAGACCTGGGTTTGATCCCTGGGTCAGGAAGATCCTCTGGGGAGAGAAATGGCAACCCACTCTAGTATCCTTGCCTGGAGAATCCCATGGACAGAGGAGCCTGGCAGGCTAGAGTCCATGGGGTTGCAAGAGTCAGACACTACTTAGTGTCTAAACCACCACAGGTGGACAGGATAAGGATGTTTCCTTAAGCAAAGGTACTTTGATTTAACATTCAGGCAGAGAGGCATAGTTCCCAGAGGCAGGCCATTATGTATAAGACAGTGAACAAAAACAACAGGAAGCAAACGTTAAAGTAAAAGAAACAGATCCAACATGTGGTCAGATTTTGTTCTTCCCTGTAACAACACTACATCCATCATGGGCTGGCTTCAGCTCTGCTCCATGACATTTCCACTCCAGGATAAGTGGACATGCCAGTGTTGTGCCAGAAGGAAAGGGGCAATAGCTAGGCCATGTGATAGCTCTTAAAGCTGTCTCCTCATAAAATGCATTGGTCAGCTTCACTTGCATTTCATTAACCAAAGAAACTCACATAACCAAGCCTACCATCAACAGGTTTAGCAAGTCCAATCCTCCTAATGGAAAGGCACTACAAATCACAGTGAGAAGAAGCAAATACAGAGAACAAAAATACATATACCATAGTAAGAGAACAGTGAGTGCAAACTCAAATAAACAAACAAAAACCTGAAGAGCCAGTGATCCCTGATGACTGGCTGAGACTGCCTAGTTGGAAAAAGTGAGAGATAAAGCTAGAAATATGCATGATTCCCACAATGACGAGATAAAAGAATTCTTCTCAAGAGAAATTAACATTGAGATACCTCTTAAATCAGGTCCTCAGATAAGAAACATCCACTTTTTCTTGTGCTCATAGAAAGAAGCTTTGGAGCGTACACTAGAGGAGACCAATGCTCGTTATAGCAGCCACTTGGCCGTAATCCAGGCACAGCTAAACTCCCTCGAGGGCCAACTGGTGCAGGTTCGGACCGACACAGAACGCCAGATCCATGAATATAATATCCTCCTTGACATAAAGATCCGGCTTGAGCAGGAAATTGCTACCTACCGCCGTCTTCTGGAAGGAGAAGATGTCAAGTAAGGCTCTTAGAATCAGAGGATATGCGCCGATGTCTATCTGCTATTCTATTTTAATGTCCATACCTTAAACTCTGTCACTCTTCCCCAGCACCAATGTAATCCCTAGCAGAAAAACAACTACACACACCCCCACCAACACCACCAACAAAACAAAAATTTACCCACCAGTATGCACACCCCCTAAAAAAATACTGATCCTCTGTACTTAAGGTCATGTTGTAGGACTGAGATAGAAGATGGTTAAGCATATCTGATACAGATATGCTTGTGTTAATTTTTATGATTAATACATAATTGAAAGCACTATAACTTTTTTTTAAAAACTTTTTATTTTTTATTGGAGTATAGCCGATTAACAATGTTGTCATAGCTTCAGGTGAACAAGGAAGGGACTCAGCCATATGTATACATGTATCCATTCTCCCCCAAACTGCCCTCCCATCCAGGCTGCCACATAACATTGAGCAGAGTTCCATGTGAAAGCACTATAACTTTTCAGAGTTCTCATTGCAAGATCATGAATTGAAAAACAGGCCACAGAGGTCTGTGGGAGCCAGTCTGAGGAATCATCAGTGCGGTAGCAGCAACCGTCTTCAAATACCACCCCCACGAAAGGCAACAAGATGTAAACTGCCTTCGCAATTTTGTTATTTTAATTACAGAAACCTCTAGTAATTAAAGACCCCTAGTGTATGTTAAACCAGTCATTTCTGAAGCTATGGATTTTTCAAGTTAAAAAGACACTCCAATTTCAAGGAGCAAGCATTGCAAAGCGGGGGAAAATAGAAACAGTAGTAAAACACACATCACTCAGATTTTATTTTAAAGCAGAACAGGCAGGAGAGCATTTCATTTGCAAAATGGCAATAATACATTTTTCTGTTTTTCTTTTTTTTTTTCCTTTTCTTAAAACTAGAGAATATCAGTTAAGCGCTCTGGATGAGGCAGGTAAGTATTCTAAATTCTTACACACTTCCTCTAAGACTGAATTCTCACTCAGTAGTTTACCACTTTCCTGCCACTGGTGAAAAGTAAAGGAAAGTCAGCTCTTAAGTAAACAGATATCACCTTAGGGATTCTGAAAACAGGGCACATCATATAAAGAAACCCTCCATATGGGAAATTTCTCACATTCCCCTTGATGGGGTGATTTTCTTGGCCCAGGCTATTATTACTGTCCTGAGACATCCTAAGATCCTAAAAGAGAAAAACAGGATGAAAATGTGCATTTTACTTAATTCAATATGACATATTTCTTTTGTGGGGAGTGGGGAGAGTAGTAAATTTTTCACATTTATCTAGAAAATGGACTTAAGATCATTTCAGAAAGAGAATGGGTTCAACTCATTTCTAAAAGAAGGAAATAGATATAAAATAATAATTTAAAGCTGAGTATTCTAAAATAGCAGAGTCTCGGGTCTGAATTAACATTTTATGTTTAAATCTCAATTCAGAGATAAAGAAAACCAGGAAGATTAAGACAGTCGTGCAAGAAGTAGTGGATGGCAAGGTTGTGTCATCTGAAGTCAAAGAAGTGGAAGAAAGTATATGAAGGGCTGCAGAAGGTGATGCTGCTGAGGTTTTGAAAGAAATGTAGCTATAACTTTTGCTCCCTTCAAGAAAGTGGCATCAGAAACCACTATTAATGTTTCTTGGTGATTAGAGGGGGGAGAGGGGAGTCCATTTACCAGTCTCTGTAATTGAATATAAATGTTTTACTCAGAGAAGCTGCAAATTGCCTGCAAAAATGAAATCCAGTGATCACTGGGATATTTAAAATATCATTACTGCCACCTTTAACACAAAATGCATTAATCACAAGCTATAGACCACCTAATCTCATTACTAAAGCTTACAAAGCAGAGGAGGCTATGCAAACTACAAATGAACCTCTCTAACACCTCCCATTTCTGAACTGCAAAAATCTCCTTTCAGGGTTTCCTGGATTCTTGAGTCAATTTTTTGATTAATTTCACTGAATTTTTAATATCAGTATAATTCTGCTAGCTTTAAATTATATTTGCTTCTCCTCTCATAGTCTTGGCTGTCTTTAAAACTCAACTCGGCTCTGAATAATTTGAGAGTCAAATTCCAATCATAAACGCTGAGCAGAGTAAAAATGAATCACATTATGCTTGAAATGGAAGTAGATTAAAAGCAAAATTAGCAAAACCTTTCTCAAGGCAGAATGCTTCTCCTTCTGATAATAAACTGCGTAAATCATCATCGGGTGCTCTCTTTCTTTATGTGGTCATTGTATGTTATGAAATGTTTCTCACTATTTTTAATAATAGTTTTAATGAAGTATAATTCACACCATAAAATTACTTCTTTTAAAGTATGCGACTCAGCTGTCTCTAGTATGGTCACAGAGTCGTGCAGCCATCACCACTATCTAATCTTAGAGCATTTTCATCACTCCAAAAAGAAGCTCCTTCGGCAGTCACTCCAATCCTCTTCCCCTCAACCTCTGAAAACCACTAATCCACTTCCTCCCTCTACGTATTTGCCTAATCTGGACATTCCATATAAATGGAAGCATACAATGTGTTCTTTTGTATACAAATGTTCATAGCAGCATTATTTATAACAGCCCCAAAATGGAAACAACTCAAATGCTGCCCATCAACTGATGAACAGATACACAAAATGTGGTCTATCTCAGCAATAGAATAGTGCTTGCGAGCTCAGTCCCTGCAGTCATGTCTGACTCTTTGTGACCCTATGGATTGTAGCCCGCCAGGCTCCTCTGTTTATGGGATTCTCCAGGCAAAAATACTGAAGTGGGTTGCCATGCCTTCCTTCAGGGGATCTTCCCGACCCAGGGATCAAATCCTCTGACTCCTGTGTCTCCTGCATTGGCAGGAGGGTACTTGACCACTGAGCCTCTGAGGAAGCCACACAATAGAACAGTATTCTGCAATAAAAAGGAATGAAGTACTGACACATGCTACAACATGGATGAACCTTAAAAACATGATGCTAAGTGAAAGAAACCAGATACGAAAGTTCACATATTGTATTCTAGTGAGACTTCTAAATTCTAAATTTCACTAAATTTGCATTTTTGTGAGTAATAATTGCCTTGCAAATGTTTCCAGGAAAAAATTAATTTGCCCTCTATCATTGTATTCTAATAAATGGATAGCTCAAATTTAAATTTTAATATTCATGTTTATAAATAAATAGGATTTTGAGTGATTATTATATTGAAAATAATAATGTGATTTACTTAGAACAGTAATATCTACCATTTACTGAGCACTTACAATGAGCTAAGCCGTGTGCCAGCATTCTATACGCCTTTCCCATTTAATCTTTTTTTTTTCCCATTTAATCTTTACAATTAAAATCTTCTACCTGTGAGGTAGAGGGGATTGGATTGAATCATATGAACTCGCCAATATATGACCATCTCTGACCTTCAGAAATAGCAATTTTACCTGGTTTGACCTACCATATTATTCCCAGTTTACACATAAGGACAAATGAGAATTATATATGAAGACACAAAATAAGTACTTTCCCAAAGTCACAGTTACCAAGTAACAGGGCAAGATTGAACTCAGAGCTGTTTGTCTAAAGTCATCATATCTTTTTCAGCAACTAATTACGTTGACAAACACTTACTGAGTCACACTTGAAATGAATGCCTATCCTTAGTTGTTTTGTCATTTACTAATTGTCATTTTTCACTAGCCAGACACTTAGAACATCCAGTTATCACAAATGTCCAGCTTACATCACACACAAGATTTGATTCAGCACACCCATTGTCAGAAAAGATATTATTCTCATCTCTTCTCAATCTATTACTTTTCAAAGTAGTAAAGACATTTCTTTCTCATTTCTTAATTTCCTTCCAAGTCACTTTAGTTAGTAAATTACTTTTAAAGACGTTAAGAATATTTAGAAGTGAATTCTTTTTCACGTCCTGAGACACATTCCAGAAGAGTCTGAAGCTCTAACATACAAATATCTGACATTGTGAGTCTAATTAATAAAAAACTTACAGGACATGCTTTTGAAATTCACTAGGCACGGACATTGTCATATAACAATAATGATGCTTTGTTTAAAAAGAGGTGGGACTATTATTTTTTTTTGGGGGGGGGGACTATTATTTTTGACTCAATTTCGTATCATAAAAAATGAAGATCAATCCTTGCCTTTTGGTCTAATTCTAGTTTCTTCCAAGTAATCTTTCAAAGAAAGTAGATGAGACCATACATACTTGTGGAACCAGATGGTTCTACCTCCAGTTCTACCAGTAGCAACTGTGCGAAAGCTAAGCACTAATCTCTGTATCTACCTATATACTTCTTACAGGAGCTAAGAACCAGAATAGGACAATCCTATTTCTGACAGGTATACAGATCCAGAGCAGGTTCGTAGTCGGTAAATACAGGCCTCTTTATCACACATTAGAATTATCATCAATGTGTTTTGTGACTTTATATGAAATCGTCAGTGCAGACATGAAGCTATCCAACACAGAGAGAATCCCTAGAGGTGAAGTTAGGGTGGAGAGAACGTTTTTTTCCCTGGGCTTTCGGAATTATTTCCACACAGAGTCTTTACAACATATAAGAAGAAGAAAAAAATGAAATGATATAAAATCAAAACTTTACCTGAGGATACCCTCTGCTCTCACTCTCACTCACTTGGGAGTGGTCTCAGGTACCTGATTACACCCTCAAATAACAATTCCAATTCAAGGCACTGGGTTCCCTGGTAGCTCAGCTGGTAAAGAATCTGCCTGCAATGTAGGAGACCCCGGATTGATTCCTGGATGGGGAGGATCCCCTGGAGAAGGGACGGGCTTCCCTCATGGCTCAGACGGTAAAGAATCCGCCTGCAACATGGGAGGCCTGGGTTCGATCCCTGGGTTGGGAAGATCCCCTGGAGAAGGGAACTGCTGCCCACTCCAGTATTCTGGCCAAGAGAATTCCATGGACAGTATAGTCCATGGGGTTACAAAGAGTTGGACATGACTGAGCAATTTTCACTTTCAGTGATCTTTATTTTTTAATTTCCCTTTTCTCTCCTAGACTCACTTTCAAAATTCACCTTATCAGGGTATTATTTTATCTTCCTACTTCTCTTTTTTACCATGTTACAATCCTCCCCTGCTTGTGAGAACCACTGAGCTCTAAAATCCAGAAATCAACCTCAATCGTGACCACTAGGATTCTTGTTCATCCTCATCTCAAAAGCACAGCATTCTATATCAGTAATTCAATATTCTTTCACTCACTGATAGGATAAAATGTTATTCAAAGCAAAAAGAAAAGGTGTTATGGACCAAAAAAGAAAAGCTGTTACAGACCAAGTGATCAGTGAATTGCACAAAGTGAAAGGTCTGTCTTTAAGAGAAAGAACTCAGGACGAAATTCTGCAGTCAAAGACTAGGAAACTAACCAATCTGACATAAGATGAGCACACATTCTACTGAATAAAATCTAAAGATTTACAAATGCCATGTCAATAATAGTTCTTATTTTTAATATTCCCTAAACTCTACCAAAAAATGGAGACATAATTCTTTTAAACAGTTCACCTTGGTTGTAGTCATTTTCCCCCATGCCTCATTTTTGCCAACAACCCCATTTTATACATTTCCACCTTCCTATATTTTTACAGCTGTCAGAAAAGTTACTTGCACTTCTAAAAACTCTAAAATATGAAATTCCCTGATGGGAATTGAGGGAGTGGTTGAGACTCTGCATTGCCAATGGAGGGGGTGTGGGTTTGATCCCTGGTCAGGAAACCCTGATCCCACATGCTATGTTGTGTAGCCAAGAAAAAAAATTCTCTAAAATAGAGGCCTAATTATTTAACTTATCCCTCCCTCCCCCTACAAAAAAAAAATCCACTGAAGAAGAAATATTTCTCTTTTCCACTTCTGAAGTTGCTCCCCATTCACAATTGGATTCAGAATAAATCTTGGTCAAAGCATACCAGTAAATTAGAGCAAAGTCTTTTACAAGTGAAATAAATTTTAAATGACAGATTCAAATATATTAAGGATTAAGTTCTTTCAAGTGCAATAACTCCAAGTATGCAAGAATGAAGTTTAGCAAACAGTAGGCTAAGATTCAGGATAAAAAATGAATTAGATATAAAACTCACCTGAGAAGCTTTCAGTCTAGGATAATATATAATATGTATAAAAACACAAAGGTATATGTGCAAAAAATGTTATACATTGAACCAAATTCTTTACATTTTACATATAGGCACGAGATTTAGAAAGTATACATTTAAGCACAAAATGGTTTCCAAGTTCAAAAATTCAAGTAAATCATATTTCCATTTTATGTGATATCACTAAGTTATAGCTCAGAATTTGGCACATTCCTTCTGACTCTGTAAGCAAGTAATATTTGCTTTCATTTCCAGGGCCAAAAAATGGAATCACTTTGTCTTGGGGGGCTGTCACTTAACTAGTACTTCATAAGATCTCTGGAGATGTGGTTACATTTCAAAAAGTGTAAGTAAAAACACATTTGCCTATAGGTTTGTAGGATTTCATGTGTGATGCCATTTCTTGCAAACCTTAAAGAGTAAATCACTGGGTCTCATGCTAAACACTGAGAAATGAAGTTCAATTTTGAAAAGGAAAAGAACTAAAACTCCTGGTTGGTGGGCAGGGCAGAAACCTAGTTTCACAATTTGGGGGTCAGAGTGACCCTCTGTCCTTTTTATTCCCACTGTTAGAGGCAAGGTTGTGTTGTCTGTCTATCTGCAGCCCCAGATCCTGTCTTGGTCATCTCCTGGCTGTGTGGCCTTAAATAAGCCACTTAACTTCCTCACCCTCAGACTGCTCATCTATAAAATGGGGTAAAATTTACCATCTTAGAGGTTGCCACGAAGGTTAAAAATAATGTCTGTAGTTCACCTGCCCACTGTCTAGAACATCATAAGTATACAATAACTACTAACGATTCAAAAAAGACAAGCTCGGACAAAGTGCTGGTAACAGATGAATGGAATTCTTGGTAAAAATCTCCATATGAAACTGGGACCCCTGACATTTCAACTTAACAAGTTTCCATTCTGTCAAGAAATGAAACAAATGGCTGGATGATGGCCCCTCTCTTCAAGCTGAGTCTTCTTTGGATTGCTGTATCCTTTCTATATCTATTATGAAGGAGAACATGCAATTTCTGCAAATTTCTTGCTTAAAAAATCCTTTATTTAGGCATCCCACTAGCTTGCTCTTTGTGATGTGTCTAGATTGGGAGAAAATATGTCCTTTGGCATATGTCTCTCCTATAAAAAGGTAAAAGTAAGTTGTAGTAGGATTTCACTACAATACAGTAGGAGTTCATCAATCCCTGTCCCTAGGAAAGTATAAAGAGGGTCACAAGATCCTTCCATTTGTGAGAATTGACATTGGGTGCTCCCTCTAGAGGTCTGACATGGACTTCAAGTGGAACCCCTCTGATTTGCCCCCAAATCAACTAGTGTGCACAGGTAGATCCAGCTGTTCACAGGAGTGTTCACAGAATTGAAGAACCTTAGCTTCAGAGAGGTTGGAGTCAGAGCCAGATAATATTCAGACAATATCTGGATATTTGGGGGTCCAGGGGTTGAATGTATGAACATTGATACGATATCAATAACAAAAAGAGCAAGTGAGTTTTTTATATATATATGCTAACAAAGTTGGCAGTAGTGAACTGTCAGACAAGGCTCCTGATTTCACAGAGTTTGCTAAGGTCAAATTTTATGTAAAGGAAGATCTGCTGGAAATATTACTAGCATCATATTCTACTCAAAAATAGCACTTTTCAGGGAATTCCCTAGTGGTCCAGTGGTTAAGACTTCATGCTTCCAGTGTCAAGGAACTAAGAGGAACTAAGATCCAATGGTGTACAGTAAAAGGATTTTTTTTTTTAAGAAGAGTATTTTCAGTGTTTAAGAGGTCTTCTTATTGAATCAGAAAAAAAAAAATGCAACAACCTAATGACAAGATTTTTAAATCCTTGGAAACTCAAATTCCAGTATCAATCTGGAAAATGCATTTGTTCCCCATTTCTCCCAGTGAATTTTTACAACTGTTTATGAAACTATATTCTATTAGAAGATAGACTAGATCATGATCAGATGGTTCATACTGAGTTTTCAAAAGGAAACAAAAAGGAGATATGAGGGAAGAACTTTAAGAAGCTTAAGGTTTAGGAAGAAGTATTCATTAATTTACCCACTCAGCAATCACTCACTGCTTTACCCCACGCATAAGAAACTGCACAGTGCAGAGAATGTGAGCAACAGAATAATTTGGAGAAGAAAAATTCTTTATGACAACCTATCTGCACTCCACCCAGATTTCTTCTTCTATCACAAATATGTAATGGGGAAAACTATTCAATTATTTCTATACCAGTGAATTGTCAATATGCATAAATCATTTTCTTGCTAAGCTGGCCAAAAAAGGGGAGGCCACTATATTTTGGATGGAGAGAGTGAACTTTCCAAGGCAACACCCATTCTGAGACGTATAAAAGGTTGGCCTTCCTGCCTCGCTGACACCGCGCCCTCCTGAGCTGTAGGTCCCTCCAGCAGCGCCATGGCCCTCTCTGTGCGAACCTCTGGGCTGCCTCAGTGGCTGTCCTCCCAGAGTGGGGCCCCGGGCAGAGCCAGGGGCATGTCTGCCTCGAGCATCGGCAGCAGCTACGGGGGCAGTGCCTTTGGCTTCGGAGGCAACTCTGGGGGAGGCCTCTCTGCCACGTCCATGTTCGGTTCCAGTGCTGGCTTTGGTTCTAGCTCTGGCTTTGGTTCCAGTTCTGGCTTTGGTTCCAGTGCTGGCGTTGGGGGCGTCTGCGGGAGCTCCTTTGCAGGAGGACTGGGCGCTGGTTATGGAGGAGCTGGCGGAGGGGGCTTTGGAGGCCTGGGGATTGGATTCGGAGGAGGCTCGGGAGGGGGCTCTCTAGGGATTCTCTCTGGCATCGATGGAGGTCTTATTTCTGGATCAGAAAAGGAAACCATGAAAAATCTTAACGACAGATTGGCTTCCTATCTGGATAAGGTTCGGGCTCTAGAGGAGGCCAACACTGATCTAGAAACCAAAATTCGAGAATGGTATGAAACGCGAGGCTCTGGGACTGGAGATCCCGGGTCACAGAATGACTACAGTAAATATTATCCATTGATTGAAGACCTCAGGAATAAGGTAACAAAATGGTTTCTTTCGAGGGGCTCTGGGGATTATTTTTTACTTTCCTTTTTTCTATTTCAAGATTTTATAGTGACAAATCACCCAAAACTTAGATATGTTTCCATTCAACTGTATTTGGAGTAAATTCTCATCTCAAGATATTTGGGCTGTGCTTAGTCACTCAGTCGTGTCCAGCTCTTTGCAACCCCATGGACTGTAGCCCTCCAGGCTCCTCTGTCTATGGGCATTCTCCAGGCCAGAATACTGGAGTGGGTTGCCATGCCCTCCTCCAGGGGATCTTCCAAACCCAGGGATCGAACCCCGGTCTCCTGCACTGCAGGTGATTCTTTACCATCTGAGCTACCAGGGAAGCTCACGAATACTGGAGTGGGTAGTCTATCCCTTCTCCAGGGGATCTTCCCAATCCAGGAATCGAACTGGGGTCTTCAGCACTGCACGTGGATTCTTTATTAGCTGAACTTTCAGGGAAGCCCATAGTTTCATTTTATCATTCACCATAAGATGACTGTATTCCCACTACTTTTTCTGTGGGATAGGTATGTTTGTTTCTTAATTTTTAAGTAAGATTCTCCACATAATATTCTCTTTCAAAAAGCTGCTTTATACTCTTCATAAAATAGCACTTTAACATCACCTAAAATTTTCCTACCAAAGATATACTTGCAAAACACTAGTATTTGATGACCTCACTTTGTGTGTCTTCCCCCGTTTTGCCAGATCATTTCTGCCAACATCGCAAATGCCCAGCTCATCTTGCAGATCGACAATGCAAGACTGGCTGCCGATGACTTCAGAATGAAGTGAGTAGGATAAACGACTAATGATACCTGACATGTCCCAGCATTTCTTCTTACTTTCTATTTTCCTTCGTTGATGGCAAATATTTCAACCTTCTTCAGTTCACAGGTTCCACACACGTTTTAGTAAATTTACACTGGGCATTCTAGAAAGTATCTAGATTCAAGAGGTTCACATTACACATCCTTAATTATAAGTTGCTTAAACCCAGGGCTGTGGATTACCATATCTGACATTTGCTATTGACTCATGATGTGCCAAGATAATTCCACCAGCATCCTAAACCTCAGTCTTCCATGCATCAAAATGAATTAATAATGTTTGTGCCTGAGAGTTAAATAAAATGATCTTTTTCCTGATGACACATACAACTAAAATATTAACCATGAACTTATTTTTATATCCCTTCCTCCTTTCTACACCACCCCCTCCCCTCAGATATAAGGAGGAAAATCCTAAGGTCCTGTTTGCTCCACAGAATTTCCACACAAGATGTTGCCTGAAACCTAGTACAAGTTACTAAAGGAATATCGATGTTTTAAATTAAATCTTGAGTAAAAGTTAAGCAAGATGACTAAATGATTATTTTATTTTCAACCACTTCTAGGCTTCCATCAGAAACTCCACCTAGAGAGGGGTTGCTACTGTTCATAGCCAGGCCAGCCAGCCAGAAGGGAAGCTGTAAGCCTGGGATGCAGTGCTGCTGGGGTTCACTGTTGATAGAAAAGTATAATTTTTTCACTTCTCTCCAACTAAGCAGTAAATTACCATTTTTTTAAAAAAGGAAAATAAAAAGTTAGAAAAGCAAAAACCACATCATTCATTACACTGCTGCCAGATTTATTTGCAAAGTAGCCCTGAAGATGGCAGGGGCCCTATTCAAATGGGTGTGTGGATTCCCTAGACTGTTTTGCACTTGATTTTCAGATATGAAAACGAGCTGGCCCTGTGTCAGAATGTGGAGGCCGACATCAACGGCCTGCGCAGGGTGCTGGATGAGCTGACCCTGGCCAGAGCTGACCTGGAGACACAGATTGAGACCCTGAATGAGGAGCTGGCCTACCTGAAGAAGAACCACGAGGAGGTGAGAGCCAGAAAGGACAGCTCTCTAAGCAGCTTTTTTCTCCCAGGTTCAAAATTATCACTTCAGATGTATAAATATGGAGTTAGAAGAGGTATGCATGATACATTGGACAATCAGAATTTTAATTGTCCTGATTTCATGATTTTAAAAATACAGTTTGGGTGTTTTTGTTTGGCTGGTTGGTTTTTGGTCACATGGGCATGTGGGATTTCGGTTCCTTGATCAAACCTGTGCCCCTGGCAGCCCAGGACCACCCAGGAAGTTCCAAAAATACAGTATTTTTAAAGTTCAAAAAAAAAAAAGTCTGCCAATAATACATACTGTTAAATATGCTAGAGAAACTGGTTATACCCAGTGTAGTACACACACGGAACTCTGGTATACCACAATGTATATCAGTAATTAAGCATAACCCTGGCACAAGACTCCTAAAGAGCTTTCTACTGGAAACCAATGACTATGGTACAACCGGTAAGCAAACCCAGGGACTGTCTGCAGCCCTCGGTTTGGCAGCTGCGGTTGAAAGCCCCTGGGGCACCAACTCCACCAGGCCTTCCCATCTTGTGAAGGCCATGGAGCCCCAAGAAGCAGGGCCAGCTCATCCATCAGGCATGGCAGGCACAGGGCCAAGGACCCACAGTGAGTTTAGGAACCCATCTCAAGCTCTTTCAAAAATCAGAAGAGAACTACTAATGTTTAGATAAAAGATGTTTGAATAGTTTGTATTAACTGGTTTGTGTTTAAACCAACGCAGTCGTAAAAGGTAATGTTTCCTATTTTTTGTGGATGAAGAGGCCCACGAAAGTCACAATGGGCCCCTTCGCCCCTCTCACCCGCTGTCCCCAGGAGCTCCAAAGCTGCCGGGCCGGTGGCCCAGGCCAGGTCAGCGTAGAAATGGACGCTGCCCCCGGAGTGGACCTCACCAGGCTCCTCAACGACATGCGGGCGCAGTATGAAACCATCGCTGAGCAGAACCGGAAGGATGCCGAGGCCTGGTTCATTGAAAAGGTACTGCTAACAAAAACAAAAGGCGTGGATACGCTTGTATTAAAGGGGAGCAGGGCTGACTCACGTCCCCTCACCCCTCTTTGTTGCGGCAGAGCGGGGAGCTCAGGAAGGAGAT
Source organism: Cervus canadensis (assembly GCF_019320065.1). Classification (NCBI taxonomy): domain Eukaryota; kingdom Metazoa; phylum Chordata; class Mammalia; order Artiodactyla; family Cervidae; genus Cervus; species Cervus canadensis. The sequence goes on from NC_057386.1 coordinate 21,390,634, forward strand.
CAGCAGCAACACGGAACAGCTTCAGTCCAGCAAGAGCGAGGTCACCGACCTGCGGCGCGCGCTTCAAAACCTGGAAATCGAGCTCCAGTCCCAGCTCGCCATGGTAGGGCGCATGCCAAGAGAGGCATCCAAATGAGCAAGACGGACCATTGGCAGCCTTCCGCATTTCGGCCCCCTCCATTGTTACGTCTGTGCTGTTTCTCTCCCACGTGCAGAAAAAATCCCTGGAGGACTCGCTGGCTGAAACCGAGGGCGACTACTGCGGCCAGCTGTCCCAGGTGCAGCAGCTCATCGGCAGCCTGGAGGAGCAGCTGCTGCAGGTGCGCGCCGACGCCGAGCGCCAGAGCGCAGACTACCAGCGGCTGCTGAACGTCAAGGCCCGCCTGGAGCTGGAAATCGAGACCTACCGCCGCCTGCTGGACGGCGAGGCCCAAGGGTAAATAGATAACTGGGACTGAAAATAACCTCAATGGCTGACCGACAGTGGACACCAGATGCAGCTTAAGGGCAACAGAATCGGGAAGGGTTCTTTAGTTGACAGAAAAGAACACATCTGGTAAAGACATAGGAGTTCCTAGGTGGCTCCGCGGTAAAGAATCTCCTTCAATGCAGGTTCTATTCCTGAGTGGGGAAGATCCCCTGGAGGAGGAAATGGCAATCTACTCCAGTATTCTTGCTTGGGAAATCCCATGGACAGAGGAGCCTGGTGTGCTACAGTCCATGGGGTCGCAAAGAATCTGGCACGAAAGAGTCGGACATGTCTATTATGCCTTAGCTTTATTAAATGCTCTACACTTTGCAAAGTGTTGTCACCATTATCTTCCTGGATAAAAGTTCATAAAATGCTGGGATGAAAAATGGCACCACAGACAGAGGCATACTGCAGACGTGTATTAGAACAATCAGCCAGTAGAGTTCTGATTTTAATACTAAGAATGACACATCAAATATCAGCCATGCAACCACCTTCAAACTACCCTAGGGAACTTTCCAAAAGTAACAGCAGCCTGAACTGGTGGGAAGAATTCAGGATCGTAAATTGGGAAACCACATCTTCCACTAATTGTCAGTTGGCTTCACTTCAAGAGCCCTTTTTAGGCAGGGTTTGAAAACAAATGTAGCTGCACAACTGATTACTCTCAGGATGCATCACTCCATCATTCTTAATCAAGAAATTTAGAATACCTTCTCTCATTGGCCATTTTAAAAGCTCAAACAGCAAACTCCTTCCTTCTCATTCCAGAAAGCATCATGTGATATCAACTCCCTTGTTTTCTTTACAGTGACTGTTTGGTGGAAAGTTCATACGTGACAGCCTCCACATCTCAAGCACCATCAACTGATTCCTCTAAAGGTATGCAGATTCCCTAGGAATCATGTAGAACAAGTCAGAATCACATCTATTAATGACCAAAACTATAAGATCTCATTAAATATAGCAGTGTATATTTAAAGTATATTTGTATTTGGAGCCAAGAAAAAATATTTATGCATTCCTGCAGATAAATTGAGTAGTCTGCACAGGGTTAAAACTTTTAGCAAGTTCAGGAAGGAAGAGAAAAATCTACTTTACAAAGGGGTATTATGAGAATCATAAACACTTTTTAAGTGTTTAAAAAGAAAACCATTTTCATTTGTGCACAAGACAACACTGAATACATTTTATTAAATAAAATGCATTTTGTTTAGAAATGCAAAGGTCACACCTGAAAGTTTAAATTTCATGGACTGTATCAGTCAATACCTAATTTAGAAGCCTAAGTTAAACAGCAAATGTTAGATGAATATTTGAAGCACTAACTTTTGCTCCCTTTGTTCCATTTTTATCTTTAGACCCTAACAAAGCCCGGAAAATCAAGACAATTGTGCAGGAAGTGGTGAATGGTGAGGTGGTCTCATCCCAAGTTCAGGAAATTGAAGAACTGATGTAAAATTTCACAAGATCTGCCCCATGATTAGTTCCTTAGGACCAAGAAATTTATAAGTAGAAATTATTCCTTTTAGAGTAAGATGATATATTAGTTCAATCTCTGCTCCTGTTTGTTTCATTTTCTTTGGATTCCCTATTCACTTTGAGTCTGTTTTGTTTTTGTTTTTTTTTCTGGCCTTCAAAACAAAATTTAATTACAAATCATTGTGGAAATGTGGGTCTTGATAACAAATCAAAATTGCCTTACATCTTTGTGGCCCTGAGGTAGGCCTTTAATAAACTTTCTTCTAGTGACCTAGAACATATGTTTAATCACAGGACCTTAATCAAGTAGTATTGTTTTAATAAAGTTAATTTTAATAAAAGGTGAATGGTAATGATGTGAAATGTGTACCTTCTTGACGCCAACAATAGAGTCAAGGGTGTAGAGAGAGGTTTGTGAAATACTACTGAAGTTGATAAACACTGAGATAAAGATGTTGAGGCTGGAGATTAAGTTAAGAAGATTCTTGGGACTTCCCTGGCAGTCCAGTGGTTGGGACTTTACCTTCCAAGGCAGGGGGTGCAGGTTTGATCCCCGGTCAGGAGCTAAGATCCCTCATGTCTTATGGCCAAAAATCCAGAACATAAACAACAAAAGCAATAATGTAACAAATTCAAGACTTTAAAAATGGTCCACATCAAAAAAATAAAAGGAGCACTTAATTAGAATAATTAACAACAACAAAAAAGATTCTTATAGTTCCTTTTTACATTAGCCCATCAAGGTTACAAAAAAAAAAAAATGTATTCTTCACTGCAGGGTATAACATTTGTCCTGTTCATTTTCTAGCACCTTCTTTCATTCAGTCAAGAAACTCTTATTGAACCCTCATAGTGTGCCAGACTGGAGACTCAGAGGTATAGTCCTTGCCTGGAGAAGCTCACAATTGAGATTGAGGGCAGAGATAGACATCTACCAGGAATGGTGATATGCTAAGACAGGGTGGATAGAAGATCAAAGGACAGCTTGAAGGAAAAAGAAAAATTTGTGACAACTCAACCAAATACTTCATACAGAAACCAACCAGGCAGAGAAGGGAGAACGGCAAAAGGGGAAGCATGTATGAAAGGACACAGGGACATGAACACACATTGGTTTGATGGCCTTTCTCCTATCTGGCACCAGCAAGGCCCAGGGTGGGGTTTCTACTGGGGTGGGTCAGACCCACGAGTCAATAACAGATGTCATGTTCTTGGCTAGGGCAGAAGGTGGCCAAAGTCTAAGCCTGAGTAGATGGTGATTCAGACTGGTTCAGTCTGAGTTGCCAAATTCAAAACCCTAAAAGGAAAACACGAGCAAGATTTACTGATTAAGAGCCAAATCTCTGAAGCCAGACTGAGTTCAAATTCTGACCTTAATACTTAATAGCAAGTAATTTAACCTCTTGTATGCCTCAGTTTCCTATTCCTATAGTGGAGTGGCTTTGTGAAAATTAAATCAGGTAGAGTACATAAAACAGTAGGAACAGTCCCTGGAACCTAGCAAGTACTCGGTATTTTTGTCCTATGATTGCTTTTTGTGTGTAACCAAAATCCTGTGAAGAAATCAGGGGAACTGATGAGCAAGGAGTGTCAGAGGAGCAGAATGGAGAGAAGAGGGTCATACGGGCCTGAAGGAATTCCAATGCGGGTGCAAAAGCCCACGGAGGGTGAGTTACTTTGTTATTCTCAGCTGACACGCTTCGTATGGAGCTTTCTGGAGTCACACTTTCTTTCAAATTCGCTAGTGGTCTTGGATACTCCATTCTTCTTCCTTTATTATGGATGGCAACTCAACTCTCCAGCCCTCACCTTCCAGAACTAACTCTAGGAGAACTTTACTATTCAGACCCAAAGAGATTATCAAGGTCTTTCCTGCACAAGCTCTATCACCCACAAGTAATACATGAGGCTACTTTCTGGTACTCAAAAGTGGCTGCAAGTAGTTACTGTTTTAAACAACACCTGTTTTCCTTACAACTACATCTGAATTGTGTGAGACTCCAAGGAGAAACGGGTTTTGCACAGGTATAAATCTGGTGATCATTTCTTAGCTATTATCTTAGTTTCTCAGCCTTCTCTTCTTTTGGAAATACTTTCTCCACTGGGCTCCCAAAGGCATCAACTCCCTGGAGGCTTTTTCTCTGACTCTTCTTTGTGACCTCTGAATGTTGACTTAATCCTGCTATCTTCTCTCTCTACTCTTAATCCCTAGGTGATCTCATCTAATCTCATGGCTTTAAAGTAACCATCACAGTCGCTATTTCCCAATATACATACAAATATTAAATCATTACATTGTATACCTAAAACTGTTAATATAATGTTAGATATCAATTATACCTCAGTGAAGTAAACAGAAAAGGTAACCACCTATGTTGTTCCTTGTGGTTCCTCCAAGATGGCCCCAGGGAGCCTCACCTTCTAGTACACAGGCCCCTGAGCATTGTCCCCTCCCACAATGAATACAGCAGACCTACTGAAGAAGTGACAGTGTATAACTTTTAAGGTTAGGTCACAAAAGCACTTTGTCTGACTTGGTCTCTTGGATTGCTCATTCTGGGGGAAATTAGCTGCCCTTAAGGTAATACTATGGTGCGGGGGGGGCACGGAATCTACCTTTAAAAAAAAAATCAGTGATTTCACAAAGTTTCCCACTAACACACCAACAGTGAACATCTCCTGGAACAGCCAGCAAGTTCAAAAATCACGATCCTATTCAGATAAAATCTTAGAATATTCTATAGTCTTCAGTTGGCAAAGGAAGCTTTAGGTTTCTTATCATTTAAATTCTCCTTACTCCACTCTCACTGCCAAGAAATGCAATTAGCACAGAATCCTTATCATGAAAGTCCAGGCATCATTCACTGCACCACATGCCCTAGTTCAACACCAACAGGAAAGGTCCTTTTGGACTCAGCAATTAATGAATTGCAGAAATGAGAGGTCTTTCTTAAAGGGAAACTACTCATAAGAAAAAACCCCAGGTATAGGATCAGAAAACAATGGCAAGCATATCATTATGATTATTTTAAAATCTAAACTTTTACTAATACAAATTTTAACTTTTATATACGCTTATTGTGTGGGGGGGCTAGAGAAAAGTCTGGAAAAAAAATATTGTACATACTAAATTGTTGGAGTGGTTATCTCTTGGAAATTAATCAAGGGGTTTGAAGAATATTTCTTCTTTTGAACATTTTTAAATGCTTAACAAACAGTATGCATAACCCTGATAATTAGAGGGAAATGAATTTAAGTTATCCAGAACAAATGGGTTTGCAAGTAGGTGAAAGTAGAAAGAGAATCATCTAGAAAACAACCATGGATTGCCAAAACAGAAGTCTTTAGGCTTTGTAAGAGTGCCACCTACTGGAATCTCAGGATATGAGATTTTAAAAAATTAATCTTGCTTTTTAAGCCACTTGAGATATGTGATATGTCACACGCTAGCAAAGTAATGCTCAAAATTCTCCAAGCAAGCTTTCAACAGTATGTGAACCGAGAACTTCCAGATGTTCAATCTGGATTTAGAAAAGACAGAGGAACCAGAGATCAAATTGCCAACATCCGTTGGATCATTGAAAAAGCAAGAGAGTTCCAGAAAAACATCTACTTCTACTTTATTGACTACACCAAAGCCTTTGTGTGGATCACAACAAACTGGGGGAAATTCTTAAAGAGATGGAAATACCAGACCACCTTACTCGCCTCCTGAGAAATCTGTATGCAGGTCAAGAAGCAACAGTTAGAACCAGACATGGAACAATGGACCAGTTCCAAATTGGGAAAGAAATACATCAAGGCTGTATATTGTCACCCTGCTTATTTAACTTATATGCAGAGTACACCATGAGAAATGCCAGGCTGGGTGAAGCACAAGCTGGAATCAAGATTTCCGGGAGAAATATCAATAACCTCAGATATGCAGATGACATCACCCTTGCAGCAGAAAGCAAGAGGAACTGAAGAACCTCCTGATGAGGATGAAAGAAGAGAGTGGAAAAGTTAGCTTAAAACTCAACATTCAAAAAGCTAAGATCATGGCATCCACTCCCATCACTTCACGGCAAATAGATGGGGAAACAGTGACAGACTTTATTTTTTTGGGCTCCAAAATCACTGCTGATGGTGACTGCAGTCTTGAAATTAAAAGACATTCACTCCTTGGAAGAAAAGATATTACCAACCTAGACATCATATTAAAAAGTAGAGACATTACTTTGCTGACAAAGGTCCATCTAGTCAAAGCTATGGTTTTTCCAGTAGTCACGTATGGATGTGAGAGTTGGACCATAAAGAAACCTGAGTGCTGAAGAATTGATGCTTTTGAACTGTGGTGTTGGAAAAGACTCTTCAGAGTCCCTTGGACTGCAAGGAGATCAAATCAGTCAATCCTAAAGGAAATCAGTCCTGAATATTCATTGGAGGGACTGATGCTGAAGCTGAAACTCAAATACTTCGGCCACCTGATGCGAAAAACTGACTCACTGGAAACGACCCTGATGCTGGGAAAGACTGAAGGCAGGAGGAAAAGGGGACAGAGAATGAGATGGTTGGATGGCACCACTGACTCAATAAACATGAATTTGAGCAAGCTCCAGGAGTTGGTGATGGACGGGGAAGCCTGTTGTGCTGCAGTCCATGAGGTCTCAAAGAGTCGGACATGACTGAGTGACTGAACTGACTGACTGAGATATGTTGAATACTACAAAACGGGTTTGGAATTTGTTTGCTTAAGAAAGAGAGAGAAGAGAAGGAAAAAAGTAAGTCTGTTTAAAATTATCAACTTAATAAATTAAAGCTTTCTTATTTAAATAAGTGGTATTAGTTTTCAAAAAGTCTACCGGTAAGGAGGCAAATTCTATAAGGCATAAAGTATAAAAGGAAAGCTAGTCATTATTTACAGGGTAGAGAACCAAACAGCCAGTCTGAACTACTCAGTCTTTTAAAAATATATCCAAACATCAAATTAAAACCTATATTCATATACTTAAGTAAAAGACTTTTTAATGAGGTAGTAAGTGTTTCTTAAATCTTGGTACTGGATCTAAGATTAAAATATCATTGCTTAATATTAGTATCATAAATTCAACATCAAACTAAAAACCATTATTAAATATATTCTCTCCATCACTATTTTTAATAAAAGCTATGGCTGCAACATTCAGCAACATACTTATAAAAGGACTTTTTATGATCAGAATTCACAGTTGAAAAATAATCACCTGGTGAATGCATAAATTATGGTACATACATACAATAGAATACAACTTACCCATAGATACGAACGGACACAAAAACACCATAGCTGAATTTTAAGACTGTCATACTGAACAAAAGAAGCTAGACACAATACATACCATATGATTCCATTTATATGAAATTCTAGGGGGAAAAATAACTAATCTACAATGACATAGAACAGATCCACAGTGGTGGTTTACTGGTTAAGTCTCCATGTTTCCACTGCAGGGGGCACGGTTTCAATCCCTGGTCAGTCAGGGAAGTAAGATCCTTCATATTGTGTGGCAAAAAGGAAAAAAAACAGATCAGTTGTTGCCAGAGCTGAAATGGGTGGTGGAGTGAAGATTAACTGGTTAACTAGGAAGGGTCACAAGAGAACATTTAAGACTAATGGAAATGTTCTGTATCTTGATTATGAAGATGGTATATCTATTTGTCAAAAATCTTCAAATAGTACACATAAAATGGGTACATTTTATTGTATGTAAATCATATTTCAAAGCTGATGTTTAAACAACAGTAGTAATTAGTCTGTGTTGAAAGCACCATGTAGGATAATTGATGATGTACTAGGGCAGGCTTGTACCTGCTCTTAAGTGCTGATCAATAAATATTCAGCAATTTCACAAGCTGGTTATTAAACCATTGGATCCAATTCCTGGGTCAGGAAGATCCCCCTCAGAAGGAAATGGCAACCCATTCCAGTATTCTTGCCTGGGAAATCCCATGAACAGAGGAGCCTGGCAGGCTAGAGTCCATGGGTTTGAAAAAGAGTCAGACACGACTTAGCGGCTAAACAGCAACAACCTGAAATTGGTCATAATGGGAATATCTACACTATGGGCCTTGGGCTCTACTTATGTATTCTGCTGGAGAGCTGGCTTAAACCTGCTCACCACTGAGTACAGTCATTAAGAACACAGATGCAGAAGCTGACGCCTGGGTTTGTGCTCCAGCTCTGCTACTTTTCAGTGGTCTTATTTACCCTTCTGGTCTTCAGTTCTTTGGTCTGTAAAAATCAAGGCAACAATAGTACCATGATGGTTATGAGGATTCAGTGAGTTAATTCTCATTCCACAGAATAAGCATTGACTAAATGATAATTGTTGTTATCATAGAAAGAAGAAACAAAGTCACTCTGTAACTAAAGAAATTAATTTACAGATTTTCTTTCAGACCACGAGACTTATTCATTCTTTTCCTTCTCTTCATGCTAACTCCCAAACAATTTCAATCTCAAAAAAGAAATGTGCAATCTTCTTTTTCACCTGAAGTATTTCTCCTTAGCTGATTGCTAAAAGGTCAAATTTTCTAACAGGACATATTGGTATAATAATATTTATCCTCCCTACATCACAAGCTGTTGTGAGCATCAAAAAGACCAATTTCTGTGAAAGAGCATTGTAAGCTACAAATCATGTCAGAATTATAAGACACTAATTTTAACACCGCTGCTCAGATTGAACGGAAGGGTTCTACAAGTAGAGGACACAGAAAAGACGCTGAGGAAAACCTTAGGACTCCAAGGGATTGTCACAATTTTCAGGGTGGTTTTTTTTTTTTTTTCCTTTAACATGCATGGTATAACTTTTAGAAAATCCTGAGTAAATGCAATGCTTTACACATATACCATAGAATGCAAATTTCAGAGTAAATATGTAAACTCTATAGAATGCAAACATAGGGCCACCAGCCTTTTTACACTCTGATCTTCCTTCAAATTCAATTACCTGTGAATTTTCAGTTGCTGAAAGATGCTATTGCTTATGTTTCACAATGCATATATTCTTAAAGAAATGCAATTTTTTCAGAATCATGGAAATAGACTTTAGAAGGAGACTTGTAAATAAAATAGTCCACACAGAGGTAGGGGGATCTACCAGAAGCTGGATGGTATTTCAGGCTTCATTCAGTGAGTCATTATTTTACTCAAAACAAGTTACTCAACTTGAGATGATTCACCTTCTAGAAAAGACAAAAAGAATAGCACATATAATCACATTAGCCTAGCATTTGGAATTCTCAGGAAAAACACTGTAAGCACAGGGTATTATGAACTTGACTGGTCAGAATATATTTATTTTAGTTATCCTCTTGTAAACCACTTCCTAAAATTACATATACATGAAGTTTCTGCTGAGGAAAGTATATCCATTTTGAAATATTTCATTTACTTGAAAATATCATGCGATTTTTAAAAATTGCTTAAGGTTGTAAAGAACCTGCCTGCTAACGCAGGAGACACAAGAGACGCGGGTTGGATCCCTGGGTCAGGAAGATCTCTTGCAGTAGGGAAAGGCAACCCGCTCCAGTATTCTTGGCTGGAAAATTCCATGGATGGAAGAGCCTGACTACAGTCCATGAGGCTGCAAAGGGTCAGACACGACTGAGCGACTGAACACACACACACACACAACCAGTTGAAGTATAATATTTATTTTTTTAAATGTTCAGTTTAAAAACATTTAAACTAAATGTTTAAATGAGGCATCCTGTATTCATTTGTGTATTCATTCAATAAATATTTATTTAGCACCAATTATAGGTAAGTCTTTACATAATCTAGTGACAATAATCTCAGTTTTTATGAACTAAACGTAAATGCACGATAAGGTTTCACACATTGTTTTTCTTTGCTGCATAAGCATAAATGGAATAAAGAGAGTCATCACCATTTTTAATTGGCAGAAGCGACATTGCTCCACTGTTGGTACAAGCTGATTATTTTTTTAAAGTGTGAGAGACTTAGTTAACTCTTCCTAGAAGATACGACACCTCCTCATTCATTTTATGGGTTTGATAAGTTAAACAGATATTTTGAGGGCATATTTTAAAACTATGATACTCTTAAATATTTAATTACATTTTATATTACATGTTTCATTATGTAAAAGTAACTCCAAGGTACTTTAAGTTATTTTTATCCAACACTCATTTTAAACAGTCTTATGTGCTGGTTCTGAATAGAGCAATTTTGATGTCTAACTTCTCTATCTTACCTAATAAATGACTGAGTAGGCTTAAGATAAATTTTCATCATTATTTAAAAAACAAACATATACAATCAGCATCTAATCAAGAGATAATCCTGAAACAAAAAGCACAGATTAGATTTAGATCCATACTAATACAGAGTTCATTGGACAGTGGTGTTAGAGATAAAGCAGAACAATAAAGTTTGGTTTTCCTGTTTTATGAGTCAGAGGCTGAAGGGAAGGAAAAGTCTTCCAAGGGGTGACATGAAGGTGGGAGAATTTGACTCAGTTCCCCACTGAAGCCTGCAGTGGAATCTCTCCCTCTCCTACGTGACTCTGTCAGGTGTTTTTACAGCTTGTAGAGTTGAAATGAGCAAGGATACCTGAATGTTAACCAGTGGGAAGGTGAGAACAGCTCTAGGGGAAGGCAGGTCTCAGTAGGGAGAAGCCAGTGAACATTTTAGTCATCATTATCGGCATTATCTGTCACCTCCAGGATACACAGCAAATAGAAGATGATCTGAGGAGTTAAAGGAAAATACAATATTGTAACTCCCATGATACAAAGCTCGAGCAACAGGTTCCACAATGATTTCTTGATTAGCTGCACTTTCCAACCAATGGGACCCTGAAAACTTAAATCATGCAAAATTCCATCCCCAAAATGGGTAATATGCATCACAAGACACTTGCTAGATACACATATATCCTGACATCTTATAGCATCATTATAATTTATCTCCATTTAGGGTGTTTGGGGTCACTTAATTTATGTTTGTTTTGGTAAGAAAAATCACCAAATAGGAAAGCACTATTTCAACAAACTTTTGCATCTCAAATGGAACTTTAGCTAAATAATTCAAGTAAAGTTATCCCACCATCAACATTGGTCTAAAAATCCTTCAACTGCAGTTTTTCCACTGGGTCAAGTTCCATGTCTCCTGAATCCATCACTTTATTTATTCATTCATTCAACAAGTAAATACAGAGCATAGAAAACAGGCTGAGGAAAACTTCAGGGCTCCTGGGGATTATCATTCAAAATCTTACGTGTCTGTTTGTTTTGTTGTTGTTGTTGTTGTTTTTCTGACAAGCATAGAATAACTTTTAGAAAAATCCTGTGTAAATGCAATGCTTTGCACACATACAACAGATTGCAAAATACAGAATAAATATACAACACTTACAAAATGCAAACAAAGGATCATCAATGCACAGAGAATAAGTTGTTGCCATTACATAGGTGGCATTAAGAGGATGCTCTGAATATATTTAATTTGAATCTATCGATTCTGGTTCCTTTATTTTTTTAAATGCATGAGTCACATGGATACAAATCCCACTTATTGCACTCTCCTTAAAGGAATCATGTTGTCAGGGGCCGAAACACCATTAAGAAACTGCTTGCATCAGTCCCCTAAAGGGAATCATAATCCAGCCGCCATAAACTCCAGAGCTAAAGTGATAATTATCAGAACGAGGAAAGCTCTTCGCATAGTCTCTGGGAACCCAAGTAAAGTCTCAGAATAAAAAGTCACATTAAAAAATTTTTTTAATGTTGTTTGCCTTTTACTGAGAAATTGATTGGATTCTATTAATATTTTCAGAAAACTTTAAAGATACTTGACACTCAGTGGAGACATAAATTTTTTATCTAAAATATACAACTCCTAACTTGGCAATTTCATAAGACATATTGATACAGATCATATTGCTCAATACATTGCTTCTGATGACTCAGTAGAAAGTTGCCTTCAGTTTCAATGAGCAGTCTTTTAATTCATGACTTTTTAAGCAAACTAATCTGAGGACTTTTTCCCATCTGTCTAAAGAGCACTAGGAGTTGTTTTCACAAAATAGAGTTACTTGATTTCTATGAAGTCTTTATAAGAAAAAAAAATATGTATCCATTAACATTCATATGTAGAAGCAACCTCAGAAACCCCTTAGTAATCATGAGACTGTGATCTGTACATAGGAAATCCACAAACTATGGATACAAACTAGAACTGAATTTTCTTGAAGAAACTTACAGAAGACTAGTTTTCCATGAAAAAAATACTGAGTCTAAAATTTTAAAACTCCTGGCAATCAAAACCAAAATAGAACTTGTTCTCCCTTAGTTAATCAAGGTGTTCTACCTAAAATAGACTTTTCTCTCAATCAAACTAACATTTATTGGACATTATGGAAGTCAGTCAGTCAGTTCAGTCGCTCAGTCGTGTCCGACTCTTTGCGACCCCATGAATCGCAGCACACCAGGCCTCCCTGTCCGTCACCAACTCCCGAGTTTACTCAAACTCATGTCCATTGAGTCAGTGATGCCATCCAGCCATCTCATCCTCTGTCGTCCCCTTCTCCTCCTGCCCCCAACTCCTCCCAGCATCAGGGTCTTTTCCGATGAGTCAACTCTGCATGAGGTGGCCAAAGTACTGGAGTTTTAGCTTCAGCATCAGTCCTTCCAGTGAACACCCAGGACTAATCTCCTTTGGGATGGACTGGTTGGCTCTCCTTGCAGTCCAAGCGACTCTCAAGAGTCTTCTCCAACACCATAGTTCAAAAGCATCAATTTTTCGGTGCTCAGCTTTCTTCACAGTCCAACTCTCACATCCATACATGACTACTGGAAAAAGCATAGCCTTGACTAGACGGACCTTTGTTGGCAAAGTAATGTCTCTGCTTTTTAACATGCTGTCTAGGTTGGTCATAACTTTCCTTCCAAGGAGTAAGCATCTTTTAATTTCATGGCTGCAATCACCATCTGCAGTGATTTTGGAGCCCAAAAAAATAAAGTCAGCCACTGCTTCCACTGTTTCCCCATCTATTTCCCTGAAGTGATGGGACCAGATGCCATGATCTTAGTTTTCTGAATGTTGAGCTTTAAGCAAACTTTTTCACTCTCCTCCTTCACTTTCATCAAGAGGCTTTTTAGTTTCTCTTCACTTTCTGCCATAAGGGTGGCGTCATCTGCATATCTGAGGTTATTAATATTTCTCCTGGCAATCTTGATTCCAATTTGTGCTTCTTCCAGCCCAGCATTTCTCATGATGTACTCTGCATATAAGTTAAATAAGCAGGGTGACAATATACAGCCTTGACGTACTCCTTTTCCTATTTGGAACCAGTCTGTTGTTCCATGTCCAGTTCTAACTGTTGCTTCCTGACCTGCATCTAGGTTTCTCAAGAGGCAGGTCAGGTGGTCTCGTATTCCCATCTCTTTCAGAATTTTCCAGTTTATTGTGATCCACACAGTCAACGGCTTTGGCATAGTCAATAAAGCAGAAATACATGTTTTTCTGGAACTCTCTTGCTTTTTCCATGATCCAGTGGATGTTGGCAATATGATCTCTGGTTCCTCTGCCTTTTCTAAAACCAGCTTGAACATCTGGACGGTTCACATATTGCTGAAGCCTGGCTTGGAGAATTTTAAGCATTACTTTACTAGCGTGTGAGATGAGTGCAATTGTGTGGTAGTTTGAGCATCCTTTGGCATTGCCTTTCTTTGGGATTGGAATGAAAACTGACCTTTTCTAGTCCTCTGGCCACTGCTGAGTTTTCCAAATTTGCTGGCATATTGAGTGCAGCACTTTCACAGCATCATCTTTCAGGATTTGAAATAGCTCAACTGGAATTCCATCACCTCCACTAGCTTTGTTCATAGTGATGCTTTCTAAGGCCTTACCTGACTTCACATTCCAGGATGTCTGGCTCTAGGTGAGTGATCACACCATCATGATTATCTGGGTCGTGAAGATCTTTTTTGTACAGTTCTTCTGTGTATTCTTGCCACCTCTTCTTAATATCTTCTGCTTCTGTTAGGTCCATAGCATTTCTGTCCTTTATCGAACCCATCTTTGCATGAAATGTTCCCTTGGTATCTCTAATTATCTTGAAGAGATTTCTAGTCTTTCCCATTCTGTTATTTTCCTCTATTTCTTTGCATTGATCGCTGAGGAAGGCTTTCTTATCTCTCCTTGCTATTCTTTAGAACTCTGCATTCAAATGGGAATATCTTTCCTTTTCTCCTTTGCTTTTCGCTTCCCTTCTTTTCACAGCTATTTGTAAGGCCTCCTCAGACAACCATTTTGCCTTTTTGCATTTCTTTTCCATGGGGATGGTCTTGATCCCTGTCTTCTGTACAATGTCACGAACCTCCATCCATAGTTCATCAGGCACTCTGTCTATCAAGTCTAGTCCCTTAAATCTATTTCTCACTTCCACTGTATAGTCATAAGGGATTTGATTTAGGTCATACCTGAATGGTCTAGTGGTTTTCCCCACTTTCTTCAATTTCAGTCTGAATTTGGCAATAAGGAGTTCGTGATCTGATCCACAGTCACCTCCCAGTCTTGTGAGCAAACACAGACATACATGCAAATAACCTTACCTTGAGGTATAAAGAGACTTGGTTATGAGAGAAAGTGCAGATGAGGGACCAGAGAAGTTTGGAAGAGGGCTGGGGCACGAGGACTAGGGCCACTCTTTTGGTGAAAGAAGCATTTGAGCAGAGCCTAGATGAGTATATAAAATCTCAGTGTGTGGTGTTAACTGGAAGTGGGTTGGCAGGAACAGGTTGCTATGCTTTCTCACAAGACTAAGTGATCTTCTGAGAACCCATGTTCTTTGACCATGGTGATCTGAACTTTATTTTTAAAAGAGTTGTGTGCGTCTCAAGACAATAATACTGAAGTGGTTTGCCATTCCCTTCTCCAGTGGACCACATTTTTTCATAACTCTCCACCATGACCGGTTCTTCGTCTTGGGTGGCCCTACACGGCATGGCTCATAGTTTCATTGAGTTAGACAAGGCTGTGGTCCATCTGATCAGATTGGTTAGTTTTCTAACCAATTTTCATATTGTGGTTTTCAGTCTGTCTGCCCTCTGATGGAGAAGGATAAGAGGCTTACAGAAGCTTCCTGATGGGAAAGACTGTTGAGAGTCCCTTGGACTGCAAGGAGATCCAACCAGTCCATCCTAAAGTAAATCAGTCCTGAATATTCATTGGAAGGACTGATGTTGAAGCTGAAACTCCAATACTTTGGCCACCTGATGCAAAGAACTGACTCATTTGAAAAGACCCTGATGCTGGGAAAGATTGAAGGCAGGAAGAGAAGGGGATGACAGAGGATGAGATGGTTGGATGGTATCCCTGACTCAATGGACATTAGTTTGAGTAAACTCCGGGAGTTGGTGATGGACAGGGAGGCCTGGCGTGCTGCAGTTCACGGGGTCACAAAGAGTCAGACAAGACTGAGCAACTGAACTGACTGACTGACTGTGTGTGTCTGATTCCTCTTCAAAGGCAGGACCATGTATTGTTGGTAATCTAGAAATAAATACCCAGCACTGAGGCAGGGTCTGGCAGAATGTAGGTATGCCAAATACATGTTGGTTGAAGTGATGCTTAGAAACATCATACTCAGTTTACACAATGTCAAAATAATTTAAAAATTTGGGGGAAAGTATTGGATAAATTTCAACTAAAACTATTCATCAAGGGAGAATTCCCTGGTGGTCCAGTGGTTAGGACTCTGTGCTTCTACTGCAGAGGACACAGGGTTTGATCCCTGGTTGGGGAATTAATATCTTGCATAAACTATTAATCAAGTCCATCATTTGGCACATTTTAAAATAAAAGCATATGATGACTGAATGTTTCATTGGCACCAATTATGCTGTCACATCAGTATGGCTCTAGTTCATGAGTCTCTCAAAATTCTCTAAGCTGGAAATAATCGTGTATTTGAATTACTACACAACAGCAAGTGAGGACACAGGAAAACCAAAAAAAAACAATACTGCAAAGTGCCCACTGATTGATCTTTGTTAGGAAGAATGTCCTCCTCAGCACTTAACAGTTGAACAATCCAGAGAAAAAATACGTATTGTCAGGAAAAGTTGCTTAGAGGGAAATAAAAATCCAATGTGCATTGTTAGATTTTGCAATAGCCCATTTTGTAATATAGAAATGTAATTTTAATTGAAGGAGGAAGATAATTACAGTTTAGGAACCAACTAGTTAGTCAACACCACAATCAGAAATATCTAAGGGACAAGCCTTGGTCCCACACCCAAGAAAAGGGGGTGAACCCAAAAAGTGAGTTAAACAAGCTTCCATTAAAATGTGTTCAAGGCACTTGAGCCATTCTGAAAGCCCTGAAACCATGAGGAGGAGAATTTTGTTACTACTGATTAGTTATTAGTTATTAAGTTTAAATAATTTCTATAGATTTAATAGAAATCTAAATTTATAGATTTAAAATAAGAAATTCTGCACTGTATTTATATATATATATATATACATATATATATATATATATATTCCTAGAACTAATGCTAGAGCTAGAAAAAAACAAAAAGGCCAGATAAATCCTGCAAATTTGGAAGTGATCCAAGTTATGGCAACCTAGAGATAATGGAAGTGTCATTTAGGAAGAACTGAATGGACTGGTGACCCTATAGCTTAGAAAGGAAAATATTTTAAAAGAGTTGAGTATTCCTCTTCAAATATCAAAAAGACTCCAAAGCTAAGTTCTATGTGGCAAAGCAAGTTATATTGTGTGGCAGATTTCCATTCAATATAAAGACAGACTTTTAAGTAATTGAAGTGAAGTGAAGTGAAGTGAAGTCGCTTAGTCGTGTCCTACTCTTCTCGACCCCGTGGACTGTAGCCCACCAGGCTCCTCCGTCCATGGGATTCTCCAGGCAAGAATACTGGAGTGGATTGCCATTTCCTTCTCCAGGGGATCTTCCCGACCCAGGGATCAAACCCAGGTCTCTCGCATTGCGGGCAGATGCTTTAACCTCTGAGCCACCAGGGAAGCCCAAGTCGCTCAGTCGTGTCCGACTCTGCGACCCCAAGGACTGTAGCCTACCAGGCTCCTCCCTCCATGGGATTCTCCAGGCAAGAATACTGGAGTGGATTGCCATTTCCTTCTCCAGGGGATCTTCCCGACTCAGGGATCTAATCCGGGTCTCCTGCATTGCAGGCAGACGCTTTAACCTCTGAGCCATAAGTAATTAGAGCAGATCAAAATTGAATATCTTGTGAAACGATGAGCTTCACTTCACTAGAAATATTCAAGTAGAGACTGGAGAGATCTGATAAGGTAGTTCTGATGAGGTAGCTCATTGTTGAATATTTTAAACAAGAGAAGCAAGAAGGGAGCTAACATTTGTGAGGATCTCATTCGCAAACGCTTTTTATGTGCTATCTGAATTGGTAGTCTCAAACTCAGGAAATGGAAATGACTTCTCATATGAAGATACTAAGGCTTAACTTGCTACATTCCCAGTAAGAGGAAGAGCTAGGATTTAAAACCTGGGGATGACTTCAAAGAGGCAGAGGAACCAGAGGTCAAATTGCCAACATTAGTTGGATCCTGGAGAAAGCAAGGGAGTTCCAGAAAAAAATCTACTTCTGCTTAATTGACTATGTTAAAGCCTTTGACTGTGTGGATCACAACAAACTGAAAAACTCTTAAAAAGATGGGAGTACCAGACCACCTTATCTGTTTCCTGAGAAACCTGTGTTCAGGTCAAGAAGCAACAGTTAGAACACGACACAGAACATCTGACTGATTCAAACTGGGAAAGGAGTACAAGGCTGTATATTGTCACCCTGTTTATTTAACTTATATGCAAAGTACATGCATGCCAAGTCATTTCAATCATGTCTGACTCTTTGCAACCTTATGGATTACAGCCCGTCATGCTTCTCTGTCCAAGGGATACTCCAGGCAAGAATACTGGAGTGGGCTGCCATGCCCTCCTCGAGGGGATCTTTCTGACCCAAGGATCGAACCAGTGTCTCTTAAGTCTTCTGCATTGGTAGGAGGGTTCTTTACCACCAACACTAAGTGGGAAACACTATATGCAGAGTACATCATGCAAAATGCCAGGCTGGATGATCACAAGCTGAAATCAAGACTGCGAGGAGAGATATCAACAACCTCAGATATGCAGATGATACCACTCTAAAGGCAGAAAGTGAAGAGGAACTAAGTAGCCTCTTGATGAGGGTGAAAGAAGAGACTGAAAAAGCAGACTTGAAACTCAACATTAAACAAACTTAAAATCATGGCATCTGGTCCCATCACTTCATGGCAAATAGAAGGTGGAAAAGTGGAAGCAGTGACAGATTTCATTTTCTTGGATTCCAAAATCACTACGGATGGTGACTGCAGCCACAAAATGAAAAGACACTTGCTCCTTGGAAGGAAAGCGATGACAAACCTAGACAGCATATTGAAAAGCAGAGACATCACTTTGTCAACAAAGGTCCACCTGTATAGTCAAAGCTATGGCTTTTCCAGTAGTCATGTATGGATGTGAGAGCTGGACCATAAAGAAGGCTGAGCCCTGAAGAATTGATGCTTTTGAACTGTGGTGTTGGTAAAGACTCTGTAGAGTCCCTTGGACTGCAAGGAGATCGAATCAGTCAGTCCTAAAGGAAATCAGTCCTGAATATTCATTGGAAGGACTGATGCTGAAGCTGAAACTCTAATACTTTGGCCACTTGATTCAAAGAGCCACCTCACTGGAAAAGACCCTAAAACTGGGAAAGAATGAAGGCAAAAGGAGAAGGGGGCAGCAGAGGATGAGATGGTTAGATAGTATCGCCGACTCAATGGATGAGTTTGAGCAAACTTTGGGCATTAGTGAAGGACAGAGGAGTCTGGCATGCTACAGTCCATGGAGCTACAAAGACTGGGACACACCTGAGCAACTGAACAACAACTGATGCACCTGTAAGGTCTCTTGCAAATTCTTTTCTGGTTGACACCCCCATGGCAGTGAATGCATTCACTGTCTAAATAATTTCATTCTGATAATTTCTGTCGATTTATCTATTCTGTCAAAATATTCAGGGACTTTTGATCAAAGAGCATATCTGCTTTCTCCATGACATCAAATTCAAAGGATTAACCATCCTTTCCATCCTTTCCTGATGAATTCTGTACTTCTGATGGCCAGAATCCCTGACATGCCATCTAACCTAGAAAGAGCGGAGTTTTACCCCACATGGATCTAATCTAGGCTGCTGGTTGTGATTTTCTGGATTAATGTCATTATGAAGAGTTCTATGGTCAGTCTAGGTTCATGAGGAAAGAATGTCATTATCAACTAGTATGTTTGCACAAATACAGGACAGAAGAGTGGTAACAAGAATGCTTTGTATTTCTCATCTCTAGTCTACATGTTTTCATTCATTTCTTGAGTGAATACAAGCTCCATGTTCTTTACCAACCAACTGTTGAAAGTGATGACTACTGACAGTATTCCTAAAACTAGTGGCGGAGGATATGGAAATACACAAGGGAGACAGAAGGCTGTCCATGAGACTAATTATCAAGAAGGTTTTTAAATGATATAAATAAGAATGACTTTGAAAAACTTTCTACAGCCTAGAATCTGTTCTTCTCAGTCTTTCATGTCCAGAAACTTGACTTTACTAGCATACCCAAGGTGACCTGGCACTTGAAGACAGATTGACAATGACTACATTTATACAACACTAATGTACAGATTAGAAATCTAGTTTATTTTAACAATAAGGGACATTTCTTTCAGATGTCCATGGCATACTTTGTAGAATAAATCAGGAATCAAAAAGTTTCTGCACAAGCACAGATTCAAAGAGAGGTTTGAGGACCACTTCCTTCAGCTCCTACTCAGTCCAGGTGAAACATTTTTGCCCCACACTCGGCCATTCCTCTCTAGCGACTGGATTGTCCATGTGCCCAAATTCAGCATCTCTCTGCCCAAGATGAAGCCAAAGGCACTTTATCTGAATTCTCCTTTTGATATTCCCTAACGACCACACTCCTTACCCAGGTGTTGACTCTCAGAGATAGATTATATTTTGGTTTTAATAGTTCAGTTACGAAGGCAAATATATTTCCCTTTACTCCCAAGTTCATGGGCATACTTCACTGTCACATCCATATTTATAGCTGTAGCCACCTCTTTCAAGTATCAGAGGGCAGCCTCTAGGTTCATGGCATATAAAAATAAAGTCTGTTATTTTACAAATACAAAGGAGAATACTACGCATCTTCCAGGTTCAATGCCTATTCATCACAATGACTCTTCTAAAATACAGAATTTTTTCAGTCATTCTTTTAATGGTACCACACATCTTCTCTTTATGAAAAGTTTCCTGTGATGAAGTTTAAATTAACCATCCAAAAGGTGGTTTCCTACATCACTGAGGCTTCACTAGCTCTTGGATCACTATTATTTGATTACTCTTTTTTTCCAGGTATCTTAAGTTATCTTACTTCTCGGCTCCCTCAGTGTTCTGCTTTTCTGTTTTTTTTGTTTTGTTTTGTTTTGTTTTTTGCTTGTTTTGTTTCCCAGAAGCTCAAGTAGCTCCAAAATTCTACTTGCTTCTGTTTTCAAGTGCATTCTACACCCAACAGTCTTGTCTTCACTCCACCTCTGGTCCCCTCCTCACCATCCTTTGGTCTTTTATGCCCACTCTTCATGCTATAGCAACACAAGACACAGGTGGCTTCATTCCATCACCATCCTTCCCTTGCCTAGTGACAAGAACTTTGGCTTCTGGGCCTGAACTGTCCCGAAAATTCTTGCTTTCAGATCTTCAAGGATCTTGTGGCCAATATAACGGACATTTTTCTAGACCTCATTCCCCTTGATCTCTCTGCAGAACTTCCAGGAGGCTCTATAAACTCCACCAGGTGAATCACCCAAGCTTCAGTCCATGCTGTGATTCCCTAAGGCTTTTCCAACCTTTCAGATCGCTCTTATTCACTCCCTTTAACAGGTACTCACTTTTCCTCTGTGCTAAGCCTAATTTTGAGGATTTCCTCAACTTCCAGTCTTAACCTTCTGCTCTTCTCTACCTTAAAAATGCAGTTGTTCTCAAGGCTTTGACTATCACCTCAGTATGGATGATCCCTTAAACTCTCACCTAAATTTTTCTATCAATTTGCTTTTAAAGGAAATTAAAGATTTCCTTTAGTCTGAGCAAATGGTCATATAATTCACAAACTATAAAGAATGAGCATCTATATGTATTTTAGTTAGCAGCCTTATGAGAACTCACTCCCCAGTATTTATATGGTCTTTCCAGAACCCAAAGCAGCCATATTGAAAGTCCTTGTCCTACTTGGAAGCTCTGAACTGTCAAATTCTTTGACTTTGTTGACCATCGCTCTTCCTTGAAATTCTCCTTCCCTCTTGAAACTTCTGTTTCTTGGTTTTCTCTTTTTCACTTTATCTTTCAACCTCTCTTGTTTTTCCTTAAATATTAGTTCCTTGAGGTTCCTTTTATTCTGGGTCCTCCATCAAATTTCTTGGTCAAAGCTCCATCCCTAATCTTTGTTATCCTGGATTCATTATCTTTCCTACAAAATCTGCTTCTCCTTCACATTTCCATATTAGTTAATAGCACTCCCCAGAGCTTCCCTCGTAGCTCAGTCAGAAAAGAATCTGCCTGCAATGCAGGAGACCTGGGATTGATTCCTGGGTTGGGAATATCCCCTGGAGAAGTAAATGGCAATCCACTCCAGTATCCTTGCCTGGAAAATCCCATGGACAGAGGAGCCTGGTGGGTTACAGTCCACAGGGTCGCAAGAGCCAGACGCGACTTAGTGACTAAACCACCACCAAAGTCCAAAACTGGAGACCGCTTGTCATTTAAGGCTCCCTCCCTCTCTTTCATCAACCTGAAACTAGTCAATAGTCAAATGTCACCATTTCTATCTTCTACCTTCCCCTTCCTACCAACCCACTGCAACTTTCTTGGAAGTTGTCGTTGTCTGTCACCCTCTTCCACAGACCCCTGCAAATTCTCCTTTCTCATCTCCTTGCCTCCAGCTTCAACTCCAGTTCATATAGTACACTGCCAACAATGTTATCTTTCTAAAACTTAAGATTATGCTCATCCCCTGCTTAGCAACCTTCAGTGATCCACCCCTTGACTATGGGACCAAGTCCAATTTCCTTAGTATGATATTAAAGGTCCCTCTCTTTGCCCAAAAAAAGTCCTTCCCCACCTGGCCCCGATCTATTTTTCCAGTCTTATATCTTGGCACTCATTCACACAAACTTCATGCCCCAGCCAAATCAAACTTTTCAGTTCTTCAAATATGTCGTGTAGGTTTACACCTTCTTTATGTATGCTGGTCTCTACCTAGAAAAAAATTTCCCCACTCATTTTTTTAACATTTACTTATTTTTGGCTCCACTGGATCTTCATTGCTGCACATGAGCTTTTCTCTAGTTGTGGTCTGTGGGCTTCTCACTGCAGTGGCTTTTCTTGTGGAGCATGGACTCTAGGCATGCAAGTTTCAGTAGCTGTGGCTCATGTGCTTAGTTGCCCTGTGGCACGTGGGATCTTCCTGGATCAGGGATCACACTTGTGTCCTCTGCACTGGCTGGTGGATTCTTAACCACTGGACCACCAGGGAAGTCTCCCCACTTACTTTTTTAATATTTATTTTTTTAATTTGTTTGGCTGCGCTGGGTCTTAGTTGCGGCACCCAGGTTTCTCTCTAGTTGCTTCTCTCTAGTCTGACTCTTTGCAACCCCATGAACCATAGCCCACCAGTCCACTCTGTCCATGGGGCTCTCCAGGCAAGAATACCGGAGTGGGTTGCCATTTCCTCCTCCAGTGGATCATCCCTACCCAGGGATCAAACCTGCATTTCCTGCATCTCCTGCATTGCAGACAGATTCTTTATGGCTGAGCCACCAGGATACATTTTTTTATGACTGTTGTTTTGGTGACTGTCTCTCCAACCATACCCACCTTTGTTGGTAAGTAACACCTTAGACTGAATTAAACTAACCAGATGGTTATCCTCTTAACACCTGTTCCCACACAGGCTGAAAAGCTTCAGGAAGAAGGAAAAGTAAGGGAAATGGATCCCATCAGAGGAGGACAAATTCAACTGGGCTGCGGCTCTAGGGTACTGGGGAGCAACTGCACAGCAGAGGGTTACTGGAGGACGTGGGAGAGGAAGAAAGCAGCAAAACAAAGGTCCACATTCAATGATGGAAACTTGGGTAGGTTCTGCTGCTTCTACTCCTCCCTAAAGGTGGGGACACACCCTCTCTCACACTCAGCAAAACTGGCCCCACCTCTGCACATACACTTAGCTCTTCAGGGGAAGAACTCATCTTCCACTGTTACTTAATTCTTGCTGACTGTCGTAACATAACTATTGTTCCCACCTATTGCCCCCATCACCCTGCCTTTTGGGTAGTGAGGAGGCCAGGGAGAGAGAAGTGAGCTGTTTTCTCTAGTTCTAAGACACAGGTTGCCACAGAGGATTAGATCTCAACCTATTTCTTTCTTCCTACCTTACCTGCAGCAGTGAGCAGGCCTTCTATAAGGAAGCTTGGAAGGAAGAAGCCCAGAAAGTTTCCACAGAGTGAATATAACATGCATCCAAAAATGCTTTCTTTCCTCTGAGACCTGTGTCAATCCACCTTAAAGAAACCAAAGCCATATTAGAACATTTCTTATTCATTGCCTTATAGTGAAATTTACAGTTTAAACTTTTTTGTCATAAAGGAGGATTTACAAGGAAATTCTCTACAGATATGCATTTATTTATTTCATGTGATTAATATGTTACAAAAATCATGGTTGTAATCACATTGCTATTTTAAATGCCATTTTTATAAATTTTAAAAGTTTCATATTCTGAAGAGGTTTTTTTAGTTCATGTTAGTTTAGGTGTTAGGTTGTCATAGCTAAACTATGATTTTATCCCTTGTTTACTATCACTTTAAATTTGTTAACATCTGTCTCTTGTTCATCTACAATGAGTTAATTTTGTGGAAGATGTAACTTCTTACTGTATAAAGGATAATTTTATCTTTGGGCATTCATTGCATTAGAGAATCAAGTCAGCTAAATTCTCCTACAGTTATATCCTTAAAACTACTCTTAGAGAAAGAAAATCAGTGTCTTTACCTTGTAAAGGGGAAAGACTTGTTCACTCCTGTGTTTAATCTGACTCATATAAAGATCATGTGAAGAATTTGTATTTTATAAATTTTCAAAGAGATATGATTAAAGGTCTTTATTTTTTTCTTGACTTTTCCTCCTGATCACTTATATCTTAGCAAGTGATCAACATGATGACTTAAAAGCCTAATTGTTGGTAAATGATTGAGGCACAGATAAAAATATGAATATCCACTGCTTACCACCATGTTTTTTGAAATATAGGTCACCATGTATACTATCTTGCTTAACGAAGTCTTTGACAAAAAGCAATATCTGTCATTGTAAATTTTCTTGTTCTAAAGAAAGCAGTTATATTCTGTAGATGTAAATTATGTAAATAAAAGTTATTTTATATTGAAAAAAAAAAAGAAAGAAACCAAAGCCAAGGGCTGTCCATGAGGATGCCCCACCTGTATTTAATGTGTGACTTTTGTTGCGGTTTCAGCAAATTAGCCCTACAGAGCACCCAGTTCTTCCAAACCTGTTTTCCTGCCTTCCTTTGACTCTAGAAGCCATTGATATTCTTCTAGTAAATTCCTTTGTTTAATGCAACCAGTCTGTTTCTGACTGTGATGAGTAGCTACACTGGGACACCTACCTGGAGCCTCCTAGGACAGTTGCTCAACCCCATCCCCACTCTCCCACCCATTACACCTGCCTCCACCTCCACACTGGCAAGCGCCTGCTTACACCCAGCACGATGCCAAGTGTCAAGAGAGAAACAGGCATAATATTGGTTTCTACCTCAAAGAGTGTACACTTTGATAAGTATTTATTAACCATGGCATTGTAATTGTTCATTTTCCTATTAACCTCCTATAGGACAAAAACTTTATACAAGTCCTACTATACAGCAGAGTCTGAGCAGAAACAACTTAGGCAGTAGAATTAGGGGAAATCTAGAAGAATTTAGTAAAAGGACCATCTGCCAAAGTGTGGCTTATGACCCCCACGTCCAAAGGATGAAGGCAAGTGAGTCAGAAAGTGAAAGTCATAAAGAGGGCCACCTGGAGAGGAGCTGTGCATTTCATGGACAGTCACAGTCAACATGGAGGAGATGCCAGGGGAATAAACACCCTAAATTCATTCTCTTACCTTCCTGCAATTTCCTGATTTGTCCCCACTGGGAAAACCTAACGAAGGCCAGAGGGCAGCTGATCTCCTAGAGGAGAGAGCAGGCTGGAGAAAGGAGGAAAGTGGATATAGAAGGCAATAGATTACTATTACTACTTGTCTCCAGACAATGTCTAGTTTCTCTTTTCCCATTTTATTGGTTCTCAAACTGCTATATTAGTGTTTTCATTGACAGTTTTCTAACACATGTTCCTCCTCTCTGCTACAGAAATAGATATTATGCTTAAAGACAACTGTCCATAATCTAAATTCCCAATAATCAGTGTCTACTCTTGAAACCCTGGTGAAAGATGAGACTCTTCTGTCTTTCCATGCATTTTCACCCCCTCCATCCTGTACACCTAAATGTAACAAAATTATGAGCTCTCAGGGCCATGGGAAGCTGACATAGAAAAGGCTGAACAATCCCCATGCTGTGGCGATAGGATGCAGTGGACTGAAGTGGAGATCCTGGCACAAGGGAACAGGAGAGCATTGAGCTTCCACATATGGGCATCTGGGAACCTTAGGTAGACTGGGAGATAAGAAAGGAAAAAGAAGTGTCAGAGAGAGACACAGAGAGTTTGAAGAAGAGGCAACTTCCTGAAATTCAGAGCAGGCTCCAGGGACAGAAGTCTGAGAAATGGGCATGAGAGCAAGAAGAGATCTATGCACAGAATAAGGAATAAAATATTTTGTGCCTTCTTTTTGGTCTACATGCATTCTAAAAGAATGCTTACTCTTAACAATTGCCCTTTTAAGTGGTCAACTGTGATTTTTCAACAGACTTCTGCCCAAAATAATCTCTCTTCTTCTCACCAAGAACTGAAATTCCTATTACAAGGGGCAATTTCTTATTTTACAACTGAAGAAAAAGTTCAAAATGCTAAATGCTTAAGAGTGCCTGGAACAACACATGGTGAATACAGCTATATTTCTATTATGGTAAATGAACAGCTTTGGCAAACCTAGACAGCATATTAAAAAGCAGAGATATTACTTTGCCAACAAAGGTCCGTCTAGTCAAAGTTATGGTTTTTTCAGTAGTCATGTATGGGTGTCACAGTAGGACCATAAAGAAAGTTGAATGCCGAAGAATTGATGCTTTTTGAACTGTGGTGCTGGAGAAGATTTTTGAGAATTCCTTGGACTGCAAGGAGATCAAACCAGTCAATCCTAAAGGAAATCAGTCCTGAATGTTCATTGGAAGGACTGATGCTGAAGCTGAAGTTCAATACTTTGGCCATCTGATGTGAAGAACTGGCTCACTGAAAAAGACCCTGATGCTGGGAAAGACTGAAGGCAAAAGGAGAAGGAAGTGACAGAGGATGAGATGGTTAGATGGCATTACCGACTCAATGGACATGAGTTTGAGCAAGCTCTGGGAGTTGGTGATGGACAGGGAAGCCTGGCATGCTGCAATCCATGGGGTTGCAAAGAGTCAGACATGACTGAGTGACTGAACTGAAATGAACAGCATTGTATCTTTTCTTTAGACAGAAAAAAAAAAAAAAGTTGAAACACAAGATAGCCCATGGCTTCAGATGAAAGGCAGAGAGTCTGACCTCAAGAAGACAGAGCAAAGAAAGAAAAGAGTAGAAATGCCAACAACAAACTTGAACAACTCCACAATTTTGTCTAAAGGCAACTCCTCAAGGTTCAAGATGTGCATGAATATCTAGAATCAATGCATGCTCAGATGTTGAGCTTATAAGGAACTTTGATCAAGAAGCATGCGTGATAATTGCCAAAAATCAAGGGCCTGTAACTGTCTAAAAAGAGTCCCTGGCACACACTAAGCATGCAATAAATATTTCTTGAATGAAGATGTGGTATAATTAGGTAAAAGTGAGTGTTAGAGAGCACTGTGAGCTAAAGTGGGGAAGTAAGAGGGAGAAGTGAGAGAATGAGGATTTACTGAGTGCCAACTAAGTGCCAGGCACTATTACTTGTTTTTCATTCATTTTCCTAACATCTTTTGGAAGTTTCACAAATAAAAAAACCGAGACTCAGAGAAGATAACTAACATTTACCCAAGCAGGAAAACAGTAAGCCAGGACTCAATCACTGCTCTGTTTAACTCCAAAGTGTATGCACTACTCCACATGTACCCCCTGGAAAGGGACTAGTAGTTGGCTTGAAAAGCTACATGGAAGAAGAGAGAGAAACCTGAGCTAGGCTAAAAAGCATGAGAATGATATGAATATAAGGTCAGAAGGAAACAAAGATTCTCTGTTAAAAGAGTGTCTGCAAGGCAGGGCTTCAAAAAAAAAAATGATCATTCACCATAGTCTAAAGGCAAAACCATGAGAGAATGAACTTCTCTGTTTTTCCCACTCACACATAGTTTTCTGTCACATATACTCAACACCCTGAGGAGGCATTGCTTCAGTATATGTGGCTCATCAATTGCTAAACTAAGGGGTAGAAAAATTAAGTTGACTCAAAAAAAACACTATACTTAAAAACTTCTCATTAAAAATCTTGTGTTACAGTGGTACATACATGTAAAGCTCTACAATAGTCTCCATAGAGCACTGACTTTGAGGCTACACTTTGACCTTGACCTGAGCTATTCTTGCACTCAATGGCTTATTCCTCTGGGTTTTGGTAGCAGAGAAGTGTTAGATGTGCTATGGGTCTATTAAGGCCTCAGAGGAAGCTATGGCATTGTAGGGGGCTCGGAGAAGTAGGGGACCACGTGGAGGAGTTTATGGTTCTGGGACTGGGTTGGTCACTGGCACAGAGTGGAACAGCATGGGTGCTGGAACGAATGGGAACATTGGAAATGATGATGGTGTCTTATTGCAAGTAATCAGAGGGAAAATATGCATAATTTAAATTGATAGTCTCCTACTTTGATAAGGTGCATCACCTAGAAAATACCAGTGCTGACACTGAATTCAAAAGAAAAAGATGGTATGAGAATTTTGGAAACTGAGGCATGAATGGTCAATCTCAACACTACAGCAAACATTACATCACTAATGGAGGACCTTAAAACTCAGGAAAGTTGTCTTACCTAGAAAACACTTTTTTCCCATTAACACTTTTTTCCCATTAATTTCCCAAACAAATTAATGCATTTAATACAAACAGAAAAATATCTAATGTGCATAAAAATTAACATGAAATGGCTTGACACTCATTTGAAAGAAGAATATTTGCCTTAGTTTTCTGTATTTCAGAAGTTATAAAAGAAAATACATTTAGCTGAAAAGTTCCATAACAGTCCCAGAAAGGTATGAATTTAAACTACACAGATGTTTATCTAGTTTATACAAATATACTTATGATTGGCATATAGTTATGATAACTCAAATCAGTGAAGTATATAATCTGGACCTAATAGCACCCAATGAATTCTGTTGAATGATATGGTTCCTTTTTCCCTCTCCAAAGTCAATACAAACATGACTTTGGAAAACGTCAACACTCTGCCTCAGATCAACAGTTCCAGGCTCACTGTGGACTTCCAGCTCAAGTTAAGTCAGAAAACGTAAAGGATTGATTATCAAGAAAATATTTTCCCCATATTCACTTTAACTTAACAAGCAATTACTCCCAAATTTACAATATCATTCTTTCATATTATTAAACATCCCAACATATAACAATCTGTTTTAAAACATTTAAATTACAATAAATAGCAACTGTAGGGTAGCTATCTAAAAAATTCCAGCTCTTTGAAATGTAACCTATGGCATATGACTCTCAAATCATAGATCAGAGACTTATTTTTACAAAGTTGCAGAATCTCCCCAGGACTGTACTCGGTAATTAGAGAATCTAGCACCTTTCCTGGAGTCAGGAATTACATGAAATGTAACCAAAAGTCTCAGTACAGTAGCATACATGAAGATACAATGATAGTGCCACTGTGAGACACTCATTTCATAAAGCACAGGTAATATAACAGACTACAAAGTTAACATGTCTACTAGGTTTTTCCCATCTCCCTCCCCCTGCCTAGCCCTCTGACCTCAGTAATTGACCCACAGGCGCCTGGGTCATGAGAGGGTATGGATAAATATGATGCTTTCTCAGAGCAGCGTGGTAATGCACCATGCTGGAAAGGTCACTCAGTCAGACGTGAATGTGAAAAACCGGGGTCAGCAATGATGGGTGGTGGGAATGTGGGATTTCTTATTTATTAATATCTGTGTCCTTCTGAATCTTAATCCTTGGTGCTTTTTCATATTTTGCAAAAGTCTCAAAATTTTAAAAACAGTGCTGGACTAAGAATCAGAAGACTTGGATTCAGGTTCATGCATGTTCATCCATGGCTTTGTTAAACTGTTACTCTCTGAGTCTCAACAGTATGCTAATTAAAGAACAATAACACCCCTTCTCACTCCTCCCAGCAAAACTTACCCCTCACAGTGACAGTAAAGATCAAATGAATCACACCAAAATCCTTTTAAAAGATAAAATTATTATCTTTTATTACATTGATTCTTTATATATATATATATATATTTTTTTTTTTTCTGGCTGCACCACGTGGCTTGTGGGAATCTTAGTTCCCTGACAAGGGACTGCAGCAGTGAAAGTGTCAAGTCTGAACCACTGAACTACCAGTGAATATTTCCTTGAATATTTTTGGAACAGAGTTGTCAGATAAAATACAGGGAACTCAGCTAAATTGGAATTTCAGATAAACAATGAATAAGTGTTTTAGTACAAACATTTCCAAATACTATATGGGGTACATTCTAAAAAAAAGTATTCATTGTTTATCTGAAATTCAAATTCAATTGAGCAGGCATCCTGTATTTTTATTTGCTAAATCTAGGAACACTATTTTATAATCTCCTAGAAATTTTTTAAAACCTTAAAAATGATTTCTAAAATCTACATTTCCATCTTTTCAATCCTTTTAAATCACCATATTGCAGATGCAAAAAAAAAAGTAACCTGTGGTGTATTGATTATTTTATTTTGGATCAGGAAATGAGGGTTGACAATGTTACCTCATGTTGAAGTCAATGTTGAAATCAAGATGGCCCAGGAGTGGACCTGACTGCCCTGCTGAACCACAGGAGGGGGCAATCTGAGGTCTCAGCAGAACAAATCACAAAAAAACTGATGTCTGGTTTAATGAAAAAGTAAACCTATCATCACCCAAAAAAAGGACCCAACATTAAACAGAGCTCACAAAAGCTGGTACAACATTTATATTTTTATTCTCCTCTAATATTTTAGGGTAAAGAACTGAATGGGCAAGTACCAACTTCTGCCAAAAAGACAAGTACCAACAGGAGCAAGGTGGTAAGCTGTGGCAAACCCTGCAGCCACTGGAATCAGAGCTTCAGGTCCAGTGATCTCTGGTAAGAAGGTTGTTGTTTCCAAAGTCCACTATTCACATGTGACAGTTACTGAGACGTCACAGATTTCTCAAACAATTTCATGTCTCCATAGAATCAGTTCTAATGAGATGGATGCAACTGGAGCCCATTATACAGAGTGAAGTAAGCCAGAAAGATAAATACCAATACAGTATACTAACGCATATATATGGAATTTAAAATGATGATTAACAATAACCCTATATGCAAAACAGAAAAAGAAACACAGATGTACAGAACAGACTTTTAGACTCTGTGGGAGAAGGCGAGGGTAGGATGTTCTGAGAGAACAGCATTGAAACAAGTATACTATCAAGGGTGAAACAGATCACCAGCCCAGGATGGATGCATGAGACAAGTGCTCAGGGCTCCTGCACTGGGGAGATCCAGAGGGATGGGATGGAGAGGGAGGTGGGAGGGGGGGCATCAGGATGGGGAACACATGTAAATCCATGGCTGATTCATGTCAATGTATGGCAAAAACCACTACAATATTGTAAAGTAATTAGCCTCCAACTAATAAAAACAAATGGATAAAAAAAAAAAGAACAATGTCTACACTATAAAAATTAAATGCAACTCTGTTTAGGGGCTAAACAAGAGAAGAACAGGAGATTAGAAGAAGAGAGAAAGACACAATTCAAAGAATAAATAAATTTAGAACAGATGATTTAAAATTACAATTTAAACTGTGTAGTTTAAATGCATACCTTTCTGGGACTGTTATGGAACTTTTCAGCTAAATGTATTTTCTTTTATAACTTCTGAAATACAGAAAAATAAGTTTTTTCTGGTAGTAGTTTAGATTATGTTCCACTCTGTTTTTCTACTCTGGAATTTTTAATGAATCATCTTTTTACGTTTACTTCGTTCCTTAAGAAGCAATCCTTGACCATAAAAGAAAAAAAAAAAAAGAAAAAGAAGAAGCAATCCTTGGATTCTAGTTTGACAGAAACCAAAAAACCAAAAGAAGTATCAATAACTACTGTTGTCGACATTCACAAACTCAAGAAACAATCAGCAATAGGGGGCGGGGGGGCGGGGTCAAGCTCAACAAATCAGTATTCAAGCAGAGAGCTGGAATGTTGAACAGAACAACTCCTGTGTGAAGACTTGACTGGTAATTGAGATTGAAAAGTACATAAGCTAATGAATGGAAAATCTGGGTAAGTGATACAATAAATAATCCACTAAAACCCTAGCCCTTTAATGAAATACTCAGTTCTTAAATTATTGGGTATACTTAATCAAACCTAGACTATCAGGCTAAATAGCATGTGGCATAAAATAATTTACCATTGTGACTGATCCACACCTAAATCAGTCAAATCCATACCCTCAAAACATATCCACATCATAGTGTTGGCAGGACATCTTTAAAAATAACATTTTAAAATCAGCTAAACAAAAAGGAACATTCTTCAAATCTGCTCACCTTAAAAATTTCATTTAGTTCATTTGTAGGCTGGAACAGGCTCCATTTTTACCACTGTAATTCACATGTCTGGGGCTGTCTTTGAAATCACAAAGCAAAGTTTAATTAGACATTTGGCAGTAAAAGGTCATGGTTAAGAGTATGGGATCTAGAGGAGGCAGACTCGGTTTCAACTCTGGTTCCGCTATGA
The DNA here is from genome assembly GCF_019320065.1 of Cervus canadensis. Lineage (NCBI taxonomy): Eukaryota > Metazoa > Chordata > Mammalia > Artiodactyla > Cervidae > Cervus > Cervus canadensis. The sequence continues at coordinate 21,422,881 of NC_057386.1, forward strand.
ATTTATTAGCTGTATTACCCCTGTGTACAATATATAACCATCTCAAACCTTCAGTTTCCTCCTCTGGAGGGAAAAAAAAGATCTAAAGTAGTATTTGCCTCATAGGGTTGTTAAGTGGGCTAGATGAGAAAACGTACATAAAGACCATAGAGTGCCTAGCAGTGAGTAAATGTTAAACAAATGTTAGTGTTGAAAGTGGTGACAGTTCTTGTTATTCTTAATATTCTCACACTTTGAGCAACTTATTGGATATCAGTGTGACAGATTGCTAATGATAATTATCCTGATAGGGGCTGTGGAGTCCTCATCCTTGGATAGTTGAAAAAAAAAAAAGTAATCCTACTACATCCTATTTAAATGGTAGCAATTATATCCAAGATGTCAAGGGGAAAAAAAATAACGTATAACACCTTACAGTTCAATAAATATCCAATCATTTCTATCTAAGCTTTAGGATTGAAAGTGAAAAGTGAAAGTCACTCGGTCATGTCCGACTCTCTGTGACCCCACGGACTAAACAGTCCATGGAATTCTCCAGGCCAGAATACTGGAGTGGGTAGCCATTCTCTTCTCCAGGGGATCTTCCCAACCCAGGAATCAAACTGGGGTCTCCTGCATTGCAGGCAGATTCTTTACCAGCTGAGCTACCAGAGAAGCCCCAAGTTTTAGAATTAGAAAATTCTAATCGAAACTCCACATTTTAACCAAAATGATCAATATGGAAAATATTTGTGAAAGACATCAAAGAGTCTGATAGCTTTTGAAGCTGGAAAGTCCCAAAGCAAGAAAACCCCTTTCTTTCACAGTTAACTATTAAAATTAGTTCAGATATGCACCTTGTGTTTACATGTAAACAGTAAAAACCTGATTTTTAAAATGCAGTTAATCTCTGTAATGGGTGTTAGCTCTGAGTAGAAAAACCAGCATTTAAGAAGGGATTAACACTGTGATTAATCATGGGGATTAATCATGGTGGCTAATTGCTCTGGTTTGTTATTTTAATGACTGGTCTGGATCTTAGGACAATCCGGACAGAGTTAGGAACCCCTAGAAAACCAAGTAGGAGGCAACTTCAAAAAGTTAAGGGTGTAGCCTGAGTAGATGAGACCTACAAGTCTGACCTCTTCAAAAGCAAGAATTCTTGCTGTATTAAATCACTTTCTTTTCAAAAGCTTTCTTTTCAAATTAGTCCATTTTTACATCACAAATGTAACAAAGATAAGAACAGCTTGTTTGGGCTTCCCTGCTAGCTCAGTGGTAAAGAATCTACCTGTCAATGCAGGAGACTCGGGTTTGATCCTTGGCCTGAGAAGATTCTACATGCCACAGAGAAACTAAGCCCATGTACCACAACTACTCAGCCTGTGCTCGAGAGCCCAGGAATCAAAACTATTGAGGCCATGTGCCACAGCTACTGGAGGCTGTGCACCCTAGAGCCTTTGCCCCACAAGAGAAGCCACCACAATGAGAAGCCAGCACACTGCAAGGAAGAGCACCTCCAGCTTGCTGCAACTAGAAAAAAGTCCGCACAGCAATGAAGACCCAGCACAGCCAAAAATACATAAATAAATTTTAAAAATTATTTTTTTAAAAAAAGAAGAGCTTGTCCAATCTGAGAAAGAAAGTAAAATCCCTTATGTTCTTGCTAATTTCTAAATTACAAGACTAGAAAATGCAATTCCACATTACTTGAGGAGAGCTGTAGGCATTGCTCATTGTATTAAAGCAAAAGCTCTGAAGATAGGTCTGTGTTCAAATTCCTTTAATGAATAATTTTGGACAAGCTACTAATTTTTCAGTTAAAATAAAAGTTACTCCTTTCACTTGCTGTCAGGATTTAAAGACAGAAACATTCAGGTCAAGTGTTTAGCACAGGCCCTTGGAACATAGGAAAGTTTTAATAAGCTCTATAAGCTCTATCTGAGGATTGACTCCAAATGCTATATATTTAATTAATGCATTTACTCCAAGACATTATTAACTCTTCAGTTGTTTTCAATCTTCAGCCTTGTGGAGGAAGTTCACTGAACAGTTATGGTAAATTTTCTCTAGTGCTATTGTGTTACAGTTAAATAATTATTTAAATCTATTCCTTACCATTCCCACCGCACACAGAAAAATGAGTTGATTCTGACAAGAGCTTTTCTTAATTTGTTATGAAACTGACAAGTTTCTTGACTTTTTTTTTTTTTTAATTAGTTGGAGGCTAATTACTTCACAACATTTAGGAAACCAGATCTGAAAGAGACACGTGCACCCCAATGTTCATCGCAGCACTGTTTATAATAGCCAGGACATGGAAGCAACCTAGATGCCCATCAGCAGATGAATGGATAAGGAAGCTGTGGTACATATACACCATGGAATATTACTCAGCTGTTTCTTGACTTTTTTTCAGTTCAGTATTTTAAAAATCTAATCGGGTGGAGAGGGAGGTGGGAGGGGGGATCGGGATGGGGAATACATGTAACTCCATGGCTGATTCATGTCAATGTATGACAAAACCCACTGCAATGTTGTGAAGTAATTAGCCTCCAACTAATAAAAATAAATGAAAAAAATAAAAAATAATAAAAATCTCTAAACAATAAAATTAAGAGATTAACTTCAGAAGATTTTTTTTCAATTTAGGCACATTACATGTATCCACTTAAACATGAATAATACTAATTTATTCTACAAACCCCTGGAGGAGGAAATGGCAACCCACTCCAGGATTCTTATCTGAAAGTTCCCATGGACAGAGGAGCCTGGCGGGCCACAGTCCTCAGAGTCAGACACGACTGAGCAACTAAGCATGGCACATACATAATCTAAGGTATATATCATCATATATTTTAAGATATCTAAAAATTCCTATGCAGAATCTTAGATTTCTTATTGTTCTTATACAACGTTCTCATATCTGAAAATTATTACAACTAGCTTTAAAGAAAAATCAAATTAGTTGTCTTCAACTAGCCTTTATTTAAATTTTAAACTTGTATATTGCCAAAACATAGGCAAGAAGAGTTTTGAGACCAAAATAAAGGCAAAGAAAAGAAAATGGGAAAAGGCTCTGAGACGACAGGAAAACATTCAGAAAACATTAAGTATCTACTAGGTGCAGCAAGAGAAAAAGGTACCCTCCCTTCTCTAAAGGAGCTTTCATGTCTTATCTCATTGCGAACAATAAAAATTATATCATACTATAAACTACTAGGTTGTACACACAGGAAATGAAAAGAAAGGGACAGCCATGGCTAGACTAATGGTGAGAAGCCTCATGAAGGAGAGTAGCTTGGACTTGATTTGAATAAGGCCAACAAAGGCCTTAAAATAGGATAAACCATTGTGTCTTGGCCAAGATTTAAGAGAGAAAGGATTGCTTATAATTAAAGGATGTTTTTAAGGAATGCTAACACCCTTCTTCCACTGTATCATGGGTTATTGTTAGTAGTAGTACTATATACATATTTTAGTATTTACTATTATTATTATCCATATCTTATAGGGTAGTAAAATGACACATAGGCTTATTTTTTAAGGCTGAGAGTTTTGCCCAAGGCCACATATTTATTAATTACTTTACAAGGAGAATGCAACAATCTTTCCACTCTACCACCTTCACTCACTGCAGGAAGAATGAGGTTGGACAGACAGAATAGGCCAAGGCTGCAAGGAGATCCAACCAGTCCATCCTAAAGGAGATTAGTCCTGGGTGTTCATTGGAAGGACTGATGCTGAAGCTGAAACTCCAATACTTTGGCCACCTCATGCAAAGAGTTGACTCATTGGAAAAGACCCTGATGCTGGAAGGGGTTGGGGGCAGGAAGAGAAGGGGATGACAGAGGATGAGATGGCTGGATGGCATCACTGACTCGATGGACATGAGTTTGGGTAAACTCCGGGAGTTGGTGATGGACAGGGAGGCCTGGCGTGCTGCAATTCATGGGGTCTCAAAGAGTCGGACACGGCTGAGCGATGGAACTGAACTGAAGAGAAAAGACATAATCTACTAATAAGAGAAATCCTCAGGTACTTATGCATGTGGATGAAGTGATGACAGTGTTTTTCAAGAACAGTCGTCTTGCAGCCATGAATAGAACAAATCTTAGGTGACATGGCACCGAGCCAAGAAAACCACTTCAGAAGCTGGTGATGTAATTGATGACAGAAGTGATGAAATTCTGGATTAGGACAACTGTGGTGGGACCAGACAAAAAGAAACAAATATATCAGACAGGACAAAAGAAAAAGTGACAAAATTGGTAACTTGGTGGATGTTGGAGAGAAAAGAATGAAGTTAATGACAGCATGTGTCATTCAGGGAAAAACAGCATGGTTTGTCACAAAGTTATCAAATAGAACAAATAGAACACCTTTCCCCTGCTGGACCATCCCCCAACCCCAGCCATTTTCTCCTCCTCACTAGCTGCATTTCAACTTTGAATCCTAGCTTTTCATCCACTCATATTTTACTGACCAACTGTGAGTTAGGTTCTGATCACAGTAATAGTAGTAACAGCAACAGAAAAACCTTTTTAAAGCACTTATTCTAAAAAGGCCAGCATGCATGCATGATAAATCACTTCAGTCTTGTCCGACTGTTTGGGATCTTACGGACTGTAGCCCTCCAGGCCCCATTGTCCATGGGAGTCTCCACGCAAGAATACCGGAGTGGGTTGCCATTTCCTTCTCCAGAAGGAAATGCCAGGCACTGTTCTAAATGCTTTATATTAATTCATTTAAATCCCACTTACACCTCTATAGGATAAAATTATGATGCCACATTAGAGCTGAGAAAACTGAAATAAAGTCACAAAGTAAGTGGATGGCCCTGGATTGTTACCCAAGCAGTCTGATTTCAGAGCCCACCCATCTAACCACTCTGCTACACTGAAAAGCCTTCATGCTGTTTCCGTATTTTGACAGTGTCCATCATGGTGCAGCCTTGGAAGTTTTAGAAAAACTGTGTAATATGGGAGTCTCTCCAGATTTCAGAGACCTGAGTATTAGTTTTCCAATGAGAAGACATGGGCTTTACCAATATCTTGATTGTCCTAATTATTCAGCTATCCAGGAGGAGGGTACCAAATCCATCAAACACTTGTACAGCTTTCCACTTGGTGTTGACTCCATAGGTCATAATCACAAAGGCACATTTCAGCAGTTTGCACAGTCACAGAACATTCAAGCAAAGAATGCCTTATTCTCAAACTTTACATGATAAATTAAAAATTCTAAAACATTTTGCTTATCAACCTTGCCATCTTGAGACATAACTTGCATTATCAGTTTTGTCTTTGTGCCACTAAATGATTTATTACATCTCAATTAATCAGAGAAAGAAAAGTGCAAATAGAATTTTCAGTTAGAAAAATTCTTCAAAAGAGAATTTTACTGGAGGCAAAATAAGAAATAGAAAAGAGATCTAAACCCCAACAGTGAGATGAGTCAAGCTGATAACAAAGCTAAATCAACAACACATTTCAAGAGCCCCAGATAAATTAACCCAATGAGAATAAGAGCTATATCCATCCTAACCATGACACAAAACTCAGAAGCAATTGAGAAGAAAGTGATAAATAAAATACCAAAAGCAAAACCATCAATTCCAATATACACGGTGGACTGTCCCACCACTAGTCTACTGAATCTGCCCTCTGGAAGGGTGCCAACGGCTTCTAAATGACCAATGATCTTTCCTCAATCCCCCTTCTCCTTGATCTTCCTTTAGAGACTGCCCCACTTTACCTGGGCTCTTTCCCCCTTGACTTCCATGATCCTTCTCCCTGCTTTCCCATATCCTAAGCGTCACTCTTCTCAGTACTATTCCCTAGCTTCTCACCAGTCCCTCAAGTGGTTGTCTCCAAAAATGTTCAGACTTGGACCCTCTGTTCATTTCTCTAAATTCCTTCCCTTAGGGGTCCTCACCATCCTGAAATCTGCTCCTCCAACCTCTCTCCTCAATTGTAGTCCTATGACTCTAAGTGTTGAAAGACATTTCCACAGTATTATTTCAAATTCACGAGTTTTAATCTAAATTGGTCTTCTCCTCAAAACTTGATCTCACTATTCTTTCACTGTGTCCTCACACATAACACACACACACACACACGCCAAACCGTCAAACTCCCTTCTCTGAACTCCCTCAACACCCTGTCCATGCCTCAACTGTAGCCCAGATTACCCTAATTCTGATTCATGGGTATGTTTGTTTGCTTCTCCAAGTACACTCATCGAGGGGCAGGAACTGTCTGAGTCACCTATGTATCCCCAAGGAATAATACTGCAGAAGCTGAATAAAATCTGTAAGAGAAATTAATAACTATGGACAAATCTTTCAGCCAAACTGGTCTCCACCTGCTTGGCATTTCACAGTCCCCACTCTCCAGCCCAGAACAGTCCTCTCTGCTGTTGCACATAAGGAAAACTCCCACCCATCCTTCCGGAGACTCAGCTTAAATTCTACTTTGTCAGGTGACCCCATTCAACCAGACTCCTTGCTCATCAGTTTTAAGGTGGCAGGTAGTTCAGTGTCATGAACCCAGTATCATCTTTGAAGCCACGTAGGCCTGATTCAAAACTAGGTTGTAGCAGAAATCAGCTGTGTTACTCTTGGCAGATCCCTGAAGCTTTCTAAAGCTTCATTTCTTCAGCTATAAAATGAGATAAATAATACCCATCTGGAGAATTTGGGGGAGGATTAAAGAAGAGTAAGCTACCTAAAACACAGTAAATGTTCAGGAGATGTTAACTCCTCCCTCCCACTTCATTTACCGTTTACATAGGGCTTACAGTGCATATTTTTGTCTCCATGACTAGATTGTAACAATTGGTAAGATCTATAAAGGTAGGAGATGAATCTCATTTACGTTCCTATAGTTTAAACACCTCTCAGTGTGCCTTACATAGAAATACAACAAAAATTGAGAATGATGAAATTACAATTATGGTGGATTATGGCAATCAGGTGTAAATAGGGCCAACACTAGAGCTGACCATAGTACATTTTCCATCCAATTTAGCTGCAGGATTATCACATGGCACCTCTGTAATTTTTACACATGCCAAAAGCTGGTTTCAATAAACCAATTTCTAGAGTGCACAAGTCAATAAGGAGTCTCTGATAAATTACAGTTGGCTTAAATGCTACAGTCAGTATTAGAAGAGTTTCTGTATTTGTACTTTTTCCCATATACTTTTAGGAAGCTTTCTACAAATTCTGTGATTTAATGTGATAGTAACAGAGCTCTACCTGTTAACTGAAACTAGATTGAGATGCTTATATTTTTCTACCAGGGTTAAAAAAAAAAAAGGCTAATACTATAGCAAAACTAGCAAGATCAACTCCCAAAATATAATTACAGGTAAAATTTAGCAAAATCTCTTTAACTATTCTTTCTAAATTACTTTCATTAATATCAGGTCTTCAACATCCTCTCTGAACTTGTTGGAATTTTTTTTCCAGTCTGACTTATCATAACCTTCCTTTACTACATGTTATCTTCAGCAAAAATCAATTCCCACGGTTGAGTTTCATTTTTTAACTCTGCCCCACTTGCATGTGATAACAAGTTGGAGAAGCTGCAATTGTTGGGTAGTAACCTCCACTCTCACAGTCAACACCTCATTCATACTCCCAGCCACATTCCCTTTCCCTGCAGAAGCTAATTCTATAGTTTTCATAAACTGGAATGTGCAGCTGTAAGTGTAATTTGAGAAAGCAATTAGTAATGGAAGTGTGTGCCAAACATCCTACCCTTTCAACATATTCATGTTTCCAAGTACTTTTTGTTTTGTTTTGTTGCTTCCCGTGTGGAGAAGTTTATGGTAAGAAAAAGAGGCATTCAGTTCTCTGACCAAATCCACCAGAACAGAGGATACAGACACACATTGGTAACGCAGGAAGAGCCAAAAGCCAGGTTTCAGACCAATTTACTAACCTCGTTTATCCACCTATTTTACCTCTTTAGGCAAAATTATAACTTCTCTCAGCTTCAACTTCCTCTTCTATAAAATAGAGACAATACCCTCCCTATCTCAGCAGCTTGTTTGAGTTATAAAATGACAGCATCACAAACAGCACTGTATAACTGTAAACTGTGTGTGAATATATACAGAAATATATGTGTGTGAATATATTTTTGAATAGCAATGCCATATCCTATAGACAGATTAAAAAATAATTTTATATCATGTGTTAAAGTGAAAAGTGAAAGTGCAAGTCACTCAGTCATGTCCAACTCTTAGTGACCCCATGGACTATACAGTCCATGAAATTCTCCAGGCCAGAATACTGGAGTAGGTAGCCATTCCCTTCTCCAGGGGATCTTCCCAACCCAGAGATCAAACCCAGGTCTCCTGCATTGCAGGCGGATTCTTTACTAGCTGAGCCACAAGGGAAGCCCAAGAATACTGGGATGGGTAACCTATCCCTGCTCCAGGGGATCTTCCTGACCCAGGAATCAAACTGGGGTCTCCTGCATTGCAGGCGGATTCTTTACCAACTGAGCTATCAGGGAAGCCCACAGGAGCTATCATGTTTTAAAAGTCCCAATTAAATACTTTATTAAATACAGTTATATAAAATTCTACACACAGTAAATCCAAGGGAAAAATTTTTTTGATAAACAGAATCTAGCTTTCAAACACATGTTCACAGACCAGTTCATAATTTTGAAGCAAGTATCATTTTCTAATCTGGTTATTCTTGTAAGAAAATTTTTACTCACAATCACTTCCTTTTCTATTGGTCAAACTTAGAGTAAACATGAAATACTGGAGATTAGTTCATATCTTGTGCTAAGAATTTCTGCAATGTGGTCTTCATATAAGCCTTCATTACAATGAATTAAAAAAAATTTTTTTTAATCCAGGATAACTTCCTGATGTTAGATTTCTTTAAATGCTAAAAAGAAAGCACCATTAAATTAGAAGATTCCCAAATCATTACACACTTCCAATTTCCTAGACAAAATATCAATGTACTTTCATTCTCCAAATAAAAGATTTTCTATAAACATACACATACATGCATTTCTTAAGTTGTGTTTTTATGTCTTTATTTATATGTGGTAACTTTTGAACACAAATCGTTTAACATGTTTTTTATTTTCATTTTGGTTGCTTGCAGCTTACTCTACAGCCCTATCATGGCATGATTCTATCTGAATTTATGCTGTTATAATTAATTAAAACTGTTTAAAACATGAATTTGAAAAGTATTAACTGATTTTGTGACTTAAAATTCTTTTTCTAAACTTCGCAAACATTCTGTACAAACTAAATTAGTGCTGAGAAAAAAAAAACAAAACTAGATTTCAAGTTGCTCAAGGTTCCTAAAAAGGTGAAAAAGTTTAAAGAAACAAATGCTCATATGACTAACACCCATTTTCAATTTCAACATAGCAAACCTCCTGTTTGTTCTTAAGGCTAATTCAAAACCAAACATATTGGGGCTGGTGATTACTTAAGATAATTTATGCAATCATAAGCCAAAGATGCAAATTTTGCAAAAAGAAAACCAAGCAAGTAAGCAAAACTCTAACACATGTGGGACACACCCTCTCAGTATATAAAGGCTTGTCACTGTCCTTGGTACCATGCACTCCCTGAGCTAAACAGCATCACCATGTCTATTCGATACAGCTCAAGCAAGCAATACTCTTCCTCCCGCAGTGGATGCGGAGGAGGAGGAGGATCATCCCTCAGAATTTCGAGCAGCAAAGGCTCTCTTGGTGGAGGATTCAGCTCAGGGGGGTTCAGTGGTGGCTCTTTTAGCCGTGGGAGCTCTGCTGGAGGCTGCTTTGGGGGCTCATCAAGTGTCTATGGAGGAGGATTAGGAGGTGGCTTTGGTGGGGGCTATGGAAGTAACTTTGGTGGGAGCTATGGAGGAGGCAGCTTTGGAGGGAGCTATGGAGGAGGTGGCTTTGGAGGCGGCAGCTTCGGAGGGGGCAGTTTCGGAGGGGGCAGCTTCGGAGGTGGTTTGGGTGGTGGATTTGGAGGAGATGGTGGCCTTATCTCTGGAAATGAAAAAATAACCATGCAGAATCTGAATGATCGCCTGGCTTCCTACTTGGACAAAGTTCGGGCTCTGGAAGAATCAAACTATGAGCTAGAAGTCAAAATCAAGGAGTGGTATGAAAAGTATGGCAATTCAAGCCAGCGAGAGCCTCGTGATTACAGCAAATACTACCAAATCATCGATGATCTTAAAAATCAGGTAAGGGGCATTTTTAAAATGCAACTTTAAGCCTCTTTTTGTGCAAGTAATTCTGATAGGTAATTTTTAAATCAACTACAATGTTCACTGTGTTAGACTACATTACTTTCTTGCTTCCATGAGCAATCCAGTCTCTTCAAAGGTAAATAGCTGTGAGGGTACAGTCATTGCAATCTTCATCCAACATGTGTGTTGTGTATCTTGTAGGATGGGGGGATTACTGAGAATTTTTTGTGTGTTAATGAGTGTAAGAGTCCACAGTTAAAATACATTAGAAAATGTACAAACACAGGGACTGAAAGAATTATTCAATGAATCAGAAAATATTATTCAGACTGATAAACAACAAATACTCCTTACTGACATTGCAAGAAACATGAATTTTCCAGTATGAAAATGGAGTATTGCTTGCCTTGAGGGAATTTTTGAATTGCATTGTGTGCTGTTTATATTCATTTAGAATATATATATAAAACAAGTTAAACCAAATACAGGTACGAGTCAGTGAAGTTAGCTGAAATACATGGAAATTACACAGGTATAAGAGCGGGACCTGAATGCAGGAACACAACTATATAATCCAGTTAGTTTTCAGAAAGGGAGGATATAGAAATAGAAAAGTATGGAAATTTCAAGAGAACAAATGATTCAATTTTAAGTATATGGGTAAGACTGCAATGTCAGATTTAAAATAAAAAATTCCCCAAGACTTAGTAATAGAACACCATAGAAATGTAGTTTACCTATGCCACTATAAAAGCTGTGTCTGTATCTGATTTCTTTGTCTCTTCTTCCAGATCCTCACCCTGACAACAGACAATGCCAATATCCTGATTCAGGTTGATAATGCCAGGCTGGCAGCTGATGACTTCAGGCTGAAGTAAGCTAAGCAAATGTGGCACAATACTGTCACAATAAATACATGAGATGTTTTTAACAATGTATGCCCACAAGAGCATTTACATTTTCCTGAATTCATTCAAATTTAAACTATATTGGAGCTGTCAAGAGAAACTTTCAACCTCAGTATTACCTTTTAGGCAATATTATAATAAGATGCTCTTTAAGGTACATGCTAAGTTTCTTTGCATTAAACCACTAATATCCCTATGTGAATCAGAATATGATAAATGTTGCCAAGATACGAAGTCAACTCTTTACTTGGTTTCTAAACAGTCCCTACCCAGGAATTCCTCCCTGATATAAGTTATACCCAGTATTTGTATCATGCTTGTTTCAGGTATGAAAATGAGGTAACCCTGCGCCAGAGCGTGGAGGCCGACATCAACGGCCTGCGCAGGGTGCTGGACGAGCTGACCTTGACCAAGACCGACCTGGAGATGCAGATCGAGAGCCTGACCGAGGAGCTGGCCTACCTGAAGAAGAACCATGAAGAGGTAACATAAATAGTTATACTTCCCCCAGCCAAAAAGGGACTCAGGGTCATGAAGCAGTCATTAAATATTTCTGTTCCTCAAACAGGAAATGAGAGACCTTCAAAATGTATCCACTGGTGATGTGAATGTGGAAATGAATGCTGCCCCAGGTGTTGATCTCACTGAACTTCTGAATAACATGAGAAGCCAATATGAACAACTTGCCGAGAAAAATCGCAGAGACGCTGAAGCCTGGTTCAACGAAAAGGTAGTTTATCTTCCTTTGCAGCAAAGTCAATGGTGGTTTGGTTATTCGTTCAGATTTTTCTCATCAGGTCCCCTGTTTTTAATATTCTAGAGCAAGGAACTCACTACGGAAATCAACAGCAACCTTGAACAAGTATCGAGCCATAAATCCGAGATTACTGAGTTGAGACGCACTATTCAAGGCCTGGAGATTGAGCTACAGTCCCAACTAGCCCTGGTAAGTAAATAATTCTCTTGAGAAATAATATCACTTTATCATGCGTTTCATCCTCAGATGAGAATAGGCAACATAAAAGAATGCAGAGTTGAGGGTAAAAAAAAAAAAAAGAAAGAACATTGAAGTTTTTTGCTAATGGGATAAAAGTATTATTGGCATTGATCGAAAAATGCTGAAATTGAAATATTATCAAAACTAAAACACAAATCTGTTCGCTTTCCTTATTCTTCTAATGAAATTATTAAACAAGCTTCATTGTACTTAAGTGAACAATGAAGTAGTTAAGTTACAATATATTCTCTCCTCTTCAGAAACAATCCCTGGAAGCCTCCTTGGCAGAGACAGAAGGTCGCTATTGTGTGCAGCTCTCTCAGATTCAGTCCCAGATCTCCTCTCTGGAAGAACAACTGCAACAGATTCGAGCTGAGACCGAGTGCCAGAATGCCGAGTACCAACAACTCCTGGATATTAAGATCCGACTGGAGAATGAAATTCAAACCTACCGCAGCCTGCTAGAAGGAGAGGGAAGGTAAATTACAGAAAAGTTTAAATCATCCCAGTTGCTTTTATTCAGTGTTCCAAGCCTTAAGGCTTTTCCCACAACCCAAGGATGTGTCAGAGCACGGGAGAAAGTGGAAAGAGAGGAGGCAAAGTACACAAGAAGGTGTATGCAACCAGCCTCAATGTCCCACGAATTTGACACAAGAAAGATTCTTAGGTTTGGGTGCATACATAGTTGTTTTAAAAGAACGGGTTCATAACGGCGGGGGTGATTTTCCTCAAAACACCTTTTGCCTAGGTTATAAAGTAACAATAACGTGGAAACAGACTCACAGCTTCCCACGTTACAGCTAACGGAAAGTAACTTTTACCCTCCAAGTTCCGGCGGCGGCTCCTACGGCGGCGGGCGCGGCGGCGGAAGTTCCGGCGGCTATGGCGGAAGTTCCGGCGGCTATGGCGGAAGTTCCAGCGGCGGCGGCCACGGAGGTAGTTCCGGCGGCCACGGAGGTAGTTCCGGCGGCGGCTACGGCGGCGGAAGCTCCAGCGGCGGTGGTCACGGAGGTAGTTCCGGCGGCGGCTACGGCGGCGGAAGCTCCAGCGGAGGCCACAAGTCCACCTCTTCAGGGTCCGTTGGAGAGTCCTCATCTAAGGGACCAAGGTCAGCAGAAACTGGCTGGGGTAATCAGAATTAGTTTTAACTTTTTGATGGGTTTTTTTGTTGTTGTTTTTTGGTTTTGTTTTTTAAGTTCTGTAACTTTTTTGGTTTTTTTTATTTTTAGAACTATTTTAAAAATTAAAATCTTATAAAATCTTTATATGCTTTTTTTAACCGACTATAGTTGTTGACACCAGTCTTGAAGGGGAAACGGTATTGTCTAAAATGCTGCAGCTTTGGTGTTTTTAAAAGTAACTGTAAAGAAGTTTTCTTTTTTTTCACTTTGGTGTATTTTTCTTTGCATTTAGATATTTTGATGTAGGTATTTTTAGTAAATATCTTTGATTTAGCTATTTTGCTCGTTAATTAGTAAGGACCCCACAAATTGTAGTCTAAATTCTATTGTTTTTTATTGTAATTAACTTACAGATACTAACAAAACCAGAGTGATCAAGACAATTATTGAGGAGTTGGCACCTGATGGTAGCGTCCTTTCATCTATGGTTGAATCAGAAACCAAGAAACACTACTATTAAGCCACATCAAGAGGAAAGAGGCTCCCCTCACACAGGCCATTATGCATAGATGCATGGAAAAAAATCTCCAAGAAAACACTTCAGTCTTAATGGCCTATGGAAATAGGTCCACTCCTTGATCATAAGGTGTCTAAACGGTGTTTTGTGGTTTCTGTATTTCTCCTTTTCACTTTACCGGAAAGTATTCTTTAATGGAAAAAAAGAAAAACTTTCTGTTCTCATTTACTAATGAATTTCAATAAACTTTCTTACTGATGCAAACTATCCAATTTGGTCAGAATTATCTTTATTTGAGTTAGACAACTTTTAACATTAAAGATTAGTAAAGTATCATTTGAAGATTGATTTATCTAGAAATTCTGAAGACAGGTTATCATGAGGATTTCTCTGAATCCGTTTTTTAAACTTAGGGGTATGTTGGACCAATGTTAGTAATCTCAGGAAAGAGTCCATGAGTCCCCAGTTATTCTTTCTTTAAGATACAAAGTATGTTGACAGCTCCCAGTTCTCTGGCTTTGAATTAAGTCTTGAAAACTGAAAAGTCTCAACACCCCAAAGATTAAATTAATTCAAAATTTCAAATTTTCTGATCACTTGCCTCCTCACATTCAGCTCTTATTAATATTTTCTTCTCATTACTATATTACTTCTGCCCAATTGCTACACAGCCAAAGAGATAGCTTCCAACACTTACTAGCCCAGTGAAATATCACCCTGACAAAATTATTTGGTGTCTATCAGACAAACAGGAGAAGCACTGTCAAGACATGGTGATACCAATTTAACCAAAAGGACACCTGTAAGTCTCTACCTTCACCAATTAGTACAGTGACCAGTACTAAAGACCTGGTTCTTGTAAGATCAATCCAATCACATCCTTCAGTCAATAAGAACCCAACTGACATTATTACTCTGTGAGTATATGGGGTAGGTAAGGGTTGGATTTACTCCATGACCTTAAGACTACCTTGTGCTCCCTGGTGGGTTCCTAGGTTATCCTTGTCCACCAAACAGCCTTTCTTAGTATCCTTACTGATTTGAGCTCCAGATCTCCCAAGGACCTGAAACCAGCCATGATTGAGACTTCTGCTGGGTAAACCCCACACTCTGTATCCCAAACTGATCACTGAAGCTGTATTTTATTGTAAATGGACTTTGTTATAGTGAAAACACCATGACCTACCTGGCACCAAACATTACCCCAGACACTGTTTTTGTGCACATGACTTTCTATATGTACTGGCCGCCCTTCTTGGGAGCCAGTCTGTTGAAGTTCCAAGATGCTGCCTTGCAATGCCCTGAAACAGGGCTGGGTAAGGATTCTTAGAGAGGAGAAGGGGGAAACAGAGGATGAGACAGTTGTATGGCATCACTGACTCAATGGACATGAATTTGAGCAAACTCCAGGACATAGTGAAGGACAGGGAAGCCTGGTGTGCTGTAGTCCATGGGGTCGCAAAGAGTTGGACATGACTTTTCTACTGAACAACAACTGTGTATATACTATTATTCAAAAAAAACTCTCTTATTATTATCTAGCGTAGTTAACCAATTCCCTGGGACCTAGATTATTGTTCTTAATCTGAGTTGGCCATTCTCATTATTCTGGATAAGGGTTTTCATATTCAATAGCATGTATTTGAGACAAATGCAAATATATTATTATGAAATAGTTATGTGCTCCAAGCCAGGATCTCAGCTGGTCAGTTATTTATCTGGCTGGGTGGTGACCCAAACCTTCATTCCTAAAAGGTCTGAATCATGGTGGTCCTGTCTTCTTACGTTTTCCATCTTCTTATATCTCTTTAAAGCATTTATATTTAATTTTCTTTATAAGGTAACTAGCTTATCTCTGATGGAAAACTACTTTCTTGATGGGTGTTGACTAATCTGATTGTGGTAATTATTTCTCGACACATGTATTAATACGTCAAGTCATTATGCTGGACATCTTCAACTTATACAGTACTGTATATGATATCCCAGTTTAAAAAAAAAAAAACTACTTTCTTGACTGGACTCTGAAACTATAGTTTCATAAAGACAATGTATCTAACAAATAATTTTATTTTAACAAGGACATTCGTTTTTAGAGTTAAAAAGTTATTGTTGGCTGTGCAGGTTTCTATTTTTACCAAAAAGATTTATCATGTAGCTATTAATCGAAAAGCCTATACACATTCTTACAGATTCTAAAGTTGTTACAGAGTCCTGCTATTTAAGCAGGGAAGTGTCCACTGAGACTATCAGAGCCAATTTTGAGACTCATGTGGAATCACACTAAACAGCAAAAGCTTCTATCTCTGAAGATTCTGCTTTATGCTGCTAAAAGCCTTGGGACTTTGCACACTAACACTGATGTGCATGATGACTTGATATTTTGGGTGGGCATGGAGAATAACTTTGTTATGGCCAGCACAGGGAAGCAGCTTGAGTTAGTTTAATTAAATATTCATCCAGTATTTCCCATCTAGATTGCATCTTGAGAGTGGCAATTAGGGAAAGAACTCATTTGTAGGTATAGGCATGCATTTCAAAGTCAGTGACTCCTGGACTTCATATTCTAGCACTGGCATTTACAAGTCATGTAAATTTTGGACAAGTTATTTGAACCATCCTAAGTCTCAGTTTTCTTATCTATACAGTAGGGATAATAATTACCTCATATGAGATTATTGTTTCCTCATTTGGAGATAATATGAGTTAATAAAAATGTGTGCTTAGTCACTCAGTCATGTCAGACTCTTTGCGACACCATGGACTGTAACCCACCAGGCTCCTCTGTCTATGGGGATTCTCCAGGCAAGAATAGTGGAGTGAGTTGCCATGTCCTCCTCTAGGGGATCTTCCCAACCTCGGGATTGAACCTAGGTCTCCTGCATTGCAGGCTGATTCTTTACCATCTGAGTCACCAGGGAAGTTAAAATGCCCACTGTACTGAAGAAAGAGTATTATGTTCATCTTCAAAGAAATATGCTTGTTGGCTAAACAACTGAGTTTCTCCAAAGATGGACAAGAGCATCACAATAAGTTGTTAGAGTAGGTGATCACTAACATCGTCTACCAAGAGGTAGAGAACCAGGTCAGGTTGCTGTCCTAGGGCTGCAAAACTAAATTCCAGTGTCACAAAGGGTTATTATGATTAATCCAGTTCTGGGAATCTGAAGTCTGATAAAATATAGCAAGAAGTTTGTGAAAGTAAGTGGGAAGGACCAGATGATCACCCCAAAGACCTGAGATAGTTGACCACCCCTGAAAGCTACAGCTATGGTCAGCCTGGTCATGATGCAAACTATACAGGCTGTGTCCTTGGATGACACAGGGAAACAAATTATCACAACAGAAATAAAACCTGTCTGGAAACTAGGTATGAAAGTTTTTTTTTTTTTGAAGGATACTTTTTGAACCAGGTTGTCCCACAGAAAAAGACATGCCCAAAGAAGAACGACTCTTTGAGTTGTCATCTTGCTCCTTAGTCTCTAGATAAAAACACAAACACTGAGACTTCTCTGGTGGTCCAGTGGTTAAGAATCCTCCTGCCAGTGAAGAGGACTTGGGTTCATTCCCTGTTCTGTTTATGTCATAGAGCAACAAAGCCTATGAGCCACAACTACTGAAGTCCCCGTGCCTAGAGTTCATGTGCTGAAACAAGAGAAGACACTGCAGTAAGAATCCTTTGCCCACAGCAAAGAGTAGCCCCCAATCATCACAGCTAGAGAAAGCCTGAGCACAGCAATGAACACCCAGTGCAGCCAAAAATAAAACTAATTATTTTTTTTAACCCAGAAACACCATCCACATGCTAACATTGAGTAAAAGGTCTTTCCAGCCTAACATCAGTTTGGAAAAGAAGGAATTGTGAATTGGCACAAACATTGGATATTACCTCAGAGAACAATTTGGGTAGTGTTCTGAAAATAGTGTTGTCCAAGATTTTAGCAAAGAAAAAAAATCACATATTTAAGCTTTCAATTAATCTTTCCTACACAGAAAAAGTTATCTAAGAAGAAATGCTAGAAAAGTATAAAGAAATGGGTTCGAAGGTTAGTTGAACCATGACCAAGCTAATGACCCCTTTAGAAGAGGAATTCTCATTAAAAGTTTTGATCTATTACTGTGTGTTGGAATGCAAACTGGTGTGGCCACTATGGAGAACAGTATGGAGGTTCCTTAAAAAACTAAAAATAGAATTGCCATATGATCCAGCAACCCCACTCCTGGGCATATACCTAGACAGAACTATAACTCAAAAAGATACATGCACTCCTATGATCACAGTGGCACTATGGCACTATTCCATACAATGGAATAATACTCAATCATTAAAAATAATAAAATAATGCCATTTGCAACAACAAAGATGGACCTACAGATTATCAAACTAAGTAGAGTCAGAAAGAGAAAGACAAATACTGTATGATATCACTTACATGTGGAATCTAAAATATGACACAAAATGAACATACCTACAAAACAAAAACAAACTTACAGATAGAGCAGACTTGTGGCTGCCAAGGGGGCGAGGCAGTGGGGGTGGAGAACTAGCAGTTTGGGATTAGCAGACACAAGCTAATTTACATGGGATGGATAAGCAACAAGGTCATATTACATAGCACAGGATACTCAATATCCTGTGATAAACCACAATGGGAAAGAATATGAAAAGGATATATAGATAGATAGAGATATATATATAACTAAGTCACTTTGCTATACAGCAGAAATTGTACAACATTGTAAACCAGCTTTGGCCACCTGATGTGAAGAACTGACTCATTTGAAAAGACCCTGATGCTGGGAATGATTGAAGGCAGGAGGAGAAGGGGACAACAGAGGATGAGATGGTTGGATGGCATCACTGACTCAATGGACATGAGTTTGAGTAAGCTCCGGAAGTTGGTGATGGACAGAGAAACCTGGCGTCCATGGGATCACAAACAGTTGAACACAACTGAGCAACTGGACTGAACTGAACTGTAAACCAGCTATGTTTCAATAAATTTATTTGTGTTGATCTACAGAGCCTCTGTAAGGTTTTGTGAAGTAAGAAATTTGAAGGGAAAACTAAAAGCAGAGGACTTCCTTGGTGGTTAAGACTCCATGCTTTCAATGCAGGAGTTGTGGGTTTTGATCCCACAACCTAGTTTTTGATCCCACAAACTAAGATCCCACATGCTGTGTGGCACAGCCAAAAAAAAATATTTTTTAAATTAAAAAAAAAAAGATTAGTAGAAGAATGGAACTAAAATGCATTTTGATAGATTGAATAACTTCTTGTAAAGATAAAAGGAAGTGGGATATGGCCAATACGCACATGAAAAGATGTTGACATCACTAATCATTTAGAGAAACGCAAACCAAAACTATAGTGAGACACCAGTTTACATGCATTAGGATACCTACTATCAAAAAAAAAAAAAAAATACCAAGTGTTGGCAAGAATGTGGAGAAATTGGAATACTTGTGCCCTGTTGGTGGAAATGTAAGATAGATTAGCTGCTGCAGAAACCAGTAGGATGGTTCCTCAAAATATTTTTTAAAAATACCAGCAATTCCACTTCTGGGTATGTACCTAAAAGAACTGAAATCATGGTCTTGAAGAGCTATTTGTACATGCCGTGTTCAAAGCAGCATTATTCACAATAAGAGTTTGAAAGGATATATTTTCCTTTCCACTATATCCTCTGCTACGAGTACAATGCCTGGTGTATTGTAGATACTCATTAAATATGTCTTGGTATTTAATTTGATAATTAATTCAATTTGATAACTGAATGTTTTTAATTAAAAAATTGAATAAATGACTCCTGATAGGCACATAACTGCAATCAACAGCTGCATTTTGCTATTACTAGAAATTCTGAAAAGAATTTTTTAAGAAATATGTTTGTGCTTTTCATTAAAGAAGGATTTTTGCATTGTTTGAGTTTTACTTTTCTACCTGACATTAAGATAACTATATATAGTGAAAGAAATCACACTGAATTACAAGGCTCATTCTGGCTTGATTCACCCAGTTTGATTCTGTGTATCCTTGAACAGTTCTTTTATTCAGTTTCCTCATGTTTAAATCAAACGAAGGAAACCTCTCTTCCTGATTCCCAAATTCATTGTAAAGCTCAAATAAGATAATTTACAAGAAATTCCTTCAGAACTTATAAAGCTTGATATAAACATAAGAGAATTTTGTCTTTATATTCATCACGCTGTAGACTTTGAAAACATAAATGTTGAGGTAGGTTCTGGCTGTTGTGCTGTGTGTGTGCTCAGTCGTGTCCAACTCTTTGCGGTCCCATGGACTATAGGTCACCAGGCTCCTCTGGCCATGGAATTTTCCAGGCAAGAATACTGGAGTGGGTTGCCATGCCCTCCTCCAGGGGAATCTTCCCAACCCAGGGATCAAATCTGCATCTCTTGTCTCTCCTGCATTAGCAGGCGGATTCAGGGGTTTAATATGATTTCCTGCCGAGGGCATGTATGATCCAGGTTGAAGTCAGCCCCAAGAACTTACATTTGCAGGTGAGCACTGCCCTCTGGTGGAAATAGAAAGGTAGGGGCAGGGGCAGTTAATGACGTGGGAGCGCCAGAGGTGATGCCGAGAAGCCATTTATTTAAATGTATGCATTAACAACAACAAAATCTTCCTTCTTTTTTGTCACACATGTTCCTTTGGAAATATTTTCTTTACATATATAGAATGTGAACCTGTTACGCCAAAGTGAAAGTGAAAGTCGCTCAGTTGTGTCTGATTCTTTGCAACTCCATGGACTATACAGTCCTTGGAATTCTCCAGGCCAGAATAATGGCGTGGGTAGCCTTTCCCTTCTCCAGGGGATCTTCCCCACCCAGGGATCGAACCCAGGTGTCCCGCATTGCAGGCGGATTCTTTACCAACTGAGCTATCAGGGAAGCCCATTACACCAATTATTTGTCTAATTATTATTATTTACAGTTTTCTGGTGGCTCAGATGGTAAAGAATCTGCCTGCAATGTGAGAAACCCATGTTTGATCCCTGGGTCAGGAAGATCCCCTGGAGAAGGGAATGGCTACTCACTCCAGTACTCTGGAGAATTCCATGGACAGAGGAGCCTGGTAGGCTACAGTTCATGAGGTTGCAAAGAGTTGGACACGACTGAGACACATGAATTCAAATTCAATGATCACGCAAGCATTGAAGAGAGTCACAATTCTTTATATATTTTAATATCCTAATTCTTTGTTATTTCAATTTCAATCATTCAATAACTTAATTAAAAGATAATTTCACAACCATACAGCATTTTAAGATTATTGATGGCAACACATAAAGCAGATATTCAGTAGAGTTATTACTTATATCTGAAATGTGCTCACGATACAAGACTCTCAAGGTCACCTAAAAATATGCCACATCTTCACTTGGCAGGTAGCTAGTGACTCTGAGCAAACTGTTTAACACTTCTGGGACTTACTTGCCTCATCTGTCAAATAAAAAGGCTGAAATGGGTGATGTCTCAGGCCCTCTGCAGCTCTAAAAAGATCCTACAACTTTGCCCAGAAAATGCATTTAAAGGCCATGTTGATGCCAGCCTCAGTACCAGCTAACTAGGTTTCAGACTGCTTGTGCCAGCAGAGTCCCAGGAGACACCCTGACTGTCTTGGTGGCGAAGCAACTTCATTCCTCTCTCTGCCACAGACCTGGAACCAGTCAAGCCCAACCAAGTCCCTCCTGCTCCTCCTTCTCCCATCCTCTCTTCTTCCTTCACCCCGATCTCCCACCACAGCCTCAAGAGGAGGCTTCTCAGGTCATTTCTTGCCCACCTCTGCTTCCACCGCAGCTTGACCTCCCCAGACTGTCCACACCAGCTTATAATACAACCACAACAATAAAGCTGCCCTTCGTTGACAGCTTTTCATTTGCTGGGCATTGTGCTAAGCCAAGTCTCCTTTACTGTGTCGACAAAAAGAGGTGGAAAGTCTTTTTAACCACATTTTGACAACTCCCTAAGCCTTTTCTGCAGGTTCCTTTGCAGGAGGGTTCAACTGAAAAGATTTTTTATAATATTACACTTTAATGTGTCTTTCTCCCGAATTCACCCAGGAACTTTTTCTGTTGGAAACTGATCATTCATTCCCTCTCTCTACCTCCCAACCCTCTCCTCCCTCTCTCCTCTCCTCCATTTCCCTTCCACCTCTCTCCTCATTCCCTCCCAACTCCACTTCCACGTATCTAACATGTGGACTTCAAGGCCGAATCCGTATTCTCTATATCCCCAATGCCACATCCAGCTTCCTGTCACTTCATTCTTAAGCTAAAATTCTTCTTTTGAGGCTGATGCTATCCAAGTACCCCCCACCACACCCTTCCACCATCCAAGGACTTCCGCATCTGGTTCGCAGTCCACTTCTCTTCATCTCCTGCCATCATGAGAGACTTCCTGGCTATATAGATGGCTCATTTAACACTCCAGTCTCATTCCTACTCCAAGATTTCAGTGTCAACCCATTTCTAAACTCTTATTCCAGCGATTGTTGGGTCCAGGCCCCATGTCTATTCACTAAACTTTATCAAGATCTGGGGTTATATCTCAATTAGAATTCTAAACTCTGGCTTCCACCATCCAACTTTAACCTACCATCCTTCATCTCTGTCAATCTCCCGCCCACTCCACCTGCTGTATATCCTCAAAAAAGTGCCCAATGACTCAATCTTTGTCTTTGCTCAGTGTATCTCTTCCTCTAATCTTACTTCCTTCTTTACCTATGACTATATGGTCAATCCAGAGAAGGCAATGGCACCTCACTCCAGTACTCTTGCCTGGAAAATCCCATGGACAGAGGAGCCTGGTAGGCGTCAGTCCATGGGGTCGCTAAGAGTCAGACACGACTGAGCGACTTCACTTTCACTTTTCACTTTGATGCACTGGAGAAGAAAATGGCAACCCACTCCAGTGTTCTTGCCTTGAGAATCCCAGGGACAGGGGAGCCTGGTGGGCTGCCATCTATGGGGTCGCACAGAGTCGGACACAACTGAAGTGATTTAGCAGCAGCAGCAGCATATGGTCAATCATGGGCTTCGCAGGTGGCTGAGTGGTAAAGAATCTACCTGCCAATGCAGGAGATGCAGGAGATGCGGGTTTGACCCCTGGGTCAGGAAGATTCCCCTGGAGGAAGAAATGGCAACCCACTCCAATATTCTTGCCTGGAAAATCCCAAGGACAGAGGAGCCTGGTGGGCTATAGTCCCTGGGGTCATAAAAGAGTTGGGACACAACTGAGCATGCACAAACTGTGGTCAATCACCTCAACTGTTTTCTCAAGAACACCAGAAACTTCTTCGTTATTTTTTCCTTCTTCTGAGCCCATCTTCAGACCCCAAATGCATATCAGCCGATCATCTTCTCTTCTCCTACACAAAGATAACTTCCAAATATGCATTTAAACGTCATTAGAAATGAGAGCTGGTCCTTCATTTCTTCCTAACAATCCTTTCACTCATTGCTAGTCAGGCATCTTTCCCCATTCCAAGTACTTATTCTAAACATTCACACTTCCTATCTTCATATGAGACATTCCACCAACCCCTAAAACTCAGCTGGACCAAAGCTAACCCCAGTATCTTCCTCCTCTTGTGTTTCCTATCTCAGTCAGTATTATAGGATTCCCAGCATCTGAAAGCAATTACCTAAGAGCCACCCCCAATTCTTATTCTTTATTCTCCAAATTCAATCAGTGACCATCTCCTTTCAACTTCTTTCCATCCTACTACCCTCATCCTTTCCACCTGAACCATTGTCCTAGCCTTGTAACTGGTCTTATTTTTCATTTCAACCTGATTATGTTGTCCCCTGCTTTTTAGTTATGATTCATTTCAAAGTTTTTAATACAGACAGCTAAACATGATCCAGCCCCTATCTGGTCCTGACCATACATTTCTCAAAGATTATAACTAAGCATTTTTCATGTCTGCATTTATTTAGCATCATGTCTTTATTTTCACACTTAGTATTGACTAACAAATGTAGTAGCTATACATTTTAAATAAAGGAATCAGTCAATATTTAGGTTATTGTTCAAGGTAACAAATAGATGTAATAATCACAGTAAGACAAGAGAAGTTAGTAGGATCATATATTTTTTAAAACAACACAATGCTTCTTGGTGTGGTGGGATAAAATATGTGTTTCTGTAGCTAATGGTTCCTTATATCAATATATCTCTCTGGTAATTAAGACCCTACTGTAGCTGATGGTACCCTATTACAAGCTTAACTTTTAAAACTTTATAATAACTTGTATCAAATAATAATGGTATATTCTTAGGGTCTAGATGAAAGTAAAGGATTACTCACCCAAAATTATAAGTTAAAATAATGAACTTAATATAGAATGAACCCTATTATATGTAAGATAACAAATATCCTGAAGCAACAACCCAGGATGGTAGACATTAATTTAGCCCCCAAAATCACCCAATTATACATAATTTCATGCTAATTTGAATGAAGCCTTTTTTTCCTTTTGGCATGTATAACTCAAATAGAGACACCCCCCCAATGTGTATAAAAGCCCAAAGAAGCCATCAGCACATAATATTCTGTTCTCCTCTGAAGTTACAACTATCCACAGACAAGGAGACCATTTCTCATACCGCCATGTCTCTCCAGTTTTCTAGCGGGTCCAGGCATATTTGCCTACGGTCTGGAACTGGATCTGTCAGGCCATCCAGTGGAGGCACAGGCTTTGCAGGTAGCAATGCTTGTGGCAACTCTGATGCTGGACGTGGATTTTCCTATGCTTTGGGAGGTGGCTTGGGCAGTCTTCCTGGTGGGGACCACGCTGGTGGTATCCTGGGAAGTGGTACCTGTGCTGGCTTTGCTGGAAGTGAAGGGGGACTCTTCTCTGGGAATGAGAAGGTGACCATGCAGAATCTTAATGACCGCTTGGCATCCTACCTGGATAACGTGCGAGCTCTGGAGGAGGCAAATGCTGAACTAGAGAGAAAAATCAAAAGTTGGTATGAAAAACATGGTCCTGGATCTTGCCATGGACTTGATCATGACTACAGCAGATATCACTTAGCAATCGAAGATCTTAAGAATAAGGTGAGAATTCACAAACTTGGAACTACTCAAAGTATTTAAAACTAAAAATGATCTAGCAAAAGACAGAGAAGTAGAACAGGAAATGCTTCAGAACTGTTATGTATCATTTATACATATTTATTATCTATTTTGAAATGTAATTCTTCCTACTAGCTAAAAACAGGCATTCTGATTCATGAATGTCTATGCAACTTAAATGTTACTAGTTCCATTATTGCTTATTTTGAGATATATTCATTGATAAAGAAGTATTACAGTCTAAAAGTTATATGGAAAGAAGTAAAACCATATTTGTAATTTTTAAAAATAAAATTTTAAAACTTTTTGGTTATTACATAAGGAAGTGAGATTTTTTTATACCAAGGTTGATTGTACAATGTTTTTTGTTTGTGTGCTTGTTTGTTTCCTGAAATAATAGGTTGTTAGAGCAGACTTACTGGTTGTGTTCTCCCTCCTGATTTCTTCTAGATCATCTCTTCCACTACGGCAAATGCTAATGTCATTCTGCAGATTGATAATGCCAGACTGGCTGCTGATGATTTCCAGCTAAAGTAGGATATAGAAAATAATCACACCTAGAACATGGTTCTAGTCCACTTAATGTGTTATATAAAATTTCAATTTCACCCTGATTAGAACAGGCTATGGGCTTCCCAGATGGCGCTGGTGGTAAAGAACCCGCCCACCAGTGCAGAAGACATGAGAGACACAGGTTTGATCCCTGGGTTGGAAAGATCCCCTGGAGAAGGGCATGACAACCCATTCCAGTATTCTTGCCTGGAGAATCCCATTAGACAGAGGATCCTGGTGGGCTAAAGTCCATAGAGTCACATAGAGTGGGACATAACTGAAGTGACTTAGTACATACGCATAGGACAAGCTATAATCTAAGAGATTAAAGGAAGTAACATATGTGACAATGCTACAACAAAATGCAATACAAAGCATGTTCTAAGATTACAATCAGCTAGACTCACATTTTTACATATTTATGACATTCTTGAGCCAAAATATCACTGTATTTCTAGGCCTGCCTAAAATAGTGCCAAGTACAAAGTAAATGTAAATATTTGTTTTAATGGACCAATTTACAATTTTTACTTTTAACTTCAATAAAATTCTGAAACAGTCTATTTCTACTTAATTGGGATATGCTATTGGAATTTGCATGAGCAGATATTCATGCTGATTATTCTGCACAGAATTGTGTGAGAGGAGTGGAGGAGGACTTTCTTTGTATACTTTTATAATATTTAGAGACCTGATTTCATTTAACTTTCACTTAAAAGCAGTTGAGCAGTTGAGGAAAGCAGGTTTTACTTTTTGGTCTCTTGAGCTAGTCTACTTGGTGCTGAGATTCACTGAATGTTTCCCAAGGTATGAAAATGAGCTCGCCCTTCACCAAAACACAGAGGCTGACATCAACGGGTTACGGCGAGTCCTGGATGAACTGACTCTCTGCAGGACTGACCAGGAACTGCAGTATGAATCCCTGAGTGAAGAGATGACCTATCTCAAGAAGAACCATGAAGAGGTAGGGGAAGATTTAGCTCTAGTTATTTTAAATACTTGGGAGTGAAGATTAAATGACAATAGTAACTCGTGCTCCTTATAATAATTCAAATAGTGCCAAGGCATATAAAACAAAGAATTCCATGTCTCCCGCTCTGCCCTTCTAATCTCATCCCCCAAGATAATACATGGTTACCACTTTGATCTGTATCCTTCAATTTTCTGGCTGTCACAGCTTAACCTTAGGAAATTAGTACATTACTTTTCTCTACCATGTTCAAATCCAGGAATGTTCAAATCCTGGATGTTCAGGTACTAAGCATCCTGGGCAAATAGTTTAACCTCTCTGTGCCTCCATTTCCCAATCTGTAAATTAAGTCTGGTAATAGTACCTATCAGTTAGAGATGTTAATACCCCTAAACTGCTTTAGAACAATGTCTGGCATATAACAAGTGCTCAAGTGAGAGCTATTGTCCTTAAGGTGAGAGTTCCCAGAGGGCAGGGATTTTTATTTGTTTTTCCACTGCTCTAGTCCCTCAACAAGCACTCTCACTGACATTTAATCGAGAATTATATGCTTGATGCAAACTACTATACATAACATAAACAACAAGGTCCTACTGTACCACACAGGAAACTATATTCAATATCTTTTTTTTTTTTTTTTTTTTTGCTGCACCTCACGGTATGTGATGGGTTTTTAGTTTCCCAACCAGGGGGGATCCAACTCATGCCCTCTGCAGTGGAAGCCAGGTCCTAACTACTGGACCGCCAGGGAATTCCCTACATTCAATGTCTTGTAATAACATTATCTACAATGGAAAAGAATCTGAAAATGAATAGATATACATATATATGGATCATTTTTCTGTACAGTTGAAACTAACATAGCATTGTAAATCAAGTATAATAAAATATTTTTTAAAAAATAAAGGAAAAAAAGAATTTAAGAACTCTCTGATCTTTGTACCCACTTCTCACTTAAAAGGATAAAACACCTCTCTGGATGTTGTGGTGTTGGTTGTGGCTGTCTTAAAAAATAACGAAGTAAATAGATGATTGGCATGACTACTGATCGAATAAGTCAACTTAAAAAATCATTCGTGCCTTAACTTAGACAACTCGAATTTAAGTCACAAACTGAGACCTAAAAAAGGAACAAGAGCGCAGGTGAGCCCAAACCGCCCTCAGGTCACAGTTAACTTCTCCCCGCAGGAGATGAAGTCTCTGCAGTGCGCCGCGGGAGGCAACGTGAACGTGGAGATGAACGCGGCGCCGGGCGTGGACCTCACGCTTCTGCTGAACAACATGCGGGCCGAGTACGAAGCCCTGGCCGAGCAGAACCGCAGAGACGCCGAGGCCTGGTTCAACGAAAAGGTGAGGAATGCCCAGCCCAGCCCGGCCGGTACCCACCCCCGCCACCCCCCACCCCCACACCCCTCACCCTGCATCCCTCCACCCCACCCCCTCATCCCCCTCACCCGACCCCTGCCATGCACCCACCCACCCCCTGGCAAGCTCAGATACGCTCACTCCCGGGCGCCCGGCCTTACAGAGCGCCAGCCTGCAGCAGCAGATCTCTGACGACTCGGGCGCGGCCTCCTCCGCCCGGGGCGAGCTCACGGAAATGAAGCGCATGGTGCAGACCCTGGACATAGAGCTGCAGTCCCTCCTGGCAACGGTAGGTGAGAGCGCAGGTCAGCGACTCCAAAAAGTCTAACTGAAATTCTTCCCAGGCCCCCTGTCATAACTTCACCTCCAAATACTTAGTGGAGAGAGGAGGACAGACAGACCCCGAGACGCTCAGAGAGACAGACAGTACTTCTTCCTCCCTGAGGTCTCTGAAGGTTCCTTCCCGCCCACGCTCAGTGCCCACTTCCCGAAATTGGTCCTTTCTTCAGCTGGATGCAAAGCAAACAGCAGCAGCATTGGTCTACCTGACAATCAAGTGGCAAGCTTATGTCAGGCGGTCAGGCAAAGCAGAGCTGGTATCACCAGCATCTCCTAATATTGCTGAAGTCCTGTTAAAGGCCACACTGTGCTTGCCACCAGGCAAAGAAGGGGACATTTTTTGTGATTCCATGTGAGGACTGTTAGCCTCTTCAGCCTCAGGGCATCCAGGGGAGACATCCCAACCCGACACACCCCAAAAGGCTTGGCATTCAGCCTTCTCTGGCACTTACTGCCAATTATTTCGAATGTTTCCATGGACACAGCCCAGGAGGAAAACGGCTTCTCTTCTGGAGTGTCTGCTGGCAGCATTCAAAAGCCTTGGTTTTGAGAATTATGGCACACGTGGTGGTCCAAGGGTTCCCTGTCCTCATCAGAGGTTTCACGCCCCCTGAGGACACCAGGTTGACACAAAGAGTCACTATTATACAAATGAGAACAGTAAGCAGAGAAGGAAAAGATACTCAAAACAAGAGGAAGACTGATTTGATGCAGACACCCTAAAAAAGGCTAGGGCTTTCTTACTATATCGTATTTAGATTGGAAATTTTACCACTCACTAACCCTATCTGAACAACTGTGCCCCTCCCCTCCTTCACCTTCCTCCCCACTGCTGGCTGGTACCCAAGACCCTCCTCCCTTCCACTTTGGGCTCCTGGAACCCTCCTCTCTTCCCCATTCCCTTATTTCCTGCAGCTAGAACCTGAGGACCTATTCCTGCTGCTGTGCTCCTGAACACAAATCCTCCCTCTCATTTTGGAGCTGCGCTGAAGGAAATAAATTCCTGAGCTCCCAGAGCAGAATTTTAAGCACTTTCACAGAAAAGCAATGACATTAGAAAATAGCTAGATTCCGTGCAGCAAGTAGTCCTGTAGTTTGGGCTCATGAAATAATCCACAAAAAGGCCCATCTTAACTTCCAACATAACCGAATAATAGAATAAGGGTGGCATGGAACCTATCTTCCATTCCTGAGATTCTTTTGTGGTCAGATGACTTCTATAGTTTGGAACACAAACTGTGAACATGCTGAGTTGTCTAAATATAATATCTCAATGCTTCACATGCTTCCTGTAATGTACAAACTTCTAAGTTCATCCTGACCTGTCTCCTCATTTACAAGCCAACCTTTACAGTAGGAAGATGTGAGATAGAGATGCTTATGGTCTGATCTGATTTAGGACAGTGTTAACAATCTTGAAAAGGAGTATCATATGAGAACACTTTATCAGGGAAATTCAAGTTTTGAACACCTGAGCATGCACCTCCCTGATATCTGCCACTTGTCACCTCAGCATCCTATCACTATCTGGTTCACCTTCCGCTTCTTTTCCCTGGAGAGCCCAGCCCCAACCATGTGATGTACTGGTCAGCCTGTTTATCAAAGGCAGTGCTTCTTAGCTCCCTGGGACTCCTGTTTAATAATGAATCTCTTATAACTCCCTCTTTATAATCCTAAAAATGGAGTCAAGAGATAATATATTTAGCAATACACACAAGATTTTTAAAACCAGTGTAATGCCATAACAGCAATCAAGAGGAAAAATGGAAGTTTTAAAATAATATATATTTAATATGTAAACACTTGGGCCCAACTACCCTGTAATGAAACAGACTGAGGCTTACACCTTCTTTTCATGGATAAGTTTCATTTTAAACAACATAAGATTGGGAGTTGGTCCACACAAGAATACAAAGAAAATGAAAAAGTGAAAGTAGGAGTGCACACTGAGGTAATAACTAATATCAAGAGACGTAATAACCACCCGGATGTGATACGATAATAGAAAGAGGAAAATTATATTAATTAAAGTAGAGATCACATGACAAGACAAATTACAGACTATGCAAGTGGAAATGAGGAGGTATAATATTCACAAGAGTAGAGTTGAAATAATGACCTATCCTGGGTTATGAAATATATCTCTTGTCTTGAAATCCCGCCCTTATGAGGGCATTCACACAATCTCAAGTGCTTATTAAAAGGCCTTTGACTGATGACAGAGAATCAAGGATGAATTAGAAAAAGAAACAGCAGCACAAAAAGCAGTGGTGGGGTAGATCTTTGGAGACAGTAGTAGAGTAAGATTGAAAACAACAGGCAACTCAAAAATAAGTATGCGATCTCAAAATAAAATTGATAGACTTCAAAATAAGATTGATTTCTTATTATGGTACCCCCCAAAGTGTTTTAATATAAAGATTGGTTGTTATATGAAACAATACCTAAATGTGTGAATGTCTACTGGAATAATCAGAAATCTGTGGGTCAGGTATCTCACGCCAGGACATCCATCAGGCCTGCCCACCCCCACCCCACCCCCAAGTAATCGCCAGTCACTTTCCCTTTCTCTCCACCTCCTGTTTAACTGTGACAAGTGCCTCAGATTTCCAAAGTTCACCTAGGGAGCAGTACTGCCCTTTGCTGAGAAACACTAGTTCACGTGTCCTCCAAGTGGTCCTCCTTCATCCCTTGTTGTGACACCTTTTATGTCCTCAGAAACACTCCCTGGAGTGCTCCTTGACGGAGACGGAGGGCAACTACTGTGCTCAGCTGGCCCAGATCCAGGCTCAGATCGGGGCCCTGGAGGAGCAGCTGCACCAGGTCAGGACCGAGACCGAGGGCCAGAAACTGGAGTATGAGCAGCTCCTGGACATCAAGGTCCACCTGGAAAAAGAAATCGAGACCTACTGCTGCCTGATAGATGGAGACAGAAAGTAAGTAATGCCATTAGAAAATTCAGTTTTTACCTATTTCAAGCCACAACCATAGACAGTCATTCCCCTTTTATGCCTCCAAGCCTCCCCTCTTCCTTCCCACTGCAGAAAAGCATGGCCATTCTCTTGCCTCAACTGTCCCCTCTTCCACTCTTTGTACATCACAGCCACATCTTCATTTGCCCTGGGTGATCCCAGTCATTCTTGCAGAAGTCTCCATTTGTTATCCTTTTAGTCCTTGTGCATTTGAAGCTTTATCCACCTTTCAGTTCATTCCTAACATCACTGCTGTCCTGAAATAAATGTACTCTTTACAACCCCCCAGGATCTATATGTAAAGTGTATACTTTTTCCTTAAGTTTTAAATTCTTGGGTTTAAAAAAAATCAAATGTAAACAAGATGGTTTTATATCCTCTTTAGATAAATTTTAGTTATCGAAATGTTAGATTTAGATAGCTAAAATTTTAATATTTTCCTCTATAGAAAATGAAAATCTGTTTTGGGCCTACAAAGTTTGCTTGCATTCATGTTCATCCCTTGACTCAATGAATATTTATGAAGTGATGAACAAATATTACAGAATAAATTGGATTTCTTTTAACAGCTCATGCTCTAAATCAAAAGGCTTTGGATCAGGAAGCCCAGGAAATTCATCTAAAGGTAATAAAATCTAGTTTTCCTTCTATTTCAGCAAATATTTTTACATTAATGATAATCATACACTATGGCAACAGCCTGTCTATATTTAAGTAATTTTAACTAATATGCTCTGAACTTAAAGTATTCTGTTGAGCGGATACAACTGTCCCAAACAATTATTATAAAACAATACTTAACTCCCTCAACAAAAAATTATATTACAACAGTGGAACTCTTTGTCATGTAATATTTTCAGTTGAATATGTGTATTACATATGTTTTATTTCTAGATTTATCCAGAACCACACTGGTAAAGACGGTGGTTGAAGAGATAGATCAACGTGGTAAAGTTCTTTCATTGAGGGTTCAGTCCATTGAAGAAAAGACATCTAAAATGACCAATGGCAAGACAGAACAAAGAGTTCCTTTCTAATTGTCACTTTTGAGAAAAGAATCATTTGGGGAAAGATCCTGCAAAACTTTATTATTCTAAATATCAAGGAGATAATAAAAACACTTTCTACCCTTAAAGATTAGTTACTTACCAAGAAAAAAAAATCCTGTTGTCTTAGTTACCTTTTATAGGAAGTTGGGTGTTTGTTTTCAAATAAATAAAAAAGTTGATGTGCACTTATGTTCATTCACTCATGACAAATAAATAATTGAGAGTTATTTTTTCCATGTCTAATTCATAGGGAAACATTTATGGAATATATTTTAACTGCCTTTTACCCTAGCTTTATATAATAGTCAATACCATATGGCATTTAAATATTAAACATTCACTAGGCATAATCTTTGTTGTTGTTATTGAGTCGCTAAGTCACATCCAACTCTTGTGACCCCATGAACTGGACTAAAACCTGCCAGGCTCCTCTGTCCATGGGATTTTCCAGGCAAGAATACTAGAGTGGGTTGCCATTTCCTTCTCCAGGGCATTTTCCTGATCCAGGGATCGAACTCATGTCTCCTGCATTGCAGGTCAATTCTTAATGCTGAGCCACTAGGGAAGCAGGCATAATCTTTAAATCATTTTTACATGAGCAAGCAATCTGGAAGGAAATGAGTCCTGAATATGCATTGGAAGGACTGATGCTGAAGCTGAAACTCCAATACTTTGGCCACCTGATGTGAAAAACTGACTCATTGGAAAAGACCCTGATGCTGGGAAAGACTGAACGCAGGAGGAGAAGGGGACAGAGGATGAGATAGTTGGATGGCATCACCGATTCAATGGACATGAGTTTGAGTAAATTCCAGGAGTTGGTGATGGACAGGGAGGCCTGGTGTGCTGCAATCCATGGTGTCGCAAAGAGGAGGACACAACTGAGCGAGCGACTGAACCGAAGCAATCTGGAAAATTTTTAGAAATTTTCCTGCGATTGAAAACTTCCACCTCTAGATGGCGCATTCCTGGTGTTTCACCTATGAGCCTATCTCGGACTCATTTAGAGATCTGGATACTTACCAGGATACCATTCCCCATAATCAGGATAATCTCGACAGACCTACAGCAAAGAATCTCATGCCACTGACTTTTTTCTAGAGCAGAAGTTGGCAAGCTTCTTCTCTAAAATATTTGGCCCAGACAGTAAATATTTTAAGCTTGGCAGGCCATAAGTTCTCTATTTCAATGACTACTCAACTCATTCATTGAAGTAGACAGCAGCCATAAACAATAGATAAGAAAATAAGCATGACTACCTGCCAATAAACTTTAGTTATAGACACTGAAATTTGAATGGCCAATAATTTTGACATGACAAAAAATATTTATCCTTCTTTGATTTTTTTCCAACCATTTAAACATAAAAAACCATTCTTAGCTCATGGACTGTACAGAAACATAGGGTGGGCAAGATTTAACCCATGAGCAGCTCTTCTAGAACTTAAAATTTCATGAGGTTGATGAATACATTTTTCCATCTTTCTCAATCAAACTGTATGATAGGGATTCCCAAAAAATTTTAAACTCTGCAAAGGAAGAACAGCTCTCATATTTCTCAAATTTGTGATTGATTCTAATGAGAAGCTTTAATGAGGGCAGGAATTCTACCAAACAACCCAACAGTTATATGGGAGTTCAAAGAAAGGGGAAAAAGGATATTTATAAAATCTTGAGCCAAAGGTCACTAAATGAAGCAAATAGTAGAAGTTGGTGGGGAAATAATTTCCCAATGGTACAATGTATGGGCTTCCCAGGTGGCTCAGGGGTAAAGAATCTGCCTGCCAATGCAGGAGATGCAGAAGACGCAGGTTCAATCCCTGGATGGGGAGCTCCTCTGGAGGAGGAAATGGCAAATCTCTCCAGTATTCTTGTCTGGAAAATTCCATGGACAAAGGAGACTGGCAGGCAACAGTTCATGGGGTCACCAAGAGTCGGACATGACTAAGCAATGAGCACACACAAGCACAACGTATAGGGCCAGCTGCATAACTTGCAGGGCTCAGTGCAAAATGAAAATGTGGAGTCCTATGTTCAAAAAACAGCGGAAAAAAGGAAGACCCAGAGGAATCGGGTGGAGAGGGAGGTGGGAGGGGGGATCGGGATGGGGAATACATGTAACTCCATGGCTGATTCATGTCAATGTATGACAAAACCCACTGCAATGTTGTGAAGTAATTAGCCTCCAACTAATAAAAAAATTTTTTAAAAAATCAGCGGAAAAAGCGTCACTAAACGCACTAAAATAAGTTTTGTTTTTTTTTTCCTTCTGCATTCATACTCTTGACGTCATAGTTTTGGAGTAGGATTTTTTGGCCATTTAAAGGTGTGGTAAGTCACTCCGTCATGTCCAACTCTTTGTGACCCTATGGACTGTAGCTCGCCAGGCTCCCTTGTCCATGGGATTTTCCAGGCAAGAATACTGGAGTGGATTGCCATGCCCTCCTCCAGGGGATCTTCCCAACCCAGGGATTGAACCTGCATCTCTTACGTGTCCTGCATTAGCAGGCGGGTTCTTTACCACTAGTGCCACCTGGGAAGCAATGTCATCATAAGTACATAAAAATTAAAAATTTAAGCTATTGGCATGAATTTTACAGTTTCATATTGTGCAATGACAGTTTTAAATCCAAATACAAGAGCATGCAGTCAATGAAATTACACAATTCTTTCTTTTTTTTGTTTTTTGTTTTGTTTTTTTTTTTTTTGCTGATCTCTCTCACAGGACATGAGGGATCTCAGTTCCCTAACCAGGGATGGAACCCATGGCCACTGCAGTGGAAGCACAAGTCTCAACCTCAAGACCACCAGGGAAGTCCACAACTCATATATTATAGCTCATACATGCATATGCATTTTATTCTTACCAAAACAGTGGGAACACTGCATCAAACAAACTCAACTATTTTTTAAATTTCACTTTACAGACTCACATTCTACCAACACTCTTCACCACTGGCTTTCTGATAAGTAAGAAAAGACAGAAAAGGACACAGGGTCACCTTATCTTTCTATTTCACTGTTTTCAGGAAGTAGTTGGCTAATGCAGGAATGTAATAGAAGTACATGATAGGATTCCTTGATCATTCGTGTATCTTAGAATACCACTGCCTCTGTCTACATTCAAGGCAAGTTCCATTTAAGTGGGAAGCCTGGCCTCTTGGGGTTGTTAGAGACCCTGCTTACTTGCTTATAGACATATCATTCTTACCTTGTACACACCATCAGGGAAATTTGTTCAATGCATTCTTGTATTGGAACCCCATTCTCTGGATCCTAAGCTTTCCTGTTTCTTGTTCATTTTTCCCTCTAGTGACTTCCTGACAAAGTTCAAGAGAGGTGAACTTTTTGAGACTTTTTATGTCTGAAAATGTATTCATTCCATCCTCACTCATGATTAATTGTCAAAGTAGAGAATTTTAGGTTGAATGTCATTTTCAGTTAGAATTTTGAAGGCTTTCTTCACTGGAATCATGGCTTCCAGGACTGTTTAGAAGTCCTGAACCATTCTGCTTTCCTCGTCCTTGGATACATGTTGTCTTTTCTTCCATGGTTCTCTGAAATAGTCTGTGCACGTGCCTGGCTGTGATTCTTTTTCATTTATTATTCATAGTTCTTGATGGTCTCTTTCCATTTAGAAACTTGGTTCTTTATAAAATAGTTTCTTCATTCTTTTTCCCTTCTCTATTTCAGGAAGCCCTCCTTAAGACTATTCTTCTTAGGCCAAGCATCTAATTTTCTAATCTTTTCGTTGATCTATCTTTTTGTCCTTTGTTCTACTGTTGGGGAGATTTTTAAAAGTTTATTTCCCAACCAATCTGTTGACATTTGGTTGTGGAAGTTAGCTTATAATCCCAAGATCTTTCTTTTGCTCTCTAGCTCAACTTTGATGATATTCTATTCGTATTTCAAATATGCAGTATTTTTGTTACTTCTAAGGATATTAATTATAATTACTTTCTTTTTTAAAGTTTTCTTCAGCTTCTTTGATTATCTGTTTCCGAGAGTGCTATTTTTTGCTTCTTTCTTTGAATCTTTGTCTTTCACATTGCAGTGTTTTTCAGTGTAAGGTGATCTTTGAAATTCTGTTCATTTTCAAGAGGAAGACCTTAAGTATTTGAAAGTTCTGTGTGTATGTGTGCGTATTTCATTCCAGGGCAGTTGTCAGGTGAGTTTCTTTTGTGGGAAACACTCAAATACCTGTATCTTGAGTTCTTTTCTCCAGGATTTTTCAGCTTCCCTAGAGAAGGCCCCAATAACCAGAGTTGGCCACATAATTTGCAGGGCCTAATGCAAAATGAAAATGTTGAATTCCTTGCTAAAATTCAGGAAAAAGTTCAGCTAGAGGTGCTAAAGCCTCAATATTTTTCTTTAAAAACATTTCATTACTTCTATAGTAGAGATAATAAAGATACACATCTAATAACAGAAACTTACAAGTCAAAAAAACATTTTCGAAATCCTGGTTTTATGTAATACAATAAATTAATGCTTTATTAAAGTGATTTCTTGATTGATCAGCATGTTTTTCTGGCTTGCTTTTCTGAAAATTCACTTATTAGCTTATGAAAATGTATATTTTTATCAACTGCATTTTCAATCTATATAATTGAAAGGGATGTCAGTAATTCTTGGCAAATGCAAGATCTTTTAAGATCTTAAATAATCTCAAATGAAGAAAACAGCATGGAGCAAAGACCAAAATGGAGGAGAGGGAAAGAAGGAGTAAAATAAAAGAATGGACAAGTCAGGCAGGTAGAAGAAGAGTCTGAAATGTCAGGAGAAGAAGCTCCAGCTAGTCTATGGTTGATGGATTTAAAGTGAAAAAAAGTAGAGGAAGGAAAGAAATACTCATTGACTACCTATCATTGACAAGCATAATTGCATAACATATTTAGCTACCATTCAATAATATCTGAACAATACAAGTAAGGGCTCCATCTTAGTAATGAAAAACCAAGACTCAGAAAGAATGAACTTTGCATTAGTACCACAGTTAGAAAAAATGACAGAACTGATATGTGAATGCTGATATATCTGACTTAACAGCCCAAGTTCTTTCACTTACATGAATGGTGTGGTACTTCAGGACTGGTACCTTGGCCTCCCGACCATGATGGAAAGGAAAGACTTAAAACCAAAATTCCAATTAAGGTTCTAAGAACTGAGCTGAAAGAAAATGATAGTGACAAAGACAAGGAAAAGAGAAAAATTCTTCAAGAGAAACTGCAGAAGTAGATTCAATAGGACCTAGTGAATTACTGGAGACAGCTGGTATAAAATGAGAGCAATTAAAATTTTTCTTAATAATCATGAGATGACTCAGGGTAATTCTACCAACAAATAACAGAGAAGGATGCCAAAGAACAAAGTATGATGACAAGGTGACTGAGTTGAAAGTCATCACAGAACATCCAAGTAGGAATGTCTGATGGGCATAGTAAGGAATGTGTCCAGAAAGGGGAAGAAGCCATTATTAGAGAATATGAAACCATTCACATAGAGCCAAAGCCACAAGAAGGGATGAGATCACTGAGGGAGAGAGGGTAGGAAAAAAGATCGTGAGTACAAAACTGTAAAGAATGACAAATTTTAGACCATTCTTTCAGAATCTATGAGTGGAAGAAAGAAAAGGAGCAGAGGTGTAGCTGTATTCTTGAAAGCAATGGTTTAGGACTCAGTTAAGACTCAGGTGGTCAGTATCAAATGTGTCCAAGAGAGTGTAGGAGAAGAAATACGAAAAATGATGACTGGATTTGAGATGTAGGGTAATTAGTAATTTTTGTGGGATAAGTTTCAGTTAAATGATGAGATTAAAATTCAGGGATGAGCAGGAAGTGAAAAGTGGAGGAAATGAATGCAGAAAATTTTTCTAGAAATAATGACGGGAAGAAATGTAAGAATACAAGAAATTGAGAAATAGAACAGGAATATCAGGTCATAGTCTAGTCCCTTCATTTTACAGATGAAGAAACTGAGACCCACAGAGGTTAACCAATACTGTTATTTAACCTGGTTAGAAAAGAGCTTAGACAGAAAACCAATAAAGATGGAATGGTAACTCAGGAGGGATAAGAATCAAGAGAAGACTATCTGTCTTCAAAGAAGAGCCCATTAAATTCTTCGATTTTCATTTTGTACCTGGCCTTCTTCCTCTGGTACCATGAACCCACTGGTTCTTGAAATTATTTTTGATCTATCCAAAAGGATCATTATTACCTAGAGAAAACCATGACTTTGATGGCTCACTTACTGGAGAAAAAGCAAAGTTATTGATTTGAGCAAAAGGGAAAAAGAAGTTTGTGTATCACACTATTTTATTCTTATAGGAACTTTATAGTCCTAAGGCCTGGAAGACAGGAAGGATTACTCATGCTAAATTTGAAATGCCTCACTATAATAATCTTGATAATACTCCTCCCTTTCTCATTTTGGAGATAACAAATAACCCTAAGGTAACTATCCACCTACAGAAATGGACACATTAGGGTAAAGGCATTCATTTAAGAAAAAAGCACCTAATTATGAAAACTTCAGATGAGCTGGCAAACACCATTTTGCTATGGGTGGCAGAGTTCACCAAGAAACACCCTGATAATGTGTATATAAAGGTACATGAAACTGTTTGAGTAGGACATTTGCCATCAGAGCTTCCCTCCAGAAACAAGCAGGGCAGTCTAGACACCATGAGCGTGCGCTTTTCTTCTGCATCCAGACGCCTTGGCTCCTGTGGGGGAGCTGGCTCTGTGCGGCTCTCCAGTGGGGGAGCCGGCTTTGGGGTCGGCAGCACAGGCAGCGTGCCAGGCTTTGGAAGCGGCTTCACCTGCGCCTTTGGAGGAAGCTCCTCTGCAGGAGGCTACAGCGCGGGGCTGGGCGGAGGAAATGCTTCCTGCGCCGCCTTCACTGGAAATGAACATGGCCTCCTCTCCGGCAATGAGAAGGTGACCATGCAGAACCTCAACGACCGCCTGGCCTCCTACCTGGACAACGTGCGCGCCCTGGAGGAGGCCAACGCCGACTTGGAGCAGAAGATCAAGGGCTGGTATGAGAAATTTGGGCCTGGTTCCTGCCGCGGTCTCGATCACGATTATAGCAGATACTTCACGGTAATTGACGACCTTAGGAACCAGGTAAGAAATACAGTGTCATGAGGTTTAGTACCTGTAAGGGTAATTAGCCGCATAGGCACAGATGCCTAAATTATCACAGCGAGGCTTTGCTCTCAGCTGCTAATTTTAGGTAGTTTATTAATATTAAAACTAATTTATAAATTCTGGTCTTCAAACATGGCTCACTCATCATCTGGTATGTGGTATGCATGTTTATGCTTTCAGAAATACTAAAATATCAAAAACTGCCCAATGTCTCCAGTTATATATTTACATAGAAAGTTTTCCATAGAAAGTTTTTTTCTTTTTTAATGGGTAAGATAGAGAGTAAAAGAGGCTATACTTAAATTTTCTGTTTTCAAGGATCATCTTCTTGCAAGAGACAGGATGCCAAAAATATTGCATAATTTTATAGTTGACTTTATTTCAAGGAAATCTGAATTTTTAAAATATTTCCTCATTCTTAACTAATTCTCCAATTATCAGATAATTTCTGCAACAACAAGCAATGCCAATGTTGTCCTGCAAAATGACAATGCAAGGCTCACAGCTGATGACTTCAGACTAAAGTAAGTGGAGCTGAAAAGAAACCAAAACAGTTGCCTAAGCCTTTCCCTCTTTTATTTAGGCTATTTGAGGTCATCTCCATTCTTTATTTGTTTTAAACCAAATGCATGTTCGAATGACTTACTGAACTATATATTTTATTGGGAAATTGGGGGACTGACACAAATGAATGTCAAAGTCATACAAAAGGGAATTTTGAGTTTTCTCATTCTCTTGTGTCAAAGAAATTTATTTATTTTTATGATTATGAATGATCTACCTGAAGTTTGGAGTATATTTTAACAGTTGGACTTAAAAGCTTAGTTTGAAGGGTTTTTTGTTTTGTTTTATACAGTTTCTGCCTTAACCTTTTTTAATATCCTTTCTGAGTTTATTATATTTTATTCTATTTGCCATGCCTTGTGGCATGTAAGATAATTAGTTCCTCCAACAGAGATGGAACCCCCTGCAGTGCAAGTGCAGAGTCTTAACCAGGAGACCATCAGTGAAGTCCCTTAGCTTGAGTTTTATGATGACCTAAAAGGTGATGATGGGGCTTCCCTGGTGGCTCAGAGGGTAAAGAATCTGCCTGCAGTGCAGGAGACCCTGGGTTCAATCCCTGGATTGGGAAGATCCCCTGAAGAAGGGAATGGCTACCCACTCTAGTATTCTTGCCTGGAGAATTCCATGGACAGAGGAGCCTGGAGGGTCACAGTCCACAGGGTGGCAAACAGTGGGACACAACTGAGTGACTTAACACAAAAGGTGATGACTGATGTGATGACGCTTTCAAATATTTTTCTAAGGTTTGAAAATGAACAGGCCCTCCACCAGAGCGTGGACGCGGATGTCAGCAGTTTGCGCCGGGTCCTGGACGAACTGACTCTGTGCAGAACGGACTTAGAGATTCAGCTGGAGACACTCAGCGAGGAGTTGGCATACCTCAAGAAGAACCATGAGGAGGTAGGTGGTCTCCCTCCCCTGTTTAAAAACTTTTTAAATAAAAATGTTTAAAAATATGTTTCAGATGACAAATATAATATCTTGAATTCAAGAAAGAAATTGTTGATTTCTCCATATGGCTTAGATGGTCTGAAATGTTTCTGTTCATCTCCTTCCAAAGAAACCCTAACAGAAGTTTCTAAACATATGGATCGTGTCTGTCTGGCTCCTTCAGAAATATTCCGATCCCAACATGGTTTCTTTTAGGAGATGAAGGCTCTGCAGTGCGCGGCCGGAGGCAACGTGAACGTGGAGATGAACGCGGCGCCCGGCGTGGACCTCACGGTTCTGCTGAACAACATGCGGGCCGAGTACGAAGCCCTGGCGGAGCAGAACCGCAGGGACGCAGAGGCCTGGTTCAACGAAAAGGTAAAAAGCAAGCTAGGATGCGCTGACTTGGCACCCGGTGCTAATGCAAGCATCGCTCATAACAAGGCCCATAATGTTTCAGAGCGCTTCGCTGCAGCAGCAGATTTCTGATGATGCGGGCGCCACCACCTCAGCTCGGAATGAACTGACAGAGATGAAACGTACTCTTCAA
Source organism: Cervus canadensis (assembly GCF_019320065.1). Lineage (NCBI taxonomy): Eukaryota > Metazoa > Chordata > Mammalia > Artiodactyla > Cervidae > Cervus > Cervus canadensis. The sequence goes on from NC_057386.1 coordinate 21,464,186, forward strand.
ACCCTGGAGATTGAACTTCAGTCTCTCTTAGCGACAGTAAGTAAAAATGACACCAAAGAGTTGCTTTAGAAGTTGAGGGGAAAAAATTAGTTTTTCTGCCACCTGTTGTTATTAATTTTCATTTTTATTCAGTCATTACTCTGCCTGAAATAAGATACATTTGCATTTTTTCACAGTGGAATATCTTTGGCCTGAAAATTATACCAAGATGCTAATAATTGTCAAATGTTAGAATTAAAAAATACAATGATTTTTTAGGTACTCAAAAAGAAACAGGGGCTAAGACTCTGCACTCCCAATGCAGGAGACCCAGGTTCCATCCCTGGTCAGGGGACTAGATCCCACATGCTGCAACTAAAGATCCCACATGTTACAACTAAGACTTGGCACAGCCAAATAAATAAATAAAAATAAAAGGTAAAAAAAACCAAAGAAAACAGTTTTTACCCTGAGTCTTCTCTCCCACGTCAGAAGATCAAAAATCACTGTTCATGGAGTGCAGAAACACACTTGCACCCATCCTAGTTTCTTTATCTAGCATTCCTTTGGGCCACTTAATTTTAATTGGAACACTTACAGGTTCCCTTTTAAGTGACATAAACAAGCAAAGTAGAGGCATGAAGGCTGCCCATAAAGCTAAACATGCATGACAATAATATTAATAATAACCTTTTTCATTAAGGGTTGGTTGCCCAGCACTTTCACCCATTGTGAGTTCACAATAACCCTGGGTCTCGGGCAGACCAGACTTTATATTTCATGTTATTATTTCCAAGAGAAGAATCTGAGGTTCAAAGAAGTTGAGCAGTTTTCCAAGAGTCCCACAGTCAGATACAAAGGTACCCGAACTTCTCTCCAAATTTTCTAACTCCCACGTCTATACTTTTTCCACTGTGGCTAGTAAACTTCCAGAAGAGGCTATAAATATATGTAAAATTCTTGCAGGGAGAAGAATAAGACACTCTCATTGTCATCCCATGTAAAATTACAGCAAGCACCCATCTGTGGGATAAACCCATAAAGCCAATGAATCAAACTATTTAAAGCCTAAGAACACCACTCTTTTCTTGGGATCATTCTACTTCCAGAAAATTTATGCAGAGGTTACTTTTTTAAAGTTTTTTTAAAATGCATTTTTAGCTGCATTCAGTCTTCATTGCTGCACGTGGACTTTCTCTATTTGTGGCGAGCAGGGACCACTTTCTGGTTGCAGTGTGCAGGCTTCTCATTACAGTGGTTTCTCTTGCAGAGCATGAGCTCTAGAGTGCAGGCTCAGTAGTTGTGGCACATCCCCTGCATTGTCAGGCAGATTCTTAACCACTGCACCACCAGGGAAATCCCAGGATTACTTCTTTAATGTAACAGCTATAATCCTCATGACACAAAGCTGCCACACAATTAGAAATGAGTTCACAAACTGTAGGGGGACTTTAATTCCTGGAAAAAGTGGCAAACTGTACCAAAGCACAGGGTAAGTGAGAGGAGACAGATCTTTAGACTGTGTCCTAAGAGAAAACAAATTTTCTAACACACATGGGGATATGAGTAGCATTTACCACCAACTGTGCTATTCTCCAATAGATTAAAAATAGTATGACATCTAATAAGGGCAACAATTAATATTAAACAAGAGGAATACAGTTATGATGTAAGGATAACTCAATATCTAAGTGCTTTGAAATATCCTAAAACAGTGACATCATCTACTAAATTGTCTCACTGATCCTCAGAAACACTCACTGGAGTGCTCCTTGACGGAGACGGAGGGCAACTACTGTGCCCAGCTGGCCCAGATCCAGGCTCAGATCGGAGCCCTAGAGGAGCAGCTGCACCAGGTCAGGACCGAAACCGAGGGCCAGAAACTGGAATACGAACAGCTCCTGGACATCAAGGTCCACCTGGAGAAAGAAATCGAGACCTACTGCCGCCTGATAGATGGAGAGGATGGGTAAGTAGTATTTACACTGAAAAATCTATTTTAAGATTATTAAAAACTTTTTTGAAATCCAAATACAAAGTGTATATGATCTAGGTCATGTGTACATAAACTCCTCCTAGTGTTAAGAGTCCGTTATCTCCCATCTTAAATCATTCATCTTAAATCAATTTCTTGCAAAACAGTGTGAAATATCTAATACATACTTTATGTTTTTACAGCTCTTGCGCTAAATCAAAAGGCTATGGTGGGCCAGGAAATCAGATAAAAGGTAAACAAAAGCTGGGTTGAGCATTCAACATTTGTATATGTTTCAAGGAATGAGTTATTTCCCCTTTATGAATTTGATAAATTCTACCAATTCATGTCTCATTTAACTTTTTTCTTTTTTTAAAGTGAAGTATAGTTGATTTCCAATGTTGTATTAAGTTCTGCTATACAGCAAAGTGATTCAATTATATATATACATATACGTAGTCTTTTTTAATATTAGTTTCCACTGTGGTTTGTCATAGATTATTGAATATAATTCTGCATGCTATACAGTAGGAACTTGTTGTTTATCCATTCTGCATATAAAAGTTTACATCTGCCAAGCCCAACCTCCCAACCCATCCATCCAAACCCCTCCCCCAGGTGACCACCAGTCTGTTCTCTGTATCCCCGATTCTGTTTCTGTTTCGTAGATAGGTTCATTTGTGTCATCTTTTAGATTCCCCATGTAAGTGATGTCATATGCATTGTCTTTCTTGTTTTGACTTAATTCACTTAGTATGATAATCTCTAGTTGCATCCATATTACTGCAGTATATATGTCATTTTAGATCCATCTAAAGCCACCGTGGTTAAAACAATTGTTGAAGAAATAGATCCTCGTGGCAAAGTTCTGTCATCTAGAGTTCACACTGTGGAAGAGAAATCCACCAAAGTCAACAACATGAAGAGTGAGCAGAGGGTGCCTTCCTGAGCCCAAAAGGTTGCCCTAAATCAAAATATGAAATCAAAGCTAGGTTCCTAAATAAGAGCCCTGATTTCTCTGCTTTTCTTCCCATGAACTTTAAAAAAAATTATTTTTAGAATAGTAACATTTCTTTGGCTGTCTCTGTGGTGGTGTTTCAATAAAAGTTCTTCCTCTTGCAAGTCATCCTCACTGGTTCTGGTCAGTCTTTGCATTTTAAATGTACCCACCCACCCACCCATCCCCACCAACAGAAGCTGAATTTGTTTTTAATTTCTTCTCTTTAATGCAATGGTCTTCACAAGTTAGGTGTTAAGTTTAACAGGCAAAAAACTAGTTGGTGTCTTTTTCATATCTTTGTCAAATTTTAAACCTTCCTTCCTTCAGTAAATACTTGTTGAGCATATACTACCAACAGTAAGAGTAATAAAATCCAGTCACTGAGTGCAACACACTCATTGAAGTGGAAATAAAAGGAATTGAAGAATCAGAAATAAATGACATAAAGACTAGAATGACATTAGAAAAGGTCAACAAAACTGAGTTGGGTTTTTTTTTTTAAAGATAAAATTGACAAATCTTTAACTAGACTAACCAAGAAAAAAAGAGAGAGAACTCAAATAAATAAAAGTATCAATGAAAAAGGAGACATTACAACAGATGCCTGAAATACAAAGGATCATAAGAAAACACTAGAGGGACTTCCCTGGTGGTCCAGTAGCTAACACTTCATGCTTTCAATGCAGGACACCCAGGTTCTATCCCTGCTCAAGGATCCCACATGCTTCAACTAAGAGTTTCCATGCTGCAACTAAGACCCAGCACAGACAAATAAATATATAAAAAAGAAAATACTAGAATATTTAAATACCAACAAAATGGATAATTTGGAAGAAGCAAATTCTTAGAAACATACAATTTACATAGACTGAATCATGTAGAAATAGAAAATTTGAACAGACCAATAATGAATAAAGAGATTGAATTGGTAATCATACCCCCTCAGCAAAGAAAAGCCCAGGACCAGGTGGTTTCCTGGTGAATTCTACCACTTAAAGAAGAATCAATGCCTATCTTTCTTAAACTCTTCCAAAAAATTAAATAAGAGGGAAATTTTATAAACTCATGTTACAAAGCCAGCATTACCCTGATACCAAAGATAAAGACACTACACGATAATAAAATTATAGGTCAATATCTCTGATGAACATAGGTGCAAAAGTCTTCAACAAAATATTAGCAAACAAATTCAAGAGCATATTAAACGGGTCATAAACCATGATCAAGTGGGATTTATCCCTGGGATGCAAGATGCTTCAATACATACAAATCAATAAATGTGATATATCACATTAACAGAAGGAAGGATAAAAATCATATGATCATCTCAATAGAGGCCAAAAAAGCATATGACAAAATTCAAACCCTTTCAGGATAAAAATACTCAAAAAATTTGGTATAGAAGGATGTATTCCAGTACAACAAAGGCCGTATATGACAGTCCCACAGCTAACATCAAACTTAATGGTGAAAAGCTTAAAGCTTTTCCTCTAAGATCAGGAACAAAAAAATCTTTTCTTCTAAGATCATGTCCACTCTTGCCACTTTTATTCAATACAGTACTGGAAGTCCTAGCCAGAGCAATTAGGTAAGAAAAAGAAATAAAAGGCATCCAAATCCAAAAGGAAGAAGCAAAACTGTCTCAGCTTGCAGATGACATGATCTTAAATATAGAAAACCCTTAAAACTTCCTCAAAAAACTATCAGAACTAATAAATTCAGCAAAGTTGCAGGATACAGCTCAACATTTTTAAAAAATCAGTTACAGTTTTATATACAAATTATCCAAAAAAATTAAACAATCTTATTTACAATAGCATAAAAAGAATAAAATACCTAGCAATAAATTTAATCAAAGAGATAAAATATTTGTACACTAAAAACTATAAAACATTGATGAAAGTAATTATAGCAGAGGCAAATAAATGGAGAGACATTCAAGTTCACAGATTGGAAGAATTAATATTGTTAAAATGTTTCTACTATCAAGATGCTCTACAAATTCAAACAATCCCCATCAAAATCCCACCTGTATTTTTTTACAGAAATGGAAAAAAATCCTAAAATTCATAGAGAAACACAAAAGACTCTTGATAACCAAAGCAATTTTGGGAAAGAACAAAGCTGAAGGCATCACACTGCCTAATTTCAAAATATATTACAAAGTTACTGTAATTAAAACACTAGGGTAGATATATAAATAGCAAATAAACACGTGAAAGGAGGCTGAAGTTTACTAATCATTAGGGAATGCAAATCAAAACTGAAAGGAGATACCACCTCATACGCAAGTGAATGACTACTGTCAAAAAAAATAGAAAATAACAAGTGTTAGTAGGGATGTGGTTGCCAGGTGCTGCGAAGAGGAGGGAATGGGGAGTTATTGTTTAACAGATATGAGTTTCAGTTTTATAGTATGAAAACAGTTTTGGAGATGGATATTGGTTGCAAACATTGTGAATGAATATATTTAATATCACTGAACTACACACATAAAATGGTTAAGTGGTAATTTTATTCTTTGTGTATTTTACTGCAATTGGGAGGGGAAAAAACAGTATGGTGGGAGGGGGGAAGACAGACCTAAACCATTGAAACAGAATAGAGAACTCAGAATTGAACTCACATGTATACAGTCAACTGATTTTTGACAAGGGAGCCAAGGATACATAATCAGGAAAGGACAGTTTTATCAACAAATGGTATTGGGAAAACTGAATATCCACATGTGAAAAGAATAAAATTGGGCCCCTATTGTACTCTTTTCATACTGTTCATAGAGGATGAGATGGTTGAATGGCATCACCAACTCGATGGACATGAGTTTGAGCAAGTTCCAGCAGTTGGCGATGGACAGGGAAGCCTGGCATGTTGCAGTCCATAGGGTCACAGAGTCAGACATGACTGAGCGACTGAACTGAACTGATCATACACTATTCACAAAATCAACCCAACACGGGTTAAAGACCTAAATATCAAGACCTGAAACTATAAAACTCTTCAAAGAAAACATAAGGAAAAGCTTCTTGACATTGGCCTTGGCAATGGTTTCTCAGATTTGATACCAAAAGCAACAGGCAATGAAACCACATATATATCCAGGACTTTTTAACATAACTTCCAGGGGGAAAAAGTCAAAATAATGATAACGAATACTTGCTATGTGCTAGGGTCTATTCTGTGCATGCATGAAGCTCAGTGTCTGACTCTTTGTGACACTATGGACCATAGCCCACCAGGTTACTCTGTCCATGGGATTCTCCAGGCAAGAATACTCGAGTGGGTTGCTGTGTCCTCCTCCAGGGGATCTTCCCAACTCAGGGATTAAACCCAAGCCTCCTATGTCTCCTGCATTGGCAGGTGGGTTCTTTACCACTGGCACCACCCGGGAAGTCCATGGTCTGTTCTAAGCATCATTTAATTCTCACAACAACACTATGAGGTAGATTCTATTAACACCCTCTTTTTACAGATAAGAACACTGAAGCAGAGAGTGATTAGATAATTTGCCCAAGGTCTCTCAGCTAATAACTGGAGTTGCTGGAATGCTAATCCACGCAGTCTGGCTCAGTGTGTTTGCTTAATTACAACATAACACCATGCTAGTGAGAACTTCAGGCTTCCACCTTCCAGCAAGGGAAGGAATTTAAAAAAAAAAAAAAAAAAAAACCTACTAAATCATCCTAACTCCAATCAGTCTGAGATTAAGCAGTCTCAGAGTTTCCTTCCCAAACGAATCAGGGAAGCCATTTTGTGAGAGGAATTAGCACACCAGAGTCCGATTCTCAGAAAAAAACTAAGAATCTGGTGACAAAACAAACCTCCTCTGTGTTTAAGAAATACACTTTTCTAAACTTGGCTAGAAGAAATGTAGAATGTTAATTTTAAACAACCGCAAAAGATACCAAAAAGTAAAAGTAAAGTTGCTCAGTCATGTCCGACTCTTTGCGACCCCACGGACTGTAGCCTACCAGGCTCCTCTGTTCATGAGATTTTCCAGGCAAGAGTACTGGAGTGGGTTGCCATTTCCTTCTCCAGGGGATCGTCCCAACCCAGGGATCGAACCCGGGTCTCCAGCATTGCAGACAGATGCTTTACCGTCTGAGCCCAAAGCATATATGAAATTAAACACTAAATTTATCAGGGGAAAAATTAGCATCCAATCATTAGAATAAGATAATGTAAGGAATAACTTTATCCTGAAATAAGCAGACATTAAAGCTGCCTAACTTAAAGTTTGTATGTTCAATTATTTTTGAGCACCGACATTGTTGTTGTTCAGCTGCTAAGTCATGTCTGACTCTTCATGACCCAATGGGCTGCAGCATGCCGAGATTTTCAATACTTCATTCTCTCCCTAAGTTTGACCAAGTTCATGTCCATTGAATCGGTGATGCTATCCAACCATCTCATACTGTTCATGGGGTTCTACCTACACTATGTATATTATATAATGAATTTACTAATACCTAATAGATTCTCAAGAAATGATAATGATATGCAGCTGAATACACATTTCTTATCGTTAATAAAATAACCACTGTCAGGGGAGAAATATATAGATAGAACTAGCTTAGAATATTTAACCCTGTCCCCCACTTCTAGAAAGGACTAAAGCATGTCTAAACTTTTGTAGTAATTGTTAGTTTGGAGGAAATCTATGATTAAAAAACTCAAGAGGTTTGCCCTTATGAGTAAATAGATAACAATGTTTCACAGCGTTTAGCATCATACATTCCAGTCCTGCTTTGTTATAGAAATGCTTTATAATCTGTGTTGCCTCTTAGCTTCACAGTCAACTTGTCTTCAAAATGATTTTAATAATACATGCTTACCTTATGACACAAAAGATTATCATTTAATTAGTATTTATAAAAGATCTAGAGATAAGCAGATTATGTTAATAACACTTTGCAGTCTCATAATACCTCTTATCCACGAAACTCAAGACTTATCAACTATTACGCTGACAACATACTCTGTTTTTCTTGTATTACTCATGGGAAACATGGACAAAAACATTGAAATTTTGAGCAGGTCACTACAAAATCAGTACCAAGTTTCAAAATATGAGCTGAATCTCTTATCACACATTGTTCTAAATGTGTCCCAGTGGTCTCAGTTAGTTTTACCTTAATTATCTTTAAATACTTTGGATCAAAAAATATGGATTTTTATGGATTCTGGTACACCAAATATCATTTAGAAACAATAATGTTAGATGTTTTCCAAAGGTATCCACAACATTGACAACTCTTTTTCAGAAAAACTACTGTTTCAAAACTATTTGGACACATAATCGGTTAACCAATCAATTTGCACCATTTTAAGTGATGGACAGCTGACCCTGTCTGACATGTGTACTTTATTATAATAATTTAAATAATTAACACTTACAAAATGTTTGCGCCCACCCAACTGTGTTGTAATCATTAATTATTGGAACTGCTCAACATTCATTTGAGACTTTTCAACATTATTATTTTCATTTGCCCAACAGGGAAAAGAAGCACAACCAGACCGGATAACTTCCCGTGGGCATCAAGGCAGAAGAAGGAAGACTCTGCTCAACAATGACAACTAATCTTTTACCTAGAGTACCATGATTATTGGTTTTCTAAGTATCGATGAAAATCCCCCTCTTTTTCATATACTTTACTCCCTCCTCACCAACATGAAGCTCATTTCTCAAAAAAAATTCATAATGTCTCAAATACATACATTTTTGGGCTTCCCTGGTGGTTCAGAGGTTAAAGCGCCTGCCTCCAATGCAGGAGACCAGGGTTCAATCCCTGGGTCGGGAAGATCTCCTGGAGAAGGAAATGGTAACCCACTCCAGTATTCTTGCCTGGAGAATCCCATGGATGGAGGAGCCTGGTAGGCTACAGTCCACGGGGTCGCAAAGAGTCGGACATGACTGAGCGACTTCATTCATTTAAACTATAAAACATTAAACAATATTTTTGAGTTAGAAAAATGAGCAATTTGGAGGCTCAGAAGTTACTTGAGTAGACATTCTGTTCCTGGACTAAACCAAGAAATCTCAATACAAATAATTTTTCTGTCAATGCCACATACTCATTAATTTTAGTTAAATTGATAAGCAAAGTTCTGCAGGACTTTTATTTCTGTTTTTTTTTTAATCAATTAGAGAGCTCCCACTACCAAAGGATCACTATATATTGAGAGCACCTGATTTGAATAAGAGAGAAAACATTCAATAACACATGAATAATAAAAAATAGTTCATAAGTATTTTCAGAACAAAAGCGTTAGACACTGTCCATTTGAATTATGAATCTTTTGTTATATTGGAGGAAAAAAACAACTAAAATCTATTTCAGAGGTCAAAATGATGTACATTGTCTCATACATAATATTGACTTTTAAAACTGTGGTTTGGTATTACTCTATCTGGCACCTTTTTCATATGCAAAGATATCCTTGGGCCAGCTTTCCACCTACAGACTGGACACTATTAAAAAATCACCCAATTATGAAAAACAACAATTAGCATGCAAGTAATATTTTATTACAGATCGGCATAGTTAAGGCTGAAATGACCTACTAAATCCTATAAAAGGCCAACAGAGCCAACTTCATGGATGGTGTCTTTTGACTTTGCTCCTCTCTGAGAAAGGGTCGTTTGGGGCTGTCGCCATGTCTTTTCGACTTTCTAGTGGATCCAGGCGGCTCTGCTCTCAAGCTGGCCCTGGTCGGCTAACGGGTGGAAAGACAGGCTTCAGGGCTGGAAATGTATGCTGTGGGTTGGGAGCAGGAAGCAACTTCTCTGGCCCTCTTGGAAGCGTTTCTTCTAGAGGAAGTTTCTCCCATGGTGGTGGAGGGTTGGGAAGTGGTGTCTCTACTGGTTTTCTTGAAAATGAGCATGGCCTCCTCTCTGGGAATGAAAAGGTGACACTGCAGAACCTCAATGACCGCCTGGCATCCTACCTGGACCATGTGTGTGCTCTGGAGGAGGCCAACACTGACCTCGAGCAGAAAATCAAGGGCTGGTATGAGAAATGTGGGCCTGGTTCTGGCCGGCAACTTGCTCATGACTATAGTAAATATTTCTCAGTCACTGAAGATCTCAAAAGGCAGGTAAGAAAGATGGATACTTTTACTACAGACTTTGGGTGTGCATAACCTTAAAAAAAAAAAAAAAGATGTAATAGAAAACATGCTTAGCAAATTTGTATGAATTTGCTAACTCTACATTCCCAGTACTTGGCACACTGCCTGGCAATAAGGATTTGCAGAATTAATTGATGAAAGAGAAATTGTTTCCAAATAGATAGAATTGCTTCACTGATCTTTTATCTAGCTCATACTTTTTGATGAAGAGTATTAAAATTGTCTGTAATTGGAAAAGTTTACACTTGGCTCTTAAACTCTGCAGAAAATCCAAATTTCTTTAAAATAGGAAAACATGATACTAAAATAGATGTTTTATGGATTAAGAAGATAAGAATCACAATGAGATCTGGAATCTCCCTTGACTTTTGGGACCTAACATTTTGCACCATCTACGCTATTTAGATTATTTCTGTGACTACCTGTAATGCCAGCATTGTTCTACAAAATGAAAATGCCAGACTGACTGCTGAGGACTTCAGGCTGAAGTAAGTAAACATAAAGTAATTAATTATAATAAAGGTAAAAATACTACAGTTGGAGTAGAGAATATAACTTTTGGTTTAAAAATCAACATGGTTTTATAAAGTCAGACTAGATCACTGAAGAGATTAAATGTGCCTGATACAAAGCTAGCATAAATTTTATTTTTTTAGCTTTTTAAAAACGTTTTATTTTATATTGGAGTATAACCAGTTAACAATGCTGTGATAGTTTCAGGTGGCAGCAAAGGGACTCAGCCATACATATACATGTATCCGTTCTCCCTCAAACTTCCCAACAGGCTGCCACATAACATTGAGCAGAGTTCCCTGTACTATACAGTAGGTCTTATTGGTTATCCATTTTAAATATAGTGGTATGTATATGTCGATCCCAAACTCCCTAACTATCCCTCCCTCTCATCATTCCCCCTGACAACCATCAGCCTGTTCTCTAAGTATGTGAGTCTGTTTCTGTTTTGTAAATAAGTTCATTTGTAACATTCCTTTTTAGATTCCACATATGAAGGATGCCATACAATATTTCTCCTTCTTTGCCTGACTTACTTTACTCAGTATGATAATGTCTAGGTCCATCCATGTTGCTGCAGATGGCATTATTTCATTCTTTTTAATGGATGAATAATATTCCATCATATATATGTACCACATCTTCTTTATCTATTTCTCTGCTGATGGGCATTTAGGGTAAAGTTAACATAAATTTTAAAGAGTAATTTTCTTCTGGTAAGCACATGGGATGCCAAAAATAAACTCTGAAAAAAAAATAAACTCTGAAGAAACAGCTCCAAAATAATATTCATAAATCAATAAGTGTTCCAAAGTGTTTCATCATTTTGCTATCATCATCTGCTTCAGGGGTATGTACTGAACATCAGTATCTTTCTGTATATGAAACATCTAGAAAAGTCATGCTTTGCACCTACCTACGATTGTAGTTCTCAAGCATTTTAACAACCTTTTAGGTATGAAAATGAGCTTGCTCTGCACCAGAGTGTTGAAGCGGACATCAATGGTCTTCACAGAGTTATGGATGAGCTGACTCTTTGTACAAATGACCTGGAGATACAGTGCGAAGCACTCAGTGAGGAACTGACATACCTCAAAAAAAATCACCAGGAGGTAAGGAACCCTGGTTTCCTATGGTATCTGATGCCCCTCCTCAAGTCCACTGTGGATCTCAATCAAAAGTCTACCTTGAACAGATTTGTGATTGCCAGGAGGGAAGGGGGAGAAGGAAGGGATGAATTGGGAGTTTGAGATTAGCAGAGGCAAACTATTATATATAGGAGAGATAAAAAGCAAAGTCTTACTGTATAGCACAAGGAACTATATTCAATACCTTGTGATAAGCCATGATGAAAAAGAATATGAAAAAGAATCTGTAGGTATGTATGTATAACTGAGTAACTTTGCTCTATAGAAGAAATTAACACAACATTGTAAATCAACTTGTGTGTGTGTGTGTGTGTGTGTGTGAGAGAGAGAGAGAGAGAGAGAGCTCAGTCGTGCCTGACTTTTTGCAACCCCATGGACTATAGCCCACCAGGCTCCTCTGTCCATGGAATTTTCCAGGCAAGAATACTGGAGGCAATTGCCATTTTCCTCTCCAGGGATCTTCCTGTCCCAGAGATCGAACCCACGTCTCTTACATCTCCTGCACTGGCAGATAGGTTCTTTACCACTAGCGCCACCTGAGAAGCCCAAAATCAACTATACTTCAATAATTTTCTTTAAGTATACTTTGATGATTAATACAGATTGCTTTTCCAGGAAATGAAAGTCATGCAGGGTACAGCTGGGGGGAACGTGAACGTGGAAATAAACGCAGCCCCAGGAGTGGACCTCACTGTTCTGTTGAACAACATGAGGGCTGAGTACGAGGACTTGGCGGAACAGAACCGCGAAGATGCCGAGGCCTGGTTTAATGAGAAGGTACATGTAGCAAATCACAGGCCAAGGGTTTGTTCAGGAGACCGCCAAGCAGGTCACTAACCCATCTGACAATTATGCTTCAGAGCACATCGCTGCATCAGCAGATTTCTGACGATGTGGGAGCTGCTACGGCAGCCAGAAATGAGCTGATGGAACTGAAGCGCAACCTGCAAACCTTGGAAATAGAACTTCAGTCCCTCATGGCCATGGTTCGTAGGCATCACCTTGACTTGAATGTGTGTCTGTATTAAGTAAATATATATATATATATATATATATATATATAGAGTTGTTGTTTAGTTGCTAAGTCATGTCTGACTCTTGCAACCCCATGGACTGTAGCCCGCCAGACTCCTCTGTCCATGGGATTCTACAGGCAAGGATACTGGAGTGGGTTGCCATTTCCTTCTCCAAGGGATCTTCCCAACCCAGGGATCAAACCAGCATCTCCTGCATTGGCAGGCAGATGCTTTACCACTGAGCCACCTGGGAAGCCCATATATATATATACACATATGTATATATATTAATATATAACTGAAAATATATAATTATATATCTGAATATATATAACTAATTATATTTCACTAAAGATGCATTAAATGAACATGGACATATTATATATCAAGCATTTTTGTCTATAAATATTACTTCTTATTCACCAATCCCAAAACTTGAAGAAGGAAAAACAAGAAGTTTTCTCAATGGAGAACAAAAATTTTTTTAATTTGGCTAATGTTGATTTTCAAGGGGAAAGATTTAGCCCATGTACAAAATATTTCTTTCTACCTTGAGAATGTTTTTAAAGCATGAACATGTGGTTTATCTGTTACATGTGCAAGCTGTGCTTTGTTCTTCTTTCAGAAACATTCCTACGAATGCTCCTTGGCTGAGACTGAAAGCAATTACTGCCATCAGCTCCAGCAAATCCAAGAGCAGATTGGAGCAACGGAGGATCGACTCCAGCAGATTCGGATGGAAACAGAAGGCCAGAAGCTTGAGCATGAAAGGCTTCTCGATGTCAAAATATTTTTAGAAAAAGAAATTGAAATGTATTGCAAATTAATAGATGGGGAAGGAAGGTAAATATTAACTTGTGAAAAACATGAAAAACATCGACTAGGTTTTCTCAGTGTACGTGTAAACCAATACTGTATCCTAGAATTTCCTGCTCTGAAGAGCATCACTTAGCAATTTGTTACTACATGTAGATGACATGAAAACAGGCAGCAAAATCCAATCTCTTAGTATGTAAAGTATCTATACCTGTTAATGTAGAGAACATTTAAATATGGAATATTGAGCCATGCCTGGACTCCAATCCAGGAGGAAAACTGCTTTCTGAGATTGAGCATTGAAGCATATCTCTTATAATAACACACTCCATTGTGGCTTCACTGGTTACCACCCTGTTGCGGTGTTGTTTAGTGGCTAAGTCATGTCTGACTCTGCAACCCCATGGACTATGGCCAGCCAGGCTCCTCTGTCCATGGGATTTCCCAGGCAAGAATACTGGAGTGGGTTGCCATTTCCTTCTCCACGGGATCTTGGAGATCTTGGAGATCTCATTTCCTTCAACTAATGTTGAAGCCATATTTGAAACTAGAACTTCAATTGAAACTAGCACTCCAAAACCTTTATTCCCCATTCATAGTTATTTATGAGATCCATAATGAAAGAAAACTGCAGCAATTTTCTTTTCTCTTCACAGAAAAAGCAAGTCCACATGTTACAAATCAGAAGGGCGTGGGCCCAAAAATTCTGAAAATCAAGTCAAAGGTACAGGAGGGCTTTTTTTTTTTCCACTTGGAATAACTCTTTAAACTCCAGGAGTCATATTAAATAAGTCACTTATTTGGAAACTAAGTAAAATTGTATATAAGTTTAGTTCTAGTGGATGAAGGGTATCAGCTCTTAACATTCATATTTCATGTTCCTGTAGAACAGATGTGGTCAAATTATGAAATTACTGAAATGGGAAATCAATTCCCCCAACATTTTTCTTACTTAGAACCTATTATTTTCCCAGTTTCAATGTTTTCCTAGAAAAGCAACTTTATTTTAAACCACGAAAACAGGGCAAGTTGGTGTTTAAAAGAAGACATTACTTGCTCCAGGCCTATACCTGCCTGATACTTCTTAATGCATGTTTCACTTATGCTTTCAAACACCCATTGTTCTAAAAGATAAGAAAGATAATCTCAGGCCTTGCTAAGCACAGATATTGAGTATTACATCTCAATTTTCAGCAGACTCGCAAACTGTTTTTTTTTTTAATATTTTTATTTATTTATTTACTTGGCCGTGGCGGGTCTTAACTGCAGCATGTGGGATCTAGCTCCCTGACCAGGAATCAAATCCAGGCCCCTTGCATTGAGAGCAGCAGTCTTAGCCATTTGACCACCAGGAAAGTTCTGTAAACTGATTTACACGAGCATGCCCATTGTGACTAAATACCTTTCCACCTGTTAAGAATGAGTACTAAGCTTGCATTTGTTTTATTTCAGACTCAAAAGAAGAAGCTGTTGTCAAAACAGTGGTTGGGGAACTTGATCAGCTTGGCAGTGTCCTCTCACTAAGGGTCCACTCGGTTGAGGAAAAATCCTCAAAAATAAGCAACATTACAATGGAGCAACGACTGCCTTCTAAAGTCCCTCAATGAGGGGAAACGCTATTTAAAAAAAAAAAAAAAAGTCTGCTTTTGTAAAATCCTATTGACCAAAAAACCCAAGGAAACCATTCATTTCTGTTCTTCAAAATAAAAGGGTTAGAAGATGTTTTCCTTCTCTTCCCTTTCTCAGGTTCTTTGTATGCCATCCTTCCCAGGAATAGGAAAAAATCTTGCTCTGTCCCTGGTTTTCGCTTGCATTTGGTGGAATCTTTATTGCCTTTTCATTAAAAATTTTCTGTCCCAAGTTATTTTTGATAAATTCTGTGCTTTTGAATTTCCAGTTGATCTCAGTGTCACAGTACTAAGGATATGCTAATAAAATTAAGGGCTTCACTTGTAGTCATATTTACTCCAGTTCATGACAGGATGAATTGGAAACAATGCCAGTCCTAACCTCTGGTCCCAAATCTGTCCCTGATTAACTATGTAAATGACTGGTTCTCTTTGAGTTTGAGCTGCTATGGATGTAACAGAAAATGATACTGATTGAGCTTTATAATTGGTTCAACCTTAGAATGCCTGGCCTGCAGGGGTGATGGGCTAATGTTAGTTTGTTACTCTGAATCTGGATAACTTTTTTCCATTTTGCACTTAGTTACTTATTGACTGGGGTGGTTCTCAATCTTGCTCATATCCTCCTGCACACAAGATCCTGCCTGATATCGTAACCAAGTTATTTTAGAAAGTACAGCTGGGTCTTGACAGCAGCAAAGTTCTGGGATATAAAAGCTTATTTTATATGGGTGATGAGGCAGAGAGCTCTGCAATAACCTAGATTTCCAATGTGAATGACAAAGTATCACAAAAGGGTTGTTTTGGCTTTTGGGGGGGCGTGGGGGTGGGGGAGGATTGGTTTGTTTGACTGCACTGTGTTAGTCACAGCACATGGGATCCAGTTCCCCAATCAGGGATCAAACCCAGGCCCCCTGGACCAGAAGCTTAGAGTCTTAGCCTCTGGACCACCAAGGAAGTCTCTCACTAAAGGATTTTAACCAACTGGTATATACACCATGTGGAATTCAAAGTGGCCCACATACTCAACTGCAACATATCTAGGTGCTGAGCCACACTAAGGTTGCATCTCCAGGTCTCAAAGATCATTTTGATTGCTATATTTCCTACTCCCACATAAGTAGTTGACCTCTGCCCTGGCATAGTTTCTTGAACTGTAGCTACAGCTGGACGTTACCATTTTCATGGTCTTCTTCTGATGAAGGGCTCCAATTTTGGTAACGGAAGTCATAAGTTCAATGGTGTAGAGTTGGATCGGGTTAGGTTAAAAGTACTTTCAATTGCAGGACCATAATACCAATGTCTTACATTTATTGAGTGTGCTTTAATCTTGCTTTCTGTGAATTCACCATTTTGATCTTCATAAAGACTTATAAGGTAAGTGCTTTTATTATTTTTATTTACATAAAGGCATAAACATACAAATAGATTAAGCAATTTCCCCAGAGTTACACAGATGATGGGCGGTGGGGGATAAATTCAAATTCAGATCTCCCTTTCTTCCTCGCTGACCAGAGTCTTAATTGACCAGGAAAAAATCAACAATTTCCCCAAAGCACCTTCTATTTCACACTAAGATTCCATTGCCATCCAGGAATGTCCATCATCAACAGATTCTTGTGTGCAGAGATGTAGTCTTTTCCTCTCTGTTCACCACCCATCTCCAGCTCCTCTCCAACACCAGTCTTCTCTGTCTTCATATTTATTAAGTCCTGGTCACTAGATATTCTCTCTCTTAGGCTGCAAGCTACTTCATTATGTCTTGTTACCATCTCATTCTGACTGGTAGGGTCATCCAGAGGCTCCATCTCCTAGGAATTGGAGGACTAGAACCACAATTACAGCTCTCTCAAGACACCTGGCTAATCCATCATCTCAGTACCACAATGTTGGACCCTCTTTGTTTGCGACCACCAGTGCTAGTCACTCCTTATTCCCAAGAGTGTTCTTATTCTTTCCAAAAACAATCTAACTTCCATTTTTCTATATCCACTCTTTCCTATTCAGATAAAAAGACTTGTCTCTCTATACAAGACAGATTTATATTTAATACAAACTTAAGTTGTGATTCCAAAATGCATGGTTTTAGCTAATACTTCTGGAAAGCATAAGTATGAGGGCTGGAAAACTTAAGTACTCATCCACATTTCTAAGAATTCAGTCTTAGTGGAAAAAAAAGGTAAAACACTGGTATCAATAGCTAACAAATCCCCAAAACTTTCATTCAGTTCAGTCACTCAGTCGTATCCAACTCTGCGACCCCATGGACTGCAGCATGCCAGGCCTCCCTGGCCATCACCAACTCCCGGAGCTTGCTCAAACTCTGTCCATTGAGTAGGTGATGCCTTCCAACCATCTCATCCTCTGTCGTCCCCTTCTCCTCCTGCCCTCAATCTTTCCCAGCATCAGGGTCTTTTCCAATGAGTCAGCTCTTCGCATCAGGTGGCCAAAGTATTGGAGTTTCAGCTTCAGCATCAGTCCTTCCAGTGAATATTCAGGACTGATCTCCTTTAGAATGGACTGGTTGGATCTCCTTGCAGTCCAAGGGACTCTCAGGAGTCTTCTCCAACACTACAGTTCAAAAGAATCAGTTCTTCAGTGCTCAGCTTTCTTTATGCTCCAACTCTCACATCCATACATGACTACTGGAAAAACCATAGCTTTGAGCAGATGACCTTTGTCAGCAAAATAACGTCTCGCTTTTTAATAAGCTGTCTAGGTTTGTCATAACTTTTCTTCCAGGGAGCAAGCGTCTTTTAATTTCATGGCTGCAGTCACCAACTGCAGTGATTTTGGAGCCCAAGAAAATAAAGTCTCTCACTGTTTCCATTGTTTTCCCAGCTATTTGCCATGAAGTTATGGGACCAGATGCCATGACATTAGTTTTCTGAATGTTGAGTTTTAAGTCAACTTTTTCCCTCTCCTCTTTCACTTTCATCAAGAGGCTCTTTAGTTCTTCTTCAATTTCTGCCATAAGGGTGGTGTCATCTGCATATCTGAGGTTATTCATATTTATCCCAGCAATCTTGATTCCAGTTTGTGCTTCATCCAGCCAGCATTTCTCATGATGTATTCTGCATATAAGTTAAATAAGCAGGGTGACAATATACAGCCTTGACATACTCCTTTCCCGATTTGGAACCAGTCTGTTGTTCAATGTTCAGTTCTAAAACTTTCATTGGGCACTCTTAATTGTTAACTACCAAACCTTGTCCAGTATCCATCATTCAGACCTTGGCTAACAGAACATGTCCTAGACATTTCACCATCAGGCCCTTGGAAACAAATATTTTACAGAACAGGCCGAGAAGGTACTGCCCTGAACAATCAGGACCATAAGAGCTCGTGGCCTCTGGAGTAAAACACAGCATGGAGGAATCAGGCAGGATCTCCCTCCTCAGTCCTACAAGGACAGCAAAAACACAAACAGGCAAGATACAAACAGTTTTGTGCTATATTAGAACTTTCTGAGGATATCTGAAAGGCCCTATTTTGTCTCTGATTCAGATATTTCACATGTTCCCTGAGCCCCAAGGGCTGATGCAAGAGTCATAGTCTTGAATGTGACCAATTTGAGGCTGCACCCAATCATGGTACAGACAGAGTACTGCCATCTTCTTTCCAAAAACACACCATACTGAACATGTAGGTTCTTCTTCCTCCCCACACCCCATTTAAGAATGAAAAATGTATAAAACCAAAAAGATAGAAAAAAATAAGAGAAGAATTAAAGGTGGATTTTTTTTTTTTAATTTGGAAGAAAGGAAGTGACGGAAGTAGCCTCAATAGCAACAACCAAATACATCTTCCTGGAACTAGTCAACCTCATAAAATCCAAGAGAGATTCAAGGCTTAGAAGAACCAAGTGTGATGGAGGACTGGGCTGAGGGATGAAGCTGAGGTCATGGTGACTGACAGAGGTGAAAGTACCATACACTAATGACACAGAAGCTTCAAGAAGCCTCATTAGCACAAGGGCACAAAGGGGGCCCTAGAATTAGGTTCATATGGCCACTTTTTGTAAAATTTGCAAAACTAAAATAATTTACCACAATTGAAATCTGCTGTCTGTTTCCATGCCAACGTCCCTTCCATCATCAGTTTCCCTCAGGTCTGGTGGTGTTTGGATATCCACAAGCATTCTGAGGGCCAGTCTAAGATAAAGGGGCGGTAAGTTATTATCCAAATGTAACATCTGAGAGGGAGCAAAAGGTGCTATTAATCAGGTGCACTAGTAGGCATGAACTGATCTATTGTAGGCACATGAATATAGAGTCACTTTAAGTGGACAGGAAATTGAGTTCCACATGCTGGGATATATTTAGGAGGTTTTCATCATTTCTGTGGGAGGCGTCTAGCAGAATTCCCACTGCCCTGATGTGCTGGTTCAAACGTGAATGCATTTCAGTTGTCTTATGCTAAGTGAAAGAAGTCAGATTCAGGGATACATACTGTATGATTCCATTTACATGACATTCTGGAATAGGCAAAACTATGGAAATAGAAAATTGATCAGTGTTTGTCTGGAGCTGGGGCTGTGGGGATAGGTTGATGACAAAGGGGTCAAAGGAATTGGGGGATGAGTAACAGAACTTTCTATATCTTGATTGTAGTGAGTGTTACACGACTATGAAGTTGTCAAAACTCATAGAGTATGCTTAAAGAATGAATTTTATTATACATACATTAAACCTCAACAAATCTGGCTAAAATGAACTAACAAAAAGATTTAAGAATTCTACCTTAAAGAAAAATGAAAACATGTCTGGCATTATTAATAACAGCAAAAAGTAGGAAACAATCTGAAAGTTCCTAAATAAGATAGTAAACAAATTACTTAATATTAGGTTTGGCCCTGAGTAACAATAACAAAATAACATGACTTTACACAGATAGAAGTGTGTTTCTCTCATACATAAAAATTCAAAAGTAGGCTAATCAGGACTGTGGATGGCAGCTTTGTGCCTCACGGCATCCTCCGGGACCCACGTTCCTTTCAGTTTTCCATTCTGCCATACCCAGGATATGGTACCAGCTCATAGTCCAAGATGACCCTCCAACCCTCATACCCAGCCATCACACCCTGAACCAGGATGGAGGAAAACGGAGAAGACAGGACAAAAGATCTGTGTCTGCTTTCTCTTAGACAAAGCTTTCTAGAACTTGCCACATATACTGCTTACATCATATCAGCTACTTAATTACATTGCCACAGCTGGCTGCAAAGAAAGCCAGAGATAGCAGTCTTTCTTGTGGCGAGCTATTGCCCAGCTAAAATTAAGGGTCAACCAATGGTTTCATCCACACTGGGCACCCACCCATGCACTAAAGTGTATTATGGAAGGTGAACAAAACAAGTTACAGAACAACACATTTAACACAGAAGACTCACAGATAGCGTGTGTAGTTTTACACGTTGTGTATGTGTGCAAATAAACAGAAATCCATTTGGAAGGGTGAAAACACTTGGATGGATAAACTGCAGCTTCCTGATAAAGCAGGGAGGACAAAAGAGAGGGGAAGGTGAGGAAGGATTTTAACATTTTATTCTATAGACATTGCTATGTTTGTTTATGTCAAGAATATTTTCCTGTTGTTTTATGGCAGAAACTAACATAACATTGAAAAGCAATTATCCTCCAATTTTAAAAAATCATATTTTCATGCAGAGAGTAGAATGATATTGCCAGGGACTAGGGAATGGAGAAAAAAGGGTACATAATTTTAGTTAAAAGATGAATAAATTCTGAGGATCTAATGTGTAGCATAATGACTAAAGTTAATTATACTGTACTGAATACCTGAAATTTGCTAAGAGAGCAGATATTACATGTTCTCACCAAAAAGAAAAAAAAAAGTAACCATATGAGGTGATAAATGCATTTACTAACTTCATTGTGAGAATAATTTCTTACAATTGTATTACAATTCTGTAATACTGTATTACAATTTATGCATTATAATTTTGTCAGTTGGTCCTCAATAAAACTGGGAAAATTAATAAATAAAAGCTGGGGGATGGGAATTTCCTGGAGATCCAATGGCTATGACTCCATGCTTCCATGATCAAATGTCCGGGTTCAATTCCTGGTCCGGGAACTAAGATCCTGCATACTACACAGCCAAAAAAATAAAATAAAAATTTTAAACTGGGTGGGGGAAAAACAGACTGTAGTAAAGTTGATCAAACCCACTACACAGATATCAACTGCATTTCTTAGTACAATTTGTCCAGAAAGTGTGATTTCTAAAAGATATCTTTGGCAATATTAGATAAGTATCTGGAAATAGTTCCTTAAAAAGGATGCAAAAGCATATTATGAAGAAATCTGCACCTTTTCACTGAAGAACATTACGAAAGACCTAAATAAATGGAAAGAATATTCAACTTTTTGGATAGACATACACAATATCACAGAGATGTCAATTTTATTCAAATAGCTTAATGGATTTCAAGCAAATCTTGGGCTATTACTGCATTTGAGAATCAGGCTTTAAATTTTATATGAAAGAGCAATACAGAAGGAATATTTGACTTGATGGCAAATAAGAACTAAGAACAAAGGAATACTTGCCTTACCAGATACCAAGTTATATTACGGAGCAATGGTAACCAAAACGATATGTTTCTGCACCAGACCAAAAAATAGTAACAGGTGAATCCCCACCTAAATGAAGATTTATTGAGGACTTCGATTTCCTGACTAATTGAGGCATTGGACAGTTCCTTTATGACAGTATGGCATGGCATTGCAGAGAGAGGGTGACACTATTCTGTACAGTGCTGAAATCATTATCCATATCGAAAAAACGAAATTTGATTACATACCATAGAATACACAAAAATTATTCCAAACTACCAAAGCCTTAACCATGAAAGGCAAAATGTTTCGAGTATGTTACCAGAAGATACTTTTATGACCTCGCAGAGTTAATCACTTCCTTAAGTTAGATAAAATAATCACAATCCAAAAATGAAGAGTGATGTGTGCATGTGTGTGCTTAGCCACTCAGTCATGTCCAACTCTTAATTCAACCTATCTAAAAATAAGATGATAATGAGTTAATATCCAGAATATAAAACAAACTCCTACAACTTCACCAAAAAAAAAAAACCCAACATGATATTTTAAGTGGGCAAAGGACTTAAATAGACATTTCTCCAGAGAAAATATGCAATTGGCCAACAAGGACATGAATAGCTGCCCAACATCACTAATCATTAGGGAAATGCAAGTCAAAACTACAATGAGATACCACGTGATATGGTGACTGTCAAAAAAAAGGAAATAACAAATGTTTGTGATGATGTGAAGAAATCAAAATCCTTGTGCACTATGTATGGGAATATAAGATAGTGCAGCCACTATGGAAAATAGTACAGTATTTCTTCAAAAAATTAAAAATAAAATTTCCATATGATCTAATAATTCTACTTTGGGGTATGTTCCCATGAAAAGGGTACACAAGGACTGGAACAGATATTTATACATCCGTGTTCATAGTTGCATTATACATTATTTAAAATAACTAAAAAGTGGATGCAACCCAAGTGGCCACTGACTGATGAATGGATAAACAAAATACATGCAATGGAACATTATTCAGCCTTAAAAAGAGAGGAAAATCTGATACATGCTGCCACATGGATGAACTCTGAAGACATTTTGCTAAGTGAAACAAGCCAGTCACAAAAGGACAAATAGTGTATGATTCTACTTATCACAAGTGTCAGAAGAATGACTGGCACATAGTAGGTTCTAAATGAATGAAAGAATTAACCCATATTTTCACAACAGCCTCACATAATAAATATTCATGGAAATTTTGTCCATAAGCCAATTTCCAGATTTTTTTCCCCAAATTGCCATAATATTTAGAGTTTTCAATAAATATGTGGGAATCCACATCCAGGAAGAAGCTTACTGATGACTTTCACCTAAGCGAAACCACCACGAAGTAGAAACAGGTGAAATAATTCTTTCCAGGTTTTTGCTTCAAATTTTGCAAGGTCAGGAAATAAGTTAATGTCCTTCCAAACTCCCACAACCCATAACAGCAATTAGGGGTGTGTTCCTAATTACCAAAATGGATGTGAGAAGACAACTCTACCCAGACATAAGTACGTGTCAACAAAACACCCTGCATGTCAGCCAAAATGGAAATTAACTTCCCACCAGAAACAGTAGCAAGGGTTGAGGAGGAAAGACGGTGGTTGAAGATCCAAGCTGGGGAAATAATGATTGCTGTCCTGTCCTCTATTTATGTGGAAAGAACTGTAAAAACAGAAGCAGTAAAAGTCTCAGAAACATCAAAATCTACCTTGGCCTAACAGCCCAAAACCATGACACCAGATTTTTATTCGGTGGTGGACTGGTGAGTTTTTATCTTCTAAGGAGGGAAGTGAGGAATGACTCACTCACAATTTAAAAATGTAATAAGGAACCAGAAATTGCTCCACCCAGACCCATTTCTCAGATAACCACCAACCTGCGGGCAACTGCCCTCCTACAGAAATGAGCCGGGCAAAGTTAGATACTAATTAGGAAAATTCATCCAATTAAGCTAACTTGCTGAGGCTGGCAAGCAGTGTTTGACTCTCTGTAGGCAGAATTTCATCCAGAACACACTTGAGCATTGTCTATAAAAAGGACGAGAGAAGAGCTGGGATGGGCAGTCACTCCATTCCAGCTTTCATAAACACAGCTCTGCAACACACCTGTCCTGACATCATGTCTCTTCGACTTCCCAGTGGATCCAGGAGGGCCAGTCCCCGTCCCACCACCAGCTCTCTCAGGCTCTCTGGTGGGGGAGCCAGCTTTGGGGCTGGAAATGCTTGCAGCATGCCTGGAATTGGAAGCAGTTTCTCGTGTGCCTTTGGGGGCAGCTCGTCAGGAGGAAATGCCTTGGGGAGCAATGCCTGTGCTGGCTTTACTGTGAATGAGGGGGGCCTCCTTTCTGGCAATGAGAAGGTGACCATGCAGAATCTCAATGACCGCCTCGCATCCTACCTGGAGAATGTTCGCGCCCTGGAGGAGGCCAATGCTGACCTGGAGCAGAAGATCAAGGGCTGGTATGAGAAATTTGGGCCCGGTTCTTGCCGTGGTCTTGATCACGACTATAGTAGATATTTCCCAATAATCGAGGATCTTAAAAACCAGGTAAGAAATTACACTTCACCATCATTTTTATGCACTTTTATTTCCAAATGTTCTTTGTCTTTCTTCACTGAATACTAAAAACATTTCTCATTCCTACTTGTGACTTCTTAAAGGGAATTTCAATTTAGCACTGGAAATAAGCACTAAATAGATTCAGTAGTTATGATGAAAATGTCACTATCTATCTAGTAACTATATTAACTTGGATTATTTCCATTTCCTAATCTTAAACACACACACACTTTTTGGTTTTTATCAGTTATGATAAATTGCCTCTAAAAAGTCAAACTCCCTGCTTCCAGATCATTGCTTCTACCACCAGCAATGCCAATGCTGTTCTGCAGATCGATAATGCCAGGCTGACCGCTGATGATTTCAGACTCAAGTAAGTAGACTTACAGAGTGAAAAAAAAAATTCACAAGGTCAATGAGAAGCATTCCATTAAATTTATTTTTTGATCCCTCATTAAATATTACCAACTCTGGTCCTAACACTGTAAAATACTTGGACTTAAACAGAATGTTATTATTTTTTTACTCTTTGGCTACAAAATATAAAGTATGAACTGCTATCAAAGCAGTGTGCAAAACCCTAGTTCTTTTTCTGCCAAGAAAGTATCTCAAAATAATTACGATACAACATATTTTGAAAATGTCTCTCGTGGCCAAATGTGTCACTTTATTTTCTTAAACTTTTTATTTTGTATTGGGTTATAGCCGATTAACAGTGCTGTGATAGTTTCGGGTGAATAGCAAAGGGACTCAGCCATACATATACATGTATCCATTCTCCCCCAAACTCCCCTCCCATCTAGGCCAAATGTGTCACTCTAAAATTCCAGAATTCTAGCATTTGATTACTGATCAGTGACTAATTCCCCAACCATGAAATTAACTGGAAAATCATTAACCCTCTTTAAGGTACGAAAATGAGCTGGCTCTTCATCAGAGCGTAGAGAGTGATGTCAATGGGCTTCGCAGAGTTCTGGATGAAATCACCCTCTGCAGAACAGACTTGGAGATTCAGTATGAAACCCTGAGTGAAGAGCTGACTTACCTCAAAAAGAACCATAAAGAGGTAAGAGCTGACTGCCATCCCTCTGCAGACACTATCCATTTAACAGGAGATAATGGACTTGACTTCTTAAGTAAGAAATTGGCACTAAAGATCCGTGATCAGACAAACATGAGGCCTGAGTGGTTCATAGCAGTGGTGAAGTATTAGTCCAGATTCACCTCTGATCTCACATCAAATTTCCCATGGCAGGGAGGGGGAAAGAATCTTCTTTTCCATACCAAACATACCAATCAGGGTTCCAAGAGCAATGTTTCAGCTAGGCAATTATGGCTAAGTTAAAACAGCATACTTAGGAGATTACATCTAATTAGATAAAATAAATATACTCTAAGGATATCTTAAGGAAACCAGAGCTAGATTTCTATAAAACAGTGGCAGATTTAAAACACTTAAACATTTACTTCGTATACACTTCAGCATATGTTCTTAATGTATAATCTTAATATATATGATAGATATAAACTTAATGTATATAAAAATAATGAGACTGAAGCTAAACATATAAAAATGTACACTTCCAAATAAATATCCAAAGTGGTCATCATTGGAAGTTAGATTAAAAAATCAGATCATACAGCCATGACTCTGGAGACATTTTGGGGAAGGCTTTCAGAACCACTGTTTTCTGAGAAATCTTTATTCTTTGAAATTGAATTTCTTTTAAAATAGTCAAAAAAGTTCTAAGAGTCATGCCAAACCTCAAAGCAGGAGATCAAGCTAAGAATGCAATTTGATTAGCCGTGAGGCTGTCTTGAAACAATACCTACTTAAAGAACATTAATATGAACATACAGGTTCAGGAATGTTTATAGTCCATGGTAGCTACGTGATAATCTTTTTTTTTAATCTTTGGGTGTACAACTCAGCATGTGGGATCTCAGTCCCCCAACCACAGATGGAACCCGTGCCCCCTGCAGTGGAAGCTCAGTCTCAACCACTGGACCACCAGGGAAGTCCCTATAACAGATTTTTGATGAATTGAATAAATTGATTTTTTAAATGATTCACTCACAGACAGACCCACATGCATCTTTTTTATATATTTCTGCTTGAACTGAGAAAGTTTTCACTAAATCCTCAGAAGTAAAAACCCCACCTGGAGAAAGAGAAGGTATACAGATCACCGGGAAAAAAGAAAGCCTCATTATTGTCATTAGGTCCAATTCAGGGCTCTGGACATGGGCAGGCAGGAGGGTTTCTGCAGTAGAGACCTAGGCTGATCCCTGCTGTTGCAATGTATACAGTCTTAGCAGTGATGTCTGCTATCCACAACCTTAGAACTGAGTGCATCCCAACAGCCCACACCTCGGATGGGATAATAAGTAGACTTTGGCTGCAAAACTGATTCCAGCTTCTGTGATGATGACAATGATCATAATAACTAGCATTTGTTTTAGCATTTAAACACCAGATAGTATTACTAGGTCTTATCATTAATAATTCTTTCCCATCGTTCAACCACCCAGAGAAGGATATTTTTTATTCTTATTTTATCTGAAAATCGAGACTAAAAAGTCAAGGATTTTCCCAGGTTCGCTTAACCACTATAGAGTAGAACCGGAGTTCATGCAGAGATCTGTCTGACACCCAAGTCCATCATGACACTAGTCCCTGTGCAAGCTTAACAGCTTAACTGACAGCTAGGATTCTTTAGAGGAGTAGGTTCTCCCTTTATTAATTGCAAGTAAGCAAGTATGTTTAAATTATAAATATACATATGTAACAAATATTTGTTTATAATTATTCAGAATTCTTTAGACTTAGCCCCTGGATCATGTTCCTACTGTCTGAGGTCAGGAGAGAGCTGATCAGAGAACACTTCAAAGCTGGTCTCTTAAGTAAAATGCAGACCAGTGCATCAAGGTGGAGACATTTCAGCCATAAATAAATAGAATAAGAGATAAGGATAACTCATTTTAAATATCTTAGGGACTTTCATTTGGGAAAGGAAGAAAGACTCTTTTTCTGTGCAGCAGAACTAAAATCGATGAATTGGAGTTTTAGGAGCAGGAATTAAATTGACCAGAAGGAAGAGCTTTGGAGCAATTAAAACTTTATGAGAATAAAACACATTACTTCATGAGACAGGAAATACGAAATGTAGAGGTAGCTGCACAGCCTGGGAGGTGGACCCAGAGAAACTCTAAGAACCCTACCAAATCTAAGCCTCTAGACTTTTTACGACGTCCCTACACAGCTAAGCTGATTGCTCTTCCATCTCCAGGAAATGCAGGTTCTGCAGTGCGCGGCCGGAGGCAACGTGAACGTGGAGATGAACGCAGCGCCCGGCGTGGACCTCACGGTTCTGCTGAACAACATGCGGGCCGAGTACGAAGCCCTGGCCGAGCAGAACCGCAGGGACGCTGAGGCTTGGTTTAACGAAAAGGTGAGCCTTAACCGGAAAATACCCCCTCTACCTTTGAACGCTGTTCACAAAACTAAGATGTGCTCCCTCCTTTACACCTTGACAGAGCGCTTCCCTGCAACAGCAGATCACGGAGGATGTGGGAGCCACCACCTCAGCTAGGAATGAGCTGACAGAGATGAAGCGCAACCTCCAAACACTGGAAATTGAACTTCAGTCTCTCCTAGCCACGGTATGAAAAGGCTGATCTCTTACCATCTCCTAGGTTATCTTTTTTATTCTTTTTTTTAATTGATGTATAGTTGATTTACAATGCTGTGTTAGTTTGAGGTATAGAGCAAAGTGATTCAGATATACACATAGACTTTAGCTGCAAAATTGATTCCAACTTCTATGATGATATAATGATCATAATAACTAACATTTAACATGTGAACATTAAAAAAAAAATGTGAACATTACATATATATATCTTTTTCTGATTCTTTTTCATTATAGCTTATTACAAGCTTATTACAAGATATTGAATATAGTTCCCAGGAGGACCTTATTGTTATCTATTTCATATAAAGTAGTGTATATCTGTTAAGCCCAAGATCCTAATTTATCTCTTTCTCCCCTTCCCCCTTTGGTAACCATAAATTTGTTTTCTATGTCTGTGAGTCTGTTTCTGTTTTGTAAATAAGTTCACTTGCATCACTTTTTAGGTTCTACATATAAGTAATATATATTTGTCTTTCTCTGACTTACTTCATGTATATGATAATTTCTAGTTGCATCCATGTTGCTGCAAATGGCATTCTTTCATTCTCTTTTTTTTTTTTATATTCTCAACTGAATGTCCCTGTTTTTTTTCTTTTCTTTTTTTCATTTATTTTTATTAGTTGGAGGCTAATTACTTTACAATATTGTAGTGGGTTTTGTCATACATTGACATCAGTCAGCCGTGGACTTACATGTATTCCCCATCCCAATCCCGCCTCCCACCTCCCTCTCTACCCAATCCCTCTGGGTCTTCCCAGTGCACCAGGCCCGAGCACTGGTTTCATTTATGGCTGAGTAGTATTCCATTGTGTAAATACACACCACATTTTCTTAATCCATTCATCTCTTGATGGGTCCTTGGGTTCCTTCCATGTCTTGGCTACTGTAAATAGTATTGCTATGAACATTGGTGTGCATGTATTTTTTCAAGTTAATATTTTCTCTGGATATATGCCCAGGAATGGGATTGCTGGATCATACAATAACTCTATTTTTAGTTTTTTAAGGAACCTCCATACTTTTTTTCCATGGTGGCTATACTAATTTACATTCCCACCAATGGTGTAGGAGAGTTCCTTTTTCTTCACACGTTCTCCAGTTCATTATTTGTAGACTTTATGAGGATGCCATTCTGACTGGTACAAGCAGCTACTTCATTGTAGTTTTGATTTGCATTTCTCTAATAATTAGTGATGTTGAGCATCTTTTCATATGCCTGTTGGCCATCTGTATTTATTCTTTAGAAAAATGTTTACATGGGTCTTCTGTCCTTTTTTTGATTGGGTTTTTTGTTTTATATTGAGCTGTAGGAGCTGTTTGTATATTTTGGAAATTAAGCTCCTACGTTACCATTTTAAATGTGTGCCAGTTGATGTTAAAAGCCTTAACTGTGTTGAGAATATATCCATATATCCAAAAAATATATATTTTTATGTAGTTAACTTAGAACATAAGAAAAGAATGGTATTTTATGTAACAGCTGAAGCAGCATCACCGATATCTTTTGGCTTATTCTACCAAAAAAGAAAAATTTGCTGATTTTTAAGAGTGTCAGAGAGTGTCTTCTTAACTATGTGTCAATGTGAAATCTAAAACAATTACAGGGAGAGGGAACAAAAGGAAAAGGTCATCTATCAAAGCAAATGTCTGCATATCTGTATATCCATCCCAGATTCTTTACTGTTTTCCAACAGAAACACTCCCTGGAGTGCTCCTTGACGGAAACGGAAGGCAACTACTGTGCTCAGCTGGCCCAGATCCAGGCTCAGATCGGGGCCCTGGAGGAGCAGCTGCACCAGGTCAGGACCGAGACCGAGGGCCAGAAACTGGAGTATGAGCAGCTCCTGGACATCAAGGTCCACCTGGAAAAAGAAATCGAGACCTACTGTCTCCTCATTGGTGGAGATGATGGGTAAGTGGAATTCTTTACAGGGAAAATGCAATATACCAAAATCTGCTTGAAACTTAGATACCCGGAAAGTGAACATAAATTGAAATGACCAAATTTATGAGCATAAATGCTAAATATTAAGCGTGATACACTACTGCCAAGATACAAATTAGCCACATCTTACAAAATCAAGGTGCCACAAGCCCTGTATTTAAGGTGAGAAGATTTTAAAAACCACATCTTGTTGCTAAAGCAAAGTAGCTTCAACTGTGTGACCCACTGAAACTCTTCTCACCGAACAGCTAAAGAAAAACAAGAGTTAAAAAAAAGAGGGGGACTTCCCTGGCAGTCCAGTGTCAAGACTATGCTTCCACTTCAGGGGGTGCAGGTTCAATCTCTGGTCAGGATACTATTAATAAGAGAACAAAAAAGGAAAACAAGAGTGAATCTAGAGTTAAAGGATTTCTTTCTAAGTCACTCTCCTGTGTGACATTTTCAACAATTTGTGTCCACAGGGCTTGCAAGTCTGGAGGTTACAAGTCTAAAGACTATGGAGCTGGAAATGTGGGAAACCAAATGAAAGGTAATTAAAATGGAATTCTGATTTTCTGCTATTCTACTTCCTTTTCAATGCACGGCTTGACTGTTTTCATATTTCCAGACCTCAGTAAGTACAGATGTAATAAAGAACTGTAGTGGATACCAGTGTGTGCTAGATGTCTAACTTTAGCGATGTGTGCTAATTTTAAACAAAGTGTTTTGTCATCACATTTTTAGTTAGCCAAGAAATCGAAATTCCCCAAAAATGAGTCTGAGTATTTGTGCTTCCTGCATAGTCATTTCTATATAAAAATTCTATTATTCCTTTAATTAATATAACTTCTTATTATTTTTCCACTTTTTTACTGTAGTAAAATACACAGAACATAAAATTTACTATCTTAACCATACTAAGTGTATAGTTCAGTGGCATTAAGTACATTCATAATCTTGTGTAGCCATCATTACTGTCTATCTCTTTTCATCTTGTAAAATTGAAACTCTTTTCCTGTTTAAAAAAAAAAACTCCCCTTTTCCTCCTCCTCCCTCCAGTTTCTTCAACTACCATTCTACTTTCTCTTGCTATGAATTTGACTACTCTAGGTACCTCATATAAGTGGAATCATACCATATTTGTCTTTTTGTGATTGATTTATTTCTCTTAGCATAATATCCTCAAGACTCATCCACATTTTAGCTATTGTGATTTTATTCATCTTGTTTCAACTCTCTAAAAATTTCCTTTGAAATTTTGAATTTTAGATCCAGTCAAAGCCATTGTGGTTAAGAAAGTCCTTGAGGAGGTAGACCAGCGCAGCAAAATACTTACCACCAGGCTCCACTCCCTGGAAGAGAAATCTCAAAGCAATTAATCTGATATGCAAGAGACAGCATATGCCAAAAACTCTCTGAGAAGAGATGGCATAATATTTCTGTCTGGGAAAATAAGCAAGTCTTAAAAAAAAAGGTCTGTCCTCTTATCTTCCTGTTACTGAAATATAATCTCTGTCTGGGCAATCAGTAGCATTATCAGTAGTATCTTCCCATTTATCTGGAAGAACATCACACATAAATATGATGACTCATTTGATTACCCCACAGAAAATGTTGTCAGTTCTTTTTAGTCAATAAACCTTCTTCCTTTAGCAAGTTATCACTGGTGGTGTTGTCTTATCTTTAAAATGTTCATGTATGTGGTACAGATGTACGAACATCTAACAGCTCTTGATCTACATGAAAACTTTAAAAAATAATTAAGATTTCTCCCTGGATTTTCATGAGGCTTTCCCAATAACTAAATATGAGATAAACTCAAAAGGAATAAAAATCCTTCCACTGAACCCCCAATCTGCCATCCTTTGACATATAGCAAGTCTATTCCTTTTCACAGTAGTCCATTTCAGGTTCATCTATAAAACAATAACAGTACTTCTCTCAAGTGGTTATTGTAAAGATTAAACAAATAAATTATCATAAAGTACACTTAAGGGTAAGCACTCAATAAATGTTAGCTCATTTTTTAATACTCAATATTTATAGTGATTAATTTTCAGATCTCATTTACCTTTTGAATAAATATTTAAACACTATTTCAAATGTAAAGGAGGTTAATTAAAAGTTCTGGCTTAGAATTTAAGTTTTTTTAATGGAGAACTTCATTTGTATTACAAAGTACACTTGATATTTGTAACTCTCTTGATCAACATCTCCAAGAAAGGGAAATAAATTAGATAAACTGAAAACATAATTTCCTCAGATCAAATATTACCCCTAGACATTCAGCTGACTCTTAATACCCTATAGATACCCATGTTGTGATCCATTCATGAAAATCTGATTTCAAGATCCATCTGAAAGTATTACGCAGATAATAATATTATTATTAAGCAGGTAATAAGCACTAGAGTTATCCTTGAATTATTTTTATTGTAGTTATTTCTCCACTGATCTCCAGTAGCATATTGGTAGATCAGTGGAGAAATAACTCCAGAAAGAATGAAGGGATGGAGCCAAAGCAAAAACAACACCCAGTTGTGAATGGGACTGCTGATGGAAGCAGGGTTCGATGCTGTAAAGAGCAATATTGCATAGGAACCTGGAATCCATGAATCAGGATCAGTTAGGTCCATGAATCAAGGCAAATTGGAAGTGGTCAAACAGGAGATGACAAGAGTGAACATCGACATTCTAGGAATCAGTGAACTAAGATGGACTGGAATGGGTGAATTTAACTCAGATGACCATTATATCTACTACTGTGGGCAGGAATCCCTTAGAAGAAATGGAGTAGCCATCACAGTCAACAAAAGAGTCCAAAATGCAGTACTTGGATACAATCTCAAAAATGACAGAATGATCTCTGTTCATTTCCGAGGCAAACCATTCAATATCAGGGTAATCCAAATCTATACCCCGACCAGTAATGCTGAAGAAGCTGAAGTTGAACGGTTCTATGAAGACCTACAAGACCTTCTAGAACTAACACCCAAAAAAGATGTCCTTTTCATTATAGGGGACTGGAATGTAAAAGTAGGAAGTCAAGAAACACCTGGAGTAACAGACAAATTTGGCCTTGGAGCACAGAATGAAGCAGGGCAAAGGCTAATAGAGTTTTGCCAAGAGAACACAATAGTCATAGCAAACACCCTCTCCCAACAACACAAGAGAAGACTCTACACATGGATATCACCAGATGGTCAACACCGAAATCTGATTGATTATATTCTTTGCAACCAAAGATGGAGAAGCTCTATACAGTCAGCAAAAACAAGACCAGGAGCTGACTGTGGATCAGATCATGAACTCCTTATTGCCAAATTCAGACTGAAATTGAGGAAAGTAGGGAAAACCACTAGACCATTCAGGTATGACCTAAATCAAATCCTTTATGACTATACAGTGGAAGTAAGAAATAGATTTAAAGGACTAGATCTGATAAACAGAGTACCTGATGAACTACAGATGGAGGTATGTGACATTGTACGGGAGACAGGAATCAAGACCATCCCCATGGAAAAGAAATACAAAAAAGCAAAATGGCTGTCTGAGGAGGCCTTACAAATAGCTGTGAAAAGAAGGGAAGTGAAAAGCAAAGGAGAAAAGGAAAGATATACCCATTTGAATGCAGAGTTCAAAGAACAGCAAGGAGAGATAAGAAAGCCTTCCTCAGTGATCAATGCAAAGAAATAGAGGAAAACAATAGAATGGGAAAGACTAGAGATCTCTTCAAGAAAACTAGAGATACCAAGGGAACATTTCATGCAAAGATGGGCTCCATAAAGGACAGAAATGGTAGGGATCTAACAGAAGCAGAAGATATTAACAAGAGGTGGCAAGAATACACAGAAGAACTGTACAAAAAAGATCTTCATGACCCAGATAATCACGATGGTGTGATCACTCACCTAGAGCCAGACATCCTGGAATGTGAAGTCAAGTGGGCCATAGGAATCATCACTATGAACAAAGCTAGTAGAGGTGATGAAATTCCAGTTGAGCTATTTCAAATCCTGAAAGATGATGCTGTGAAAGTGCTGCACTCAATACGCCAGCAAATTTGGAAAACTCAGCAGTAGCCACAGGACTGGAAAAGGTCAGTTTTCATTCCAATCCCAAAGATAGGCAATGCCAAAGAATGCTCAAACTACCGCACAATTGCACTCATCTCACACGCTAGTAAAGTAATGCTTAAAATTCTCCAAGCCAGGCTTCAGCAATATGTAAACTGTGAACTTCCAGATGTTCAAGCTGGTTTTAGAAAAGGCAGAGGAACCAGAGATCAAATTGCCAACATCCAATGGATCATCAAAAAAGCAAGAGAGTTCCAGAAAAATATCTATTTCTGCTTTATTGACTATGCCAAAGCCTTCAACTGTGTGAATCACAATAAACTGTGGAAAATTCTGAAAGAGATGGGAATACCAGACCACCTGACCTGCCTCTTGAGAAACCTGTATGCAGGTCAGGAAGCAACAGTTAAAACTGGACATGGACCAACAGACTGGTTCCAAATAGGAAAAGGAGTACATCAAGGCTGTATATTGTCACCCTGCTTATTTAACTTATATGCAGAGTACATCATGAGAAATGCTGGGCTGGAAGAAGCACAAATTGGAATCAAGATTGCTGGGAGAAATATCAATAACCTCAGATATGCAGATGACACCACCCTTATGGCAGAAAGTGAAGAAGAACTAAAGAGCCTCTTGATGAAAGTAAAGGAGGAGAGTGAAAAAGTTTGCTTAAAGCTCAACATTCAGAAAATTAAAGATCACAGCATCTGGTCCCATCACTTCATGGGAAATAGACAAGGAAACAGTGGAAACAGTGGCTGACTTTATTTTTCTGGACTCCAAAATCACTGCAGATGGTGACTGCAGCCATGAAATTAGAAGACGCTTACTCCTTGGAAGGAAAGTTAATGACCAACCTAGATAGAATATTAAAAAGCAGAGACATTACTTTGCCAACAAAGGTCCGTCTAGTCAAGGCTATGGTTTTTCCAGTGGTCATGTATGGATGTGAGAGTTGGACTATAAAGAAAGCTGAGCACCGAAGAATTGATGCTTTTGAACTGTGGTGTTGGAGAAGACTCTTGAGAGTCCCTTGGACTGCAAGGAGATCCAACCAGTCCATCCTAAAGGAGATCAGTCCTGGGTATTCATTGGAAGGACTGAACTGAAGCCGAAACTCCAATACTTTGGCCACCTGATGTGAAGAGCTGACTCATTGGAAAAGACCCTGATGCTGGGAAAGATTGAGGGCAGGAGGAGAAGGGGATGACAGAGGATGAGATGGTTGGATGGCATGACTGACTCAACGGACATGAGTTTGTGCAAGCTCTGGGAGTTGGTGATGGACAGGGAAGACTGGCATGCTGCAGGCAATGGGGTCACAAAGAATCAGACACAACTGAGCAACTGATTCAAACTAACTGATCAAACTAAGGGAAAATAAATTCTCTCATTTATTTGTTGGAGAAGGAAAGCACTGAAGCCTGGTTAAGGGATCAGGAAGCCCTGAACTGCCTGGATTCAAAATAATTTCTACCTCTTTCTAGCTGTGTGTCTTTGTGAAAAGTATCTAACTGTTCTGTTGCTCAATGTCATTACCTGTAAAACTGAGATAAAAATGAAACTATCTAGTTCAGAGGGTTGTGGTGAGGAGTCAGTATCCAGTCCATGTACTTTGAAAAGTGCCTGGTTCATATTAATCTCTCAATAAATGTATCTGTATCAAAAGGTACAAACTGCTAGTTATCAAATAAATAAGTACTAGGGATATAATGTACAGTGATAAACATAATTAACACCACTCTATGTGATATCTGAAAGTCATTAAGAAAATAAATCCTAAGAACTCTCTTCAGAAAAAATTATTTTTTTAAATTCCTATATCCATGGGGTCACAAAGAGTTGCATATGACTTAGCCACTGAACAATAACAAATTCCATATAAAAAAGATCTACATGAGATGAATGAATGTCCACTAAACTTCTTACGATAATCATTTCATGATGTATATAAGTCAAATCCTTATGCTGTACACCTTAAATTTATACAGTGCTATCTGTCAATTACACCTCAATAAAACTGGAAGAGGAAATAAAAATTTTTTTTTAAAAAGTAAATGTAGGGAACTTCCCTGTTGGTCCAGTAGTTAAGACTCCATGCTCCCAGTATAGGAGGCCTGAATTTGATCCCTGGTAAGGGAACTAAAGGGCTTCCCTGGTGGCTCAGAGGTTAAAGTGTCTGTCTGGAATTCGGGAGACCCCGGTTCGATCCCTAAGCTGGGAAGATCCCCTGGAGAAGGAAATGGCAACCCACTCCAGTACTCTTGCCTGGAGAATCCCATGGAGGGAGGAGCCTGGTAGGCTACAGTCCATGGGGTTGCAAAGAGTCGGATACAACTGAGCAACTTCACATAAGGGAACTAGATCACACAAGCTACAACTAAAGGATCCCACATGCAACAACTGAAGATTCCTTCATGCCGAAACTAAGGCCCAGCATAGCCAAATAAATGAATAAATAAAAGTGAAATATTTTAAAAATAAATTAAATGTAGCTATATAATGATGAAATTAGAGAACTTCAAAGACATAGAGCTTAGAGGTTATAGAGTCCCTGTCAAGCTTCCCTAAAGAGGATTCAGGCCCCAAAAGGATGAAGTGGCTGGTTTAGAGTCATCCTTGGTTCTCAGAACAAGAGCAATAATCATATTAATCCCTTTAAAGGTGAATACTAACTCTCTCTACTTTATGATAATGCTCAGGAACTGAACTGAAAAAATCAGCCAACTAAAACAGAAGCATTTAGGAGAAAAAAAAAAAATGACCTAATTCCAACCAATGTGTTGCCAAAATGGCAAGACTACAAAGAGAACAGAGAAAAAGGCACAGCTCCTGATCCTATTCCTTGTGATACTCATGCCTGCAGGAGTGCGGGGCTCAGCAAGGCCAAGGTGTTCCTGCTCAGGAGGGAAGTACTACCTGGCAAGGCAATTAACATGCTTGAACTAGTCTCAAAGGCAGGATGTAGCTGAAAGCTCTCCAGAAAGGGAAGAGGGATGTAACTGCTGTGGTTCATCAGAGCCTTTTACCTACTTAATGTAAAAAGGAGTATAGTTATATACGGTACTGAGAGAACATGGATTTTAATTTTTTAATTATCAAGATTACAATTTGCATCTTAAAAATTGCTTTACCACATCTACCTGTCACATACACATACAAACATACACACACAAAGAAGTTCTTTCTTTTTGCAAAGAAGTAAACTAATACAAAATATAAAATATCCTGTGATAATTTTTAAATTGCTCTGAAGGGGCAGAATTTAAGAAGGAAATACTGAATTTTCTGTGTAAGGAACCCTAAAAACTAAAAGATCTATGCGCTTCACTGGTAAATTTTCTCTCTTCAGGTGTGACACCTCTCAGCCAAAGAATCTCTCCCAGATAAGTGGGAGGCCAGGGACGGCCTCGGGTGACAATCTGGAGGAGAGGGTGTCAGCCATATGCTTACTTAGATGTAATGAGACAATTGTTGGGCAGAGTCAAAAGACCCAGGTTTCTAATTTTGGTTCTTACATGGACAAATTATATTACATAAAGGAAAACATAACTTTTGAGCTTCAGGTTCCTTCTCTGTAAAATTTCCTGACCACTTCTCACAAAGCTCATAAGCATTTACTCTGCGTGTGTGCTCAGTTGTATCCAACTCTGTGCAACCCCATGGACTGCAGCCCATGGCTCCTCTGTCCATGGAATTTTCTAGGCAAGAATACTGGAGTGGGTTGCCATTTCCTTCTCCAGGGGATCTTCCCAACCCAGGGATCTCCTGTGTCCCCTGCATTGGCAGGTAGATTTTTTACCACTGTGCCACCTGGGAAGCCCATTCATAAGCGTTTGCTTATACACCAATATGTAGCCTCAGTTCAGTTCAGTTCAGTCGCTCAGTCGTGTCCGACTCTATGACCCCATGGACCGCAGCATGCCAGGCTTCCCTGTCCATCACCAATTCCCAAAACTTACCCAAACTCATGTCCATTGAGTCCTGGGGATGCCATCCAACCATCTCACCCTCCGTTCTCCCCTTCTCCTCCCGCCTTCAATCTTTCCCAGCTTCAGTGTCTTTTCAAATGAGTCAGTTCTTTGCATCAAGTGGCCAAAGTATTGGAGTTTCAGCTTCAGCATGAGTCCTTCCAATGAATATTCAGGACTGATTTCCTTTAAGATGGACTGGCTGGATACATAGGCTGGTAGGGTTGAAACCTGCAAAAGTGATATAGAAATGCAAGCATGAATAGCAGAAGAGATTAGACAAGAAAAATGATTTCTTATTTAAAGGGGAAAGAAGTCTTGAATCTGAGGAATCATTAGAACAAACTTGAAAAATGACTCCATGCCAATTAAGGATAGTGGTGTAGGTGTAAGTATAGGTTTCCATGGCGATAAACACCAGTGAAGGTAGTGTCATGATGCAATGACTGGGATCCACAGCAGTGGGCTTTTCCCAGGTGACAGACATACCATCTGGAACCTCAGTTATCAGAATACAGTATAAACAGGCTGCTGATCTGAAAATCAAAATCAACAGAGATTTGGTCCAAGCAGATATTACAGCAAATATTCAGTAACTGAAGAATTAATGAGTTAAGTAAGAAACCTACACTCCTCAACCTCTTTCTTAAAAATAACGCATTGCAACATATACATAGCTAGCCTTCTATTTTTCAGGTCACTGCTGCTAGTGATCAAAATTCCAGAACTATTTTTAAATGGGCAAGGACATAAGGGTTATTAATTACCTCGATTTGTCATTAAAAACAAAAAGCAGTCTTCTGTTCAAAAGGGGGTTGTATTCCAAGAGTTGTTTATAAATATTTCTAGGTAACAAACATATTTCACACTTACTATTTGTCACATATTATTCCTAGTCCTTTAGGAATATAATTTGTTTAATCCTTATGATAACTCTATGAAGTAGGAACTGGTGTCTTCATTTTACAGATGAAGAAACACCAAGGCACAGAGATGTTAAGTAATTTTCTCAACATCACACAGCTGGTAAACAGCCTGATAATGACTGGAGAGCTGGAAGTGCAAAAATGTGGTTCCAGGATTCTTTAAGTGCCATGCCAATGCTGACCTTTGGGAACTTGAATATATTTTCTTAGAACAAAGTTATTGTTGTTTTTGTTGTTCAGTCACTAAATTGTGTCCAACTTTTGTGACCCCATGGACTGCAGGCCTCTCCATCCCTCACTATCTCCCAGAGTTTGCCCAAGTTCATATTCATTGAACATGTTATAAATGAACAATGTTGTACATAGTTACAAAATTCCATGCTGGCTTATTTTACCACATGTAGCTGAGCTGAAATTCTGTAGATCTGTTGATGTACTATCCCTGGTTCCCATTACAGTGTCAGTCAGAGCAAGCACTCAATAAATGTTTCTTGAGTTTAATACACAAAGGACACCCCACTATGGACATAAGCACTCTGGAAGGACTTGGAGCATCCAACAGCAGGAACATAGGTGTCCTCCTTCCCAGCCTCGCCCACATCAGTCCCAACAGTTTGAGAGTGGAAAGGAATTTGGACTAATGGGCCAATGGAGGTAGAACAAGTCTTTGGCAGTTGACAGATGGGGGTCTTGGTTTTAACAGCAGCTCAAAATTTCAGCAGCAAAACTAAGGAG
The DNA here is from genome assembly GCF_019320065.1 of Cervus canadensis. Taxonomy (NCBI): domain Eukaryota; kingdom Metazoa; phylum Chordata; class Mammalia; order Artiodactyla; family Cervidae; genus Cervus; species Cervus canadensis. The sequence continues at coordinate 21,503,898 of NC_057386.1, forward strand.
AGAATCTGGGTTTTTACTGCTGAGTAGGAGGATACGATTGCAAGTCTGTGACAGAAGGTGGTGTGAAACATTGTGTGGAATGGCAAGCTGAGTTGATAGGACCAAGCTACAGGGAAACTGGGTCTCTAACTAGGGCAGCTGTTTGTAAGCAAGGGAAGATGATAAATAAACCATTGGCAACCAAGAGTGTACAGCTAGGTCAACCACCGAGATGGTAAATAAACTCTATTGTTACTTGGTTTTTTAAAATAAGCAAGTTATTTTTCTGACACTTTCTCAACATTGTGAAAATTACATGAGAGAAGATTTGATGGGAGCATATAAAAAGGAACAAAAATTTTATGCACATTCTTCAAAATTAGGGACTGTGACTTTCCAAGATCTGAGTGCTTTTTGCAAGATGCTCAATTAATAATTGATAAAAATTGACATATTACTGTGTATAAAGTATAAACTAATAATATAATAATAGAGTGATAAATAATAAAGTAGAATAATACTAAAACAAGATTAATAGAATAAAATTATAGAATTATAAATAGAAAAGAGGTAACAGAATAAACAGAATAATCAATAAATATAACAAGTGAATAATAAATAATACAGTAATAAGTAAACAGAATCACAACTGAATAGAGTAATAGGTGAATGGTAAATGAATGAAGCAATAGAACCAGCTATTAACTATTACATTCAACATAAATGATGAAATGAATTTGAAATAATCATACGACCTTGTGAGCAATTAAGAAAGCTGGCATTAATTACCATATGTAAAATAGGCAGGTAGTGGGAGTGGCTGCACAATGCAGGGAGCTCAAGCTGGTGCTCTGTGACAACCTAGAGGGGTGGGATGGGCGGAGGTGGGAGGGAAGTTCAAGAGGGAGGGAATATATGTATACTTATGGCTGATACACATGTTATATGGCAGAAACCAACACAACATTGTAAAGCAATTATCTTCCAATTAAAAATAAATTAAGGGCTTCCCTGGTGGCTCAGAGAATCTTCCTGCCAATGCAAGAGACACGAGTTTGATCCCTGGGCCAGGAAGATCCCACATGCCGTAGAGCAACTAAGCCCATGAGTCACAGCTACTGAGCCTGTGCTCTAGGGCCTGGGGCCCGCAACTACTGAAGCCCGAGCATTCTAGAGCTTGTGCTCCACAAGAGACGCCATCTCAATGAGCAGCCCTCCCAGCTCAACTAGACAGGAGCCCCTGCTCGCCACAACTAGAGAAAAAAGTCTGCACACAGCAATGAAGATCCAAGACAGCCAAAAATATTTTAAATAAAGAACTAAACAAGGTATGTTTAATTGATTAATTTTGAAAAAGAAAGCAGGTATTAGACTTACCCTTTCCCCAAAATAAATTATTCTGAAGCTATCAAAATTCCCAAATTTAATTTTGAAAATCTTATGGTATAGCAGGAAGACATGATTCCAGTTTATTCAAACAGGCATTTTGGTCCAACTTCCTCTTTGCACACAACAGCAAAATCTACAAAGCAATATAATGGAGAATATTCTTTATCCTATGAATAAATAAGCAAATTAAAATGCAGATGCCTTGGAGCTTTATTTAGGCAATACCATTAACTACATTGAGATCTTAAATCATCACTCTGAGTTTTGAATTTTTTTATTTTAAAAGAAATAAATTAATCTAAATTATTATGCATGCTTCATCCTTTTCTAAGTGGTAAAGAATTATTCAAAACGTGCCTGTCTAGTCTTATCTCTAGACTAGACAGCAGAAAATGCATATAATTTAATAGAAAATATTTTAGAAATAGTCTTATTTGAAGCAATTTTTAAGCAGTTTCCAAAAGCACTGGTATCAAAGTTAAGGTTTATCTACAGAACAAAATGGAGGTCAAATGCCCAGTTGATGTCTTGAAAACTTTGACGAGTGCTGGCCTATGAAAATCAAATTGAAGAAAGAGACTTACCACAAAATAGAATCATGCCTCATGCTTGTCTACCTCACCTTCAAAACAATAATTTTCTTCAAGATTCATTTTATTAATAGCAAAACCAACCACAGAAAATAGAAGTACAGTTTTAATTTAGTTTAAAAATCTTTTAAACCTTAATAGAATATGGTAGAAATCCATCCCAACACCAACGGGAATTCATGCAGCTAGTGAGCCAAGTGACTCCAAATTTTGGCTATGCAATTTAATCTTGTCCCGGCTGCAGTTTGGCGCCACCTTCTGGCAGTTGTCTTCTATGTCTAAAATCAAGAGAGAATTCTGGGACCCGCTAACTTCAAGAAAGTAGGCCATGGGTATTTTCATTGCATTATATATGTCTGTTCAAGGACTGATGGCCCCAGTATAGAAATTCATGAATGTATATCTATGAGTTAACCATACCAATCAGAAACGGGTACATGATATACATAAGCAATTCATGAAGTATGAATGGCCAACCAGCTTTAAAAAAGTGACCAAGGGCCAACATCTATAGTAAACCAAGAAAGGCATTAAAACAGGTCCAGTTTGTTTAATGATTAAACTCATGGTGTAGGGAAAAGGCACTAATACATCACTGGGTGGACTGTAAATTGGCAAAAAACTTCATAAGAACATCTCAGCACCAGATATTTAAGAAAATAATATATCCTAAAGGGCCAACAGCTCTATTTCTAGAAATTTATTCTTAAACAATCAGTTATTTATTATATGTCTATTCCTCCTAGCAGTGTTTTATCACAGTGAAAAATTAGACATAATAAAATATCTGACAATGAAGAATCAACAGACCATCAAAAGTCCATAAGAGGAGAGTCATGCAGCCATTAAGGATATTCAGGTTCATGGACTGACCTGAAAAGATGTCAGTCATCAATTAAACAAAAAGCAGAGTTTCAACACAGAAAATACGCTATCATTTACCTTTAAAAGAAAAAGAATTGTACACAAATTATATACGTGCCCATTAAAAAATGGAAACAATATACCTATAAGTGTTAACAGTGATTATTCACTGGTAGTGAAAATATGGGTGATGTTTATTCCTGCTACAAGTTTATATATATTTTCTAATTTTTTCTGTGATAAATATCGGTAAATTTTTGAATCTTCCAAGAAAAATCATCTGTTTGTTTAAATGTTTTTACAATGAATATGTTCCTATTTTTAATCTTTAAGGAAAAATAAAAGAGTAGTCAAGTGGTAAGTAATGTCATAGAAACTTTAAGAACAATGAAGAAAGAAGTCGTGGGGAGGAGAAGCTGGTAAATTAGGAGCTGGTGACTGGAGTAAGAAAACGTTCTAGAAGAGGCAGTGTTTGAATGGTGGTGAAATGTGGACACACGGAAAGAAGAGAACCGGGCATGGTTTGGGTCCTCGGCTGGCTCCAGGACGAATCATACAAAGTGCTTCTAGAAACACCCAATCACCTACCATGAAGACGTGATAGGTCAGTGTCCAAACATCACCCATTTACCCTTTCTAGAAGTATCAGGGACTTCCCTGGCAGTGGTTAAGACTTCGCCTTCCATTGCAGAGGGCCTGGGTTCCATCCCTGGCCAGAGTACTAAGCTTCCACCTGCCTCACAGCCAAAAAATCAAAACATAAAACAGAAGCAGTGCTGTGACAAACTAAATAAAGACTTTTAAAGAAGAAATATCAATACGTGTGTCTACTCTGCACCGAGAAGGGCAATGGCAGGCCCTGGACTTGCTGTTGAACGCCACTGTGGGAAGAACGCTAGGCTTACCCCCACGCACTCTTCAACCTCAGATTCCCAGACACCAGGTTTCTCTGCCTCCTTCCAGGGCACAGGGATCAGAGGAGAACTATTGCTTGCTGGGACCTGTTTCTCATTCATCTAGCCAAGCCCCACATTAGAGCTAAGTCTCGTTCATTTTCTCCCTTCCTGAAAAGATCTGGCTTCTTAATCAGTATTCCCACCTGTTCCCTTCATGCAATAGTAACCATATAGACTGGCCCCCAGGTTCAACCCTCCCAAGCCTGGCCCAGATCTACAACCTCCCAATTCATACTTGCCCTGTCCTGTGAACCCTTCCCATCTGAGGCCACAGCTCTGCAATGGTTTCCCAACAGCCGTGTTCCCCTAGGGTCAGCCCTGTGCCTCTTCTCTCACAAGCAAAAAACAATTTGGCTAAGTACTAGGAAGATTTCCAAGTGTTCCATTAACTTGTACATGGCATTCTCTTATTATTTTCACCTTTCCTGTACCCACAGTTATGTCTCCTCTCCCATTCCTAATTCTGTACTTCTTAATCTCTCTCTCTTTTCCTAAATCAGAACCACAAAGATGTCATCTATTTTAATGGTCTCTTTAAAGAATCAGTTTCTGAGCATCTGTATGTATTTGTTATTTTCTATCTCGATGTCAGCTCTTCTTGTTATTCATCTATTTTTCATCTATTTTATTTTGTTGTTCTTTTAAAAAAAATTTTTGTAGAGACATCCCTGGCGGTCCAGTGGTTAAGACTTTGCTCCCCAGTGCAGGGGGCGCATGTTCGATCCCTGGTCGGGGAGCTAAGAACCCACATGCCTGGCGGCCAAAAACCAAAACATGAAACGGAAACAGTATTGCAACAAATTCAATAAAGACTTTAAAAGTGGTCCACATCAAAAAAAAAATCTAAAAAAAATTTTGTAGTAAGGTTCTTCATTGTTAGTCTCTCTTTAATAATGCAGCTATTTGAGGTTATGAATTTTCCTCTACAATTTTAGCTATAACTCAAAAGTCCAGGTCTGGAGTTTTCTTCATTACTTTCTAGTTGGTTCGTAATATGGGGTTTGATTTTCTTTGGTCCAGGAGTTTAGGAGAATGTGTCTGAGTTTACAAATTAAGGTTGTTCCAGTTGTCTTTTTATTGCTGAATTCTAATTGTGTCAAATAAAAACAAATCTGGACTTAGATAAGGATGATTTTCCTTAGAAAGACTCTTGCAGTAGGAGGATTGCTCTGATGTCAGAAATATACAAGCATGTCAAAATCATGCAGAAAAGAGTTTTTTTTTAATAGACTAAAATAGGAGGCAGGCAGAGATACACAGAATCTTTGGAGAGGAAGCAGGGCAAGCAAGGAGAAAAGACCTCTGGGATCTGACAGGAAAAGAGTCTGCTTCTCCTGAGGTCAGCTGATTCCAAGGAGCAATTATAAGGGGGGCATTCCACTTTTTTTGTACTTGCTCAAGCTTGAGGGCACATGTGCCACAGCTAGAGAGTCCATGCACATGATGCAAAGATCTCACAACTAATGCAGCCAGATAAATAAATTCTTTTTTAAAAAGCCATGAGGTTAGGGCCTGAGAGCCCTTAGCAAAGGTGACTGTGACCATTTTGGGGAAGGATGGCCACATGGGGTCACTTTATAGCTCAGAAGGTTGAGTCCCCAACTTTCTGGAGACTCAAGAAAAGTGACCTGCTCAAAAAAAAAAAAAAAAAAAGCCAGAAGAAGCTGAGGGGTCAACCTCAGAGAGACACAGAGGAGACTGCCCAGCAAACTGACTTAGTAATGGCGAGAGACATGGGAGCCTGGGTCATGCCACTCACGTTACCATCTGGGTTATAGCTGTCTGTGAGTCCTCTAAATAGATGCTGTCTACCTTGTATGAAGGAAGATCCAAAAGGACCTTTCAAGCAAAAACAGTCCAACTCTGTGCTTAGTTCAGTTCAGTTCAGTTCAGTCACTCACTCATGTCCAACTTCTTGCGACCCCATGGACTGCAGCACACCAGGCTTCCCTGTCCATCACCAACTCCTGGAGCTTACTCAAACTCAGGTCCATTGAGTGAGTGATGCCATCCAACTATCTCATCCTCTGCTGTCCCCTTCTCCTCCCACCTTCAGTCATTCCCAGCATCAGGGTCTTTTCCAATGAGTCAGTTCTTCAAATCAGGTGACTAAAGTATTGGAGTTTCAGCTTCAGTTCAGTCCTTCAAAGGAATACCCAGGATTGATTTCCTTTAGGATGGACTGATTTGATCTCCTTGCAGTCCAAGGGACTCTCAAGAGTCTTCTCCAACACCACAGTTCAAAAGCATCAATTCTTCGGCACTCAGCTTTCTTTATAGTCCAACTCTCACATCCATACATGACTATTGGAAAAACCATAGCCTTGACTAGATGGACCTTTGTTGGCAAAGTAATGTCTCTGCTTTTTAATATGCTATCTAGGTTGATCATAACTTTTCTTCCAAGGAGCAAGCATCTTTTAATTTCATGGCTGCAGTCACCATCTGCAGTGATTTTAGAGCCCAAAAAATAAAGTCAGCCACTGTTTCCACTGTTTCCCCATCTATTTCCCATGAAGTGATGGGACCAGAGACCATAATCTTAGTTTTCTGAATGCTGAGCTTTAAGCCAACTTTTTCACTCTCCTCTTTCACTTTCATCAAGAGGCTCTTTAGTTCTTCTTCACTTTCTGCCATAAGGATGGTGTCATCTGCACATCTGAAGTTATTGATATTTCTCCCGGCAATCTTGATTCCAGCTTTTGCTTCATCCAGTCCAGAATTTCCCATGATGTACTCTGCATATAAGTTAAATAAACAGGGTGTTTTACAATATACAGCCTTGACATACTCCTTGGAACCAGTCTATTGTTCCATGTCCTAACCATTGCTTCTTGACCTGAATACAGATTTCTCACGAGGCAGGTCAGGTGGTCTGGTATTCCCATCTCTTTCAGAATTTTCCACAGTTCATTGTGATCCACACAGTCAAAGCCTTTGACATAGTCAATAAAGCAGAAATAGATGTTTTTCTGGAACTCTCTTGCTTTTGCTTTTTAAAGGATCCAATTGATGTTGGCAATTTGATCTCAGGTTCCTCTGCCTTTTCTAAGACCAGCTTCAACATCTGAAAGTTCACGAATGGTTGAAGCCTGGCTTGGGGAATTTTGAGCATTACTTTGCTCGCATGTGAGATGAGTAAAACTGGGTGCTAGTTTAAGCATTCTTTGGCATTGCCTTTCTTTGGAATTGGAATTAAAACTGACCTTTTCCAGTCCTGTGGCCACTGCTGAGTTTTCTAAATATGCTGGCATATTGAGTGCAGCACTTTCACAGCATCATCTTTCAGGATCTGAAATAGCTCAACTGAAATTCCATCACCTCCACTAGCTTTGTTCGTAGTGATGCTTCCTCAGGCCCACTTGACTTCGCATTCTTGATGTCTGGTTCTAGGTGAGTGATCACACCATCACGATTATCTGGGTCGTGAAGATCTTTTCTGTATAGTTCTTCTGTGTATTCTTGCCACCTCTTCTTAATATCTTCTGCTTCTGTTAGGTCCATACCATTTCTGTCCTTTATTGTGCCCATCTTTGCATGAAACGTCCCCTTGGTATCTCTAATTTTCTTGAAGAGACCTCTAGTTTTTCATGTTTGTTGTTTTCGTCTATTTCTTTGCATTGATCACTAAAGAAGGCTTTCTTATCTCTCCTGGCTATTCTTACTTAAATCTCCACCTCTGCTAAGTCACTAGGTGGCGCTAGAGATAATGAACACACCTACCAATACAGGAGACCTAAGAGAAGCTGGCTGGTTCCCTGGGCAGGGAAGATCCCCTGGCGAAGGAAATGGCAACCCTCTCCAGTGTTCATGCCTGGAGAACTCCATGAACAGAGGAACCTGGCGGGCTACAGTCCATATAGGACATGACTAAAGCAACTTAGCACACACAAAGTCACGTGTCTGTTCTCCTAACTCTCCATAAACTGACTCAATGATCTTCAGGAAAATTAGGGAACTGAGCTGTGTAAAGGAATTCTAGAGTCTTCAAACACGACAAGTACAAAGCTAAGTCATTTTCTTTCAGAACAAAATTTGGCAAAATGTCACCGAACAGATGCAGGTGGGGAAGCAAAGGCCTTAAGCGGACACACTTAACTGAAGCTACCAAGAGAAGAAGAATGGAAAGATAACAGGGAAAGAATTCGGGAAAGGAGAGGAAGGTGTGAAGGAAGATAAGCGCTCACAGCATTGGTGGATTTCTGCTCTATCTGTAACTTCTTTGGTGTCTGACAAGAGCACCGGGTTGAAATCGATTTAGGGATGATGCCAGATCCAACTAGAACCACCTCTCAGAATACTTCTTGTTGCAAAAATTTTTTTTCCTCCAAGTAGTTGAGCCTGGTGGGGCTCACAGTGGCCACCACCAGGACATGAACCTAAAAAATGATTCTCTACAAGGGAGGCTCCGGCTCATTCTGGCATGTCCTTGCTGCGCCCTCCACAAATAGCACCTCTCCTCACCAATAACCCTTCCAACACACACACACAATCACAAGCCCAGAAGATGGAGAAATAAAGACTTAGAAGGCAGAACAAACAGTAGGGGACAAAAGTGATCAAAGTGTTCACAAAGCAAGTCAGGCCAGGCTGTATTTCATTCATTTCAAGGAATACTTAGTGACTCTCCGCAGTATGTCACGTATTACAGAGAGACTGTGCACACATCAAATTGGAGCTTTTCCCTTTCCCCGGCTATCTGCCACCAAAATTTCTGCCAACACGCCACAAATTCTCTGGTGCCCACTTCCTTCCCTTAGCTAATCTGATCTTGTGCTTTTATCTCAGTATTCTCTGGAATGAACAGACGGTAGATACCCTGAGATCATTCTATTATTAACTCAAAAGATTAATCAGGGGCAACATGCCATATTCTTTAGTGTTTAGTTTTCCTCCTAATCTAAAAACATGCAGCTTATTCCTCTGAAATCTTTTAAAATACAAATCCATCTCACAAAAAAAATGCTGCTGGTTACTACTGGCAAATCATTCTGCACTTATTATAAAAGTCAGGTGCTACAGTGAAGTGTCATTTATATGATCCTTCACAGGTAAAAATACATAAATAAATGAACTGCTAATCACAAAGTAATCAAACATACATGGAACTGAAGGCAGAGCATTGAGCTGGGAGCCTGGACACCCAGGATTCAGTCTATTGCTTTTAAACAATTATATATTAAAAAAAACTACCGGATGCCAGGCACTGAAGCCAGCATTCCTGAATGTTCTGTTTCACTGGAACCTCATCCAATTCTGAAAGCTTTCATTTTACAGGTGAAAGAAATGCCGAGAACTAATGTGTAATCTTTGGCAAATCATTATTTTAAGTAAACAAATTATTAAATTCAGGGATGTCTGAGAACAACAGAGACTAAGGTTTATTAAAGAATTCTAATACTTCAAACAGGAAGAACACTTTATTTACATATGTGATTAAAATTCTTTAATTCGTGAAATGCCAACATTCCAGACAGTTTGTAACTCACGGAATCTAGATTAGTCTGTTGGATAGAGTCACTATTTAAAAGAAAAGCACATAGAAAGAGAAAGCATGAAAAAGGATTTAAGGAAATCCAAACAGGGGGAATTCCTATGGGTTTACCTCCACATTTATTCACCCACTGCCTCATTAGGTAAAGAATTTGAAAAATAAATAAAAAATAAAATGAAGCTATGAAATCTCAAAAAAGAAAAGAATTTGAGGCCGGGCTTCCCATGTGACTCCGTGGTAAAGAATCCACCTGCCAGCACAGGATATGCAGGAGACATGGGTTTGATCCCTGGGTCAGGAAGATCCCCTGGAGTAAGAAATGGCAACCTGACCCAGTATTCTTGCCTGGAAAATTCCGTAGACAGAGGATCCTGGCAGGCTACAGTCCCTGGGGTCGCAAAGAGTCAGACACGACTGAGCACACACACATACACAATGGCCATTTACTTATTAAATGCCTTTCCCAGCAGTCATTTCCAAAGTATAGAATAAAGAATAAAAGAATAATATCAGAGAAGCATCTCAGAATCACTTAATTTTTTTTTTTTTCCCTGCGGGATCTTAGTTCCCTAACCAGGGATCAAACCCAGGTCCCAGCGTGACAGCTCTGAGTTCTAAAGACTGAACTGCCAGAGAATTTCCAGAATAAGTGAATTTTTAAACTGAATTTTAAAAACAAAGAAGAGATAGATGTCAGCTTTTAAAATTGTATCAAGAAGAAAGCTAAGAATAAGAAACAAGAATACCTCAGTCATCTCAAGCTTCCTCAGTTAAGACTCAAATATCTAAATATCCCAAAATAGACGATACATAAAGTTTCCGAACTGAAACTGCTACAACTCAGATGACAACTATAGAAAAACTCCACAAACCGCAGGAAAAATTCAGAGGCCAAAGATACTGCTAAACTTTGTCTCTTCTCATTCTTCTCACCTAAAGCTCTTTCTACCCAGGATCTGAAATTTCTAAGTTTCACCAAGTTTCTTCCACTTAGGTATTGTGCCTTTCTGTATACTTTTTAGCCAAATGCCAGCCTTTATGAAAGTGGAAAGATTACATTTCATCATTTGAAAAGGAAGGAAAAGAAAGGGACTGTTCCTCCCAGAACCCTAATATTTGCATATAATTTACCCATTACTGTTTAGACTTCTTTGGTTTCATAGCTTTGGGGAAAGGTTAGGCAAGGTGACCAAAGTACTTTAATGGGCGGTGCATTTTTTAACTTACCTTAGAACAGTGTAATGAGAACTACTCCCAGTTTAACGATTTAAAGTTTAGGAAACACCTTGAATCCTCAAAGCACTGATGCGCTAAAAGTAAAAACAGTGACACACCATTACTGCAAAAACAGTAGAACCTAAAAGCTAAGAACCTAAAGAGTTACACAGTAAAAGGAACAATCACCTGTTTAATAATATGTCCCCATCAAAGGCAGTCTAAGAAAGAAATCAAAGCAGGCAGAACACTGGACAACAAACAATTGAATATAAAGATTCAAGAACTCACACAGTTTAACAGAGACTGCCAAGATAAGCAAGAAAGTTGTAAATAAAAGTCAGCGACTTGGGCCTAAAGCTCAGCAAGCCAAGAAATATTTTTGAAAGCATCTATACCTTCCTAAAAAACCCACTTTTTAAAAATTGCTGCAAAATGCCCATAATGTAAAATTTACCATCTAAATGATTTTTCAGTGTACAGTTCAGGAATGTTATATACATTCACATTATTATGTGACCAAACTCCAGAACTCCTTTCTTTTGCAAAACTAAAACCCTGTACCCATTAAACAACTGATTTCCCCTCCCCAAGTCACTGGCAACAACCATTCTATTTTTGGTCTCTGAATTTGACTACACCAGGTACCTCATATAAATAGAATCATGCAGTATATCTAAACAGAAAAAAAAAAAAAAAACCTTTCAAACCAGAGAAACTACTAGCAGAGGCAAATGGAAATAATCTAAAGAACAAAGGGACAGAAAAACAGGAAGCAGAAAGTGAACAACGGGGGAGGATTCTAGATTTCAGTATCTATGAAATATGATCTCAACCATAACGTTAGTTATCAGAAGTGGATCTAGATCCTCTTTTCTAAATATCTTTCAAACAAAAACAGAAAAAACCTGAGCAGAGAGTAGACTGGAAACTCCAGGTTTGGGTATCTGCAAAACAACTCCAAGCCTAACACTGGTTCTCAGAAGTGAATCACATAAAATTTTTTTTAAATAAAATAAAAAATAAAGTAAATTTAGGGAATTTCCTGGCAGTCCAGTGGTTAAGATTCCGCGCATCCACTGCAAGGGACACAGTTCACTCTCTGGTTGGGGAACTAAGATCCTGAGTGCCTCATGGTGCAGCCAAAAATAAATGAATGAATGAATAAATAAATTTTAAAAGGAGTGATTCAGATCCTCTTCTCTAGTTATCAACAAAATCAACATTATCTCTTCATTTCTTAAGATCTGATTCTAAAGAAGGAAGTTGATGTTGTTGACTTAAAAAAAATAGTCACAACCTAGAAGTAGAGAGTCATGCTTTAGTTTTAGGACCTGAAGCCTGGGAACAAAACATAACTCTCAGCTTCTAGGTTGTGACTGTTTTTTAAGTCACCAGTATCATTATTTCATATTCCAGTTCAGTCAGAAAGAAAAGCATCTTTGCAGCACAGCATCACACCGCTAACTCTGATCTAATACTAAAACCATCTGCCTGAACACTTTCTCAATCTTTCTTAGACTTTCTCTGAGCAAATAAATGTCATTAAGATCTAATAATGCATACATATAAATGTGGAATACTATTGTTTCAGAGTTTCTTAGTAACAGTAGAAATAGCTAATTCGATCTCAAAATATTATACAAAGGAAGACAATCATCTAAAGTCACAAAATTCAAAAACCTTAGAAATAGGCAATTGAAACAATCAGAGAAGGACAAGCAAACCCGAAAGAAATGCTGATGTTAAAGCTCATTTCAACTTAAAGAGAATAAAATGAACAAAGTCATAAGTTTGATGGGAAATTTCCATTCTCATCATATTAAGTATATTTTCATTACACCTGTTAATCTGGGGATATGCCCTGCAATTGGGAAATCATGAAGCAAATTTAACACAATTACTCTTTCAGAAAAGAGTTATCAGTCACCAAACCTCTGAAAGATTAAAACTGTAATTCTGAAAAATAATTTTTTTTGCTTTGCTCCACCTTATTTCTTTTCTTAATTTAGTAGAGGCCCCGAGGCTCTGACCTAGCTTCAGAGAATGAGCCAGTAGAGTGGGTTCAGAGGGGGAAAAAGTATGCAGTTGCAGATTAGCAAAGGTGTTACAGGGATTAAGAAATGACACAGCCAAGGAACACCCTAAAAGTGTGTATATAAGGGCCCAAGAGGCAGCCTGCAAATAGGTTCTTCACGATCACCTCTCCTACTCACCTGGACAAGCCAGACCTTCGCAGGAACACCATGTCTTGCTCATCTCGCATGTCCTCCTCCAGGGCTGGAGGCAGCAGCTCCGTCAGGGTTTCTGCTGGTGGCAGCAGCTTCAGCAGCGGAAGCAGATACGGTCTCGGGGGAGGCTCTGCCCGGGGCTTCCGAGGAGGGGCCGGCAGCTGTGGCCTGAGTGGGGGCGCAAGCGGAGGCTTTGGAGGGGGCTTTGGTAGCTCCTCCATAGGGGGCGGTTTTGGAGGAGCTTCAGGTTCTGGGATTGGCTTTGGTGGGGGCTCTAGCTTTGGCGGGGGTTCTGGCTTCGGCGGGAGTGCGGGATACAGCGGAGGCGCTCGTGGAGGTTTCTACAGCTATGGTGGTGGCGTGGGTGCTGGCCTGGGTGGTAGCCTTGGTGACGGGGGGCTTTTCTCTGGAGGTGAAAAGCAAACCATGCAGAACCTCAATGACCGGCTGGCCAATTACCTGGATAAAGTCAGGGCCCTGGAAGAAGCCAACGCTGACCTAGAGAACAAAATCAAGGAGTGGTATGAGAAATTTGGACCCAGGTCTGGGGATGGTGGATCTGGAAGAGATTACAGCAAATACTATCCAATCATTGAAGATCTCAGGAATCAGGTGAGACACTAGCCATGCTGAGTTTCTATTATTTCTGTATCTTTCCCATTTATTCAGATCATGAATGATGAATTTAAGTCACAGAATTATTTGAAAACATATTTGTTTTGTTGTATGTGTAAAACGGGATTACAAGACATCCAAACACATTAATTTTGTTTGCATCTCACATTTGAGTATTTCTACATAAAAGTAGAATTTACACAATGCCAGGTAGCTAATTAACCTAAGAGTGATGGCCATAAATCGACACTAGCTTTCTCTAATTTTTCATCATGATTAATTCTGGCAGGTTGATGTCCTTTAGCCTCCTACTAGACTTAAATAGCCTTATACCTATTTTTCTTCCTCGAAAACCTGGTGCAAATAGTGTATGAGAATGTGATGGAGTCTAAAATGTTTAGATGTAGTTGTATGGGAAATATATTTTTAAAGACTCTTTTATTTCCTGAAAAAGCTCATAGAATAACTGACCTTCCAAAACAGCAAAACTATGTAGAGGATTGTGTTCTGTGAAACAATGTTCCATGCTCATTCCAGCAAATGTACAGGCTGCTAATTTTTGCAGAAGGATGTAGTCTAAGTACATTAGGGTCATCAATGCAGGTGTCATTACTAAGCAAATTTTAACTCACTTTTAAAGGTTCACTCAGGAGACATCTACTCTCACAGACGGGCATGTAGACATAGGTTTAAAAAAAATAGCAACCATGATTTATTCACTATTGTCTTTTCTAGATCATTACTGCCACCATTGAAAATGCTGGGATCATTCTGCAAATTGATAATGCCAGACTGGCTGCTGATGACTTCAGACTGAAGTAAGAAAAGTGAAGACGTGAAAACAAACATTGTAGGAAAAATAAAATTCAATCCCTTGGCTTAGTTTATTCTAAATTTTAAAGAAATCTTTTAGGGGATCAAGACCTAAATTCAGAAACATCCCAAGGGTACATTTTACAAAACCCTCATTCCACAAACAAGAGCAGAACGAAGGCAATTTCAGGATGAAATTTTTGCTATCAAAAATATCAGATATCAATAGAGTTAATGTACGGTTCAGATTTTGCTTTACAAGGGGAAAACTCCTAAGAGAAAACTTATCGTTCATAGATCAAATTGCTCAGGGGACAAAACGTTTTCTTGCATATATGAGAATCGACTGTACTCTTTGAAATGGGCTGTACTGTACTCTTCCAGATATGAGAACGAGCTGCATCTCCGGCAGACCGTGGAGGCTGACATCAATGGCCTGCGGAAAGTCTTGGATGACCTGACCATGACTCGCTCTGACCTGGAGATGCAGATTGAGAGCCTCACTGAGGAGCTGGCCTACCTGAAGAAGAACCACGAGGAGGTAGGAACGGGGTCCACATTAATCAACAATGCTGGCCTACAGAGGTTCCCCCACATCCATTCTATAAAAATAAAATAAATTCCATCTGGATGGACTTTCAGCTTCTGTAACCAGGAGGAAAAAAAGTAATCATGAGAAAATTATATGTGAATTTGGTGGTTTTTTTTTTTTTTTTTTCCTTTCCGTGTCCTAGTTTCAACTTTTTGTTGGCTTATGCACATCTTAGGAAATCATTGCTTTTCTTTTAAGTTTCTCTTTTCTTCGTTGGCTGCACTGGGTCTTCATTGCTTGATTTCTCTAGTTGCGGCGATCAGGGGCTGCTCTTCATTGCGGTGGCTTCTCTTGTTGCAGAGCACCGGCTCTAGGGCACACCGGCTTGAGTGGTTGTGGCACCCATCCCCTGCACTGACAGGTGGATTCTTAACCACTGGACCACCAGAGTAGTCTGGGAGGTCATTGCTTTCCATCACTATGGTCCTTTTTGCTTCGTGCTAGGAAATGAAGAGTATGCAAGGAAGCTCCGGAGGGGACGTGACTGTGGAAATGAACGCTGCCCCAGGCACGGACCTGACTAAGTTACTGAATGACATGAGGGCACAGTATGAGGAGCTGGCTGAGCAGAACCGCCGTGAGGCCGAGGAGCAGTTCAACAAGCAGGTAGATCATCACCCTGAGCCTCTGAGTCCATGGCCACGTGTGAGCCACTTCCTGTCATTGCACCAGCCTGCAACAACTGCATTTTATTTGTATTTAGAGTGCCTCACTGCAAGCGCAGATCTCTACTGATGCCGGGGCAGCCAGTTCCGCCAAGAATGAGATCACAGAACTGAAACGCACTCTGCAAGCCCTGGAAATTGAGCTGCAGTCCCAACTGGCCATGGTTTGTGCAAAGAACTTCTCAAAACTCTCCAACGGGGAAGTTGAGCAGTTGGTTTCCTTTCTTTGCCAAGATGTCCCACTTGGCATGTCATAAAAGCAGGATTAGGAAGGACTGTATTATGGTTGTCAAAAGCATAAGACATTCCAGTTAAAGATAATATATCTATTTCCAAGAAAGATTTAGTTTAAAAAATAATGGCAAGAAAAATTAAGGAAGCAGAGAGAGCCATAGAAGTTGTAACTCATGGAAAGTGCATTTCTCTTAGTATCTTATAAAATGTATTTTTTTAAAATCATCCAATGATTTGTTTTCATGGTGAAATTTTTATTTGCTTTTCTCTTAGAAAAGCTCCTTGGAAGGGACCTTGGCTGACACGGAGGCCAACTACATGGTGCAGCTGTCGCAAATTCAGATGCAGATCAGCAGCCTGGAGGAGCAGATCTGCCAGATCCGGGGTGAGACCGAATGCCAGAACGCAGAATATGAGCAGCTGCTGGACATCAAGACCCGCCTGGAGATGGAGATTGAGACCTACCGCCGCCTGCTTGATGGAGAAGGAGGGTAAATGAAAGTCAGGAACATGCTAAATGCAGACCTTGGTGTATTTATGTTATGCATAACAAAAAGGGGCGTGGGGACCAGACTTGTATTTATAATGCAAGAGTGACACAGTCCGATGAAAAGACTGCTGCCATCTTGGGAAAGAGTCCGCTGCCTGGAGGGTTTCTCCTGCCTTTGCAAAGTGCAAAAACAAACAATTCTTTTTTTCTCCAGTGGTTCTGGTTTTGGAGGATCTGATTTTAGAAGTTCGGGATCCAGAAACATGGGATCCAGGGATTCATCCATGTCTGATGGCTCAAGATCTGGAACTTCTGTCCAAAGCAGAGGTAGATATTTTTTTCATGTTTCTGATTATTTTATAATGGAAACATAAAGACATGCTTTGTTTCTCAAACAGAAAGTATGTACTGTTGTTCACATCATCTTACCCAGATAGAACATACTCAATGAATACATTTGGATTTATCTTGATCTATGTTTCTGTGAGTTTCTGTGAGACTGACATTGTGATTCTGCGATTTTCAGACCCAAGCAAGAGTAGAGTGACTAAGACCATCATAGAAGAGGTGGTGGATGGCAGAGTCATCTCATCTCAAGTCAGCAATGTTTCTGAGGTGAAACTGAAATAAGCAATTTCCAGATCAACAAGAGTGTCTTTCAGAGGAAAAAAAAAAAAAAAAACTCTAAAGGACACCAATGAAGAAACTGCATCAATCTAGCCATCTTTCAGGATCACTTCAGGGAAAAGTATCTATCCAGAAATAGAAGACGAACCAATTTTTCTGCATCCTCTTCTTTTCTTATTAGAATGCTCTTGAAAAAGTTGAAAGACAGCTTTGCTTTAATTATTTCTGTGCTTCAATAAACTTACTTTTGCAAGTTAACTAAATTATTCCTGAATTTTTTTAAGAAATGCAATACTTTAACCTAGAAATGAAGCTACCAGTTATGACCTAGCTGCATTATCATCATGAATAATAATATATGTATTATACATTATTTATATAGTATCTTCTTCATGAGAATCAAAATTATAGCCATTTTGTATGTGGGAAATTTTAACAACATCACATTAGAACACATTGATAGTTGATTAGACCTCAGGGTCTCTACAACTGCAGTTAACAGTTCAGCCCAAAGAAGGATGAGATTATTTGAATAATCAATCTATAATTAATTACTGTCTAATTTCTTTTTTCTGCTTTTATTTTTGAGTTTCATTTTATATTAGAGTATGTTGTTTAGTCACTAAGCCCTTTCCAACTCTTTTGCGACCCCATGGACTGTAGCCCACCAGGCTCCTCTGTCCATGGGATCATCCAGCAAGAATACTGGAGTGGGTTGCCCTTTCATCCTCCAGGAGATCTTCCCAACCCAGGGATCGAACCCAAGTCTCCTGCTTGACAGGCGGATTCTTTACCACTGAGCCACCTGGGGCTGTTTTATATTATAGTTGATTGACAATGTTGTGTTAGTTTCAGGTATACAACAAAGTGATTCAGTTATACATACACATATATCTATTCTTTTTCAAATTCTTAATATATAGTTTCTTTTTGTCCATCACTGAACTGGGGATTTCATGAGATAAAAAGAAACAAAAAATATGTCTCTTACTTCAAAAAGTTTACATTTTAGATGGAAAGGAAAGCTAAAAGCACAAAGAAAATAGCAGACAATACAGGGTGTTACTACTAAAGGGCTTGATTCCACAGTATCCACCAGAAGAGCCACAGGAATCTGACAATTCATGTTTGCAGGACACTTAGGAGAATGGTCAAACTAAAAATCTTAGGAAAGAAGATGGGATGTGTGATACGGTGCCAAATTTCTGAAAACCTTCAAAGTCCCAAAGAGAAGAGATGCTCAGACATTTGCTCCCTTGTCAAATCTAGCCACATCTCTAACCAAATATTGTCACATAGCCAAGCTGGTGTTTCCTTTTCCCCTGCTCTCCATGGCTGAAGTCTTTTACCCCATCAGTGGTCCTCAGAGCTCTGTCTTGCCTTGCTGGGAAAATGAAGCCTGTTAAAGTAGGGTAGAGGGTTTATTTGGCCAGTCTCAGGAAGAAACAGGCAAAGGACAAAGCCAGGTTCTATAAGGACTTTCCCACTTAAGGAATTTAATAGGACCAGATCACAAATTAGATCATCAATCCCACAAGCCAGTCTTCAAGAAAAGAACATGGAACTTGGCACAAAAACTCAAATGAAATATTACAATAGGGTAAACTTGAATGTAATTCATGTAAATTGTACCTTCAAATATAAAGTCAATAGGAGCTGAATGAGCGTATGGTATCTTAATAATAAAAACAATCAAATAATGTAGCTTTTTTCTTGTAGGCACATTGAATAAAAAATAAAAATGAACCTAAAAGCACCCTGTAACCAGAGAATGAAGTTAGTACCTAAGCCTCAACCACTATTCAGAGAAAAAGAGCAACATTGTCTCAAGTCAAACATGTGTTTCCCATCAAAGCATTACAGCAAGTTAAAACTTGGATGTTTCTTCTCTGCTGAAAAGTTATGAAATGTGAACTTGCTGATTCAGCCTGATTAAAGACAGAAGGACAGACTTGGAAACCAGCTTATATGTGGCCTCCCATCCTTTGGGCCATCATGGTCTCATCAAGAAAGCCTCTCTCCATGAGTCATCCCAGGTCCAGTCTTCCAGTCCTGTACTACCTGGGGACCTATGTTTATGGTTAGTATTAGCCTCATGTCAGGGCAAAAATATGTGGCTACTCTGAAGATTATCTTTAGGTGAAACCCTCATTCTGGGTTTCCCTGGCATGCATTGAGATGCTGCATTTGTACTAAATGATGGTTTACAGATACAGAAAGGTCTGGTTCATAAGTGCCAACTTCTGAGATGCAATAAGATGTGTTATAAGCTCATTCAACTTTAAAAATTTAAATAATTGAAATTATTACTGAATTATTTTGGATTGTGAAATTTATTTAGAGGGCTGAATAAAATACTAAGGACAGGGTGTTCATATGTTATTGTTTGACATTTCAAAGACAGGTACCGGATTCCAGCCTATTGTTGCTGTTCAGTCACCAAGTCATGTCCAACTCTTTGAAACCCTGTGGACTGCAGCACACCAGGCTTCCCTGTCCCTCACCATCTCTGGGAGTTTTCCCAAGTTCATATCCACTGAATCGATGATGCCATCCAACCATCTCATCTTCTGTTGTCCCTTTCTCCTCCTGCCCTTAATCTTTCTCAGCCTCAGGGTCTTTTCCAATGGATTCCAGTCTACCCACCACAAAACTTATCCAAAGATCTGGAAACTGGTTTAAGGAAACTGCAACAGTCAAGTGTAAAATGTTATAATATGTTATAATAAAGAGTTATGATGTAGATATCCTAAGAAATTAAGAGAACATGGCCACTTCCTTTGGAAAGCTAATTCATTGGAATGATAGGGAGAAGAGTTCTCTCAGAGACTGACCATTCCTCATAATGTGACAATTAAGATCTGTCAGATTCTTTAATATGCTTAGACCCAGAGATCTGGTATGTGCAAGGATATTTGTTACATTATTTTCTAATAAAGTAAAAGCATGGAAACAGCCTGAATGACCATCAGTAAAAAATAAACTATGTGCATACAGACAATGGAATATAATGTAGACATTAATAAGAATGCATTAAACAAATACACTCACAGACATACAGAACAGATTTGTGGTTGCCAAAGGGGAGGGGAGGAGAGGGGTCAAGTGGGGTGTGGGGTTAGCAGATGCAAACTATTATATATAGAGTGGATAAACAAGGTCCTGCAGTACAAAACAGGGAGCTATATTCAATATCCTGTGATAAACCATAATTCAGTTCAGTTCAGTCACTCAGTCGTGTCTGACTCTTTGCAGCTCCACATACTGCAGCATGCCAGGCCTCCTTGTCCATCACCAACTTCCAGAATTTGCTTAAACTCATGTCCATCGAGTTGGTTATACCATCCAACCATTTCATCCTCTGTCGTCCCCTTCTCCTCCTGCCTTCAATCTTTCCCAGCATCAGGATCTTTTCCAATTAGTCAGTTCTTCGCATCAGGTGGCCAAAGAATTGGAGCTTCAGCTTCAGTATCAGTCCTTCCAATGAATATTCAGGACTGATTTCCTTTAGGATTGACTAATTTGATCTCCTTGCAGTCCGAGGGACTCTTGAGAGTCTTCTCCAACACCACAGTTCAAAACATCAATTCTTTGGTGCTCAGCTTTCTTTATGCTCCAACTCTCACATCCATACATGACTACTGGAAAAGCCCTAGCTTTGACTAGATGCATCTTTGTCGGCAAAGTAATGTCTCTGCTTTTTAATATGCTGTCTAGGTTGGTTGTAGCTTTTCCTCCAAGGAGCAAGCATCTTTTAATTTCATGGCTGCAGTCACCATCGGCAGTGATTTTGGAGTCCAAGACAAGAAAGTCTGTCACCATTTCCATTGTTTCCCCATCTATTTGCCATGAAGTGATGGGACCAGATGCCATGATCTTAGTTTTTGAATGTTGACTTTTAAGCCAACTTTTTCCCTCTCCTCTTTCACTTTCATCAAGAGGCTCTTCAGTTCCTCTTTGCTTTCTGCCATAAGGATGGTGGCATCTGCATATCTTAGTTTATTGATATTTCTCCCAGCAATCTTGATTCCAACTTGTGGTTCATCCAGCCCTGCATTTCACATGATGTACTCTGCATATAAGTTAAATAAGCAGGATGACAATATCCAGCCTTGACATACTCGTTTCCCAATCTGGAACTAGTTCGTTGTTCCACGTCCAGTTCTAATTGTTGCTTCTTGACCTGCATACAGATTTCTCAGGAGACAGGTCAGGTGGTCTGGTATTCCCATCTCTTGAAGAATTTTCCACAGTTTGTTGTGACCCACACAGTCAAAGGTTTTGATGTAGTCAATGAAGCAGAAGTAGATGTGTTTCTGGAACTCTCATGCTTTTTCTATGATCCAACAGATGTTGGCGATTTGATCTCTGGTTCCTCTGTCTTTTCTAAATCCAGCTTGAACATCTGGAAGTACATTGTTAACGTACTGTTGAAGCCTTGCAGAAACCCAAAAAAGATGTCCTTTTCATTATAGGGGACTGGAAAGCAAAGGTAGAAAGTCAAGAAATACCTGGAGTAACAGGCAAATTTGGCCTTGGATTACAGAATGAAGCAGGGCAAAGGCTAACAGAGTTTTGCCAAGAGAACACACTGGTCATAGAAAACACCCTCTTCCAACAACACAAGAGAAGACTCTGCACATGGACATCACCAGATGATCAATACCAAAATCAGATTGATTATATTCTTTGCAGCCAAAGATGAAGAAGCTCTATCCAGTCAGCAAAAACAAGACCAGGCACTGACTGTGGCTCAGATCCTGAGCTCCTTATTGCCAAATTCAGACTTAAATTGAAGAAAGTAGGGAAAACCACTAGACCATTCAAGTATGACCTAAATCAAATCCCTTACGATTATGGAAGTGACAGTGGAAGTGACAAACAGATTTAAGGGATTAGATACAGAGTGCCTGAAGAACTATGGATGGAGGTTCATGACACTGTACAGGAGGCAATGATCAAGACCATCCCCAAGAAAAAGAAATGCAAAAAGGAAAAATGGTTGTCTGAGGAGGCCTTACAAATAGCTATGAAAAGAAGAGACGTAAAAGGCAAAGGGGAAAAGAAAAGATATACCCATTTGAATGGAGAGTTCCAAAGAATTGCAAGGAGAGATAAGAAAGCCTTCCTCAGTGATCAATGCAAAGAAATAGAGGAAAACAATAGAATGGGAAAGACCAGAGATCTCTTCAAGAAAATTAGAGATACCAAGGGAACATTTCATGCAAAGATGGGCTCAATAAAGGACAGAAATGGTCGGGATCTGGCAGAAATGGTAGGGATCTAACAGAAGCAGAAGATATTAAGAAGAGGTGGCAAGAATACAGAGAAGAACTGTACAAAAAAGATCTTCATGACCCAGATAATCACAATGGTGTGATCACTCACCTAGAGTCAGACATCCTGGAATGTGAAGTCAAGTGAGCCTTAGGAAGCATCACTATGAACAAAGCTAGTGGAGGTGATGGAATTCCAGTTGAGCTATTTCAAATCCTGAAAGATGATGCTGTGAAAGTGCTGCACTCAATATGCCAACAAAATTTGAAAACTCAGCAGTGGCCACAGGATGGGAAAAGTACTGTTGAAGCCTGGCTTGGAGAATTTTGAGCATTACTTTGCTAGCGTGTGAGATGAGTGCAATTGTGTGGTAGTTTAAACATTCTTTGGCATTGCCTTTCTTTGGGATTGGAATGAAAACTGACTTCCAGTCCTGTGACCACTGCTGAGTTTTCCAAATTTGCTGGCATATTGAGTGCAGCATTCTTAGGACTTGAAATGGCTCAGCTGGAATTTCATCATCTCCACTAGCTTTGTTAGTAGTGATGCTTCCTAAGGCCCACCTAACTTCGGAGTCCAGCATATCTAGCTCTAGGTGAGGGATCACACCATTGTGATTATCTGGGTCATGAAGATCTTTTTTGCATAGCTTTTCTGTGTATTCTTGCCACCTCTTCTTAATATCTTCTTCTTCTGTTATGTCTGTACCATTTCTGTCCTTTATTGTGCCCAAGATGTTTGCATGAAAATTTCCCTTGGTATCTCTAATTTTCGGGAAGAGATCTTTAGTCTTTCCTATTCTATTGTTTTCTTCTATTTCTTTGCATTGATCACTGAGGAAGGCTTTCTTATATCTTCTTGCTATTCTTTGGAACTCTCCATTCAGATGAGTATATCTTTCCTTTTCTCCTTTACCTTTAGCTTCTCTTCTTTTCTCACTTATTTTTAAGGCCTCCTCAGACAACCATTTTGCCTTTTCACATTTCTTTTTCTTGGGGATGGTCTTGATCATTGCCTCCTGTACAATGTCACGAACCTCCATCCGTAGCTCTTCAGGGACTCTATCAGGTCTAATCCCTTGAATCTGTTTATTACTTCCACTGTGTAATCATAAGGGATTTGATTTAGGTCATATCTGAGTTGTCCAGTGGTTTTCGCTACTTTCTTCAATTTAAGTCTGAATTTGGCAATAAGGAGTTCATGATCTGAGCCACAATCAGCTCCTGGTCTTGTTTTTGCTGACTGTATAGCAAAAACACTATTTATTATGATAAATCATAATCGCAAAGAATACATACATATATATACACATATAACTGAATCACTTTTCTGTGCAGCAGAAGTTAATACATTATTGTAAATCAACTATGCTTCAATAAAAAATAAAATGTTAAGAATGCATTAAATTTCTGTGTACTAACCTGTGTGTGAGTATTAAGTCACTTCAGTCACGTCTGACATTTTGGGACCCTATGAAACATAGCCCTAGGCTCCTCTGTTCACTGGATTCTCCAGGCAAGAATACTGGAGTGGGTTGCCATTCCCTTCTCCAGGGGATCTTCCCAACCCAGGGACTAAACCTGTGTCTCTTATGTCTCCTGCACTGGCTGGCAGATTCTTTACCACTGCACCACCTGGGATCTTCCTTGATAGCCCAGCTGGTAAAGAATCTGCCTGCAATGTGGGAGACCTGGGTTCAATCCCCGGGTTGATCAGATCCCCTGGAGAAGGGAGAGGCTACCCACTCCAGTATTCTGGCCTGGAAAATTCCATAGACTGTAGTCAACACCACTGAGTGACTTTCACTTTCACTTTTCCACCTAGGAAGCCATGTGGTAACCTGGAATAATCTATAATATTCTGTTAAGTATAAAAAACAAATGCTCAGTCAGTATACATAATACATTTGTGTAATATATATAGAAGGGAGAGAAGAGAGATTAACCCTCATGTATTTTTATGTGTTTGTATGAGCGTAGAAAACTGTGATTGCACCAAAAGGTTAGCTGTGATTACCTAGTGGGGTCTGATGAAGAACTAGTGGGCAGAGGAAGAAGAATGTGCAATCTTTCTTAATACATCTGTTAATGGCTTTACTGAGTCTATGGAGTAGGCACTGCTTTTGTATTTAAAAGTAACTTAGAAAACGTGCAACTGTATGTGCTTCCTCTGATGATGCAAAAGCATTACAATGAACTAATAAGTCTATAATTATAAAAGCTAGGTGTTTTTATAAGTGATGGCAGCATAACAACTTTTTTTATTTTATAGTGGGGTTTAGCCAATTAACAGTGTTGTGAAGGCATAACAACTTTTTGAGCCAACCAAAAAAGGGGAAGAAGATGAATTCATAAAAGAAAAGGAATTTGCATTTCCTAAACTCCGGGAGTTTGTGATGGACAGGGAGGCCTGGCGTGCTGCAATTCATGGGGTCGCAAAGAGTCGGACACGACTGAGCGACTGAACTGAACTGAAGCACTTGTTATAGGTATAAATACTTTTTTGTTGCTGTTCAGTCATTAAGTCATGTCTGACTCTGCAACCCCATGGACTGCAGCACACCAGGCTCACCTGTCCTTCACTATGTCCCGGAGTTTGCTCAAATTCATGTCCATTGAGTAAGTGATGCTATCTAACCATCTCATCCTCTGCTGCCCGCTTCTTCTTTTGCCTTTCAATCTTTTCCAATGAGTCAGCTCTTCACATCAGGTGGCCAAAATATTGGAGTTTCAGCTTCAGCATCAGTCCTTTCAATGAATATTCAGGACTGATTTCCTTTAGGATTGACTGGTTTGATCTCCTTTCAGTCCAAGGGACTCTCAAGAGTCTTCTCCAACACCCAGTTCAAAAGCATCAATTCTTCAGTGCTCAGCTTTCTTTTTTTTTTTTCATTTATTTTTATTAGTTGGAGGCTAATTACTTTACAATATTGTAGTGGGTTTTGTCATACATTGACATGAATCAGCCATGGACTTACATGTATTCCCCATCCCGATCCCCCCTCCCACCTCCCTCTCTACCCAATCCCTCTGGGTCTTCAGTGCTCAGCTTTCTTTATGGTCCAACTCTCACATCCATACATAAATGAACGTTTACCATTTCCTATATTCAACTCACGATGTAGCCTTATTCTGTAAAAAGTACCCAAAAGAGGACTATGTATATTTCCATTTTTCCAAAACTACCTTTCTCCCAACTAAAGTAAATAAGCAGAGTTTAAAATTCCCAGAACCCTCCTCCATCTGCCTCAACAGGAGGAAATTGTCAAAACTGGAGACAGGAAGTGCTAACAGAGGTGGCCCTCAGCCTGAGTTCAGAAAGAAGACAGGATACTAAATGCCCCTTTGGCCGTTAAAACTGAAGCTGGATTTCTGATAGTGGGCAAAACAAGGGGAAGACCAGCTTTCAAAGTAGGATAGGAGATGTTTCCTGGTAAAGTCAAGTGTGGCATCTTGAAGTGAGCTTCATAATCTTACCCTGGCTGCAAAGGTGGAGGATGAAACAGGTGAGGCAAATATTTTCATTAAAACTAAATTTTTATGCACAAAAAGTTTAGATGATATGCATTATAAGCAAGAGCCATTCTAAAAATTTTATAATAAGATGGTGAGGAGATCTTCTGCAAAGAACTTTGTAAAGATCTGATACATGTTTTGAGAGATGTAATCATAGTCTAAGCCTTCCCTCTTATCCTTGAAAACAATCTATAGATACAATACATAACTGAGATTATTAGTACCTGGAACTCACTGACCTTGTGGAAAGAGGTTTTCATACTCTCACAATTTCTGTCAATTAAGTCTGGCATCCTCATCTTCAGAGACATATCACTTTTAGCTTTACTTGTTGCTGACAGCTATCTGTGAAATACATTACTTCAAATAATGTTTTCTTAGTTTGCCTAAGATCGAAAGGTCAGATTGTTAAATCTCCATGTTTTTATCAAGAACTCTGTTGCACCATTTCAAAATGAGGTCATTTTGCTTTCCCCATTGGGTGTTCCACATCTAATAGTTTCCGTAAAGATCCAATATTAATGCTTGTGATTTCTATCACAATCATAGCATGGGGCTTCCCAGGTGGCTCAATGGTAAAGAATCTGCCTGACAATGCAGGACACACGGGTTCGATCCCTGGGTCAGGAAGATCCCCTGGAGGAGGAAATGGCAACCCACCCCAGTATTCTTGCCTGGAAAATTCCATGGACAGAGGAGCCTGGCAGCCTACAGTCCATGGGGTCACAGTCAGACATGACTGAGCAACTGAGCACAAAGCACTTTGGTGTATGCTAGAATCTCACACAACATAGTAAATTAACTATGCTTCAATTAAAAAAAAAAATCACACAGTTTTAAAGAGTTGGATAGTGACTTTTATTTCAACCTCAAACCCAGAACAGAAATTCTTCCTGAAAGATGATTCTAGGCCTCTAGCCTCCAGCTGAAAGTGCCCAGAACTTGGAAGTTCCTGCCTTGGTAAAGCAGGTCATCCAATTTAAGGACAGATGTAATGTTGGAAAAGTTTTCCTTATGTTGAGCCAGACTTGTCTCCCTGTGTAACTTCCAGCAATTTGATCCTGGCTCACCAGGCTTTGGCAGCAGTTTTTTTATAGGCTGTGTATCTTCTCTTTTTTCTAAACAAAAAATCCAGTTTCTTTAGCCTCACCTGACATTGTTTCATTCATTCACTCTTCATTATCTGGATCATGTGTTATTGACATAATGGACATATTTGCAGTTAAATA
This sequence comes from Cervus canadensis, assembly GCF_019320065.1. Taxonomy (NCBI): domain Eukaryota; kingdom Metazoa; phylum Chordata; class Mammalia; order Artiodactyla; family Cervidae; genus Cervus; species Cervus canadensis. The sequence goes on from NC_057386.1 coordinate 21,530,673, forward strand.
GTATCCTAAAATACAGCACCCAGAACTAAACACCTGGTTCAAGAGAAGAGGGAGAATGGCCCCTGGACCCTGATTCTTTTACTGTATTCTCACTAGCAGCCACTAGTCTGTTGAGGGGGAACTTTTGCAGAGAAACTTTATCCTTCACCTGATGTTTTGTTCCCTTTGTGTCTTTAACTTACAGAACTTCGCTTTTAAAACTTCACTTATTTTACAAAATCTAATTTATTGGGCATCATCCTTTCAGTCTGAAAGATTTTGTAATATACTTTCAAGTCTCTCACTCAACATATTACATATAATTGGGATCATTTTGAAGAAAAGTAACAACCATGAAACCTAAAAATGCAGATCTCATCACCCTCATGGCCCCACACTGGCCAATAATAGCTATCAGCTCGACATCTGTGTTTCCTAAATATGTCATTTGAGGACTTTATTCTGTGTAGAATTGTTTCTACTTTAACAGAAGTTTTAAGGGATGTTTATTTGATGACTGGGATGTTCAAAGATACAGGAACAGGCTCAGATTCCACCTCAAGTACAGTGAAGCCAAGGCCATGCAGAGAGACAACATCAAGCAACACCAAGGTTATTGACCAAAAACATTGTCCTTCTAGTGGGACAGCTTTCATTAAAGATAGGTAGACTACACACGAAACAGAAACAGACTCAGACGTAGAGAATAGACTTGTGGTTGCCAAGGGGGAGAGGCAGGCTGGAGAGGGATGGATTGGGAGTTTGAGTTTAGCAGATGCAAATTATTATGTATAGAGAATGAATAAACAACAAGGTCCTACTGTACACACAGGAAACCCTATTCAATATCCTATGATAAACCATAATTGAAAAGAATATGAAAAAAGAATGTGCATATATGTATAACTGAATCACATTGCTGTATAGCAGAAATTAACTCAACATTGTAAATCAACTAAAAAACTGAAAAAAAGACAGATGATAATACGTGAACAACACATTTTGTAATATGCAAATCATGGGGGAAGGGACTTCCCCATGTTAGTAAGAAATTGGCGGGGGGCTGGAAGCGCAGCTTGTTCTTCTTCTTACCTCTAAGTAGAGTATTTCTGCTACAATTCAGGATCTGCATAGAACGATTTAACTGCAAAAGAAATAAGAAGCAGCCACTGCAGAGGTTTATAAGAACCTGGAGAAACTTATAAGCTCGCTGTTTAATACTAACTCAGTACACTATATTGTATCAGCTCCTCTATTCCACTTTAATTATTTGAGGGTCTTAAACTTTAATAAAATAAGAACACAAAATTAGCATTAATCACTTCAGAAGTCCAAGGCAGGTTTCAAGAAAATTTTGAAACTTAACGTTTTATTTTTCTACAATTGACAAAATTTAGGAAAAACATCAGAGAAGGCAATGACACCCCACTCCAGTGCTCTTGCCTGGAAAATCGCATGGATGGAGGAGCCTGGTGGGCTGTGGTCCATGGGGTGGCTAAGAGTCGGACACGACTGAGCGACTTCACTTTCACTTTTCACTTTCACACATTGGAGAAGGAAATGGCAACCCACTCCAGTGTTCTTGCCTGGAGAATCCCAGGGATGGGGGAGCATGGTGGGCTGCTGTCTATGGGATCACACGGAGTCGGACACAACTGAAGTGACTTAGCAGCAGCAGCAGGAAAAATATAACAAGAGAATATAAAATGAATTAAACCCTTTTCTCTTCCCGCGTTTTATTCTTACATACTGTACAGGGTACATAAGCTAAGGATCGGCCACTTTGTATTCCTTCACCAGAAATCCCTAAAGTTGGTTTCAAATAACTTCATCTGAAAAGATAGCACTTATCACACAATTCCAAAGCAAAATAAAGTATAATAATCACAGTCATAAAAAAAATGCATGGGGGCAGAAATTCATAAGGGAAAATACAAGTTTAACTAGGTTGATATCATGTAAATATTCCCGGCTACCTTTCTCCAATGTTAGATAATAGATATCTGAAGGTATTTTCTGTACTTTTAAGTAAATAAACTCTATGGAGTTTAACAAATAATTACCAAAACAAAAATTTAATATTGTAGATGCCATTAAAAATCCTTAAGGTAACTCCATCAGAGATGAAACATCCACTTTATCTGCTATAATAGGAGTTACTAATTGATAATTCTCTCAACACTCCCTTGGAGCATTGGGTTTTGCAGTGTTGAAGCCTTTCTTCATGTCACACATTGCCCAAAAATCAAGTGTATGGCAATTAGACTCTCTCCAAGGGAAAAGAAGAATTGTAGGGGGAAATGTGGTTTAAGTGGCTTCTTGGGAGCTTTTTCCAACTTTGGGAGTGCCAACTGGGGAGTAAGTGAGGGAACAACAGGTTGAGAAATCTAAATGTCCATCTCACAGTTTACCTAAACCAGGTGGCACTCTGGAGCAGGCACACAGTACACTTGAATATAAAATCAAAGCATTGTATACAAAATTTTGGACCTGGCACTAATGGTCAAGGAGAAAAGCAAGACTACATGGGAATTGCCTCGCAGTTCAGTGGTTAGGGCTCCACACTTTCACTGCCGAAGGTCTGGACCCTGGTCAGAGAAGTAAGATCCCTCAAGACACATGACATGGCCAAAAAAAGGGACAAAGAAGAAGAAAAACAGTTCTGCAAGAAGTATTAATCAGATAATTGAAGAATTTCAAAACAAAGTAAGAAACTTTGCTACTGCTAGAAGAAAGAGCTGCACTAAAAAATCACAAAATAGTAAAAGATTGGGAACATCTTACACGTATATCTATACATTTCTCAATTTAACCAGATTAAGGAATTCAGCAAGCAACAAAATCTACCTCTTAACTATGTTAGCTTTTTTTTCCTAATTTGTTCACTTCTATATAGTTCATTTTATGGAAAGAGCTATAGAAATGTTCCCAAATGTTTCAATAAACTTTAAGTAAATTGCATACAATTTTTTTCTTCTTAAGAGATAAATGCTATAAAGAAATATTTAGTCAATTATCTAATGAATTTGTCTTTAGAGAATCATATATATATATAACTTCTTTGAAGACCCTGAAATTGGCATTGCTAAATACCAGTGCACAGAGGTTCAGAATGTGAGTGTAACAAACACAACTTTTGGGGGTCCTGCTTCCCCAGATATCAGATGCAACTGTAGACAACACCAGATTCATGCCACAGGCTGACAATGTAAAACTAGTAGCCAAGGGCTTCAGACAAAAGTAAGACATGGTTACTTTTATTGGGCACAACAGAAAACACAAGCCAATGACAGAAACACTATGTGAAGCCACACTTTTTTTTTTTTTTCTTTTTTTTTTTTAATTTTTTTATTAGTTGGAGGCTAATTGCTTCACAACATTTCAGTGGGTTTTGTCATACATTGATATGAATCAGCCATAGATTTACACTTATTCCCCATCCCGATCCCCCCTCCCATCTCCCTCTCCACCCGATTCCTCTGGGTCTTCCCAGTGCACCAGGCTGGAGCACTTGTCTCGTGCATCCCACCTGGGCTGGTGATCTGTTTCACCATAGATAGTATACATGCTGTTCTTTTGAAACATCCCACCCTCACCTTCTCCCACAGAGTTCAAAAGTCTGTTCTGTATTTCTGTGTCTCTTTTTTCTGTTTTGCATATAGGGTTATCGTTACCATCTTTCTAAATTCCATATATATGTGTTAGTATGCTGTAATGTTCTTTATCTTTCTGGCTTACTTCACTCTGTATAAGGGGCTCCAGTTTCATCCATCTCATTAGGACTGGTTCAAATGAATTCTTTTTGACGGCTGAGTAAAATTCCATGGTGTATATGTACCACAGCTTCCTTATCCATTCATCTGCTGATGGGCATCTAGGTTGGTGAAGCCACACTTTTTTTTATACTGGAGTCACCAATTATGAAGAGTATTTTTCTGTTTAGAAACAAATGAAATCCTAAAAATGAAAAGTCATTTTAGCTGAACACTATAGAAGGTCATTATTTACAAGAATGTTTCATGTTCAAAGAATCATTACCTAATTAATGCTGCATAAGTAAGAATTATTCCATTTATGTAAAGTTGAAAAACATGTACCACTATGAAATGATGTATGGTTTAGTGATGCAAACAAAAGAGGTTAAACTGAAAAGAATAGCAAATAAAATAAAAACACAAAATTCAGGGGCAGGAAGAAGAGGCACACAAGAGGCTCGATGACACTCTTAATGACAATGTCTCATTTCTAACGTGAGTGTGGTTGATGGGTATCTGTTGCATTATTTTTCCCAATACTCTGTACATAGTTTATAATTATTACTTTTTATCTACTCAACAATGTTTTTAAGTTCAATAAAGTTACAGGGCTTGAATTTTGAAGGAAAGATTTGAATAGGCAGACTTGAATCCAATATGAATGAAGGAAAAGCAATAGAACTGACCATTATTTATATGGGACTATGACGCTGAATCTGGCAGAGTGAAGAATTCACCAGGAAAACGATAGGATACAGCATACAGGGTCAAAACAGGAGAGTCTTAACAGCTTCTCTGAGAAGACACTAATCAATTTCACAAGGAACTCTTGGAAGCTTTAGGCTTAGGAGTAACATATCAAGGTTTGAATAAGGAAATTAATATGACCTCTGTATGCAAGATGGTTTGGAGTGGTGGGGATAGAAACTAGAGAAAAAGTGAGCATGTTACTATAGCAACTCAAAGATAAATTGAAATTTTTCTGAATGGAGATGATCCTGGGAGTAGTAAAGAATCTGAAAGTTGGGATTTAGTCAGTTATTAGACTTTAAAGAGCTAAAACAGGGTAAGCAAAAATTTTTAGTTTTCCAGGTAGAATAAAAATTGGTAAGTTGAGAGGGAGAGCAAGAAGAGATAATAGAGCAAGTTGTACTTAAATTGAATTTGATGTAACAATGGAACACCCAACTGGAAATATCCAATAGAAACCCAGAGATACAAATGGACATTGCCTACAAGTTACACTGAGATAAATCTGTAGGGCACGAAAAAAACTGTGTTTTCATTGTTATGCAAAATTTATTATGTACTGCAAAAATCCTAACCAACTGATAAACAGTCAAATTTGTAGAGTACATTTTAAAAACTACTCTACAACTCACACAACTCTAGAAATTCAGAGCTAAATGTATTCTGAGGTATGAAATATCTCAACTCAAGAACCACAAAAGAGAGGTCCTTTCTGGAAGTGAGTCACATTTTCAAACACTCATTCAGAATGGAATCATGTCTGTCTTGTAGGTACTCAACTCAACTCAAAAAACAGTTACTGATTGCTCAGAATAGGCAAGTACAGTAATAAGGTAACACAACTAAACTATTAAAGGTATCATACAGTTGAAAAAAGATCAAAGTTAATCCTAAAAGATTAACGTTTAGGATTCTCAAAAGAGAACTGAATACATTTGCAAATTCACAATCAGTGCTGACCTCAGTGAACATCTCTTTCAATGCAAAAGTCATCAGTTTTCTAACAACCTGGAGAAGTTTCAAAGATAATGATTTTTTTGGGTAACTGAGCTTGTGGTACTTGTTGGTCCACATGTCCCCCGATTTCACTTCTGGGGTCAGAAATTATAGATGAAGTGAGCTTCTGGGAAGATGGGACATTTGAAAAAAGTGATTCCAAAGGAGTTAAAGCTTAATGGATTAGTATAATGAATTTTCTGAGGGCAACGGCGTGGAAATATTTCTAAGAGGTGAAGCAGAACATGGAATCACTAAAAAGCAACTATTCTTGCCCAACCAACAATTTTGTTTTCATATAGGCTGGGTAAATTTTCAGAAAGTATGTTAATTTCCCAATGTAATGGTTTATATTTTAAGCCAAAAGATATCTTTAAATGTATTGAATTTTTTTTTTTTTTTTTTGCTGAATGCACCAGTGGTGTAAGAACCAGAAGAGAAATAAAAGTCAAATTGAGAGGCCAAAAAAAAAAATGAAAAGGAAATTTTCAAATGTGCACAAATACCACAAACAGTATTGCAGACTACAGTCTTCCAGAAATCAACAACTGGGCTTCCATAGTGGACCAGTGGTTAAGAATCCTCCTGCCAATGCAGGGACATGAGTTCGATCCCTGGTCCAGGAAGATCCCACATACCACAAGGCAACTAAGCCCATGGGCCACACCTGCTGGGCCCATGTGCCTAGAGCCTGAGCTCTGCAACAAGAGAAGCCACTGCAACAAGAAGCCCACACACCACAACTAGAGAGTAGCCCCCACCCTCCACAACTAGAGAAAGCCCTCGTACAGTAATGAAGACCCAGCACAACCAAAAATAAAAACAAATAAATCTTTAAAAAGAAATCAACCGTTGTGTTAAGCACAAAATCAGAAAATGATTCTTGAACATTTTTACTTTAATACCAGATTATCTTTCAAAGACAGCTCAGAAATTATTGTTAACTATACCAAGTTAAAGTTAAAAGTGAAAAGGTAGCATAGACAGCTAAAGCATCAATAGTGTCATATAAGAGTATACAGGTGAAAACAGAGTGGGTTCTGTTTTACTCAATCTTTGAGATTAGCACTGAGAATTTATCAAAGAGAATAGAAAATAATTTTCAAAGAGTGCTGAGTTCAACAAACATCTCTTTTAAGACATGGGTAGTTAGTCTTGCGGCTGCTTGAAGAGGGTTTCAAAGATAATGATTTTTCAAGGTTAAAATCTACAGACTCCACTATTTCCTCCAAACACTCAAAATTGTTCACAGAAGTAGAAGCATTATATTCACATAAAATGACACAATCTAGAGGTGTAATTAAGTCACATTATACCAAAAATTGCCAGTATGCTGTATTAGTGTCTTTAATCAGAACACAGTCTCACACCCAAGAGGAAAAGATTATCATTCAATCCTAAACACACAACAGTAATCCCTAAGAGAGCAACTCCCCTCCTGGTTATACAATAAGAAAGTCAAAACAGACCTGAGTCTTGCAATGAACATTCCATTTATTTAATAGCCAGTTTACCTCTTCCAAGCCTGTCCCCACAGGCTTGGAATATCATTAAAAAAAAAAAAAAACTGTACAGCTAAAAATTTCTTTTGTAAAATATTTTTTTAGAAAGAGCCTAAATGTACCACTCCTGAGACTCAGGTTTTTAATATATAAGCTTACTTAGAAAGGGATCCACGTATAAATACCATCTGCCATACTACCAGCCATGCACACTGCATCCTTCAAAGCTATACAACAGTGCCAAGAAGTCAAGGATGCTCAGACACTCAGAAACTGACTGGAAAGTTGAAAGCAAGGGAAGAAGAGAAGAAGGTGTGGACAGAAACAGATGCATCTGACAGCAGCTGTCAGGGAGCACAGTCCAGCCCAGAAAAAGTTGGAGGACTCTGTCATGACAGCAGAGAACTGAGGAAGTGATAAACACCAGGGGGAGGTAAGAAGGCAGGGGAGACATAGGACATGGAGAGCTTGCTTCTGGAGCAGGCATGTTCATTTAGCCAGTTTGTGCAGTGTGAGTGCATTTCAGCCTGAAAACAGCACTCAGTAATTCAAGCTATTATGTGAAGACTAATAAGCCAAAATAATATCCAAAGATATACAAGTCTGGGTTACCAACAACAATGATGTTGTACCACTGAATGTGATCCACACTTCTCCTGCTGCCCACACAATCTGTCCTGGGGAAGCTATTGGAAACAACAAAAGAGGAAAACTGAAGCTGAGTCCTGCATTCAAGGCATGTGAAACACATGCTCAATTCTGAGGACTAGACAATTACAACTATAATAGTGATGCAGGGCATATATCCAGAACTAGGAAGCAACCGGCACTAATGTCAGAGAAGGTTCATACAGAGACACAGCTTGCTTAGGCAAGATGGATGTTCAAAGTCAAACAGAGGAATTTCTGTAAACTTTTGTGTCCCCTACCATCAGCCACCCTCTGATTTGTCTACCTCCCACCTCTCCCTCTTTACTGCTACCATTTACCACTTCACATGAAGGCCATATCATCTGTGGTAAGAGCTCAAAGTCTAGCATATAATGTCTTTCCATATGTGTCAAAACGTTCCTTCCAAAAAAAAATTTTTTAACTAATTCTGGATGTTTAATACAGACAATATGTGTCCTTTTGTGGGTCTGGCTTCTTTGACTTTGTATGATATTTTCAAGGCTCATCCATGTTGTATCATGTATCAGTACATCATTCCTTATTGTGGCTGAATAATATTCCATTGAATGGATATACCACAGTTTGTTCATTCATCTGTTGACGAAAACTTGAGTTATTTCCATTTTGGGGGTATTATGATTAGTGCTGCTCTTCATAAAAACAGAAAGCAAATTGATGGTTACATAGGCTGGGAGGTTGAGGAATGGGGAGTGATTGCTTAATGGGTATGGTTTTTCTTCTGAAAATGCTTTGGAACTAGATAGATGTGTTGGTTACCCAACATTGTGAATGTGCTAAATGACTTGTACAGTTTTATTATTTATTTATTTTTGGCTGCATGGGGTCTTAATTGTTGCACTGGCTTTTCTCTAGTTGCGGTCTAGTTTCAGGGCGCTTTTCACTGCAATGGCTTCTCTTGATTTGGGCAGAGCAAGGCTCCAAGGTGTGCAGGCTTCAGAAGTTGCCAGACAAGGGCTTAGTTGCTCTGTGGCGTGTGTAACCTCCCTGAACCAGGGATCTAACCCATGTCCCCTGTATTAGCAGGAGGATTCTTAACCACTGCACTACCAGGAAGTCCTGTACATTTTTTAAAGGTTAATTTTATGTTACGTGAATTTCTCCTCGATTAATTTTTTTTAAGTGCAAGTCAAAGCCTCCATTGCCACCTGCCTAAATCAGGGTCCTATGCGTGGGCTAAATTACAAATAGGATATGTAAGATAGTTTAAAATAGATTGTCTGTAATACGTAGGTTGTCTTCCAAAGCCAAGATCAGACACTACCTGCTTTTTGAAGCTTAGGGGGTGTGTGAGTGTGTGTTAGTCACTCAGTAGTGTCCAATTCTCTGTGACCTATAGCTGACCAGGCTCTTCTGTCCATAGGATTTTCCAGGCAAGAATACTGGAATGGGTTGCCAAGCCCTTCTCCAAGAGATCTTCCTGACCCAGGGATTGAACCCAGGGATCAAACCAGGTCTCCACTGAAGGCAGATTCTTTACCATCTGAGCTACCAGGGAAACTCACTGGAACTTGTTGGGGAAATATAATTAAAAATAAAATATTCTCATTCAGAAAGCCTCTCCACTAAGGTAGTAGAGAAAGAAGACATTTTTGCATTGAATAAGCATTAAACCAGAATGTGACAAACATTTCATTAACTCCACTAGGAAAACCACAGACAGAAGGATCTCTTATCCTTTTATAGCCAAGCAACTAAAACCCATTACATCTTTGTTTTCAAGCAAACTCGTCCTCAAATAAGAGGACCTGACATCATCATTTGTCACACATAGTTCACCTAGTAATTCGGGTGACTTTACCTAGTGACTGGGGTTACTATCTGTGTTCACTAACAGGCTTCATATAGAGGAAAAGTACATATCTTGTAATAGGAGGTAGTTTTGGAGAGAGGCTCCTTCCTTCCCTCAGGAACTAAGAGACCGGGGTGTTGTTTTCCTTGGATGTTTACATTCCAAAGTATGATTCCCAGGTCCCTGAGGAAAACATTCCTGGGTCATATAGCTGGCCAATGGTTTATTGATCTTTTTAAAATGTGCACTTACGTTTTGAAGAGACAGAGAAAGAATCTACAAGATTTCTAAAGCAATTGTTTCCAGAAAAGAGAGATGGGGGAGGTATCTCTTTCCTTATTTTCAAGAAGGAGAATTAAGTCTCTCATTTTTAATTTTTGTTTATTTTCTCTGGTCTCAGCAAAAAGTAATTACTCCCTCTTCCAAGGTGCCTTTCTGTGGCACTTCCCACTTAGTATTTTGAATTGAAGTAATTTCAACAGGATCAGTATCTGTTTTCTTTCTGCACCCCTCCTGGTGCCCAGCACAATGCCCAGAGCCAACACTCAGAAAAGGCCCTGGATGACAGGCGAGAACCTTGTGGGGATGGAAATGTCCTGTACCTTGACTGCACCAATGTCAATATCCTGGTTGTCATTTTGTCCCATTGTTCATAAGATATTACCATCAGTCCAGTTCAGTTGCTCAGTCATGTCCAACTCTTTGTAACCCCATGAACTGCAGCACACCAGGCTTCCCTGGCCATCACCAACTCCCAGAGCTTGCTCAAACTCACGTCCATTGAGTCGGTGATGCCATCCAACCATCTCATCCTCTGTCGTCCCCTTCTCCTCCTGCCCTCAATCTGTCTCAGCATCAGGCTCTTTTCCAGTGAGTCGGTTCTTTGCATCAGGTGGCCAAAGTATTAGAGTTTCAGCTTCAGCATGAGTCCTTCTGATGAATATTCAGGACTGATTTCCTTTAGGATGGACTGGTTGGATCTCCTTGCAGTCCAAGAGACTCTCAGGAGTCTTCTCCAACACTGCAGTTCAAAAGCATCAATTCTTCAGTGCTCAGCTTTCTTTATAGTCCAACTCTCACATCAGTACATGACTACTGGAAAAACCATAGCTTTGACTAGACGAATCTTTGTCGGCAAAGTAATATCTCTGCTTTTTAATATGCTGTCAAAGTTGGTCATAACTTTTCTTCCAAGGAGCAAGAGTCTTTTAATTTCATAGCTGCAGCCACCATCTGCAGTGATTTTGGAGCCCAAGAAAATAATCTGTAACTGTTTCCATTGTTTCCCCATCTATTTGCCATGAAGTGATGGGACCAGATGCCATGATCTTAGTTTGCTGAATGTTGAGTTTTAAGCCAACTTTTCAACTCTCCTCTTTCACTTTCATCAAAAGGTTCTTTAGTTCTTCTTTGCTTTCTGCCATAAGGGTGGTGCCATCTGCATGTCTGAGGTTATTGTTTCTTCTCCCGGCAATCTTGGAGCAGTGACCCCACAAGAGACTGACCCAGACTTGCCTGTGAGCATCCAGGAGTCTCTGGTGGAGGCATGGGTTGGCGGTGGCCTGCCGCAGTGTCGGGGGCACTGAGTGTGGCAGTACACGCACAGGACCTTTTGAAGGAGGTCACCATTATCTTCATCACCTCCACCGTAGTTTGGTCTCAGGTCAAACAATAGGAAGGGAACACAGCTCTACCCATCAACAACAAATTGGATTACAGATCAAACCAGTCCATCCTAAAGGAAATCAGTCCTGAATATTCATTGGAAGGACTGATGCTGAAGCTGAAACTCCAATACTTGGGCCGCCTGATGCGAAGAGCTGACTCCTTGGAAAAGACCCTGATGCTGGGAAAGATTGAAGGCGGGAGGAGAAGGGGATGACAGAGGATGAGATAGTTGGATGGCATCATCAACTCAATGGACATGAGTTTGAGCAAGTTCTGGGAGTTGGTGAAGGACAGGGAAGCCTGGCATGCTGCAGTCCATGGGGTCGCAAGAGTCAGACATGACTGAGTGACTGAACTGAACTGAGCATGGACCCGCCCATCAAAACAAAACCCTGTTTCCGTCACAGTCAGCCTCTCCCACCAGGAAGCTTCCATAAGTCTCTTATCCTTATCCAAGAGGGCACACAAAATGAAAACCGCAGTCACAGAAAACTAATCAAACCACAGCCTTGTCTAATTCCATGAAACTATGAGCCATGCCGTGTATGGCCATTCAAGACGGATGAGTCATGGTGAAGAATTCTGACAAAATGTGGTTCACTGGAGAAGGGAATGGCAAACCACTTCAGTATTCTTGCCTTGAGAACCCCATGAACAGTATGAAAAGGCAAAAAAAGATATTACCATTGGCGGATTTTAATAAAGGGCATGTGAGTTTTCGCTGTACTATTTCTTACAACTAGATCTACAATTACCTCAAAGGTTTAATTAAAATTTTTAAATGTCCTTGAATTAATAAACACAAGTGAATTACTGTCAAGTAACAGTTACAGAATACTCTAAAGAGAAATACAAACCAGACTGAAGGGAAGAAAATTGACAGGGGCATTCAGGGGAAGAGTTGAGCAGAATTGAGGGATGCCTTTAGGTTACCATGGGGACTAGCAACCAGGATGCTAAAAACTGCTCTGCAGAGTAGAAAGCTCTGAGAATGGACTAGGTAAAAAAAAAAAAGAAAAAATTGACAAAATTAAAATGTTTAGCAACATGGATGAACTAGAAATTATCATACTATGTGAAGTAAGTCAGAAAAAGACAAATACCATATCCTAGCACTCATATGTGGAATCTAAAATATAACACAAATGAACTTATCTATGAAACAGAAATACTCACAGACATAGAGACTAAGCATGTGGTTGCCAAGTGGGTGAGGTGAGGGAGAAATGGATTGTGAGTTTGGGAACAGCAGAGGCAAACTATTATATATGGAGTGGATAAACAATAAGGTCCTACTGTATAGCATAGGGCATTCTATTCAATATCATGTGATAATTCATTATGAAAAAGAATGTGTGGGTGTGTGTATATACATACATACATATATATAAAATGTTTAAAGAGAGACAAAAAGAAGGCAAGAAGATAATATCCAAGAAAGGATGAATGCAAATAAAAAGGATTAAATTGTCTAGAATAACTAAGATAAAGGGAAGTTAACTAAGACACGACTCCCCGGGACACTTACTAGAAGACAGCTGGGTCAATGTCATGAGTTAGAGAAAGAAGGTTTAGAAAAATCATTTCTTCAAAGGCAGGAAGAGAAGCTAAAAGAATTCCTGTCAAACTGGTGAAGAAGATGTACTGGGACCCAACAAAGAAAGTCTAATACTGTGGCTCAAATGGGAGCCATGGATGGGTGCACAGTTTTAGCTTAAGAATTATAACTTTAGAGGTTAGGACCTCCTAACGAAAAGGGAGTGGAGAACAGGAAATCAAATTCTTGTGGAGTTTTGTTTAGTGCTTACAGTCTGCAATGCTAACAATATAACATGAGTTATATTGGTAATACACTGAAACTACATAATTGGTATCCTAAATTGGCCTCACTCTCTAATAATGTTCATTTTGGGAGTATGAAACATCCATGTACTGGGCTACAATGAACAAGTTAGGAAGGGGAAGTGCTATGGAAAATGCCAGAAAAAATAGGACCCAAATGCCAAATCTTTGATTAGAGAAATAGCCCTGCATTTCACTCTTGAGTTCCAACAGCAAAGAATTTTACCAAGAACACGCTGGCGTGCGCACGATGCTCTGATAAATCACTCCATGTGAAATGCATGTGCAGGACAAACAGAAATGAATGCCAGTATCACTCACACACCTTAAAACAGGCTGTGAAATGCTGACAAACATGTTCCAGCACAAATCTGTCTAATTATATTCTTAACTGATACATGAAACACAAGATTAAACCAGATCGTGTGGAGGCGTGCTCCTGTGAGAAAAATCAACAGAATAACAGAAGGAGGACAAACTAGTAAAGTGAAGGTCTGTCACATGCCAATTTTCTTACAGTACAAAAAAATATGTTTTATTTGCTGATGAATTATGCATCTATAATCTATCGAATGGCATGATTGATTAAAAAAGAAACTCGGCCGGCCTTTGAGCGACAGCGACGCAAGATGGCAGCCACCACGGGCTCGGACAATTTATGAAAACCGAATATACAGCCTTAAAATAGAATGTGGACCTAAATACCCAGAAGCACCCCCCTTTGTAAGATTTGTAACAAAAATTAATATGAATGGAGTTAATAGTTCTAATGGAGTGGTGGACCCAAGAGCCATATCAGTGCTAGCAAAATGGCAGAATTCGTAGAGCATCAAAGTTGTCCTGCAAGAGCTTCGGCACCTAATGATGTCTAAAGAAAATATGAAACTCCCTCAGCCACCTGAAGGACAGTGTTACAGCAATTAATCAAAAAGAAAAACCACAGGCCCTACCCTGCCCCCCATTCGATTTAAGCAGTCTTCATTTTCCACAGTAGTAAATTTTCTAGATTCGTCTTGTAGACCTCAAAGTACTGGAAAGAAAGCTCCCATTCAAAGGCAGTTTATCTTAAGATACTGTAAATGATACTAATTTTTTTGTCCATTTGAAATATATAAGTTGTGCTATAACAACAAAAAAAAAAAGAAACTCATACTATTTTAAGTGGCTAAAGAAATTATTCTTAATAAGCAAAATAATACCCAAGCTCTATGAGATTATCCCCCTAATTAAAGGATCAGTTAGACTGTTTAAAGAAAAGAGATTCGTATTTACAACTGCCTGGAGGAGAAATCCATCGGATAGAAACTTGTGTGCCATCAGTTCTCTCTGGTACAGTTTTCACTTTTTTTCAAATTAATTTTTATTGGAGTGTAGTTTCTTTACAATGTTGTAAATTCACAGCAAAATGAACCAGCCAGCACCTCCCTTTAGACTTCCTTCTCATCCAGGTCACCAAAGTGTATATAGCAGAGTTCCCTGTGCTATACAGTACAGTTTTTAGAATAAAACCTGATCACAATATTTATGTGTAAGACAGGCAAAATACTAAGTGGATTAAGATTCAGGACCCACACATGCAACAAAATTAGGCACTTGAACAGATGCCCAAATATGTTATATTAAAAGCACATACATATGTGCCCAAGTACATTACTTGAAAATAAATGAACCTATTATTTTCCTTTCAATATTTTTTTCATCCTGAAAGCAAAAATCCAGTCTTAAGTACAAGCAGGTTAGAAGAGACACTGTGTCCTTCAAAGGTTCAGGCCAAAATCCCAATATATCACTCAGTAAAAATCTATCAAGATGGAGGGTGGATATATGCCTGATTTGCTTGGATTCATAAACACTAAAAACGTGGGGAATGTAATGGTTTTGAACTACGTATCCATCTGCTGGTAGTTCATCACCCCCACTCCCACCTCCTTCAAGCAAATAAGTGACTCTGTTCATCGCCTCAGGGAAGAAGAAAGCAAAATCCTTGGTCTTGGAATAAAGAGGATTCAGAGTCCAAACAACAGAAGAAGCATCATTCATTTTACATGCATTTATTGTCTTCTCACTGCCAGGCACAAAGCTAGAAAGTGATGAAAGAGCCGTGAATAGGACAGACAGGTCTTGGGGCTTATATTCTAGAACAGAACCTTAGGATAGAAGAGCTTCCCTGGGACTGAAGGGAGAGGGGAGAAAGGAGGAGGGAAGAGACAGGGGTAGTGGTGGGTCTCCAAGAGAGGAGCCCCAGACCCTGCTGCTGAGTCAGAGCCCCTGCAAAGCAGCAGAATGGGAGGTAAGCTTGGGGACCTGATGGCTTCGGAGCACTACATCCTGCTTCTTGGACTGTGGCCCCAGGAAATGGACAAGAGCCAAATAGGTTATGGTTGAACGGGGTGTCTGGCAGATGGAGCTACAAACAACCCACCTGGAATTTCCATGCCAGAGGCACACTAATGTAGCAGAAGGGTTCTCAAGGCCTCAAGCAGGAAGCAAGCAGCTAGAAGCAAAAATACAAATTCAAACTAAGAGGCTTAATCTTCCGTTTTGAAATAAGGTAAGACATACACACACACACACACACACACACACACACACCGTTTTCTTAGAGCATTTACTTTAGAACCCTTGTCATTGTAAATTCTTTCTCTGTTTCTTTGCAATGTAAGTGAATCTTTTTAAAAGCTAAATAAGATTTTGTCCAGCTTTGCAACCTATGAAGGTCTTTGACTTCGGAATGTAAACATCCCAGGAAAATAACACACCAGTCTCCCAGTTCCTGTGGGAAAGTAGGAGCCTCTCTCCAAAACTACCTCCCGTTACAAGAAGTGTAGTTTTCCTTTATGCGAAGAAGCCTCTTAGCGAACACAGATGGTGACCCAAATTACCAGGTAAAGTTACGAGATGAACTGTGTGTGACAAATGGCGATGTCAAGTCCTCTTTCTGGAGGACTAGTTACTGCTTCTCTTGAGAACGGGGGTGTAACAGGTTGTATCTGCTTGGTTCTAGAAGGGGAAGATTTCCTTCTGTCTTTGCACTCAGTGATTCCTGGGATGTGCATCATATTCTAATATAAAGCAACATGTTTTCTTTCTCTACTATCTTTGTGGAGAGGATTTCTGGGTTGGGAGATTTTGTTGTTAATTTTTTCCCCAACCCCCAACAACACAAATGGAACCATTCAGACGGATAGAGACTGACTCAGGGAACCCAGACTTAGACAGACAACATCAAAGATAGTACAGGGGCCCCATAGTCACAACTATGAAGTTCCCCAAAACTTAGACACAAAATTTTGGGAAAAAAAGGTGGGAAGTTCATATGATGAAATTTAATTACACATCCTGTGCAGAATTGAAGCTCAAGGTAAAGACTAATTTGTTATAGAAAAATATAGTAATGTATATGTCCTGTCTACCCTAGCCTATGGACTCAGATTTATATCAACTATAGCAAATAATGGAACTTGCCAATGTTTAACTTTGGGAGTCCTATTTCAGACATTTGTGCTAAACACTCATTTCCTCTGGGTGAAGCATAGAGGGAAAAGAGTGGAAGGAAGCCTAACATTTGTAACAGTGATTCGCAAGTGATTCTCAAACTTTGCTGCATGTTAGACATCAAGGAAATCAAACCAGTCAGTCTTAAAGGAAATCAATCCTGAAGATTCATTGGAAAGACTGATACTGAAGCTGAAGTTCCAATACTTTGGCCCCTGATGCAAAGAGCCAAGGTCTTGGAAAAGACCTTGATGCTGGCAAACAGTGAAGGCAGAAGGAGAAGAGGGGGACAACAGATGAGATGGCTGGATGGCATCACCGACTCAATGGACATCAGTTTGAGCAAACTCCAGGAGATGGTGAAGAACTAGGAAGTCTTCTTCTCCCTGGTGGCACTAGTGGTAAAGAACCCACCTGCCAATGCTGGAGACATAAGAGATGCAGGTTCGATACCTGGGTTGGGAAGATTTCCTGGGTTGGGAGAAGGCCATGGCAACCCACTCGTGTTCTTGCCTGGAAAATCCCATGGACAGAGGAGCCTGGTGAACTGCGGTCATAAAGAGTGGGACACGACTAAAGTGATTTAGCATGAATGCACTTTATGTGCCAAGTGTTTTACATCAATTACTAAGACATTACCAGCTTATGGTCTAAAGGGTAGACTCTGGAGTCAGACTGCCTGGCTTTGGATCTTGGCTCTGCACTTCACTGGACTTCAGTATCTTTATCTATATAATGAGGATGATGATAATAGTACTACTATCATAGTAGTAATAATATGAAGGGTATAGCACTAGTCTCATTTTACAGATGAAGAAATTGACGTTTAAACAGTATTTAACCCAAGCACACTTGGCTAGTAATTGGCAGGCAGAGGCTTGACCCAGATCTTTTTCAAGTGTGTGGATCAAATTTAATCTAATTCCCCTCCTCTGTTTCTGATCACGGAGCTGAGACAGAAATGGGGCAGGGCACAACCTTTAAAAGAATGACTTAACTGTTGAGGACACAACATATACCTAAACTGGTTAGACTGACGAGGTCCTCTAAGAGGTGGACGATTCGATTTCCTGTGGACCATGAGCCTCATTATAGGCTCATTGTTATATATTAGCATGTGCTAAGTGACACACCCACAGATGCCAAGACAGTTCTGAATCCGACCATCAAAGGCAAAAGTGTGGGTGGTGACCCAGTTTCTAGAAATTTCCACTGCTTCCCCAAAATAGTTGGAATAATTCTCCCATTCATTAGCCTATGAAATTACTCAGCCCTGGTGGTTCAGATGGTAAAGAATCCACCCTGCAATGCAGGAGATCCCGGTTCGTTCCCTGGGTTGGGAAGATCCCCTGGAGAAGGAAATGGCAACCCACTCCAGTATTCTTGCCTGGAAATTCTCATGGACAGAAGAGCCTGATCCCGCATGAGGGTGACAAAGAGTCAGACATGACTGAGCAACTAACACACGTGCACACATAAAAACGAAACATCCCATATTTCAGAGCTGCTCTCACTTTCTCAGACTGCTTTCTGTCTATGGAATGTGTATCTCTCTAAATAAACCTGCTTTCATCTTACTTTATGAGCTTCCCTGGTGGCTCAGGCAGTAAAGAATCTGCCCACAACGTGGGAGACCTGGGTTCAATTCCTGGCTCGGGAAGATCCCCTGAAAAAGGAAATGACTACCCACTCCAGTATTCTTGCCTAGAAAATCCCACGGGCAGAGGAGCCTGCTGGGCTACAGTCCACGGGATCGCAAAGAGTAAGACACTGACTGAGCATCTAACACTTTCACTTTGTTTTTCAACTTAACTATGGCTCGCTCTTGAATTCTTTCCTGCTCAAAGCCAAGGGCCCTCAGTTGGTGGCCAGTCCCAGGGATTCACTCAAAACCTGGGACAGAAGCACTCATGTTCTAGTTGCAGAGTGTAAATCTGTATGATCTTTGCCCTCTCCTCCTCTTCCCTTCAAAATCAGTCACCACTTGCTAAAATTCACTGATTTCATGCATGCTCCCCCTCCTCTATGCCCAAGGCATTATTCACATCCAGTTTCCTATGATTGTCCAGCCAGAACTTTGAAAATAACTTCACTTCTTTCCTCATGAACACTGGTTCTCTAACTGCTGTCCTCACTCTGAAATCTTCGGCACTCCTCCCCAATTAATCTGACCATGTGACTCCCCATTTCAAAAACCAGGAATGATTCTCCATTTCTGACCAAATAAAATCTAGCCTTTGTAGCTTCCCTTTTCTATGATCTGACCCTGAACTCCCCTCTTTTTTTTTCTCTTTCCTCTACAATGCCTTCTCCACATTTTCTCCCCACAATATGGCCCAAAAGGTCACCTCTCCACTTCAGAACTCTTCTAGAACTTTATCTTTACCCAACACACTTCTGTGCAAACAGTAATCATCCAATAACCAACTGAATGAATGAATGACCTTCAGTCGTGAATTCTAATTCTGAAGGGTGTGGGGGCTCACTCTCGTGAATGTCCCTACAACTGGTGTTCTCAACCACAGCATTTTGGTTCTTGCGAGTTATGTTATAATTAATTTGTTTCTAGTAACAAAACACATTTCCAAATGATTTGTTTTTCTAATAACCAGAGTAGATTCAAGATGATCCCTATAAGAAGGAAGGAGGTCCTTGCTTATTTGCACTCTGTTATTTCTAAAACATAAAGAATAGCATGTAACTGTAACTAATGCACTGAGAATTACATGGATCCTGCAATTTTATATATGCCACAGTCTTTAATGAGCTATTATTACTGATTTCTCTAACAAAAGACAGTATTTTTAACAAGCAAATTAGCAAAATTTTCCTTGAAAAGTGACATTTGAGATCTTGAATTAAATAACTTCATGATTCACATGCTTATAGAATACTTTTAAATACATCTCCTCTCTCATTAAAAAAAAAAATCTGGCACTATTTCTTTTAATCTAGTATGTACGTGGAATGTTCCAGACATGGAACTCCCATTTGTGTGGGCCAGCAGGGCCCAAATATTTAAGCTGCAGTGTTTAACACAGTAGCTACTAGCCATGCGGGTTCTAAGCACTTTAAGAGTGGCTTGCCTAAATTGAAATGAGCATAAAAATATGCATTGGATTTCAAAGACAGTATCACAAATAAAGAATGTAAAGTATCTCATTAATACTTTGTATTTATTATATGGTATATGGTCCAGCTCTCACATCCATACATGACTACTGGAAAGACCATAGCCTTGACTATACAGACCTTTGTTGGCGAAGTGATGTCTTTACTTTTTAACAAACTGTCTAGGTTTGTCATAGCTTTCCTGATGAGAAGGCAGAGCACCAAAGAATTGATGCTTTCAAACTGCGGTGCTGGAGGAGACTCTTGAGCATCCCTTGGACAGCAAGGAGATCAAACCAGTCAGTATAAAGGAAATCAACCCTGAATATTCATTGGAAGGGCTGATGCTGAAACTGAAGCTCCAACACTTCGGGCACCTGACACAAAGAGTCAACTCAATGGAAAAGACCCTGATGCTGGCAAAAATTGAAGGCAGAATGAGAAGAGGGTGACAGAGAATGAGATGGTTGGATGACATCACCAATTCAATGGGCATGAACTCGTGCAAACTCTGGGAGATGGTGAGGGACAGGGAAGCCTGGCATGTTACAGTCCAAGAGTCGGACATAACTTGGCGACTGAACAACAACAATAACAACTACATGATGTATCTTAGATATTTAAGGTTAAAGAAAATATTTGAAAATTCATTTCACTTGTTTCTATCTTTTGATATGATGGCTAGAAAGTATTAAATTACATGTGCGGTTTACATTTGTGGCCCACATTCTGTTTCTTTCTTGGAAAGCACTGCTATAATGCAGAAATACCTGAGAGGTTTGTCTCAGATGCAGATTGCCAGGCCTGGAATCTAGTTCAGCTCTCTGTATTTTAGGCAGAGATCAGCAGGAACTACATAAAGTAATAAGAGTGTAATTCTTTCCTGATTCTCCTCCCACTATCAATGCCTGTTTCTCTTCCTATTTCTCAGTTGCAATTACCAAAAAAAGAGAATCCGTTTGGCCTAAATAATCATAAGCAATGCTCTTTAGTCAGAGCTTTTGGGTCAGGCTACTTCACAGGTCTCTGACCTACAGATTGACTCTCCTTAGGTAAAGTGTCCACCCCTAGACCAATCCACTGTGACCAGTGGGGAAGGTGGAAGAGGCGAGGGTCAAATTAAACAGAGCGTAGGAATGACCTGGAACCTCACCTCTCAGCAGGAGTCCCGGGTGCCCAGCTTCGTTTAGAGAGGACTGCGGGAATGCCTGGCACAGACTGGACTGGCCAGCGGTGAGTTAATTCAGAAATTAAAAGAACATAATGTATATTCAAAGGCCCTGTGAGCACCAGAGCCAAAGATTGATTATTTCCTGAACTACACTCCAGATACAATTTCAGCCAAGCCACTCTACAAATAACAGTGATAGATCTAGCCTTTAAAATATTTCAGTCATATCTAGCAGCCAGCTTTTCAGGTTAAACAAGGAATTTAGGTGGGGAGAGACGTAACATGGAGGCAGACAGGATAGTACCTGGAATACAGCCAAGGGATCAAAGCCCAGTCCCAAGGATGCCATTACATCACCAATCAGCATATGACTTTGGGAAAGACACCTTAACCCCTCCTGCACAGACTTATCATCTTTACAGTTTACAAAACAACAGGGATTGTGACAATTAAATAGAATGACAGATGTAAAGGTGCTTTATAAAGTTAGAAGAGCTGCACAAATGTTATATGAGTACGTAGGAGTTGTCATCAACTCTGTTTACTCATGAAAGAGTAACCCAACAATACATCTTATCTCAGTGAATATACCCAGCACAGGGGCTGTCCTGTTGTATTTTTTCAACCTTGTTGAAATGTTGGAAACGTTAACTGTCACTTCTCATCCTCTCTTAGCACTTATCTCCAGCCATAGCTTCATCTGTAATATGCTTTCAGGAATTCACCTCAATATATCAAACTCTGCCATCAGGCCAGCCGCCCACCACAAGTCAAGCAGTATGTATTTAAGAGAAATACAATCAGTCAATCCTGCAGCTTATGACAGCTGTCAGCTGAATATAATGGTCAGTTTTTCCAGTAACTGTCAGAATATTCAAGGTTTACAACATATTCTAATGCCCTCTTATAGCATTTCTGTTTAAATAATCCAAATGGTGAGGAAAGTCATAAAAGAAAAGCTTAGGTACCATGTTTTAAGCCCAGATTTATTTCCACGTAATATTTTGGGAAAACAAAACACAATTTTCTTCGTGTTATACCCCATTTTCTTTCCACAAGCTAAATTAACTTCCCTCTGCCAAATGTGCTCAGTTTTACAGAGACCCAATCCAGGAATACTGAGACAGTCTTCATTTTTTTGCTCTTTTATGGAGAGACTGACACTTCTACCAGATTGACAACAATAGGAGAAAAAGGTTTACCAAATATTTGCATAATTGATGAGAAACCCAGGGGTTTCCATGGCTTCTGAAAAAAGGAGCTCTGTATCTTTAAGGCTCCATGGCGCTCTCTCTGCTCGCGATGCAGACAGAGCAGGTTCTGCCGCAGAGACTCATCCTATCCATAAGGTTCTGTTAGCCAAGGTGGAGGATGGGAAAAGAATGGAGCTGTCCCAGCTACTCAATGAGATCAGGGCAAACTATGAAAAGCTCCTCACCAGAAATCAGATAGAGACCGTGCTCTCAACAAGGATCCAGGTAATGATTTCATACAGACAGGCATCTTCCAGGATAAGGAGACAATCCATGTCTATCCAATTCCTGTCCCGGCCTCTCTGAGGTACAGTATTTCCTTTTCAATGCAGCATATACTGGGGAAGGAATTTAGGTTTTACTGCAATGTGACAGGGACTTTAGGGGGAAAGGCTGTGTGTATTACTGTTAAATGACCATTAAATGAATGTTGATTGATGCATTTGATTTTTATATAAACCATGAGGTTACTGTCATTAACAAAACATGGGATCAGTATACAATAAAATGATGCACAGTAATCTTTTTTAGAATCTTATAGGAAGGAAGCATTTCAGATACCCTTGGAAGATACCATGGATTTACTTATAGAAATAATTTAAATAACACCTTTAAAATGACAGGCTTTATAGTGAATTTATTATCTAGCACACTTTGCAAGATAAAACTAAGTGAAATATTTCTAAAAGGTTTCTATCATTTTTTCATGAGTTTGATTTTATACCAGACTGTTACAAACAGAAATCATGTGAGTATGTGAACATGGTATTCAGAAACAATGATATAAATTGGGACACTCAAAATTCTCCAAATCAATAAGGACTTTCCACTTTGACTATAGATTTTTTTGCTTTTGTGCTAAAAGGTGAGAAATGTTTATCTCTAACACTAAGCATGTAATATTTAAGTATTGTTTAGAAAAAGAGCCAAATTAAATAAGGGCTAAATCCTCATTTCATAGACACTTTGTTTTAAAATGACAATCACTCTTAGCAATTAATTAAGGTCTCATCTCTAAACAAGTGGACAAACATCTATTTTAGAAACAAAGCTTCAGAAATTCAGGGTTTTGGGTTTGTTTTTTTTTTAGTTTACCTATCATATCTGAGTTCAAGTTCTATTCCAAGCACCCAAACACAGCAAAGAGTTTACTTAAGAACATCACCAAAAGGGAAAAAAATATTGCTGGGAAATCATAGGACCTTATCATGTTAGTAATTCATTTTTAGTAACATCATAAATGTAATCTCTAGGTAACATTTTCAGTCTTCATAAAGAATGATCAACATCTCAGATGAAGCAAATTCACTGAGATATTTGAAGTGCTGCAAGAATTCACTCACCTTTTACAAAGAGAAGAAAACAATAGATGACAATTTCTGAAAATTATAAACCAAATAAACATTTTATTTTGCAATAATAGAAATACAAGTTACTTAGTTTACAAGTCACAATGCTGAAAGACTAAAGTGAAAAAGCAAGACTACAGTAAGTTTTGTTTCCTTTTAACATAAAACTACTTTAGGGGACTTCTTTTTTTCCTAAAGAATTCAGAAAATCAATGGGAATAAATTTGAGAAAGCATGATTACTTAATTATTACACAATAAATGTAAGCTCTTTTAGTTATTTACAGATATACAACAAACCACTCTAGAACTTGGTGAATTAAAAAGACAATTGTATTGTCTTTCATATTGCTGTGGGTTAACTGAGTTCAGTGGGGGTGATTCTTCCACCGCACATGACACTGGCCAGGACCACAGTCATCTTGGGGTACAACCAGGTTGGGCCAGCCAACGTGGCTTACTCCTGCGTCTGGCACCTTGGCAGGACATTTCTGGAAGGCTGGCTCAGCTGAGACAGCTGGGCCTGTTTCTCTCCATCTGGCCTCTACACAGTCTCTCCAACAGGGTATCTGGACCTCTTATACATTGAGGTTCCCAATGTATACCAGGGCTCCCTAAAGCACAGAAGTGGAAGTTGTCAGGGCTTCCTAAGGCTTAGGCCTACAACTGGCACATCTTCTATATTCTGCTGACTAAGGCAAGACACAAGTCATCCCAGATTCAGTGTGGAACAGGACCAAACAAGGACATGAATCTGGGGAGGAGTGATTCACTGAGAGCCATCTTCAGAATCTAGCTACCACACAAACCTAGCTGCCAGCTCCTCACTCAAAATCCAGTAGGTACCAGAATTTTTATGCTCTTCTATTTCTGAAATTCTTGTCCTCCTCTTTTGCGGTTTCTCTAATATGTGTTGCTGCTTTGTTTTGCCAACCTAACACTAAGAATAAGTGACATAACAAATCAAGAGAAATGAATGAATTTTGTCATGTAATTCCTTGAACTATACTTTATTGACTTTCATTTAATCCAATATTTCCTTTAAAAAATCTATTGTCCCACCAAATTAATTTTTGTATGTTTTAAAATGCATTTTTTTTTTTTTGCCTATGAAGTTGGCTACACAAATCATAGGCAGTATTTTGAACTTATATGTTTACATAAATACTCTTTTTTTTTTTTTTTTGTAAAATGCATTTTTATATGAACATTAAAAAGTTCTAATTTTTGCCTCAAAATAGTACAATCAATTCCATACATTGCTCCGACTGCTCCTGGGGCCAAATGTTGAGAATTCTGTCAAAAGATACTTTCATTCAATCCCAGCATCCGCATAAGAACACTTAAAGTTGAATATAAACTAATTCACTCATTATTTAACATGAGAACATTTAGAGAGCAGTCTTTAAAGAAGTCATTTTGCTACCACCCTAGATATCCAAAGTTAGCATGCCTTCTAAAAAGATCATTTTGATAAAGGTGAATCAACAGTGGATTCTTTTAATATAGAAGTCTATTTTAGAACCTCTAATGCCTATGAAAACTTAACTCTCTAAATTATTCATAATATATTTTCTAGTAGTATTTACTTCCTGTCCATATATCCAGTCCCAGAAAAAATTGATTCATAAAGTAGCTTATAAGAAAAAAGTGGGGGAGGGGGGAAGAAGTAGCTAATTTTCTATCTTTCTTCCTTAATGATGCCATAAATAATGGAAAGTTAAGAATCAGAGGTCTCAAACTTAGGCCTTGCAAGCTTACTTCTCATTAAAATGTATTTTTCTGCATTTTATAGACCGTCATGGTAGGAAAGGACTTTCGAGGTTCATTTTACATCTGAGAATACCGAGGCTAAGAGTGCAATTAACTCATGCATGTGTTTAATTAGTGACTGAGCACCAACCAGAACATACATCTGTAATCTAAAGAAAAAAGATTTGATTCCTATCCTATTTGTCTATAACTGCTTTTAAAGGTCTCATTTTCAAAAGTGCTTTTTGTTGTTGTTGTTGCTACTATTGTTGTTGTTGGCTTTCTTCTAGTTGGAAGAAGATCTAAGCAAAAAAATGGACAAAGATGAAGAGGCTTTAAAGGCAGCTCAAGCAGAGCTCAAGGAAGCCCGACGCCAGTGGCATCACCTGCAAGTGGAAATTGAATCTCTGCATGCTGTGGTAAGCACGACCTCAAGGCGGCTGGCCCACTGGGTCCCCAGATGTTATCTGACTAGGAGAGGGGAAGAGTGACATCCCTTACTGGACAGCGAAAAACTAAAAATCAGGGCACTGAATTCTATCCATTTGACCTAGTTCAACTAGTGCCCTGCCTCCATCATGGCAATGTCTATCATCAGTTCACTGAAGGTTTAGTTCACACTTACAATAATGAAATAATCCTTACTCCAGAACCCTGGGGTTCTCTAAATGTTAGAATGGGGGAACAGAGCTTTTGTCATTATCCAAACTCATAACAGTGGAGAATTCTTTTATCCATGCTACAAAGACTTCTAATAGAAAAATATCTAAACACTTTCCAAAAATGCCTTTTATAAGGAGTCTGCTCTGGCTTTAATATTCAATATTCTATACTTTTCAATATTTAAGAAATCAAATAAATCAGGGTGATAATAAACTAATCACACTGCAGGTTCCTTTGGTGGGTGGCGGCGGGGGTGGGGGCGTAAGAATGATCATGGGATTCCTTGGAAATAGAAAACTCTCTAGCTGTAGATAGAAAATACAACTTTTTAAAAGTTGTGCCATACCTAAAGCTGTAAGGAAATACCTCTTGCATAAGTGCTGTACAATTATTGCAACCTTTTAAAGAAAGAACTCAACTGGGTGAAGACATTGCAAATCAGATTTCAGAGACACAGTTTGTTTCCTTGATTCACTGATGAAGATCTGTATAAAACAGGAAAGGGGCCTTGAAAACTCCCTACAAGCCAGTGAGCAACATTACCAAATGCAGCTGCAAGACCTAGAGGCAGTGATTGAAGGACTAGAAAAAGAGTTACAGGAAGTAAGGCGTGGCATTGAAAGGCAGCTTCGAGAGCATGAAATGCTCCTCAACACCAAGATGAGGCTGGAACAGGAAATCGCAACATATCGCCGCCTCCTGGAAAAGGAAGAAATCAGGTACCTAATTTCCATATAGTGAATGACCAGAAATACAGAGCCACTTAGGTCACTGATGTAGTCGGAAAAATTAAATCTAAAAACCTATCATTACCAAGACATGATCACTGAGTTCCTACCACAAAATAGGCACTGCAAAAAAATAAGTGGGAGAACTAGTTCCAGCCCCCTCAAATTATGAGGGACTTTCTCGATGGCTCAGTCAGGGAAATAATCTGTCTGCAATGCAGGAGACATGAGTTTGATCCCTGGGTTGGGAAGATCCCCTGGAGAGGAAAATGGCAACCCACTCCAGTATCCTTGCCTGAAAAATCTCATGGACAGAGGAGCCTGGCAAGTTATAGTCTGCGGGGTTGCAAAGAGTCAGACACGGCTGAGAAAGCACACCCCAAATTATGAATACACGAGCCAAAGTCGGGGACTTGAGCTACAAGAAAGAGTACAAGCAAGCCTGGAACAAAATAGAAATGATCCTCCATCACTACAAAGAAGACCTTCTTTAACATTCTCACTTTCCCTGCCATTCACCCCTTATAGAATTAGTGCCTCCAATAGACCACCCATGAAGAAAGTTTGAAAAATTCACACATTACCGCTTTTCCCCCTCCCACAAGGGCCCACTCCAGGCACACATCAAACTCCAAAATAATAATAATACTATTAGTAATAGTGTTGTTACTATTATTATTATATTACAACCATGGAAAACAATGTTGTTCTAATTACATGGTTTGAAAGACTTCCAGATACTCTGACAACAAAAGGCATCAAAAGAGGGATTCTTAATAGTTCACACACAGTTTCATAATCTGCAATCACTTGTAAGTTCATATGACTTGGAGCACAGCACAACCTACAATTTTCCATATTCCCAGAAAAATAATGCTTTATTTGTACTTGCTTCAGAATTCTGAGTCCTCTATAAAACTGGGTGAAACTACTATCATCTATAATAAGTCTTGACATTTACCAAATCCTTGCAAAACATAAATTGAATTAAAAATACCATTTAGTAGCTAAGTGATGCTGGGCAAATTATTAAATCTCTCTTTGCCTCAGTTTCTCATCTATAAAACGCCTACCTCAGAATTGCTGAGGATTAAATGAATTAATGTTTGTAAAATGCTTAAAACAGTGCTATGTAAATAAATTATATAGCTGTATATATATAATTCATTTATTATGAAATAAAATGGTTGTAGATTTGGTTTAATGCCTAATCATTCAAGATGTTGATAAAAATGGTCTTTAACATTCCTTTAACACAATTTTTAAAGTTTTATTATGCTATATTTAAGATACACAGGTATTTGGGCTTCCCTGGTTGCTCAGACGGTAAAGAATCCGCCTACAATGTGAGAGACCTGGTTCGATCCCTGGGTTGCTAAGATGCCCTGAAGAAAGGAACAGCTACCCACTCCAGTATTCTGACCTGGAGAATTCCATGGACCTACAAGCCTGGCAAGCTACAGTCCATGGGGTCGCAAAGAGTCAGACATGACTGAGCAACATTCACTTAAATTTATTTAAGATAAAGTTACAAAAGTTATCAAGAAAAATATAATGAACTCCTATGTTTAAGAAGTGAAACATTTATCGTGTTAGCTGCTCAGTTGAGCCCAACTCTTCGCCACCCCATGGACTGCAGCCCAACCAGGCTCCTCTGTCCATGAGATTTTCCAGGCAAGGATACTGGAGAGGGTTGCCATTTCCTTCTCCAGGGGATCTTCCCAACCTAGGGATCGAACCCAGATCTCTTACACTGCAGGCAGATTCTTTACCGACTGAGCTACAAGGGAAGTCCATGAAACATTTATAATGTTACTGAAGTCCCCCTAATCCCTACCTCAGCATCTAAACCACACCCCAACCCATCTTATTCCCCTCCATCAGTCTAACCTGGCTCCCAGGTCTGAGGCTTGTAAGTCTCATTATATATATCCCTAAGCAAAATGGGGAATTGTTTTGCATATATTTTAATCTTTGTAAAATTAGCTAGCTATAATCTTTCTTCCCCCCCCCCACCCCCGACTCAATGTTATACTTGGGAGATTGTTCCCTACAGATACAGCGTATCTTTAGTTCACTTATTTTCCTGCTAGGTAGTACTTCCTTTGTGTTGGTGGTGGTTTAGTCTCTAAATCCTGTCTGATTCTTGTGACCCCATGAATTGTAGCTTGGCAGGCTCCTCTGTCCATGCGATTCTCCAGGCAAGAATACTGGAGTGGGTTGCCATTTCTTTCTCCAGGGGATTTTCCCCACCCAGGATCAAACCCAGGTCTCCTGCATTGCAGGCAGATTCTTTACTGACTAAGCTACAATTTATCCATTCTCTTATTGGAGAGCATTTGTTTCAATTACATGCTAATACAATGTTGCTTCTATAATATAATTTTTTTCCAATTTCAGATATTATGGTAGTATCCAAGGTGGGAAAAAAGAACAAAAACCTACCACAAGTAGAGTCGGTTTTGTTTTACCTTCAGGTGAGTTTCTGATTTAACTAACCTGAAACGTGAAGTGCCATTTATAGGGATTATAAATTCTCTAAAGTAGCAAAAACAAGCAATATTTGAATAAAGTTTGACATACACATTGACTGTGACTAGTACTTAGTATATAATAGTACTGTGAATAGTACTGAATAGTACTGTGAATGTTGTAATTTAATATTTCATAATTAATATTTTCACAGCCATTATAAATGAAATATCTTTTTCAACAAAAGTCCCACAAAAGTATGAGGATGAAAAAGTGGAAACAGTGACCAAACAGGCAATATTAAATGGAAATATTGTGAAAGAAAGCACTGAAGCTCATGGCACTATTCAGTAAGTAAAATAATTTTGACTTAGAAATAATAGTGAACACATGCAAAAAAAAATTAACTTCAATTGAGTAATCTCAGTAATCTTTGAATGTGTCTAAACATAATTTTATATATTGTGATTTTTAATCAGACATGAATAAATATATAAAAACTCAGATGAAGTACTCAATCCTTAATTCATCATTTTCCCAAAAAAGATAGCCAAAACATGAAAATTCCATAGAATCCCTTAGAAATTTTATTCATATGATTTTTAAAGAATACACATATAACTGTCACAATGTAAATTATAAATTGTAACTTAAAATCTAATATAAGTGATAGACATTTCTTGATTTATTTTTCATATACAGTACATATTACATTTTTTTACTTCTTCATATAGGAAGATTTATTTTATCATTTCAGGACAGAGAAAGTGGATGAAGTTATTAAAGAATGGGAAGGCTCCTTCTTTAAAGATAACCCTCGATTAAGGAAAAAATCAGTTTCTCTTCGATTTGATCTTCATTTAGCAGCCACTGATGAAGGGTGTTCACAGACTAAGCAGGATAATCTACCAGATATAGAAGTCAGGCTTATCATGAGAAGATCATGCAGTATCCCCTCTATCAAACGTCCATCAACAACTAATTAATACAAGGACAGTATTTGATTTGATGTGAAAATGACATTAGGATGGACCAGGGTAGGCCTGCTGGCCACCTTCTGTTCCAAAATTTAAGTTATTAAGTATGTATGTTATGATCAATGTATGACTCATCAGAAAAAAAAGAGGGAGGGACAAAATGTCTCTGGATATAATTATAGGTGTATTTTTTTTTTTTTTTTGGACAAAGGGAGCTTAAAATCAGAAATTTAGTACAGGTTCTATTTTATTTATTATCCAAATAGTCTTCTTTTTCACTTAAATTTTTGTCAGAAACTGTAAGCGTTAAGATGGTTTAGTTAAGTCTTTAAAATTTCACTAAATGGCTGAACATTCTAAGGAAAAGGGAAGAGTCTGTTTAAATATGATTGTATTATGTTAAGAAACACATTGAGTCATCATTATTCAATGACTGGTTACATCTAAAAGAATTTTTCTACTTATAAAAGAAAGCAATTATAAACAAACCTTTAAAGAGGACTCACTACTCACTTAACCGAATTCTTTCCTTTTGAGATAATAATTTGTGCAGGTAGAAAATAAGAGTTATTTTCTACAAGATGTTTTGAGCAAACTATAGAAGACACCCCCAGGCTCATCTGATGATTAAATTAATCTTCATCTGAAGGTTCTCTGTCATCATTATCTGATTTCCTGAAGAGTAACTTTACTCGAAGAACTGTAAAGTTGTATCCTCCCACACAAAAATCAGAGGGCCAGCTACAGAAGCAAAAGAGGAAAGCTAGTTACTACAATTACTGGAACAGGATCCAACCTCTTATCATTCCAGCTTTTCCATCTGTATAAAGTTAAATGTGATTTAATTTGAGTCTCTGATACGAGCATTAGATAAAGATACTATATAAAGTATTATAAATACGTCTTGCAAACATTCATGTGAATTAAGATAACAGTATTGTTATCTAAGCAAAGAGTATTTGCAGGATTTATGTTTGTAAGTTGTTCAAACCCTAATAAATATGGAAAGAAAATATATTTGTGAATAAGTCAAGTATTGTTGCAAAGTTTTTTAAACAGCCTAATTTGTTTAATACAGGTATATTTAAAGACCTTAAATAATAAATACTTGTTTTAAAACATTAGAAATTTATAGGCTATCAGTTTTTTTCTAAGCAGAAAAAACACTGAGTACAACTCTCCATACTTTTTTTCCCAGCTAAAGTATCACCTAAAGGGCTATAGCTGTTAGGATATTAATACAGCCTTTGGAACTCTCTCTTCCTTCTTTCAACCAAAAAAAAAAAAGTAATTTTAACCAGAAAAAAATTATGTTAAATAATCTTTAACATAATGCAGGGAATAACATTTAAATGTTTTTCAGTTAGTTCAGCTTTATTTTAGCCTGGCTTATTCTATTTTGTGAAAGGGATGATTTTGTTTTGTCACGGACACAACAGCATGTGAAGTACTTCTTTTTGCATAAGCATCTGACCTAAAATACATCCTGTACATCAAAGTGTTTTCATTCAATATTAGTTAAATGCTACTAACTTTATTAAAGCTTTGGAAATGCAATCATATAAGCTATTGTACTAAAAGTTACTGTACTAAGCAACAGTATCATAAATAAAGGAATATATTTAGTGTCATCTATACACAGTGTTAAAAACAGTACCCGGCATCATGAATGTAACTGCTCGTGATAGTAATTCCACTATGCAGCTCTTGTATGTATAACATGTACATTTTAAAATACAGTACCTGAATTTATAACAGCTTTATTTGCTTCAATATTTGCATTTTAAATTGGGATATGAGTTTACCATAGTAAATGATACCATTACAATAAAAAAAAAACTGAAACATGAACTTGCAAACCTGTATTGTATTTGAGTCTGATACATTGTATTGAGTAGAATTATTCCAATATTGTTAGCTTCATTGCAGAACGGAGAAAACTACAACGAAGGTGCATAAAAAGCACAATTGTTATACTTTTATTTAGCAACAGAAAAATTAAGAATGGTATATTCTAATATATGATATATTCTAATTAAAGAATAAAAATAATCTCATAGTCCTGGGAAAAATATAAAAACAGCAGCCACCATTTGCAGAGGGCTCACTCTGCTCCTGATCCTGTAATCAGCATCCTCAAACTCAATCTCTAATCCTCACAGCAATCCTACAAGATGAACAGTATCATCCTCATCTGATGGATGAATAGAAATTAACATTCTTCAATCTCTCTGAAATGGTTCAAATGCATGCTTCCATAACAAAATACAAAAGTAAATACTACGAGTCCCTTCGCTGTTCACCTGAAACTACCACAACATTGTTAATCGGCTACAACCCAATACAAAATCAAAAGTTTAAAGTCTGGGGGAAAAAAGTAAATAATAAGTCCAGTTACCAACAACTGCACAATCCCAGCCCTGGGACTGTCACTCGTGACCCATGCAACCAGGAAGGAGTTACTTAAATTCTCTAGGTCTCTGTTTTCACACCTGAAAATGAAGAGAAAGGTGGCACTTGATCATCATTCCTGCCCTGCCTACTTCACAGAGCTGTTTGAAATAATACACATGTAAAAATATTTGGCAAAGCACTACTCAAATGTACAAGAATATATGGATGAAAACAGTCACTGGGAGAGAAGAATTCATGTTCACGTCCCAAATATCCAGATATTTTGAACGTAAGGCAGAAGACTCTAAAAGCAAACCATACTTTGTCAAAGTCTACACAACATGGTGAATCACTCAGACCTGGAAATCTACTGGACTTCAATATTTCACAATGACTTCTAGTAATAGCAATTGAACAGCCATAACTTCTGCTTTCACAGAAAGGGCTGAGAAAACTAGCTTATTTCACCGTGTTTCTTATAGCCACACTTTTGTTTTTATTAGCCAGACTTTTATAAGTGGTTCAGACAGACTTCTGTCCTTCCTTTCCCTATTTTAAGGATGGGGGTGGGGATCCATTGAAAAATGCTTCATTAGAACAAACTGTAGACAACCTGCATGGCTCAGTGTTGGATTCAAAACCTTTTTGAGTCACAAACCTCTTTGAAAATCTGTTAAAGGCCAAAACCTCTATTTGGAAGAGGGTTGGGAGGAAGCACCTAAAAATTGTGTACAATCTTAAAAGGTTATAAAGGAATAAACCTCCTGGAGCCAATTCACAGACTAGTAGGTGTCCAAGGACTATGGGTGTTTCCTTGTCCTCTCCCATGTTCTCCTCTTTCTTCCTCCCAGTCATGGTTCTCGTTCTACCCCTGTTTTTTCCTTCCCAGCATCTTCCCACAGCACGAGGGAAAGAAATCAAAGAGACTTCAATCCCAGCTTAATCACTCACTAATTTGGGAAGGAAGAAGAACCTCAAGGAAGTACAAGTAGTGTCAAAGAGCAATGCAGGCAAAGTTCCTGGATCTTGCTGCCAGAAAGAAAACTAAACTGCTTGGTCCTGTCTCTGGGGTTTACCATTAGGTGCCTGTGAGGGTTCCCAATATCTTTACATGTAGTATGAACAGTCATATTAACTGTTCATCCCACATCTTCCAGGAATAATCACCATTCAAAATAACCTGTCCTGCAGTCCCCATAAATATCCCTGCCCATGCAAGATCATATGTCCTACTGTCTGCCTGGGGAAAAAATCAACAGCAACTCCGTGTAAGTAGAGTCCATCCTGTTGGATATTTCACTCTTAAATCTTTTTTTTTTTTCCTCAATATTATAGTGGTTTTTCACTCTTCAATCTTCATCTCTAGGACTTTCTCTATTATATTTTGCCTATATTCTTCCTTCCTTAATTTTGCAAATCTTCAGAGCAGAGAAACAACTAAAGGGAAGATGATGAGATAGCTGATCATTTATTCACTCCACAGATAGGGGCACGAGAATGGGCATTGTTTCAGATGTTGAATCCCCCGGCCCAGGAGCTTTCATTCTTGATGGGAAGAAAAAGATAACAACATAAAAATATAATAAATAGAGTATGTTAGGTGGTAATACATACTATAGAAAAAAAACATGAATAGAGAGGAGGTTGGGGAATGAGTTACAGCTTTATATAGATCAGGAAAAACATACTGAGGTGACATTTGAGTAAAGATCAGGAGATAAGAAAGTGTATCAGTGTCACTCCTTTCCTTTCCTACTATTTTTGAGTCCTCCCTTTCCCACTACAGTATGCTTTGTTGCTAACACCCAGCAGTTTTTCTGCAGAAGACTGCCTAGAGATGACATAACCAAGCACCTGCCCCAGCATGGCGCTTGCCCAATCCTCCACCATAAAAGCCAGTGGAAGAAGGTACTGGGATTCCCTGCTGAAGCCTTCGTGTATTTTACATTAATCCATGTATCTGATGCTTTTATATTTTAAAAAAGCAGTTTCTGGTACATTATCTCAAGCCCCAGTCAGGCTGCCCATTATCTTTTGATGACCTCTTTTCCCTTTAATATGCTCTTTAGTTTCACTAATCTCTAATCATGAACATGAAAATATTGGAGGTGGAAGAGGGTCACTTGTCCCTGGTTTTGCATACTTCTGGAGATGCCCTAGTCCCTGCTGGCACACCCAGGACGGTGGCTAAGGGTAGCTGAAGAATCCAATCATTCTAAATGTCAACACCATTTTCAAGTAATTTCAGATCCTTCCCCCTCTGCAGTGGCCCACATCTGTCAAGTGTTTATATATCCAAGGAGAGGCTGCTATCTAGTACATCTACGTAGTCATGATTTAGTGAAAAGAGTCCTGGACTAGACCGTAGCCTGCCTCGAAATACATTTACTGAGCTTCTAACAATGGTCCAAGGCCTTATTGGGCACTGACTATAGGAAGATGACCAATGCAGACGGCTGAACTTTTGCTTTCAAGGCTCTCATAGAGTATTCACAATGACAAACACAATCTGATACAATGTATTAGGTAAAGGCCATAATAGTTATCAAAGAATCTTGGGCGTTCAGAAGAAGAAATTCAGGGGGGTGGGGGGCGCGTGAGGCTGGGAGTTCCCAGAAGGCATCAGTGACAGAATTTGAGCTGGACTCCTAAGGACGGATGAGTTTAAGCCCAAAAGTGAAGGACTGTCGTTCCTGGCAGAGGAAACCGAATGAGCCAAGGCGCTTTGGGACACAGACCCCCTGCCTGGCGCTGCAGGCACACACAACCTGGCACAAGGAGATTTACATCTCCGGGCCTTGGCTCAGAAACCTGTGACAATTACACCACACTTGCGCTTGGGAACAACTGGACAGATCTGTGTTGCTTTCGCCAAAGCTCTTGCCAGCGGTTAAGGCAGGAAGCCCTGGGAGGCGCGCAGGAGGACGGAAGCTCGGTAAAGCCGGCTCTCCACCCCTCTATCCTCGGCTTGCTGAATTATATACACTCCAGCTTCCAGAGAAAGAGGAAAGAAAAAGACCGGAAGGAGAAAAACAAACTCTCGGGGGCAGGGACGGGGGCCGTGCGCGGCCTGAGCCCGGCCGGGGTGGTGTGCGGGCCGCGCGGCCACAGTGGTTCCGGGACTCGCGACTGGGCGCGCCTCCCGCTGCCTTCCGGCCCCGAGCGGGGAAGCTGAGGCCGCGCTCCCACCTCCCCTCGGCTCAGCCTTGCACCTCCCGCCGCGTCACCCGTCCCCGCTCCGGCTCCTCGGGGGCCGCGCGGTCCGGGCCTACCCGCGGTCGGGCCACCTCCTCCCTCTCCAGAGTGACGAATCGGCGCCCGGCTGGCAAAGTACTGACATTCGGGGGGTTCTGAGGAACGTATGGAGCCTGAAAAAAATCTTTGACTGTACTAAACACCACCGCGTCCCCACTAGAACGTTTATTTTTCTGAAGATAGTCGGTTGGGGCCTGGAAAGGAATTAAGAAGAGTGTTGAAAGTGCGAGCGCGGAAGCTCGGGACGCGAGGGGCGGGGCGTGCGCGGGACAAAGGGAAGCGAGGCCGGAGCTGCGGGCGCTTTTTCTGCCCGCGGGTGAGTGTTTCCGACTGGGCCCGACTGGGTCGGGAGGGTGGAGAGGCGTGGGGTCCCGGCTTGGCTGGGGTTGCTGGGGGTTGCTGGGGTTCAGACTTGGCCGCGGGACCAGGGCCGGGGGCCGGTTGCGGCCTCTCTGAGGCCTAGCGGAGCGAGGGTGGGGATAGAGTCCCATTTGGGGCTCCTTTTGGGCGGCCAGAAGTGCCCCTTCCACTAAACCCGCGGAAGTGGTCAAAGCGCTTCTGCAAGCTCCTCTTCAGTAGAGTCGCTGGTAAAGTGCACCTTCACATCAAACCTAAACGAATCGATCTCAGGGGAAGCCCTTGGGGCAAGCTAAGCCCTTGGTCCTTACCCCCCGGAAGGTGGTTTCCCCTTGTCCAGGCAGCGATCTGAGGACTCACGGTGTGGCTTGGAGTGAAGAGCGAAAGCTCGGCAACAGTTTGGCCTGGGTTTGAAACCCAACTCGGACACTTCCTGACTGTGTGTCTTGAGTCAAGTTACTTATACTGAACGAGACTCCTTTTTTCCCTCCGTAAAATGGCAGTAGCAGTACATATCTCGTTGGTAGTGTGACTGTTAAACCAGATGATGTTAAAGTAGTAAACCTGTCCCGTATAAGGTATTCAACAAATAACTTCTCCAGGATTTTATGCCAGGCACCGGGGATGCATACAGTGGTGGACAGATGTACGAGATCACTCTTGAAATTTATGGTATAGCAAAAGAGATCAGTAATTTCAAAGTATTAACAATAAAATGTGACACACCAGGGAGCTTATGACAGTTATTATCTGGGCCCCCCACAGCAAGGCCTACTGGATGTTGACAGCCCACCCAAGCTTGAGCAGGAAGGAAATCTGCCCCAGACTCTGGTTTCCTGCCTGTACCTTAAGGAGAGACAGGAGACCCAGGTTGGGCCATTGAGAAAATAAATGATTTCTTTCTTTCTGCACCAGGCCTCTTACTCATAATGCTCCAGAAATGCCCTTAAAATACAAAACAGGAGCAAAAAAAAAAAAAAAAAGTCATGTTTGTTTCTCATAATGTTGGAAGAAAATACTCTAGCAGTCATAGAAGTTATTTGCCTTTTTGCTAAAAATCAATGTTCGTCTCTTTGTACACATTGTGTGTAATGTATAGTGAGGTAAGGAACAAGTTCCTGTGTGTGTGGTCATGCCCTGAGCTAGTATTACTAGGACCAAAGTTGGTAAGAATTGAGCTAGGTACTGGGACAGCAATAATGAATTAAATGGTCCCTGTCTCCATTCAGCCCCCATATTAGCAGATGTAATATGATACCACTGATCTGTGTAAATTGGAGTACAAATGAGGGAACATTTAATTTTGTACAGATATGTCCAGAAATCTCCATTGAGGAGATATATTTTGAGTTGAGCTAAGAAAGATCAGTAAGAGTTTTTTCCAGTAGACTCTCAAAATTTATTCCCAGCGGTTATGAAGCTATTTACCATTATGTTGTTTTTTAGTCACTCAGTTGTGTCTGACTCTGGCGACCCCATGTACTGTAGGCTACCAGGCTCCTCTCTCCATGGGATTCCCCAAGTGAGAATACTGGAGTGGGTTCCCATTTCCTTCTCCGGGGATCTTCCCGACCCAGGGATTGAACTCGGGTCTTCTGCATTGGCAGGCGGGTTCTTTTACCGCTGAGCCACCGAGGAAGCTCCATTTACCACTGTAAGAGAATGTGACGTTTATTGTCACACCAGTTACCTTTTCCACTGCCTTCAGGAGTAAAATGCTGTTTTACTAGAAAGGAATCGTTATCCTAAAAGGAAGGCAGAGCTGTGGCTGATCAGGGAGCTGTCAGTGTCTGGTAGGCCTTGTTGAGGTAGGCCCCAATAATACATCATATTCTTTCATCACTGTATTAACCAGTTTGATTAAATGTTTACATGGCATCAGCAAAACGTTTTCCATACAAGAGGTGGCTCAGTATCAAAAAAAACAAAACAAAAAACTTGCAAGTACATGTCTAATTTTACTTTTTAATATCCCCTGTCATTTGTTTTAGTCATTTAAT
Organism: Cervus canadensis; assembly: GCF_019320065.1. Lineage (NCBI taxonomy): Eukaryota > Metazoa > Chordata > Mammalia > Artiodactyla > Cervidae > Cervus > Cervus canadensis. The sequence continues at coordinate 21,568,623 of NC_057386.1, forward strand.
TCTGATCAACTAAGTGACCTAAAGAACTAGTAAAATATTTAAAAGGCTTGATTACTAGAAGATAATGTAATTTTACAAAGAAATATCAAACTACCCTATTCTTTAGAAAAACATTCTCTTATGCTTGCTGAGTTTTGATTATCTTTATTTTTCTTTTTTTTTTCCTTTTTTTTATTTTAGTGTCTCAGATTCATTCTTAAGGAACTGAGAACTTAATCTTCCAAAATGTCAAGTAAGTTTCATTTTTTATATTTATCAATCTATATTAATAAGAGACTAATGCCCTAGCAAATGGGAATTCCAAAATACTCTCATTTTTTTTTTCTTCAAAACAGGACCATTGGTAGTTTTGTTGCATAGTATTATATCTCAGTTGTTTACAAGAAGTTATTTATTTTCTTTCAAACAGAAAGACCATCTTATGCCCCACCTCCCACCCCAGCTCCTGCAACAGTAAGTTTTAATTTTCTTGTTAATGTAATAGCCAAGTCTGGCCTTGATACAAAAACCCAGATGTCTTCCAGTGACAGTCACTCAATCATCACAGCAACAGGATGAAAAATTCAGCTAAAAAACAGCACTTCCTACTAAATAAAATAACTCTGCATCTTACCTTGAACCAACCCCAACATTTAAAGAAACATACTACTGAAATGTCAACCTCCTATGCTCAGTTCTTTTTTTAATTAGAAATAAGTGGCAAGTTTAACACTTTTCTTGTCATCTCTGTTAAGAACCTTGAAAGCTAATATGAAATAAATGCTCATTCTGGCATTTATTGTTTTTAAACCTAACCTTCAATTGGTTACATTTTTCTCTTCCTATCTGTATATAATTTTCACATTAAATCAAACAATAAAGCTTCCAGTTCTATACTACCTTATTGTAAATCTTTATTTTCAAGCTGCTCAAGTAAGGATTTCATTATCTGTGGGTCAGATCCTGCTATTGAGTTTTATGCCATAAATAATAGTTTATTGGATTGAGACTTGATATGTTTCAAAGTGTATAAATAATAGTGAACCAGTTTTTTTCACCCAGCAAGCTCTGGCCCAGCTTGGTCAGCATGTAAAATAATTGCCCAATCCACAAAACAGATTTAACAGTAACTCTTCAGGCCTTGCTGAAATGGATTCCTTGTTATTTTTTTTTATTTAAAAGCAAAAACAAAACACTGTTAACATTGACCATATCCTACAAAAGCAGTTCTTTAACTAAAGCTGTTAGCCCTCCTTCCATACTCCCTACCCCTAAATTTCAGGCTAGCTTACTAATTAGGGCCTTGTGTAACTTTGTTTTCTCCACTAGATAAACTACTTTTATTTACTAACCTTCTGTATGTTTGTTTATCAACAATTTGTTTTTCCTTAGTAAGATGCTTTTAAAAAGGGATACTGTATCACATCTCAACTTTATATAACATACAGTTTCTAAAGTTACTTCCAGTAGATCTTAAAGTCCTGTGTTTGGTTTATTTCCTTCCTTAAAGAACATTTCTTACTACCATCTCCTTGGCACTCTGCTAGTGGCTATACAGGTGGAGTTGAACAATTGAGATTCCTGACCTCAAAGAGCTAACCATGTACTTCATTTTTGGAAATGGTATAACTGCAGTGTTTTAGTTTCAATTTTTTTTAAGTTCCCTTACTTAATTTTCTTAATTATTGCCTCATAATATTGAACAGTGATTATCATTGCGTATGCAACCTTTGAAGGTGTCATTTTGACGCAAATACTGCCTCTAACAGCGTATATTATCTTGAAGACATTAATTTTTTTGAGATAATAGAAATAGCTCAGAAACCAACCCTATGATTTCCTAAATGTAGAAAGGGATATTTTTACCTTTCTTTAATCATACTTCTGTACCATTATAATTTTACATTACACATAATATACAGAAGACTAGGGGTTAGTACATCCAACAGAATGGATATTAAATGAGTTATCCTCCTTTATTTTATTTCCATTTCTTCTTCCACCACCATCACCACCACCACCTCCACCTCCACCTCCACCCACCACTACCACCCAAACGTACCACCACTCCAAGTAATATACACTTCTTTCGTGCCTTTGATACTTCATCTGTGTTTTGCCTACTTATATATGCTTGATTTGCGTCTTCTATAACTACATAGACTAGAAATTGATCACTTGTTCTCTTGTAAAGAATATCAAATGATTGATCTGCTTGAATGCCTTTTTTTTTGGACACTAAGGATATGTGCAGTGGCATGTTTTAGAAAATTGTGTTGATGATAGCTACAGCTTAGTTGGGATGTGTTGTTTATTTTACATTATACAATTCAGCATTGGTATTAATTGCATGTTAAAATGAAATTACTGTCACTTGTTTTGATTGAATTTCATTAGGTCAAATACCTTACTTTTGGTCTCTCTTTGCTACATCCTTTTTATGCACTATATTTGATTCTCATGAACATTGGATGTCATTTTATTAACCACAAAGGGCACTGCTATATAAGAGCCCATTTGTGATCACATCAACACATAATTTACAAAAGCCGAGAATTCTGTTGCTCCAACAAGCAATTGTGGTTGGAAAGAGCTAGGGCTATCAGGAAATCAGACGAGAAAAGAAAGTTCAAGTCTGTCTAATAGAGAAGTAGTTCACACTAAAACTAAATGCAGAAATTGTTCGTGATTGACCTGTGGAAGATGGATCAAAGAAGAGATGGAAGAGAAAGCCTTTAAAAGAATGACTGGGTTAAAAAGATCAGCCAGTACCCCCAGAATGAAATCCATGCATTTCTTACAAGTCTTTGTTTTGAAATCATGTTTGTGACATCCATTGAATCCCACATATGTTTTTTTCTATTGATGACTTCTGGCTTCCTGATTTGAATCTCTTCTCATTTCTCACACTATATAAAATGATTTAAAGTTGTCTTTGGAAGCAGTCCATTTCTTGTTTTTGTTTTTGGTAGATAAGTGCATTGGTGGCATTCATATGACTGTCAAATAAATCATGTTTTGTTTTGCATGTAAAGTGTTTTCAGACTCCTAGTTTATCACATTTCAAGCTTTCCAATCTCAGACATATATCGCTAAGTTGTTATTTCATATATTGACCATAAAGTGATCCTGAATGTTCGAGACACTTCAGTGTATTGCTTATCCTGAAAGACAAACATATTCACACTCATACAACCACCACTGGCCCCTGCAAAGAGACAGAAAGAGACAAAAAAAAAAAAAAAAAACCACTTGCAGACTGGTTTTTCAATGAAAAAAAAAGAACAATTACAACACATCATTGCTTGTTTAAATTCAGGTTGCTTTTGCATGCCATATGCAGATCATTTTTCATTTCTGTGTTTTCCTCGTTTGAGCTCATTTCTCATTCGTGTTTTTGTCTCATTTGTTTCCATCAGCAAATGCCCAGCACACCAGGGTTTGTGGGATACAATCCATACAGTCATCTCGCCTACAACAACTACAGGCTGGGAGGGAACCCGGGCACCAACAGCCGGGTCACGGTAGGAGAATCAACTATTACAGCATCCAGCAAACAACTGGAATTGACCAGAAATGCCTTCAGATTTAGGTCCTTTTGAATCATCAGCACAGCCATTAAAAAAAAATTTAACCTGGCTTTTAGATTATTTTAAATATTCATTGTACAATCTTATACTGAAAAACAACAAAAAAAAATAGTGAGATCTGGATATGTATACAGAAGAAAAGGAGAATCCATTCTGTTTGGTGATTGGTAGAGATAAAGCCGTGGGTACTTAATGCTAGTACTCTATGTAGACAAACCTAGGATTCCCTATGGTTAAGATGCCCTTTTTGAGGCGAAGAGTATCTTTCATTTAAGGTAATTGGCATTAGGCTCAAGAACTATTTTCTTAATAAAGGCTGGGCTTATAGACCTGGCCTTTTTGGGCTATCCTACCAGTTTGAACTGCTGCACACAGTTATTTGTCTTTTGGATTTAACAGTTGACATAACTGAGATTCGTTTCTCCCTAGTTAAAAATATATTTGTGCCAATTCAAAGAATGGCAGAATGAAAGCTGAACAAAATTGAGTTACCAGACTATACATATCTACAACCAGAAGTACATTTATAGTTCAGAGGGTAAAGGATATGATTTCTGAAACTTAGATGTTTCACTTAAATAATCAGCCTAAGATACCAAAATTGGATGATGTACTTCAGACTTTTTTTTTTTAACTTCAGACTTTTTACTTTAAAATTATCTTTAACTTCATTTAAGGAAATTTAAGGTACCCAAAAAACAAATAACTGTAACAGTGATTTACCAAAAATAGATAAATAAATCCAAAAGCCAAATGCCTACATACATTGGAATGTGATATTGGTAAGAATTTATACAACCCAGAATGGCTGTAAACTTTTTAATACCTGATTTTTGTTTGCTGTATTCAAAAATAATTCAATTAGTGTGACTTCAAAAAAGCCCTCTCACCCTGTAGTCAAGCTAGAGCAGAAAGCTTGTAACTACCAAACTATATGTCTATCTTGGTAAGCATATTGCTTAGCTTGATAGGTTTTGTTTGTCTAAATATTTCATTGTTTCTGCATAATTTGTACTTCATAAGCATATCAAGTTTTATGTGCCATGCATATTTCATGGTATCTGAAAAGAATTCTGACAAAGTGTGTGTATGTATGCATTTTACAATGCATACAATTTTTATGTGCATCGGTACTTGTTTTTCCCCTGGCCTGAATGTGTTGTTTGACAAGTGTAATGGGTGGCAAAGTAGTCAAATGATAAAGAACATTTTAATTTAATTAAGGGGCAGAATCAATTTTGGATCATTTATGTTAATACAGAAAATTATTCATGGGTAATAATCAAAAGAATGATTACATTTTAATAGCTCTATACAGTCAGCTCTTGATTATCTATGTTGATGGAAAAGTAATGGTGGTAACGGTAATATTAGAATCATTTGTATTTTATTTTCTGTAAGCATTTTGTTCCCAACTTGGATGTATCTGGGAATCCTTTTTTAATAAAGTGGTATCATTCAGTGGAGACTTAGCAGGAACAGGAAAGTACAGTCGCTGTCTCAGGACCTTGGCCAGTTTCTCCCCATTCCTTCTTGGGGATGTCGGAACCCAGTATTTGGAGTAAGCACTAGCTTTAGGGTAGATTAGTATGGGAAGGCTGTTGGGCATGGAAATGTTGATGTTCTGGTTCTTTACAGTTGTTTTATTTTGTATTATTGTCCTCTCAACACCATATTGAAGTGTAATCCAGGTGCTATGTAGACTTGAACTAAAGGGCCTAGGAAATGTGGAGGCTTTTAGCCTGTGTTAATCCTTCAACTTTTAGTGACCTCTCAGGTAATCATTCTTTACAAAAATTATGCCTAAAGTTTTATACTCCCTTTTTTTTTGTCTGTATATCTAATTTAAGCTCTGTTAGGACTCAGTAGATCTGATTTTGACCTTTATAAAAGTGTTATTTTAATATGACCCCATTTATGTGTTACTTTGTCGGGGAGCTTCTCTGGTATTATTGTCTGCAAATCACCTTAAGTCATTGATCTGAAAGAATGATTTGATGACACCCTGTGGAGTAGCTTCCCATAGGATCTACGAACATGTGGTTTTCCCGATGACTCCAGTAAACTTGAAGAGTTTTCAGACAATAAACACTTTATATACATAAGCATGTTGAAACCTTTTGGAGTGCTTATGGTAGCTATGAAGTGGAATTCACTTCTGGTCAGTTCTTCATCAGATGCTGATTAACATTTTCTTAAGTACAGATGTGAAAACAGATTGAGACAGAATGTTAAGAACAGTTCATTTCTGTGCTTTAATGGGAATTTCATCCCAGAAGAAAACCTTGGATAAGATCTTACCAGAGAAGCAGCTGAAAATTGGGAAGAAATAACACAAATCTCTTGAGTAGCCAAAATTTCACAAAACCATAGACTTTATTATTCAAAGGGGACCTTCCTCTGTTGTAAGCAGTTTTAACTAGCATAATTAGTTGTTTTCCCCCAACTCATTGCCATTTGGAGAGAGGGACAGTTGCTGCTGGAGGTAGGTTTCCTGTCAGCAGCAAGGAAGGAAACAGCTAAAAAAGGGACATGCCTTCTAAAATCATAACTATCAGGTCATTTAATAAAGAAACCAGAGTTTTTCATACCTCAAACCAGGGGATTATAGTAAAGCAGTGGTTATAATTACGTACGGTGCAAACTGCCTTTTTTTTTTTTTTTTTAGAAGAGTAATGTTTGAGACATTTTAGAAAGATGTCTGTTTGAGATGGTTAATAAATTAAGACTATTGAGCGATATTAACCTTTAATGTCCTGAAAACCAGCTAGAATTTAAATTTGTTGTTATTGTTTTGGTTTGGTTCTGTTCGTATTTGTAAATTGACTGGTCAATGTGATGAAAATATGACCTCAACATGCAGATGATCCAGGTACCTTCCTTTGGGAGAAAAAAAAGAGGCAAATTCATTGTTATAAAATGCAGCTCTTTGAAAAATTTCAAGGAGCAAATATTACTGTAATTTGTTTTTGAAGTGTTCTAATTCATTTGTAACCCACTACGTGAAATTCTGAAGGTTTGTGTTGGCTGTGAGTTGGAGGTGCTTTCTAGTAACTTTATGTATGAAGAATCAGACTTTTGTGTGTTTCTTGCTCTGAATTCATGACAGAAGGTTAGCTTTGTAGAAATCCACACCCACCCACCCCCAGAGAACTCCTACCGCCCTGAGACAGGTCTCCTGTTGGCTGTTCGTACGGCTACTGTTGACAGTCTCACTTCACCCTGCTGCCCACTGCTGGCTGAAAGCAGGGTTTGTCTACCCAAGCGTCAGCATCCTGTGTGGTAAGAATACATGGGCGATGTGGAAAGAGAGGAATGCTGCTGCAGAGGTGAAATGCTTTCTTGTAAGTTCATGTATGAAGAAGCAGAGTTACTGACAAGTATATAGAGCTGGAGGGAGCCCTTCTCATAGGAAGAAGAAGCATTGTTTGAAAGTGGTAGAAGGGGTACAGACACACTCTTCCCTGAGCCCTTGGGTGAAAAATAAGGTTAGACTTGGGGTCTCAGCTGAGAATTGGCAGGGGGGGTTCCCTCTGGTTTTACCAGAAGAACAACATATGGGCGAGGGAGCAAATGCCACCTTAGTTTTCCTGTAAAGATTTGTTGATTCCTATCTTTTGATAATTAGAAGGAAGCCTTCTTCCTTCCCAGCCTGGCAGGAAAATCAATATCAGGAGTCTTCCAGAAATGTGGGGGAAACAAATGTAATTCAGCCATGATTTGATGCTGGGCCCTTGGTCAGATGCAGCAGTGTGTGCAGAGATGTGAGTTGGGGCAGAAGCAGCTCTCCTGTGCTGTGGGGGGGGGGGGAGGCGGGGGGGCATGGGGCTGCCTGCTCTCCTGCCTGGATTTAGCCTTTAGAAAGAGCTCATCTCCTCTATTTCTTTCCCTTTTGCCTTTCTCTCACCCACTTTCGTCTTTACCTTTTTTAAAAACTATTTTTCAGTCTCCTCACCTTCTGTTTCCCATTTCTTTTTTCTCTGTCTTCCCCCACAAAAATCAGCATTTTTAAAAACTTAAGTGGAGTTTCTTAACATACGTTCTCAAAGTAACTTAATCAGGCCCCGTTTCTGTCATTTCTCTGTTCCTGGTAAACTTGTTCACTCCTCCACTGTGACTAGGAGTACAAAAAAGGCGTGACTTCAATGCACACTTCCTAATCTCCTTTATTTAAAAAAAAAAAAAAACCTAGATATGGGTATAGAACCTTAAGAAAAATAAAATCTCTAGTCATAGCAAAGGAGTAATAAGGTTTTTTGTTTGTTAGTTTTTCACTGTTGAATCTAGGGAGTAGGTTTTGTGGCGGTGGTAGTTGTTCATGTGGAAATGTGTTCCTGAAATGGTACAAATAGTAAATAGTCCCCAGTAGGCAGTGTGAGATGTGGTGAGTGCTGATCGGGTTCAGCTTCTGGTGAGATAATCAAGTGTTGACTGTATATGTAATGGTAAATTAAGCAAAATAAAAGGATGCCAGGTAATGTCCTAAATGTGGGACATCTGATGTATAACCATATATTTTTGCTGTATTGATAATTGTGTAATATTTTATTTGTTCTTACAGCCAGGTTGTCAAAGCAGTGGCAATAAACTGCTAAGTAACATATTAAAAAGCTCTGTGGTTAAAGTCATTTTCTTTATTTTCTTTTGATGTGAACATTTCTGAATTTGCAGTGATAGCTATTTTCAGTGGAGAAAATATAAGAATCTTGTATCCATGGACGAGTAGAAGAAAGGCGCATTAGAATTTTTAAAGGGACTCTCTTTTCAGTTTGCTGGTGAACTTCTAGCAATTGAGTAATGAACGTATTTAACTCTCTTCTAGGCGTCCTCTGGTATCACGATTCCAAAACCCCCAAAGCCACCAGATAAGCCGCTGATGCCCTACATGAGGTACAGCAGAAAGGTAGGTGCCCGGGAGCCAGCAAGGAATGAGGACTGCAGTCTTTGTTCTTTGCTTTACATCAAGGTTCAATGGACTTAGCCAGCCATTTTGTGCATGGTCAGAGGAGAGGATACAGGATCGCAGTTGTTAAAGACATTAGTTCTGATTTCAACATTCCAGAACTAAAATCCAACAAGAAAATGATTAAATAGACAGTTAAGGGCTTCCCTTTTATGCCAGTGGTTGAGCATCTGCCTACCAGTGCAGGGGACAAGGGTTCGCGCCCTGGTCCGGAAAGATCCCGCATGCTGCCGAGCAGCCGCTGCCCAGCACAGATGCCTGGAGTCTGTGCTCCGCAACAGGAGAGGCCCGCACACTGCAACCGGAGAGGGTCCCCTCTCGGTGCAGCTGGGAAAAGCCTGCACAGCGATGAAGACCCAGCCTGGCCCCAAAAATAATATAAATGTGCATATAATAAGCAGTTAAAATACTTAAGATAAAGTTGTGTAGCCAGCATTGTATAGTCTTTTGGAGAATATTTAATGACATGAGAAACATGTTAGGTGAAAAAAAGGAATGCAAGACTACAAGTACTGGTATCTTATTTTTATAAAAATAATAGGAAATACATGTCAGTTTGAATTTTTTTAAGAAAAGCCTAGAAGACAATGGTTATCTCTAAACAATCAACTTATGGTACTTTTTATTTTCTTCATACTTTTCTTGAATTTTTCTTTTTTTTGTTGGGGGGAAGGGGTGATGAACCTCCATTACTCTCCAAATAATAAGTATAGCTGATATCTTTATTAAAGATGAGCATTTACCTATTTTCACCACTACTTAGAAATTTTGAAATTTTTGGTCATAATTACTATATGTGTAATTTGACGGTATGTTGTATTATGCACAGTAACCGCATTCTTTCTAAACTCATGAATTTTTAGAAAGACATAGACTGTGTAGAGTTATCTCATCAAAGTGTCTGCAGTGTTTGGAGGTTTCTGAAATCTGCCTTAAAGTAACCCAGCAGAGGACCCTTGATAATTGTTGCAGCAGGCTGATGGGAACAATGGGTTTTGATACTATTCCTTGTGCCTTTGTTGATGATTGAAGTAAAGGTTTCTATATTAAAAAGTATTTGTAAAAGTCTGTGTTTTTAGGCATCAATACTAAAATCTGAACTGTTTCCTTTTCAAGGTCTGGGACCAAGTAAAGGCTTCCAACCCTGACCTAAAGTTGTGGGAGATTGGCAAGATTATTGGTGGCATGTGGCGAGATCTCACCGATGAAGAAAAACAAGAATATTTAAACGAATACGAAGCAGAAAAGGTAGGATGGAAACTACTGTGGGACAGGTACAAGATAAAGTTCATGAACACTTGCTTATTACTTATAAAAGAAACATACAATCTAATCAGACAGCTGAGGCTTCATCTGCCTGGGTCAAGTCACTCAATTTCTCTAGACTTCAGATTCCTTGTCTGTAAGAAGGAGATAGTTATCCTGTCTTTTGATGTTCAAATGAGATAATGTAAGTATTCATTATAACCTGCAAAATATTAATTCTAAAACAGAGAAACATTTGAATTTCAGATAGAATACAATGAATCTATGAAGGCCTACCATAATTCCCCCGCGTACCTTGCTTACATAAATGCAAAAAGTCGTGCAGAAGCTGCTTTAGAGGAAGAAAGTCGACAGAGACAGTCTCGCATGGAGAAAGGAGAACCTTACATGAGCATTCAGCCTGCTGAAGACCCAGACGGTAAAAAAATAGTGGGGTTTTGTTTATGCTTTCTCTGAGAATTAAAGTATGAGAAATCTCTTAAGTTGAAGTTTTGTTTCCTATCCTAAATGGAAAACAAAGCATAATTTAAGTGCCATTTCAATATTTTAAGTAATTATTTTGATTAAGATTTGTGTGTAAATTTCCCAAAGAAAAAGAAACACCCTTTTTAGCACAGAAAATAGCAAAAACTCCCTATTGTTTATCAAAATCTTTGTACTCAGAATGCATGAAAGGTTTTTTTAGTCATAATCAGAATTTTACCTCACTGCTTTTAAAAGTTAAATGCCTTCAAGTTATTGTTATTGGTTCCTTAAATCAGCTGAGTTAAAGGCTCTTAAGCGAGAACGTTAATGAGTGGGGAGAGACATTTTGAACTTTAGTTAATTCAGAAATCCAACTAGAATTTGTAAGTACAACTCATAATGATACTTATAAGGGTGTTTTATTGCCTAGTCGCCAGACTTAGAAGGGTGCTTTATTGCTTAGTCGCCAAGCCACATTGGATCTTTTGCAACCCCATGGACTGTAGCCCACCAGACTCTGTCCGTGGGATTTCCCAGGCAAGAATACTGGAGTGGGTTGCCATTTCCTCCAGGGGATCTTCCTGACCCAGGGATCAAACCCACGTCTCTGCTTGGCAGGCAGGTTCTTTTCCACTGAGCCACTTAGGAAGCCCTGCGAGGGTGCATACCTGCAAATGTCACACACACACACGCGCGTGTGTAGCAGAGCTTCCTGATCAGCGTTCTGTGAAGGGTGTGCAGGTGTGCCTGTGCTCTCTGCTTCTCTGCAGCCAGGTGGGGTCTGAGGCCGCAAGGAGCGTCAGAGCCAGCCACCTCCAGCGATGAGTGTACGCATCCACAGAGCACGTGTGCTATACAGATCATTTTCCTCATGTGCTGCTGTGATGTGGAAGAGGTTGGAAGCTCTAGCTGCAAGCAACAAAAACATCAGGAAAATAATTTAAGATCCCATTTTAAAGTAGTAATAACAAAGAAGAAGCCTGTAAGGCCTTTAAGAAGAGACCTTTAAGAAAAGAAGCACTAATACCACTTAAAGACATGAATAAACTGAAATACTTGGAGAGAAAAACAAAAATGAGTTTTTAAAAGAAAGGACTGGAATATTGACAAATATCCTAATAAATACAAATCTAATAAACATAGAGACTAGAATAGGGAATAGAGACAATAAAGCATATTAAGCAGAGTCAGCAGTGCTACAGACACACGAGCACATACAAACTCTTAATTGCTCAGATTGAATGATTAATGCAAGAAAAAAGCACAGAACTAAAAAATAGAAGAAGATCCAGTTTACAAATAATTGGAAGGATGGGAGGTCAGTAATAAGTGAGAACAAAGACTTGCAATATAGAAGCCATAAGTAGGAGTCAGATGAAGTTTTCACTAGGTGAAGGTAAGGAACAGCATGAGCCTGGAGAGGCGCTGAAGGAGACTCACTAAGGAATAGTCTGAAAAAGAGAACCTTTCTCTGTTCCTCAGGCTCCTGCCCGTTATATTTTTTAAGTTTAAAATATGATATTAGAACTAGAGCTGGCAGTAAGAAAGGACAGGAATAATTAAGATGCCAGGATAAGGATGACTTTAGACCTTGGACTTTACCCCTCAGAACAGAGTAGAAAGAGGAAGACTTGGGGGGTGGAAATGTACATAAAACCAAGAGGAAGGCTGAAGGTCCACAAGTACAGCAGCTGCTCACTCTAGCAGAGAAGACCTACAAGCCTACAGGACATAGGCAGTTACCCTCACGAGATAGTGCAGGCTTTTTTTTTAGAAAGAGAATATTCATGAGATAAAGTAAATACCTGCTGAATTAGAAAATATAAACCTACCCTCCCCTTCCCCAAAAATCAATCAGCCGACTAAAATGTAAGGAAAGATAGGTGCAGACTTCCTTGGTTAAGTCTATGCCCTCCCAATGCAAGGGGTGTGAGTTCGAGCCCTTTTTGGGGAACTAAGATGCCACGTTCTGTTCAGCATGGGCAAAAAATAATAAATTTTCTTAAAAAGGAAAGACAAACCCGTATTGCTAAGACTTTACCAGTGATCAACACTGGGGACATATGAAAGAAGAACAATAATAAAAAGGAAACCTAGATGGGTAACCTAGCACAAATGTATATAATCCTAAGTGTGAATATGAAAAACTCTCCCTTAAGAAGTAAAAAAGTCACAGAATTTTTTTAATGGTATCTTTTGTTCCAGTAATTTTAATTTCAGAAGTACATATCCTAAAGAAATTACTTGAAACAAAAATAATTGGCACAACAGTTCATAGTGGTGGTATTTCTGATAATAAGAGTTTCAGTAACTACTTAAGTATCATATATTAAGGGACGTGCTAAAATGACACAGCAGCAGAGTTAGGGCCTTTGCAGTAGAGTTTCCTACACTGTGGTCCCCCGCCTCTGATAGAGGAACTTTTGTTTTAATGTGTATTGCTTAGGAGGAAGCGCTTTTTTAAAAAGTTAGTTGATTTAAATAAAAATATTAACAAATAATAGCACATATTGTTAGCAGATATGTCAAAAACTGGTAATGATAAGTGCAAAGGTTCAGTTCAGTCACTCAGTCGTGTCTGACTCTTTGCGACCCCATGGACTGCAGCATGCCAGGCCTCCCTGTCCATCACTAACTCCTAGAGTTTACTCAAACTCATGTCCATTGAGTAGGTGATCCCATCCAACCATCTCATCCTCTGTCATCCCCTTCTCCTCCTGCCTTCAATCTTTCCCAGCATCAGGGTCTTTTCAAACGAGTCAGCTCTTGGCATCCGGTGGCCAAAGTATTGGAGTTTCAGCTTCAACATCAGCCCTTCCAATGAATATTCAGGACTGATTTCCTTTAGGATGGACTGGTTGGATCTCCTTGCAGTCCAAGGGACTCTTAAGAGTCTTCTCCAACACCACAGTTCTAAAGCATCAATTCTTCAGTGCTCAGCTTTCTTTATAGTCCAGCTCTCACATCCATACATGACTACTGGAAAAACCATAGCCTTGACTAGACAGACCTTTGTTGGCAAAGTAATGTCTCTGCTCTTTAATATGCTGTCTAGATTGGTCATAACTTTTCTTCCAAGGAGTAAGTGTCTTTTAATTTCATGGCTACAGTCACCAACTGCAGTGATTTTGGAGCCCAAAAAAATAAAGTCCGCCACTGTTTCCACTGTTTGCCATAAAATGATGGGACCAGATGCCATGATCTTAGTTTTCTGAATGTTGAGTTTTAAGCCAACTTTTTCACTCTCCTCTTTCACTTTCATCAAGAGGCTGTTCAGTTCTTTTTTGTTTTCTGCCATAAGGGTGGTATCATCTGCATATCTGAGGTTATTGGTATTTCTCCTGGCAGTCTTGATTCCAGCTTGTGCTTCATCCAGCCCAGAATTTCTCATGATGTACCCTGCATATAAGTTAAATAAGCAGGGTGACAATATACAGCCTTGACATACTCCTTTTCCTATTTGGAACCAGTCTGTTGTTTCATGTCCAGTTCTAACTGTTGCTTCCTGACCTGCATACAGGTTTCTCAAGAGGCAGGTCAGGTGGTCTGGTATTCCCATCTCTTTAAGAATTTTCCACAGTTTGTTGTGATCCACACAGTCAAAGGCTTTGGCATAGTTAATAAAGCAGAAATAGATGTTTTTCTGGAACTCTCTTGCTTTTTTGATGATCCAACAGATGTCGGTAATTTGATCTCTAGTTTCTTTGCCTTTTCTAAAACCAGCTTGAACATCTAGGAGTTCACGGTTCACGTATTGTTGAAACCTGGCTTGGAAAATTTGGGACATTACTTTACTAGCATGTGAGATGCTTGCAATTGTGCGGTAGTTTGAGCATTCTTTGGCACTGCCTTTCTTTGGCACTGGAATGAAAGCTGACCTTTTCCAGTCCTGTGGCCACTGCTGAGTTTTCCAAATTTGCTGGCATATTGAGTGCAGCGCTTTTCACAGCATCATCTTTTAGGATTTGAAATAGCTCAACTGGAATTCTACCACCTCCCCTAGCTTTGTTCATAGTGATGCTTCCTAAGACCCACTTAGGCAAAGTGTAATAATGTAAGTGCAGAGGTGAAAGTGAAGTGAAAGTCGCTCAGTCGTGTTCGACTCTGCGATCCCATGGACTGTATAGTCCATGGAATTCTCCAGGCCAGAATACTGGAGTGGGTAGCTGTTCCCTTCTCCAGGGGATCTTTCCAACCCAGGGATTGAACCCAGGTCTCCCGCATTGCAGGTAGATTCTTTACCAGCTGAGCCACAAGGGAAGCCCTTGTGCAAAGGTAATAGCTACTAAAAATAAGCTTGTAAACTAGACCCATACTATATGTATATGAACTTGAGTGAATAGAAATAACGTGTGATACCTTCATACACTGATAACAAATGTATAAGTGTATAAATTGATAAAAATTAAAAGTGAAATTTAGAACTAAACCTTTTTTAAGGCCTTAGTGTTATTTTAATCTGGTAAAATATATATGCCCGCCTGGGAAACTGCTATTACTAGAGGTAATGTTTTTTCTGCAGTGGGCATTTTCCTTACTTGGAAGTGCTACAGTGACAAAGACACCAAAAAGTTCCTGTGTATCATCAGTTGTAAAAGCTTTGAATTACTATCCAAAGAGTGAAATATTTGGCAGAATCTGTACTGCTGTCACGTGCAGCCTTCACATTGATTTCCAGGCCAAAGACACTTGGTTATATCTCATTTGTGTTTCAGCCAAATATCAGATGCACATCCTCACTTAAAAGATTTTGTGAGAAAAACCAACATCTTGGCCGGTGAACACATTGTATCCTCTGTGTGGTTTTTATCAAGTGACTGCCCTGGTGCTCCCTTGATGCCCTTTAAACCCACTTATTAGTCCAGTGAGGACCATGGCTCCTTGGTAACTAAGTGTTAACATTGTCACACTCTCCTGATTATGGTAATTGGCGACCTGATTACCGGATCATGTTGTTTATTCCAGATTATGATGATGGCTTTTCAATGAAGCATACAGCCACCGCCCGTTTCCAGAGAAACCACCGCCTCATCAGTGAAATCCTTAGTGAGAGTGTGGTGCCAGACGTCCGGTCAGTTGTCACAACAGCTAGAATGCAGGTTCTTAAACGACAGGTCCAGTCCTTAATGGTTCATCAGGTAAAGACAGAAAACATTTGTTATAGTAAGATGGGCCTGTGCCGTAGGTGCCTGGTAACCTGATTGTATACCAGGCATGAGTGTGCCTGTTAAATATTTATGTCCAATCTAACCTGTTCCTAATTCAGGGAAGAGGCTGGAGGGAGTAGACCCTTCCCAGAGATTTAATAAGTTTGTCATTAAAACTGTAACAGGGAACCTTTTGACGGAAACTGTATTTGTTAAGAATTTTGAGACATCCTATCAGCCTTTACTAGCATACTAAATGTTTTTCTTCCAAAACATTGCTGAGAGCTGACAGTATTGTCTAACTTACTCTTGTTAATGAGTCATTCTCTCTGTGCTGCATTTTTACATTTTTTAAATCTTAGCACATTATATAATAAGTAATTTAAATTAAAAATGCAAAACACTTAGCACACTGTGAAAAAGTGGACCATTAAAATAAAAGAGACATATTTTCTGTGTTTGACATTAGCTTTAGAGAAGATAATTTAGTAGTAGATAACAAAACCTAATCTTATCTTTTACAGCGAAAATTAGAAGCTGAACTTCTTCAAATAGAGGAGCGACACCAAGAAAAGAAGAGGAAATTCCTGGAAAGCACAGACTCATTTAACAATGAGCTTAAAAGGGTATCGATTTAATATGTTAACTATACTTGTATCACTGTGTCTGTTACTTTTTTTTTCTCATTCTTTTTTCCAAAATAGTGTGTTTATATAGTGTCATTCACTTTGAAACAGGGTTAACTTTGCTATAGCTGGTAAGATCTTTACTTTATAAAATAATTTCCATTTTCTGGCAACCTTGCAATAGGTTTGAAACATTGTATAGTATACACGTTCAGTGAACTAGGCCTGAGGCTCTAGAACCCTCTGATATTTTAAACTCTCATACACTTGTGAATTATTTTCATTGCAACTTATTCATCAAATGTCTTTATTAGCTGTAGCTCACAGTTAGCACTTCACATGAAAACAAGTAAATGTAGTGTTGGCAGCCTGAAATATAAAATAGAAGCTTTGAATATAAGCCAGTGCTTTGAGCGTTGCTTCACCAACTATTCTGTAACACTTGATACTACATGGCTGCTAGGGCAACTTTCCTGTAACCACAAGAGCTTGGTTTTTTCCTGCCATATATATGAATATAGTTCTTAGCCAAGAAAACCCACTTGTGAAATAATTTCTCTGGTTCAGAGATTGTAAGAAAAGAACATTACTAAGAGAGTGTTTTGTTTTCTGACTACTAGTTGTGTGGTTTGAAAGTAGAAGTGGATATGGAAAAAATTGCTGCTGAAATTGCACAGGCTGAGGAACAGGCTCGAAAAAGGCAGGAGGAAAGGGAAAAAGAGGCCGCAGAGCAAGCGGAGCGCAGCCAGAGCAGCGTTGTTCCTGAGGAGGAGCCAGCAGCGAGTAAGACCGAGGAAAAGAAGGAAGACGGAAGCATTCCGATGGAGACAGGTAACCTGCCTGTTGATTGCAGAGTAAATGTTGAGGGTTTTTACAGCTGTCTTTAATTCTGATTTTCCTTTCTCAGTGCTTTCTGGAGGTCACTCTGTTAATTTTGCCTCTTGAATTATTCTCCATCTGACATACTCATTTTTTCTTCCCAAATCTTAACCTCTTATAATAGATTCCCTTAAAGTGTTAATATTGGTACAAAATAGGAGTGATGTGTTGCCTTTAGTCTGGCTGTTTGAGGTCTTGGGTATTTGCCCAGATTGAGTCATGTCATTCCCTGACTTGGGGATAGAAAGTATTGAATGTAGTGGTTTAATGGTTAAGGGTACTGGCCTGGAGGCCCACAGATCTGGGGACTGTTTCACCCCATGCTAGCACTGTGTCCTTCAGTCTAGGTAAGTTAATTCCAGTTTCCTCCTTTGTAAGTATTCTAGCACCCACCTCTTGAAATTGAGTTCCCAAGAATAAGAAGCAGATGTACATAAAATCATCATTACTGGATTTGACATGGTATTGGCACTCAGTATTTTAACCTTTATTGCTAAAATTGTTTAAACAGCGTGTGGTCTTTGCACTTAAGATCAGTCGTCTTTGGTGACCTAGAACAGAGTTGGGCAAATAAAACCTGCAGGCCAAATCCTGCCTGCCACCTAGTTTTATAAATAAAGTTTTATTGGAAAAGTTTTATTAAGTTCTATTTTATTTTATTAAAGTTTTATTTGTTTACACATTATCCGTGGCTGCCTTGGGGCTCCAGCCGTGTAGTTGAGTAGTTGCAACTGAGACAGCCTGACTCACAAAAGCTGAAGGTTTCCTATCTCGTCTTTAAAGAAAGTGTTTATTGATTCCATCCTAGAAAAATTCATACTTCCAGTTCTACTGATTTTCCTGACTAAAAGCATGCCTCAAGGCAAACAGTAACGTGTAAAGCTTATGTAAAGTACAGATCACATCAGTTGTTGGTTGGAATCTTGGGGTTGCCCTGCGCGCTGTTGTGACCCTGCCCAGCACCCTGTGTAGTAAACAGAACTGAGCTGGAGATACGGGAAACAACCGAAAGCTCCCTGGGCTATCATCACAAGAGCGAGAGGGGCCACAGTCACACTTGGCGCTCTGCTGACAACTGCTGATGTGAAATCTGGAAAATATTAAGTGGAATGTACTGTCTTTACCAGATATTTCTACAGAATGTAATTCAGCAGATTAACATTTCAGATAGTCAGATTTTAAGTTTAATTATCTGAACCTTTTTATGTTTTGTGTGCACGTGTTTTTTATCTTAACAAATTTGGAGCATGAACACGTTTTGTGGTTAAAGCAAGAGCATAAGAATGAAAGTATGGTTCCTCCACTCATTTGGCAGCTGGAACACCACTCAGTCCTCTGCCACTGTTTTGTCATCTGTGAATAGAGTACGCCTGTAGGTCTTTGGGCTTCCCAGGTGGCTCAGTGGTAAAGAATCCTCCTGCCAAGCAGGAGACCTGGGTTCGATCGCTGGGTCAGGAAGATCCCCTGGAGAAGGAAATGGCAACCCATTCCAGTATTCTTGCCTGAGAAGTCCTATGGACAGAAGAGACTGGCAGACTGCAATACATGGGGTCACAGAGTCAGACACAACTTGGCAACTAAACCACGACCTCCATAGGTCTTTACTCAAGTTTTTATCCTCCTAGCTGAAGAAAAAAGCTGAAGAAAATCATTTCAGACTATTGGAGCAATAACAGAAAGCAGTCTACCATGACCTAGAACAAAATACTTTATCAGTCTTGTACCATTTCCTTCCCTGCTTTCTTACTCATTAAATCCAAGCACTTCACACAGCATTGTCCAAAGAAATATGTCCCTGTATAATTAGAAATGTTCTGCTGCTGACTCTTTTTAATGAAATTTAAATGAAATTAATTTTAATAAGTCTTCAAATACCACTATGCACTTTAGACTTAGAGCACATTGAAATTTGGAAGCTAAATTTTCAGCAGAAATACTTGATCTGTATTTACATTCAAAATTTACAGTTAAAAAGTAGATTTTTTTCCCAAATTCCAACTTGTTTTAAACATGCTGAAAGTTCCTCGGTCACACTAGTCCATCTCAGGTGCTTGATGTGTGTATTCATGTGTAGTGAGTGGCTGCCTTGTCATTGGATGCTGCAGCTCTGGAGTGTCAGTACAGTTAGAAGAGTAAATTTTTGTCTGGGAACTAACAGTGACAAATGTGTGATTACAGAGGAGACACACCTTGAGGATACGACAGAAAGCCAGCAGAATGGTGAAGAAGGCACGTCTACTCCTGAGGACAAGGAGAGTGGGCAGGAAGGGGTGGACAGTCTGGCAGAGGAAGGGACCAGTGATAGCAACACTGGCTCAGAAAGCAACAGCGCAACCGTGGAGGAGCCACCAACAGATCCCGTACCAGAAGACGAGAAAAAAGAATAAATGTTGCCTTGTTTTATGTGTTCTAAATAACTTTTTTAAATGAAAAAATGTTTTTTGAGTTTTAATGGTGTTATGTGGTTTGTGTATTAATATTGTTCTTGTCCATATCACACCACCAAAGGCTTTTGGACCATTTAGCATCACGAGCTGAATGGCACAGTCATCTTTCGTAAGCGGTTGCAAAGATGGTTCTTTGGATCTTGTTTCTAGCCCTCAACTGCTGAGAGCCTCAGAATTTAGATTAACTGAGAAAATGCCCACCTCTTTTAGAGAATTATCCTTTGATGCTGCAGAATCTACTTGTACAAATGCCTTCCTACAGCTCACTTGGGTGCTTACCAAAGCCATAGCTTTAAGCCTTCCCAGTCCCCATCAATAGCTTCCTGAAGGTCCGCTTTCCTGTTTCCTTCCACAAAGAGCAGCTTCTTGAGAACGTAATCATGTATGAGTGAGTATTTGTTCACTTACCCTTTTTTATTTTTCATCAGTGTCAGATATCAAGAGTTGTGTTAATGTGTTGAGTGTACCTACAACCACACTTGGATTGTATTGATCCAGAAATAGTCTCCATAGTTACTGGCTTATAAAATAGTCATTAAAGTGAACATGGCACATATACACTTATCTATACTGCCTTTTGTTGTAATTAATATTGGATATGTTCTGAGAGAACATAAAGAGAACTCATCTTTATTGTACAGGGGGAAAAAAATACTGTTTTTCCCTGAGTTTTCCAAAGACAGAGTAGATCACAAAACTGAAGGAAGTAAATATTCTCGTAATGGAATATGTAACTTCAAAACGATTAGCCCATTCTGGAAAGAAAACAGCTGGGAATTAAGGTTCATCCACTGGAAATTGTTTTACAATAATCAAAACATTTAAAACCTCAAGGCTCAGGATCCCATAGGTCAGAGCCAACCTTTTTGATAAACTCTTAGTAAAGTCTTAGAGACTAGAAGCAAGATAGTTTGTGACAAATATGCGTTCTAAAAACTAGAATAGATTTTTACTGAATAGTGGTATAACTGATGGTATATGTTTCTTAAAGGTCCAAATGTAATAAAAAAAATGGAAAAAAGAGTCTCAGTGTTCTTGATGCACTAAATATTCTCATGCAAGGCAAGCTGATAATTCTGTTACTATGATGTAGTGACAACATGGAGGGGCCTTTCACAGCTGTTAATGAATTTGCTTATCCAGATAAGGTCCTGTCTCACCAAAGTACGTAAACTGCTGTAAGTAAGTTCATTTGTACAAGACACTTGAGAAAATGCGTTTCTTTATATTGTAGTCAGGTCACATGGTCTTCAACCCCAAAAGTAGTAAGTTTCTACATTCACAAATGAGAAAAAAGTTTTACACTGACAAAAAAATATGTCCAAATAATGGTAAACCCTTTACTTACATGTAGATAGCTTGTCTATATGGACAAGACTTGATTTATAGTGAACTCACTGCAACTGAGCTCACAGCCCACAGTGACTATGACTGACCAGCCTCCTGAGAGTGAGAGGAGGAAAGGAAACAGCTGGGAACACCCCTTGGTACCTGTTTTTTTTTCTTAAAAACACATGGAATCTTTCTCCTGTTGCTTTCTGAATCAAAAACTAATGTCTCAGGGACTTCTGGTGATGGTCCAGTGGTTAAGCATCCACCTTGCAAAGCAGGGGACACAGATTCGATCCCTGGTCAGCAAACAGGTCCCACATGCCCTGGGGCAACTAAGCCCTCATTGCAACTACTGAGCCCGAGCACTCTAGAGCCTGAGCGCTGTAGTGAAGACCCAGCACAGCTAAATCTTCAAAAATAAACTTTTTTAAAAATCATGTATTAGTTCTGGGTGTAGGGTATTGTAGGACTAAGAACTTCAACCAGCTCATCCCCGACAAACTGGCTATCCAGTTTAGTACATTGTCAAAACTGGGCAGAGGAGTGGTTAATGTGGGTGGTAAACAGTGCTAGATCAAGATTGCTCTGGTATTGAAGTCTCTTAAAAAGATGGAAGTGGTTCCTTTGCTATGCTGGAGATGACAGGGAAAACAAGTCTTATCTAGACTGAGCCTGCCCATGCAATGCTAGAGCAACAGGCTGAAATTAAGATGGGGTTTGGCAGCTTTTAACCACAGGGCAGGAAAGTCAAATTAAAATTCTTTCCTGTCAGAGTGATCATGCAGAAAACACTGATGTTTGAGTTGTTTTCCTAGTTTCTTTAAGAAGGTGGCGTATGGTCAAGGTCCTTGTCTTCCATATCCCAGTAGGCATTGGGCATGTCACCGAAACTCTCTGAGCCTCTTTCAACATAAAATAGACTGAACTACTTTCAGTCCCCTTACTTCTCCACATAGACATGAATTTTTTTTTTTAATTTTTAATATTTAATTGTAGTTGCAGCAGGTAGGATCTAGTTCCCTGACCAGGGATCAAACCTGAGCCCCTTATATTGAGAACTCAGAGTCTTAGCCTCTGGACCACCAGGGAAGTCCCACAGTCATTATTTTTAATGCATTTAATGCATATAAAGTTGAGGGCTTACATTTTTATTCATTTTTAACAACAAATGGCAGAGGGGAATCCCCAACAGTCTCCTGGTTTTCTTACAGGAGTTTCAAATGTCATATCTCCCCATTTATCAACAAGCATGACTTTTTAAGTAACTCTCCTGCATTACATGAAAATGACATACTCTGTAAAGCAGAGCTTTCAGGAAAGGAACTAGAAGGAAGCTCGTTTTAACATAGAAACATCCTATGGAAAAGATACTTGACTCACTATATTTGAAAGAGAATCTGGAGCTTAAATCCCTCCAAATTTTTAGTTTTGATCCTTCCCTTTTAGAGACTAGGTTTTAAACAATTGGTGCTGACAGTGTGAGACGCATTGCCTGCCATTAAATTGAAGCTGTGGCTTCTCGTGTGAACAGGCAATGAAGCTGGGATTATACTGTGTTAAATCCTCACTTCAGAAATCACTCCCTTCTACCCTGAAGCACTACCACACGCAGTCTCCCTGCCTGGCTTCAACAAGGGCAGGAATTTTATCCTATTGCTTATCATTGCTGGGCAAAACTTGCTGGAACAACAATTACCTTCTTAATGATTTGCACATTAGAGGGCTCAGTGTCTACCAAAAAAAAAAAAAAAACCCACTGTGTAACAACCTGAAAGGAACTCTGAGTCTTTTTAGAAGAAATCATGCTGGATTATCATCTGGTTTACAATGATGTTTCTTTGATCAACACGGTAGGGGAAATTCTGAGTATAGTCAAAAATATCTACAGGTCTTAGTAATCATAAAACTGTTTGTAAACATCTTAACATTAGGTTCAGTTCAGTTCAGTTGGTCAGTCATATCCGACTCTGCAGCCCCATGGACTGCAGTACGCCAGGTTTCCCTGTCCATCACCAACTCCTGGAGCTTGCTCAAACTCTTGTCCATTGAGTCAGTGATCAACCATCTCATCCTCTGTCATCCCCTTCTCCTCCTGCCTTCAATCTTTCCCAGCATCAGGGTCTTTTCAAATGAGTCAGTTCTTTGCATCAGGTGGCCAAAGTGTTGGAGTTTCAGCTTCAGCATCAGTCCTTCCAATTAATATTCAGGACTGATTTCCTTTAAGATGGACTGGTTAAACCGTATGAAATTGTCAATGTAAGTTTTTATCTACAAGATGACAATTTCACCTGGTCTAACTTAATAATTCTGCATTTTATAGTCCAAATTATAAGCTCTTAATAGCAGTTTTCTGTGTGTGAAATGATAAAACTTTGGACTTCCAGGCTGACACTTCTCTAAAAATTACTGCCTATTATTAAAATCCAGATTAAGATGCAAATCCTAAACTATCAAGTATTTAACAGCCTGATTTTTAAAATACAACACAATAACAGATAGTTAAATTAGCTGGCTTATGTTCACATGTTTTCTCATTTAGCAACAAAAACATGTAATTTTTTGCATGTATTCAAGACATATAGGGAAGGAAAGTTCCCAAATGATTTAATTGCTTTTTACATAGAACTGAGACAGTGACTGCAGATCATGGCCACCTCCCTATATGAGCCATTTGAAAGGCAAGGAAGACCACCTCAGACTTGACCTTCAGAAGTGGCAAAGACCTTGGGTCAGCCACCTCACCCACCCATCAGCCCCTTGGATAAAACCATTCCCTTCCACAAGTCTTCTAGGATTGTCACCTAAAAGGAACACCTCCAGTCTTGGCTGGTGGGGGTGGTGGAGGGAGGGGGGTCCATCCTCTCAGGACAGCTCACTTCTTGAATTAACTAAAAGTATTTCCTCTCATTGAGCTAAAACTTGTCTTTCCATTATCTCACCCTCCTGGTTCTGCTTCTAACCTTGAAGGCAAAGAGAATGAATGTAATCCTCTTCCAAATAAAAGATCTCTAAATATTTCTCTCTTTTTTTTCTTCCTAAATAACTGATAGACATATGATCCTATGGATTTCTTAAGACAGTTGAGTCTAGATGGATTATGGTTTGTTTGTTTGTTTCCTGAATCATCTCAAATGATTAGCAATACTTCTGTGGACAATTGTGGTTGAGAAGTAGCACTGATTTCAATGAATAAAGCAAAGAGAAAATACATCTACAAAAAAGAAAAAAATGAAGTGAATGCATATGATAACACTGTTTTAGGCATTTAGGCATCTTTATGTTGATAGGATGCTTTATTTTTGGTGTTCTTATTTTCCTTTTTTTTTTTTAATTGAAGTATAGTTGATTGACAATATCATGTTAGTTTCAGGTGTACCAAAAGACCTTGGAATATTTCAAGACTGGTGTCCCTTGAGGTCCTGCCATAGAACACAATTTCTCTCTTCCAATGTCTCTCTTGATGACCTGGGAGTAAAGGACTATCCCTCTTCTACTCTTGAGGTCTAGACCACCAGAAAGTACAAACGTTTTCTCTAACAGGATCAAACCCCAGTTCCTCTGCTGTGTACTGAACTTAATCAAGGCACAGCATCTCTAGACCTCAGAAACCACCTGTCTGAAGCAAGGAGGGTTGTTCTGTGATGATCTCATGGTCTTGCCCAAAATGAAAATTTTATAACTGTGTAACGTATGCAAACTCTATAAAATGAGGGTCAATATTTTCATATGTAGCAAAACAGGGAACAGGCAGATTCAGTTCATCACACAACACTTCTCAAGGCTTGATCATTTGCATTCCACTGCCACAATTTTTATCATTTCTGGGTACTGCTTGTACTATGATTACTTAACAGCTTTCTTTGAATCAACTTATTTATTCCACTTGAATAATTTATTTTATAAGAAAATTTTATATCAGCATACATGCAAAACTATGGCCTGTCATAAAAATATATTTAAGCACAGATATTTATTTAAGCATAAACACAGTTATATTTATGCTTAAATATAAAGTATTTTAAAGAACATGGTTAAGAGCATCATCTAAAGTAAACTGAAAGGGACTTCCCTGGCAGTTCAGTAGTTAAGACTCCACACTTCCAGTTTGGGGCAGGGCAAGGGTTCGATCCCTGGTCAGGGAACTAAGATCCCACATGCCACATGGAGAGGCCAAATAAATAAATAAAAATAAAAGCACCTGAAGGATCCCACATAGCAGTCTGGATAAAGCTCTTTGGAGTCAACTGCGATAAAGGGAAGTTATCTTTGCTGTTGTCATTCACTCCCTAAGTCATGTCCAACTCTTTATGACCCCATGGACTGCAGCATGCAAGGCTTCCCTGTCCTTCACTGTCTCTCAGAGTTTGCTCAGATCATGTCCATTGAGTCAGTGATGAAGTTATATTTCCCTTATAAGCCCTGGAGTGTCAGGAACATTGTTTTCTTAGAAACTCTCCCTGGGTCAATAGCAGTTTACAGCTCAAGAGCAAATTAGTGAAAGTCAATCCCATGATCACTTAATGCTGAATCATAATAAAAGCCAACATTTGTTGAGCACTTACTATGGCCCTTGTGCTTTTCACACTTTTGAATCTTATATCTAGTTCCTGAAGTCAATATAAGAGTTGATCACTTTACCAATGAAATCTATATTTACAATCTTGGACTCAATCAACTCCTACAAATATTGTTTCTTGTGAAAAAAAAAAAAAAACCTAGCCTCAAGTTGTAGCACAATGTAAATGTTATGGAAATTGAAGATTTGTCTTAGGGATTTCATCACTGTGGATCAGTAATCAAAAAGACTCAAGAGAAGAGAATCTACTCAGAGATCAGTGTTCTTATAAAAGGAGATGTACATATAAAAAGTATTCTTGTTTGAATCCTCACCTCCTTTTCCTCCAGAACTCTCCATACTCCAAAAATTAAAAGAAAAATACACATATATATACACACATTTTTTTCTGATTGTTACTTTATATTGGCGTTTAGTTGATTAGCAATGTTGTGTTAGTTTCAGATGTATAGTAAAGTGATTCAGTTATATATACACATGTGTCTGTTCTTTCTCAAATTCTTTTCCCATTTAGGTTATTACAGAATGTTGAGCAGAGTTCCCTGTGCTACACAGTAGGTCCTAGTTAGTTAGTTAGTTAAGTCACTCAGCCGTGTCCGACTCTTTGCAACCCCGTGGACTGTAGCCCACCAGGTTCCTCCGTCCATGGGATTCTCCAGGCAAGAATACTGGAGTGGTTTGCCATTTCCTTCTCCAGGGGATTGTCCCAACCCAGGTCTCCCGTATTGCAGGCAGACGCTTTAACCTCTGAGCCACGGTGGTTGTCTATTTTAAACATAGCAGTGATACATACACAGATTTAAAACAAATGACTTATAAACTTTTCGATGATACGAGTTATTGTACTACATACGGAACTGCCCTCAAGTCTGATAGGGTGTGTTATGTTTGCATTTTACCCCTGTTGTGGTTTCCTGTCAATCTGTGAGCCTTGGGGAACCTTCTAGAAGACCTCCTTGGTTGAGTCTCAGAATTTTAGCAAGCACCAACCTCAGATGTCTGTTACGCAGTTACTGATGGCTCAGTAGGTAAAGAATCCGCCTGCAATGCAAGAGACACAGAAGGTGAGGGTTCAGTCCCTGGGTCAGGAAGATTCCCTGGAGAAGGAAATGGCAACCCACTCCAGTATTCTTGCCTGAAAAAATCCCGTGGACAGAAGAGCCTGATGGGCTACAGTCCAAAGGATCGCAAAGAATCAGACACAACTACACAATTAAGCACACACACACACTGACTCTCTGAACTTCACTTGTCTCTTCCTGTGTGGGTGCCTTGAATGGATCTTCCTCCTCCTCGAAAAACACTCCAAGTTTCCTGGGACGTTAGCTTTAAAATCAAACGTCAGTCACAGTCTAGGTGGACATTTCTCAGGTTAGATTATCCCCAGGGAGGCTGCCAGGCCCCACCCAAGCCTACTGAATTAGAGTCTACCAGGGTGGAGCCTAGGAATCAGGCACATCAAAGTTTTGAGAACCAGCAATTTGGTTTAATCCCCTCATTTTCCAAAAGGGGAAACTGAGGCCCAAGAGAAGTAAATGACTCACGTAAGATCCAGCTGTCTCAGCAACAGGACAAGAATTGTTCCTTGCAACAGATCCTCAGGATAGTCAAAAACCCCTCCCAGTCCAGTTGGACTGAACTCTGCCAAGAGTTTGACATCCCCACCGCGTGGTACTTTTTCATGTTTCTCTTTATGCCGCTTGACTTAGTAGACCTCACATGGCTAACCAGTTACTGGTCCTATCATTGCCAGTGTCATCAGAAATCCAAAAACCAGTTGTAACCAGCAACCAGGAGCCTAGAGTTTGATGCGCTCTCCATAAGCAAAACTTGTAAAATCTAACCTAGGAAAACTCCTAAATTCCATCCTGTAAAGCCATGCTGAAAGGCAGTGGGGAGGGGTGGCTAAGAACACAGGCCTTCATGCAGTTTTGGGTTCAAGTATGTTGCCTGATGCCTGGTACGTAGTAAACACTCAGTAAAAGCTGGTGTGTCGATGATGATGATAATTCAAGACAGAATACCTGAGCAAACTTGGAAACATCTAAATCCATTCAATAGGGGCATCTGAATCCAAAGAAACTCACAACTTGATCAACTGCAATAGGATTCTAGCTGAAGCAATGCTGGGTTAACAGACCACACAGTCAGCTTGGAGTTAAGAAAAAATGAGCCACTCAAACTGTTGAATGCCTACCAGATGCCAGGCTCAGAGCTAGGACTTTTGGACACATCATTTCGTTTATCTGCTAACCACACAGCCTTATGAGAAGATAATAGGATATCTTTTTCTTTTTCTGCTATACCATAGGTCTTTGTCAGTTATCCACTTTAAATATAGCAGTCTGTACATGTCAATCCCAAACTCCCTAACTGTAGGATATTCTATTTTATCATCCTTATTTTAAAGATGGAGACTCTGAAGTTCAGGGAAGTTAAATAACTTGTCCAAGATCACACAGTTAATTTATGGTGGAGACAGGATTCCTACCTAGATCTGTCTGACTTCACTACCATGGGTGATCGATAAAATTCCACCTGTGATATACAGACTCATTGCCAGCGGGCCTCCTCCCTTCTTCAACTCTTTTTAAGCACCAACGCTTTTCTCTTAAACCTTAAAATGATTTTTTAAGGAGAAAGGATTAGAAGAAAATAACTTCTCTTTAAAGAACACAGATGGTAAAGAATCTGCCTGCAAGCAGCAGACCAGGGTTTGATCCCTGGGTCAAGAAGATCTCCTGTAGAAGGGAATGGCAACCTACTCCAGTATCTTTGCCTGGAGAATTCCATGGAGAGGGAGCCTGGTGGGCTACAGTCCATGGGGTCACAAAGAGTCAGACATGACTTAGCAACTAACACACACACACACACACACACACACGCACAGACTGCTAATCTAGTCATCTCCCAGATATTTGTGTAGATGGAAACATCCACACATACGGCATTCCAAGTCAAAAACAGCAGCTCTGTGCGTTTAAATCATTTTGTTGGTATTTTCAGTCTTACAAAACAGTTCTCACAGCATACCTAATGAACCGTAACCATCACCCAAAGTACATAGCTTAACAACAAATGGGGAGCAAGTGAGATAACTGGTAAAACATCCCACCAGAATGGAATCTGTCCTAAATAGTCTGAGACTCAGCTGAACCCAACACATCAGCAATTGGCATTATACGTGGAAGCAGGGGGCTGATGCAAACGAGGGACCAGGAAACTCGTGCTTATCAGAATAGCTGCTTTAAGTTGGCTGCAGCCATGCTAATGCACTAAGGAGGATCTGTACGGGTCTCCCTTGTATTGTTTTTTAATAATTTACTTGTTTATTTAATTTTTGGCTGTGCTGAGAGGGTTTTCTCTAGTTGCAGAGAGCAGGGGCTACTCTCCAGTTGTGATGCACAAGTTTCTCAATGCAGTCAGTTCTCTTGTTGCAGAGCACAGACTGTAGGGTGCATGGGCTTCAGTAGCTGCAGCTTCCAGGCTCTGGAGTGCAGGCTTGATAGTTGTGGCTCTCTGGCTCAGTTGCTCCAAGGTATATGGGATCTTCCTGGACCAGGGATTGAACCCTTGTTGGCAGACGGATTCTTTACCACTGAGCCACCAGGGAAGACCTCCCCTTGTAGTGATACTAGAATTATTGTAGCAAGATTTTTTTTTTTTTTTTACTGTCACCATCCACTTTGAAGGTAAATTTTATGATTTCTGACTTAAGCTCCTGTGAAAGTGAGAGTGTTAGTCGCTCAGTCATGTCTGACTCTTTGTGACCCCATGGACAGTAGCGCACCAGGCTCTTCGTTCCATGAAATTCTCCAGGCAAGAACACTGGAGTGGGTTGCCAATTCCCTTCTCCAGGGCATCTTCCTGACCCAGGGATGGAACCTGGGTCTCTTCAGTTGCAGGCAGATTCTTTACCTTCTGAGCCACCAGGGAAGCCCTCCTGAGGTAGGTCTATGAACCAAGTGGAAGTTGACAGACACGTTTGTTCTGCTGTGGCTGAAAGTGTTCTTGGTCCATGCAACCTGGGTGTCCTGCCATCAGGACAATTAGTGCTGGAACACACAGGGATGCTTGATAGCCTGAAACTAAAGCACAGTTTATTTATCCATGATTTGCTTTCTCAGGAGCAAGAAACACAGAGGACTCTGAGCATCAGGCTTGTGGACCACGTAACTCCCTCTTCTCCAACAGGAGTCGGTTCCCTGACACTTGGCGCTCCCCTCCAGGAGGGGAGAGGATGGCCTGTTTTCTGACTCACTCTGGCCGGAGGCAGAACCCCTTTGTACGTTGGTGTCCGAGTGATATTACCTCCCAACTGGGAGAGCGGACAGACGCTCCAGCCATCGCTCACCTGTGCTGTGCCTCCAGCGCCCTCTACAGGACATTGTTAAGAACTGGATGCCGGGAACTAGGACTAAACCGGCCCCCTTTACTTGGGACTGAGGAGGGATTTCAGGGCTAAAACTGGGAAAGTCCTGGGCAAGCTGAGATACACTGGCCACCCCATTAAATAAAGGGGGACCTAAATCTGATTGTGGGGGCATGATCGTCGTCATCATTTTATGGTTGAAGTCTGGGGATGGGGAGGGGACAACACGGACCGGGATTCTAAGGAAAGAGGTGCAGAGGTTACCTAGCAGGGAGAAATAAGCTGTTGAATAATGAGGCTGTTTGCCCTGAGTCAAATCTCTCAGCCCCAAAGCAGAGCCATGTATCAGATTCTACAGCCCAGGTTGGGGAAAGAACGGGGGACTGGAGACTTACAAGTTTCCTCATGAGTTGTGAATCATTCCTTTGATTTTCCTTCACTTGACAAACAGCTGCTGAAATCTATTATATTCCAAGAACCCTCCTAGGCACCAGTAATAAAGATCCAATACGACATGGCCCCTTGCCTTTTGTCTGGTAGAGATTGTCTATCCAAATGGTCAGAGCCCAGTGGATGTGCACCTGCATGAATCAAAGACTTTGCAAAAATGTGCCCTGGAAAGGCCTTTTCCCTACAGAGCAATGAGTGAGGCACTCCTTTTGGTGGGTACTTGAGCATGGCAGGAACTGACTGGTAGGAGTCAGGCCCAGGGCCAGGGGGCAGAGGAGCATTGGACGGCTCCTTGGAGTCCTTTGAACTCTGCTCTAAAGCTAGCCCACCTTCTCTGCCTGACCCCCAGGGACTGACAGAGCCCAGGAAATTTCTAGCCAGAGGAGATTGGCTAAGTAAATCATGATACTGAAAGTATTTTCCGAATTAATGCTGGTAAGAAAGAATATGTAGCAAGATGGGGCTATACATACGCTCTCAGATTGCTTCCGCTGTCTCAGTCACTCAGTTGTATCTGACTTTTTGTGACCCCATATACTGTAGCCCACCAGGCCCCTCTGTTCATGGGATTTCTCAGGCAATAACATTGGAGCCGGTTGCCATTTCCTTTTCCAGGGGAACTTCCCAGCCCAGAGATCGAACCCATGTCTCCCACATTGACAAGCGGATTCTTTACCGCCACCTGGGGAGCCCAGACTCTCAGACTAGTTTCTTTCAAAAAGTAAATGTATGCTGGGATCATACTGTTGTACAATTAAATACGCATCCAGAGAAAAACTAGAAGGGAAAACACAGAAACCGAATCCAGCGTGTTTGTGGTATGATTAGGGGTGATATTTTATTCCTCTTGGCAAAACTGGGTTTCGTATAGTTAAGTCATTTTCACCATAAACAAAGGAAATATCTTTAGTGTTATAAAGTTCATATGGACTACATTCTAATGAAAAACTACAGTTTAAAAACAAAACAGTGCTGCTACAAATTAAACCTGTTACAAAAGAGAAAAAAAAAAAAAGAACAGTCCCGGATTAACACATCTGAAGTTATCCAGGAAGAGAAGAAACAAAAGCCTGTACAGGGGAATTAATTCTACTTTCAACTCATGGGGCTTAATTATTTTGTCCATCCTCCCACCCAACTGGTGCCAGAGATGGCGTCTGTAACACCCAGGCCAGAAGCGAATCCAATGGCCAAAGATGCTGGATTAGCTGAGCTGGCCTCCAGGCAAGCTGGGAGATGTAATGAGGGCTGGTGTCCTTCCAAGAGATGATCTTTGAAGGATAACAATCCCAGGTTGCCATCAAAATGAAGAGATAGAGACAGATTCAGCTGCTGGGCTGAGCTCAGCTGAGTGACAACTTGCTATAGCCCTGAGGCGGGTGTGCAGATGACTCAGGAGAGCCGCTGGGGGCCTCAGGGTGAGAGGATGGGAAGGTGGGTCCAGTACCTCATAGCTCCTCCCATATACCGCAGGCTCCTCCTTGGTGCTTCACAAAAGGTGTGAGATTGTTTAAGTCTGTTTTAAACAGTATGCTTCCTGTTCATCCAGTTTCAAGACTCCAGGGATGCCAATGAATCCCCATTAAACTGTCTCCAGCCAGCGCCCATCCCAGGACCCTAGGCTTCCCCTGGATTGAAGAGAAGGAAGTAGGTAATTAACCAGGACATTTGACTAGCGGTTGAACTGACTCTGTCCCTGAGCTTTATCCATTTGGAGACATGGTTCTGGGGTCAAAAGGGGCCCCCTTGGAGGTTGCCCAGCACCTTGGCTCCTTGTATTTACCTCCATCTCTGGCCCTAGAAAGCCTCCCTGGCCTCATCTGGAAACCGACTTCTCCCCTCCCCCATGCCTGCAGGCCAGCAAATTCCTCCAGGGCCCAGACTCTGCTGGCAAAGATTTCTGCCCCCTTCCTCCTGTCCAGATCAGTGAACGCTCTGTCATTTTCAAATCACCCTGACTGGGTGGCCTTGACCTTGATCTTGGGGTGGGATGGGGGAGGGGCAGGATTTGCCCTGAACATTTCTTCCTGGCTCCCTCCCGACCTCTTACTCAGAAATACATGAACGAACTGCCTTTCCTCCAGAAAAGATGGTAGACAGAGGTGGAGGAGCCAGTGACAGATCTTCTCCAGCCATTCATTCAACACTTATGGGCGGTTTGAGAGTCCTGTGATGGAGCACACTCAGAGATGAGGGGGTCCTGGGCCCTTGGAGAAAGAGGAGAGGAATGCACTGACTCTACCAAAGGCCACATGCATGGTCCCATGAGTCAAAGGAGGGAAACAAACTTTCCTGTGTACAGACACTAGGGAAGGCTTCAGAAGTGTGGTATCTGAGCTGGTTCTGAAAGGGCTGTGGGAGATGGAGAGAGGGCACTGTGGGAGGCAAGGGAGGCCCTGGTGGAAAGTTTGGAGCAGAAACAGAAAGGAGCAGCAACTGAAACTGAGTTCCCCTCAAACTGAGTTCTTCTGCCAAGCTCACGGTTAACCTCCTTATCCAAAATTTCGTCCCTTTCTTGTCCTGCACCTGTTACCCTTCCAGATTGAGGAGTATCAAAGAAAAGGGGGGATTATAACCAAGCAGGACCCAATGGGGCCTTCCTGGGAAGACCCCCCCACAACATGTCCTCTACCTGCCTCTTAGTTGTAGAAAAACTTTAGCCTCCTAGACCTTCCCAAATAACAAATTTAATTAGAGAAGTGAGAAAATGCAAAAATCAAGGAAAACAGTCAAGTAAGACAAAATAATGGTAGCTTAGCAATTAAACAAAGTCAAGGACCTTTAGTCCCTCCTCAAGGGCTAGAGATCATATTCTGAGCCATGTCCTTGTGCTAGTTCACAGACAACCAAAACCCCCACCAAGTGGAAGATGTTAACTACGTGCTGACCACAAGCGGGTAACCCCAGACCAGCTGGAACCAGAAGGTTGATGATGTTAATCCCTGATTACCTCACCACCAACCAATCAGAAGAATGTCT
Organism: Cervus canadensis; assembly: GCF_019320065.1. Lineage (NCBI taxonomy): Eukaryota > Metazoa > Chordata > Mammalia > Artiodactyla > Cervidae > Cervus > Cervus canadensis. Next base: position 21,601,694 of record NC_057386.1, read on the forward strand.
ACAAGCTAACCATGTACGCAGCCCTCTCCCTCACCCTGTCTTTAAAAATCTTTCCTTGAAAGCCATCGTGGAGTTTGGGGCTTTTGAGCATTAGCCACCTGTACTCCTTTTGGTGCCCTGCAATAAACACTGAACTTTTCTTCACCACAACCTGGGGTCAGTAGATTGGCTTCAGATTCAAGCTGGGTTTGATCACACAATAAGCCAGTTGCTTAAGTGGAGGGGGGATACTCTTTGGAGGGTTCTGATTCCAAACCCAGGCTGAATTTCAGCCTCCACTTGGTCCTCCTGGCTGGGAGGTATAGGAATGAGTTGTTACAGGAGACTATTAAAGCAGGTTAAAATTTGCCTACTGGACTCTGGTAAAACCACCCCTTTCTCAGTAGGAGATAATGCAATCAAAATTTCTCAGAGGCCCTGGACTTTGAGGTAGGGAATCCCCAGCACCCAGGAGAGTCCCGTGGCTGGAGAGGTCAGCAGATGGTAGTGACTCAGTACTGGGAAGACCAGTGCTTCTGTCCCGTTTGGCCGAAGAGCTCTGGCCAAGGGACTGCTGGCTCAGATCCCTCGTCACAGAGACCTTTCTCCACCAGATACGGATCAGCTTCCATCCAGATTCCCTGAAGAAACTCAGAAACCCAAAGCACCTCTCTAGAATGGCTCTCAAGAACTACTACCAGGATAGCCAGTCCCGAGCCCTTGCCTCCTAAGAAGTACCTACTCTCTGCAAATGAGAGTGAAATCAGGCGGCTCAGAATCCTGCCTCCCACCTGGGGGAGCTCTGAGAACCAAATGAGGCAATCCATGGATGCAGGTGAGCTATAGAAAGTACAAGACTCTGTTCAAAGCCTAGGGGGTTTTTGGTTGTTGTCTGTAAGGCGAGAGATGCTATACGAAAATTCTCCCCCTCCCGTTTTCACTTCCTCTTCTTTCACTTTACCCTGGGAAGGGGAAAATCCTGTACAGATTAACAGCTGATGTGTAAAAGTACCCAAACAACATTCTTCAAGTGACATTTTAAGAGCATCTTCTGGTCACAGCCACGTGACTGGGTTCTGACGTTTCAGACTCAAGACCTGAAGAATTGCTAGATCAGAACAAACTGGGGGTGGAAGGGCCCATAGGTCCGATGTACCACTCTATTGCTCTCTCAGAGGGTCTCCAGCCTGGGTTTGGACGCCTCCAAATGAAGAGTGGGTGCTGTCAATGTATCCAGGCAGCCCCACTGACATTGGCTCCGCGTTATGCTAGACGATGTGGACAGGCTCACCATCCACTGGTCCTGGGTGGGGCCTGGTGGGAAGTCATGGGTACAGAGAGCCCAAGAATGCCCTAATGCTGCCAGCCTTTTCCCCCTCACACAAGTCCCCAGGTAAGCCAGACCAACCAAGGACAGCTCAATGGGAGTTACAGTCCCCAAGCCATGCCAGTACCAATAATGTCACCAAGATCTGGGGACAGTTCCTACATTTACTAGGGTTAATAATAACACATATCATAACCTATATGGGAAAAGAATCTGAAAAAGAATAGAAATAGGTATATGTATAACTAAATCACTTCACTGTACATCTGAAACTAGCACAACATTGTCAATCAACTCTACTCCAATATAAAGTAAAAATTTAAATAAATATAAATTACTACTAATGATAACTACATGTGTGCTGTGCATTTACTATGGAGTCAGTCTCTAGGGTGAGTCAGGCTGGGAGTGAATGATGAAGGAGTGAGTAAGAAGAGAAGATACTCTCAGTGGGTTTGGGTGGTGAGGAATCTGGGAGTGGGGAAGTATGGCCGGAGAGTAGCCTCAGCCTGCCTTTGGGAGATGCCAGACCTTCACACAGTCACCTTGAATCCTCCCCCTGGTCTCGCCCCAGCCTCACCAATGCCTACCCTGCCATCAAGATGCAGCCCACATGTGCCCGCCTCTGAGAAGCTTTTACCAGCATCTCTATTTCCAGGTGGAGTGAGATGCTCAGCATCTGTGGTTTGCAGTCTATGTCTCCTCCCAAGGATGTGGTCCCAACCTGAGTCACCATGGTATCCCTAGAGCCCCACTCAGGGAGGGTATTAAAGAATATTGGTTGACATTCATCTTTGTACCCCAGTGACTATTACACACAGTGTATTACAGAAGAGATAGATGTTCCATGAATGAATGATTAAGTGAATGAATGCATACCAAGGGGTTATAGGACAGCATATGACCTTAGGACAGGCACCCAACCTTACACCACTTTTGTTCTCCAAGGGTTTCACAGTGAAGCGACCACTTCACTGGAAGCACTAGCTCAGCTCAACATTTGAAAATCACTCATTTAACAAATATTTACTGAGCTCTGACCATGTGCCAGGCTGGGTTCTGGGTGAACAAGACACAAAACCCTTTGCCCTCAAGAAATGTACATTCAACAGGGAATGAGACAGACTGTCTTTTGTGTCATGTAAACACATCCCTTCCCCTCACACCTCCTCCTTGCGCACCCAGGCCCCTCAACTCTAGCACTTGAAGGCGCCAGTAATGCCCTGCCTCTGGCGTTCTTCGGACAGCAACCCATGAAGCGTAACGAGAGGAGTGACATGGTGCCATTTTCAGTAATCAGCGACAGATGCAGGGGAGGTGGCACTTTTGCTTCCTGGTCCCCAGATCTCACTCTGCAACCACTGACAGTGTCTTCTGCCAGGGGGTGGAACCAGCCCTCTTAATTGAAATGAATTAAATAGTCAGCTTTTCATAATTGAATGACGCAGAAATGACCTGAGGACCACGCTTGCCCTGGGCACCTTGGCATCGGGCCTTAGGTGCATCACTGACCTGGGCTTCCTCCTCGGGTGCATGACTTGCCTCCCCGGCTACATGGTTCCCAGCAGAGAGTCTGTTAGACCCTGGCTCGTGCTGTTTTGCAGGCATTTGGAGAGGGGTTGCCAGCCTCCAGGATTAATGTCTGCTGGAATGTGGGCGCTGTTCCTCGGCAGCATTTCCGAGTGGTATGACTCTCTCGCTAGGCACTGGAGATGGGTGCTGAAAGACACCCAAAACTCACTTGCACCAAATGAGGGGGCGTGCGTCCGCCTTTGAGACCGGGCCTATGTGGTTTTCCTACAGAGCTAGGTATGCAGTACCATCTCAACAAAGACTCACGTTAAAAGAAAAAGAAAAACATATAAAATGCTCAAGAACTGTCTGTTTCAAGTCATCACGCGGTGAATTGTTGCAGACTGATCAGTCCTTTTTTACAGCAGATTATCTTAACTGAGTTGGCATGATGTGAATTTGAAAAAGGTTTGACATGAGTTACGTCCTTCCCAGATTCACTTTTCCTGTGTCCTCACTAAAGTGGAGGGGTTGCTAGCTCCTAAAAGTAGCAATCCTTTACATAACCCTTTTCACGCCCACAGCGCAAGGGAGGGGTGTCAATACGATCCGTCACCAGAAGAAAGCCTTACAATTTCTGCAATCACAGGGAATTCAAAGGATGGCAAATAAAAAGCAATATACACTCAGCATGGCACAATTAATGAGTATTATTCTCTTGATCCTTTTCCCAGTTCTGCCAGTAAAGCTGAGCTCAGTGGGTCTGCTTTCTTCTTTGTAATGCCAACTGATGAAGTCACCAACCTACCCACCCCTCACCCTCCCCAAGGCAGGCCAGCATCAAAAACACCAGTATCTAAGAAGGAACTACAGACGATGGCGTGTCTGCCCCGAAGCTGGGGAGGGAGAGGTGCCACTCTATATCCAAAAAATACTTCAAAGAGTCAGATTTAATAAGGTGTCAGGTTGAAGATTTTCATAAGAATATAAATCATATTCTCCAGGGTGATGTGTGGACTCACATGATTTTTCATTACTCTTTCAGGCTGGACTTGATCTGAACAAATCTATCCCTGGACACATTCAGTCAACAAAAGGGTCTGGGGAGATCCCTAAAGCTTTAGAAATGGTTACTCGAAAGACAACCATAAAAAGAGCCTTGGAAGACATCTGTAAGTCTGACTGGTTTTCTCACTTGAGGATGGGTTGTCTTAGAAATCACATTGGAGCTGACATCTCTGCATCCCTCAACTGTCCTGTGGGCTTTCTCTGTCAAATCACAAGAAGATCATTCAATTTTCCCCTTCTCCCACCTGCACGGAAGAGCAAGTGAAACCTAAGTGTGTTTTCCCTTACTGAAGCACCCTTTGGATCATTTAAAACCCACAAGGATGGCATCATCTCCCCACCTCCTCTCTCCCTAGAAGCCCTCCTGGTCCAACTTGAACTTCCTGTTTAGATCCTTCAGAGTCTTCAGTATGAAACAAGACAAGTACATCTCTATCACTAAGTCCCTGACTCTTGGCTTTGTTTTACCAAAGACTTCTCATCGGGAACAGACAGTGAGGCAGAAAAAGAGGGGAGTGAGGGAGGGGGAAAGTAATCATGACCAATCACTAAGAATCACTCATAAAAAAGCAGCTTCTCAATTAAAACAATTAAGTGCTCATCAAGCTCACTCTCATGGTGTAAAGTCAAATATTGAATTTCAGTTGCCCTGTAAGGCCTAACTGAGATTCTAACTAGTCAGACATAAACTGTACAGCTGGTTCATTCCTGGGACCCTTTGGGGCTTCTCAGAAGCAGCATGCCCTCTCACCCACAGTGTATCCCCACCAAAAAAAAGACACATTCTTACAAGTATAATCTACCTGATTCTGAGAACTCTTTTAGCCCAATTTGCTCAAGTGTATGTATCCAATTACTATGCCCTTGAATCTCACACCATTTCCTCCTATAAGACTATGTCTCTGTCCCAGTCTTGGCCCATCAAAATGTCACTATCCATAGGCTGACTCTGTTGGATACATCCCTCTAATAGACCACCACACAACCATTAAAAGTGATGTTGTGGAAGAATATTTAATGATGAGGAGGAAAGCTCATCAGATACTTGTCAAGTGAAAATTGCAGGTTTAAAAACAACAGGTGCCATAAGGTGCAAGCCCACTTTAGAAGGTTGTATATATATATATATATATATATATATATATATATGTATATGGCACAGATATAGTCATCTCTTAGTGGTTTTATATTCTTTCTTGGGCTTTTCAGCAGGTCACATTTTATGAATATTTTTATCATTGAAAAAATGTAAATAGAAAATAGAGGAGGGTATGGCAACCCACTCCAGTACTCTTGCCTGGAGAATCCCATGGATAGGGGAGCCTGGAGGGCTACAGCCCGTGGGCAGAGGTTTGCCTACAGTGCATAGGCTGAGTCGGACATGACTAAAGCAACTTAGCACAGATGCACGCAAATGGAAAACGTCCTACTTGTCATAGGCTGTGTGCCCCCTGCCATCCCAGTTAATGTGGTTAAGTCCTAACCTCCAATACCTCAGAATGTATTTGGAGATAGGGCCTTTAAAGAGATAATCAAAGTCAAATTAGGTCATTCGGGTAGGCTGTAATCCAATATGACTTGTATCTTTATAAGGAGACAGTGGAATGAGCATGTGAATACACAGCGAGAAGGCATCCATCTGCAAGCCAAGGAGGGAGGTCTCAGAAGAAACCAGTCCTGCCAAATCCTTGATCTAGGACTTCTAGCCTCTAGAACTGTGAGAAAATAAATATCCATTGTGTATGCAACCCAGTGTGTTTTGGCAACCAGAGCAAACGATACACTACTCATCCACCAAAGACTGGCCCCAAGGCCAAGCCTGCCCTGAAACTACCTCTCACCCCCAAACTTCCCCTCCCTCTGTCTTTCTGTTGCTACTGCTTCTGTGTCACTTGGCCTTGTTTAGAATACATTTGCTCACACTCCCCCCTGCTGCATTGTAAGCTTCCTGAGGATGAAGTCCACGTGTTAATCACCTTTTTCTATCCCACTGCTGCTGGTTCAGAAGGCCTGGGAGTTCTCCATGAATGGCCATTGAAATAACCAAGGAACAGGAATGCCACTGGGGATCAGACCACCTAGATGTTTTCTGGCGGTGGTGGTGTTGGTGTGTGTGTGTGTGTTGGGGGTGGGTGTGGTTTTTCCAGGAGGGCACCACCTCTTAGCAGCTGTGTGATCTTGGGGGCGGTCACACTTCACACCCAAACCTGAAGAGTTTAGAAAGCATTTTCCTACGGAGTCTCTCATTTGGTTGTCATAACAATCCACCACGATTGCCATCGTTTCCTCCAGTTCACAGGTAAGGTAACCATGCTCAACGAAGGCAGAGAAACAAAACATTTCATTGTGAAAATTTACAATAATAGCTAAAATGCGCTGAGTGTCTGGTACAGCACTGAACACTTTTCGTGGCTTGTCCCAATTAATCCTTACAAGGAGCCGGGGAAGGAGGAATTGTCCCTAGAGCTATCTTACAAGTAAATGGAGGCTCAGAGGAGTCATCTGAGATCACAGGGCTAAAAATGATGGAGCGGAGCTTAAACACAGGCTTGATAGCCACAGCGCACACTTAGAACCAATGCCGCCTTCTCCTCACATAAATCAGTATATTTTGTTATTGTTCAGTTGCCCAGTCGTGTGTGACTCTTTTGAGACACCATGGGTTGGGATTTTCCAGGCAAGAATACTGGAGTGAGTTGCCATTTCCTTCTTCCAAGGGATCTTCCCGACTCAGGGATCCAATCCTTATCTCCTGCCCTCATCTCCTGCGTTGCAGGCAGATTCTTCACCAGTGAGAGCCACCAGATATACAGGGTCCTAAATGAGAGACGCAGACAGGAATTGCTCCAAAGTTCAGAGACGGAGTTGGTCTAGACAGTCTTCTTAAACAAGGCGAGGTTCGAGCCAAGTCTTTTCAGACATAGCTGAGTGGAGAGGATGGGGTGGGGCCCGCCTGCCTCACTTCAATGCTGTTTATCACTGAGTCTCACAAGTCAAATTTAACCACTCAGTTTAACTCCTCATATCCCTCTGGAACCACCAGGCTCTACCAGCACCGAAGTGGGAGGTACAGGGATGCAGAGAGGATGAAGTGGAAGGTCCCTGCCCATGAGGAGACCAGTCTCCTGTGTAGAACAATAGGGTCCAAAAAGATGTGAATCAGTTATGATGCCGTAACTTCAAGGGTCTATCCAGGACCTTGGGGAAAGCCCTGGTCTGAATTCTGCCACTGATTTTCTATGAGACTTTAGGCAAATCGCAACACGTCTCCCGGCCTCAACTTCTGCACCGGGAAACAGAATCACTGAATATGTATTAGAGAATGATTTCTATAGGCTACCCTCTACCATTTACATCCTATTTCTTCTCCCTCTCTCTATCTCTCTCTCTCTCTCTTCCTCTCCATTTTTTGTTAAAAATAGGAATTTAATGTTAAAGATAGAGGTCAAAGCAAAAACAAAAGTTTAAAAGTCAACAACATACAGATAAAAGTCACAGGAGCCAATAGACCCTCAAGAAAGATGCTTGTTAAACACAAGATTAATTAATCCATTCTCCTAGGCCCACCTCATGGTTCCACACAATCAAAAACACTAACTCGGGCAATAAAATGTAAGGAAGGCAGCTATTTCTTGAAGATGGAGATATAAATAGCACCAATTGCCATTTACATCCTGCTGGGATGAAGGATGCTTTCAGCAGAGACGTTGTAAATGGATTAACCATTTCCTAGGGAAGCCAGAGGAAGAAGTTTGGGCCTACAACAATGCGTGATACCTAGAGCTGCGCCCACCTGCTTCCAACACTAGAACTCGTGGGGGCCTCTCCGAAATTCTTTCTGCCCCTAGTGCTAGCCCTTCTCCCACTGGAACAGTCACCTTAGCAGTGGGGACAGGTTTCTCTTGGCTTATTTCTTGTAAGATTCAAAAGATAAGAGGGATTCCTAAGGAATTGGATGGGCAGTATTTTCTTACTTAAGAACAGAAGTTGAATAAATAGAAACAATCCCCTAGGACCAGTTGACCAATGCAGTCTCTTTAGATTCTTTCTTTAAATTTTATTGGAGTAGAGTTGATTTACAATATTGTGTTAGTTTTAGGTGTACAGAAAAGTAATTCAGTTACGTGTATGCATATATTCATTCTTTTTCAGATTCTTTTCCCATACAGGTTATTACAGAATATTGAGTAGAGTTCTCTGTACTACACAGCAGGTCCTTGTTGGTAAGCTATTTTATATATAGTAGTATGCTAATTCCAAGCTCTGAATTTATCCTTCCCCTCCCCCACATAAGTTTTGTTTTCAAAATCTGTGAGTCCATTTTTGTCTTGTAAATGAGTTGGTTTACATCGTTTTTTAGATTCCAATTACAAGTGATGTCACACATGTGTGATAGCCACATATGAGTACCCACATTTGATAACCACATATTGAGTGGTATCATATGATATTTGTCTTTCTCTAAGTTTCTGTAGATTCTTCAGCACAGTTAGCATCTTGGTACATATATGATTTCTTTCCTTTGTATTTTCTTCCTTTTCTGTGTTTTAATGACAGGAGAAAAACTATCAGCAGAGGAAAATTCTTCTGTGTGAACTGAACACTTCACCTTTGTCATCCCACTTTTAAGAAATACCCACTACAGTAAGATGAACCCTTCTCTGGAAGATAAAAAAGAGAGGGGTCTCCCCCTTCCCTGGGCCCCCATCATTCTACAATCCCGGGGCCCCCTAAAGAGTAGTGGGTCTCTTCTGATTGCTCTCCAGGTTGGTTTTCAACAACGCACCAAGCATATCAAGGGGTTGGGCTCTCTAAGAAAACCTCCCCCTTCCTGAGCTGCTGTAGAAGCTTAGAAGATGTGAAAATGAAAGATTTCCCAGGAACTGTGCCCACAGGGTTCTGGGGACTTCACAAGCTGAAACCTGTGCCGAGTGACTCCTGCCTGAGGGCCCAGCAGGACACACCATCAGTGTGGCCATTCGTTCAGTGCATCAGAAAGTGCCCCCGAGTCACCTTCATTCACTCATCTGACAGACATCAGTGTGCATCTGTCTCCCCAGCACCGCATTCTCTTCTGGGGATATAAAAAGGAGAAGACAAAGCCCCGTCTTCAGGAACTCAAGACTTAGTGGGGGCACAATGAAGCCTCCAAGCTTGCTTTCTCACTCCCTACCCCCACTCCAGCCCCACAACCCCAATATCAGGAAACGAGACAAGAAAGTTTGAGTCAAGTTGGAAAAACTGTTGGGTTGGGCTGTTGACTACCATTTTGGCAGAGAACCCAGTGGAATCTGAGATGTTGAGAATTTGCAGCAATCGTGGTAGCTTCAGTTGGTCTTCTGTGCAACACCCTTTGGGGGTGAGGGGTAATATTCTAGGCTCCTCATGAGGGACAAGCCTACAAAAAAGAAAAAAGATAAAACAGTCACAAAGCTGGACACACTGCCTGCTCCCATGGAGAAAAGAAAATGATATAAGTAGAAAAAGATGCACGTGACAGAGATTTATATTGAGATAGGCCGTCAAGTAGGAAAAAGTATTACTATGAACCCAGGTGCCAGGTAAAGGCCTTGAAGCCTGGGCCCAGGGTGGAAAACTACTACCTTTTCTGATGGGAGAGTAGCGGTGTTTATGGAAGGTGAGTATAGGGGTTGCTTAGGTAAACTAAACTCATGCAAACCCCATCCCACCATTTCCTCACCCAGTGCCAAGAAACTGGGTCTGGTTGAGTCTGATTGGGTCTGACTGAACCTGGTTGAGTCTGGTTGCATCTGCTTAGGTTGAGTTCGGTCTGGTTGGTGATGCACTCAAATACTGCCCATGACCTTTGTGGACTAGTAGTCAACACAGAGATGTGAGTCCAAGTCCCACATCTGCTCCTTGTTTGGGAAAGTCTCTGATTCTCTTTAAGCCTCAGCTTCCTCATGTGTAAACTGGGGGACCTGATCAGTACTTACCATGTTGTTGGTGTGAGGAGTAAATGAGACTACTGTGTAAAGCTTGAAGAGTGCCCAGCAGAGGTGGAGGCTCAATTTGTTAACTGTTGTTATCTGCTACATGGAGTCTTTCCCCATTCTTCCAATAAAAATGGTCCACCTTGAACTCACATCACAGTCTGGCTTTATCTTTCATTTTCTGCCCTTGAAGAGACGATCCCTGTTTGATTCATATCCAGAGAGAATAGTCAGAATTCAAACAGTGAGATCTGAATCATAGATGATTCTTATGTGAGCGGGAGGGGAAAAAAAGAATGTAGAAGAATGATGTCTATGGGTAGAAATATGCAACTACTGCCAGCTACCAACACAACAAACAGAAACAGACTGAGTTGCCAGAGCCTGAAATTCAGTTTTCTGGATGTTAAAGATAGACTTGCTATGACTTAAGATGTGATCCATGAGGACCACCTGGGAGCTTGGGAGAAAGGCAGTTTTTCAGGCCCTAGCTAGTCCTATGGAATTTGAATCTTAATTTTGACTCCCAAGCATGATGCACTTGTGAATCTGGATAGACCAGTGGTTATCAGTCTTGCCTACACATTAGAATCATTGAAGGATTTTTGAAAAATCCTGATGTCTAGGCTGTCTCCCAGAACAAGCAGAATCTTGTTTATTTTTATAGCTCACCAGATTATACCACCAAATAGCCCAGGTTGAGAACCATCGGTCTAAACCAACCCTACAATTTACTGGTCAAGAAACTACAGTCCAGAGGTAAACTGACCTGCCCAAAATCACATAGCAAGTAAGTGACAATGCTTGGGGGTTGAGCCAAGTCCTCCATTCCCAGGGCTCTCTGTGCTGTACTTTACTGCCCTACAGAATTGGGGATGGGAAGGGGGCACCAGGCTTCCCTTTCTGGCTTGGCATCTTCATGGTTGAGTTCTGAAAGAGGAGTTTCCCAGACAAGGGTAGCCTGTGCATGGGAATTCCCTGATGGACTGTGTCCACCTCCCCCTACCCATCTCCTGGGGGTAGGTCCCAGAGCCCAGGCTGGGTGGTGTTCTGCTTCTAAATGGCAGCTAGCCTCTAGGTTAAAACAGCCCCCAAACTCTCACCCAGCCAGCCTGAGTCTGCCATTCCCACACACCCAGTCTTCCCAGAGACACAGCGCACTCAGGGACTGTCCCCCCACCAGGCCATACAGTTCTCAGAACTCAGGTGAGGTTTCTGAGCCCCCACAGCCTCAGCTCCTGGCTCCTCTCAGAACTAGCTGGGACAGGCCCCGTTCTCAAAGTCAGCAACCGCGACGGTCTCGAAACTAGAAGGTCTAGAGGCTCCCCCTTGACTTGTTTTTGCTCTCTTGCCAGGGTTTTGAGGGAGGTGTGTGTGTCTCAAACCTCTGATTGTCTCTGCTCTCTGACTTTTCTGGTCTGTTTTTGAAGTGGCTTTTTGTTATTCTGCCTCGGCTCACTCACCTTCCTCAGCAGCTGGGGAAAACACTCGGCCTTGATCTGCTCCCCGCTGAGCGCTTGGATTCCGTGTAAACTGCTCGCCTGCTGGCCTGGCCAGGAGGGCCTGGGCCTGTGGAGTCCTTGCGAACAATCATGGAGCAGAAAACCTCCTTGTGCTCAAGGAAGAGGAGGGAGGAGCCCTGAGAAAGCAGAAAGAACTTTCTAGGCACACTGTTACCTACAGCCTAGGCAGATCTGGAGAAGGCAGGGCTAGGGACCTCTCCTTTCACAAACATCAGGGTTGCTATAAGGAGGGTGCCCACCTGCCAGGCGAGGCTTACCTGGTAGCTCAGTGATAAAGAATCCGCCTGCCAATGCAGGAGATGTAGGAGACTTGGGTTCGGTCCCTGGGTCGGGAAGATCCCCTGGGGGAGGAAATGGCAACCCACTCCAGTATTCTTGCCTGAAAAATCCCATGGACAGTAGAGCCTGAGGGGCTATAGTCCGTGGAATTGCAAAGAATCAGACATGATTGAGTGACTGAGTATGCATACACACACTCCGGCCAGGAACCTCCACAGTCTCTTCTGCTGAAATTTGAGTAGATTTAGAACGGCATTGAGATAGTAGTCTTTCATCATATGTGGCTAGTGAGTGCTTAAAATATGGCTAGTGTGACTAAGGAACTCAATTTTAAATTTTACTTAATTTCAATGAAATTTAAATAGCTACATGTGGCTAACGACTGCTATGTGAGACAGAGAGGCTTATCACCAGTGGTTCTCACAGCTAGCTGCACCGCAGAATCACCTGGGGAGACGCAACCCTCGGATGCCTGCGTCCACCCCAGTGATTCTGATTTACCCGCATGGGGCATGGATTGAGCTGCAGAGTTTGGGAAGCTTCATGGGTGACTCCAGTGTGCAGCCAAGTTTGAGAGCCTCTGGCCCAAAAAACTCCTGACAGCTCTTCTAACCCTGACTTCCTACATTTTGATGTGATTACTGGTGTTTTCGGAATTTGAGGACCACAAATCAATGTGATACACTACATCAATGCAAGAAAAGACAAAACCATGTAATCATCTCAATAGATGGAGGAAAAAGCATTTGATGAAACTCAACATCCATTCATGATAAAAAAATAAAAAACGTTTATAAAAGTAGGCATAGAGGGGACCTCCCTGACGGTCCAATGATTAAAACTTCACCTTCAAGGCAAGGGATGAAGGTTCAATCCCTGGTCAGGAAGATCCCGCGTGCCTCGGGGCCAAAAAATTAAAACATGAAACACAGGCAATGTTGTAACAAATTCAATAAAGACTTAAAAAGTAATTAATTAATTTTTAAAAAATTAGGGCTTCCCTGGTGGCTCAGTGGGAAAGAATTCACCTGCCAGTGTGGGAGACATGGGTTAGATCCCTGGTCTGGGAAGATCCCAAACGTTGCACAGCAATTAAGTCCATGTGTCACAGTTATTGAGCCTGAACTCTAGAGTCTGCAAGCTGCAACTACTGAAGCCCACACACTCTAGAGAGAAGCCACTGCAATGAGAAGCATGTGCACTATAGCTAGATAGCAGCCCCCACTTGCTGCAATTAGAGAAAGGCCCGCATGGCAACAAAGACCCAGCACAGCCTGCTAGTGTTTTTAAAAACATCGCCATGAATAGTAGTAATACTTGATGAAAAGCCATTCAATAACCCCTTGAGAGGACAGGATAAAAGAGGGGTGGGAGGGGAGGGGGAAGAAGTAGAAAGAATAATAAATAAATAAAATTACTTAAAAACATTTTAAGTGGGTATAGAGGGAATGAATGTATCTCAGCATAATTAAAAAATACATTTATGACAAACCCACAGCCAGTGTAATACTCAATGGTGAAAAGCTGAAAGCCTTCCCTTTAAAATCTGGAATCAGACAAAGATGCCCACTTTCATTGCTTCTGTTCAACATAGCATTGGAAGTCCTAGCCATAGCAATCAGACAAGAAAAAGAAGTAAAAGGTACCAAAGTGGTAGAGAAGAGGTAAAACTTCTCATTCTATATAGAATTTGAGGACCAAGGGGTTTACTCAGAGAATCCACTCAAGACAAGGTAAGGTATTTTTCCATGTTCTAAACATAATATACATTCATGGTAGAAAATTGAGAAAATTCAGAGAAATAAAAAGAAAGTTAAAATGCCCTGAAATCCCACCACCCAAATAAAGGGTTAAAACATTTAAGTGTAAATCCTCCCAGATATTTTTCCATGGATATATCCTTCTGTTTCCTTCAAAATTGGAATTATATCATGAGTCCTATTTTGTAATTAGCCTTTATAACTTTGTTTAGATAGTTCAGTTGCTCAGTCATGTCCAACTCTTTACAACCCCTTGGACTGCAGCACACCAGGTTCCCTGTCCTTCACCAACTTCTGAAGCTTGCTCAAACACATGTCCAACGAGTCGGTGAGGCCATCCAACCATCTCATCCTCTGTTGTCCCCTTCTCCTCCTGCCTTCAATCTTTCCCAGCATCAGGGTCTTTTCAAATGAGTCAGTTCTTCGCATCAGGTGGCCAAAGTATTGGAGTTAAAGCTTCAGCATCAGTCCTTCCAGTGAGTATTCAGGACTGATTTCCTTTAGGGTTGACTGGTTTGATCTCCTTGCAGTCCAAGGGACTCTCAAGAGTCTTCTCCAACACCACAGTTCAAAAGCATCTGTTCTTCGGAACTCAGCTTTCTTTATAGTCCAACACTCACATCCATACATTACTGGAAAAACCACAGCTTTGACTAGATGGACCTTTGTCGGCAAAGTAATGTCTCTGCTTTTTAATATGCTGTCTAGGTTAGTCATAGCTTTTCTTCCAAGGAGCAAGCGTCTTTTAATTTCACGGCTGCAGTCACCATCTGCATAAACTTGGTTTATGTGGTTAACAAATATTCATATATCACCAACTGTAAGGTTGTATACTATTTTATCATAAATGTAAACTATAGTTTATTCAAATCCATATTAATATTGGCCCCATTTTTGCTAGTATTTTTTGAAACATTGCCTTGAATATAATAGTAGCAATACTTGATGAAAAACCATTCAATAACCCCTTGTGAGGATAGGAAAGAAAAGAGATGGGAGGGGAGGGGAAAGAAGAAGAGAGAAAATAAAATAAAAATAATTTGCCCAAAAGGCACAAAAAATTCTAAGTAATTCAAATTACTCTCCAGAAAAGTTGAACCAGTTTACACTCCTACCAAAAGAGTGTAATGGTACCTATTTTTATGCATGCTGGCATTGTACAAAGTGCATTTGATAAGTATTATCAATTTTGCTTGTCAAACTTAATGAGGTTTTTAAAAAACCACCACCAACAGGCAGCAACTCATTGTTGTAAAGTCCAGCATAGCTTAATAAGCACCAACTCTGTACAAGGTGTTATCTTAGATATGGATAGTAAAGATGAACAGAACCAACTTCCCTGGTGATTCAGTGGTTAAGAATCTACCTGCCAATGCAGGGGACAGGGTTTGATCAATAGTCCAGGAAGATTCCACATGCTGTGGAACAACTAAGCTGGAGCAACACAACTACTGAAGACCACGTGTTCCAGAGCCCAAGTGCTGCAACCACTGAGCCCAAAGGCCCTAGCACCCATGCTCTGCAAAGAGAGAAGCCACTGCAATAAGAAGCCTGCACACCACACCTAGAGAGTAGCCCCTACTCACCGCAACTAGAGAAAGCCCAAGCAGCAATGAAGACTCAGTGCACTAAATATAGATAAATAAATTTTAAAAATTTAAAAGATGAACAGAACTGATCCCACCCTCTGAGAGCTCAGGGAAGGGGGGAACTCAAGGACTTGGCTGTAAGGCAGGGAGAATGACATAGGTGCTAAATAGAGGTACAAAAGTCACAGTACTGACCAGGAAAGAAAAGCCCATGATGCTTCACAGCAACGCCAGGAAGTCTAGGGGATGGGGAGGTGCATTTGAGCTGGATCCAGAAGATGAATACAGGCACTTGCGAGCATCAGGAGGTGGTGGTTTTGACCAATATTGAAAGGTACTAGATGCTCAGGGGACCAGAAGATGTCACTTCTATCTTCCAGAGGCTCCTGCATTTATCAACCCCCTGCAGTCAGGAATCTGCCTGCAGTAGGGGACACCCAGGTTCAATCACTGGGTCAGAAAGGTCCCCTGGAGAAGGGAATGGCAAACCACTCCAGTTTTCTTGCCTGGAGAATCCCATAGACAGAGGAGCTTCGTCCATGGGGTCACAAAGAGTCTTAACATGACTGAGAGACTAACATGTTCACTTTCACTTTGCAATCACAAAGCCCACCTTCAGATCTATCCCACAGCCTCTTTTTGCCACTTAACTCCCTTATTTGTGGTGGGGAAGAGGAGACAGCTTGGTTGCCTCCTCCAAAGTCACCTTCAGAGACTTCTGAAAGTGAAAGTGAAGGTAGCTCAGTCATGTCTGACTCTTTGCAACAGTCCATGGAATTCTCCAGGCCAGAATACTGGAGTGGGTAGCCTTTCCCTTCCCCAGGGGATCTTCCCAACTCAGGGTTCAAACCCAGGTCTCCCACATTGCAGGCGGATTCCTTACCAGCTAAGCCACAAGGAAAGCCCAAGAATACTGGAATGAGTAGCCTATCCCTTCTCCAGAGGATCATCCCAACCCAGGAATTGAATCAGAGTCTCCTGCATTGCAGGCAGATTATTTACCCACTGAGCTATGAGGGAAGCCCACTCAGAGACCTCTATATGGAAGCAAATAACAAACATAGTATCAATTCAGTTCAGTCACTCAGCCTTGTCAGATTCTTTGTGACCCCATGGACTGCAGTACGCCAGGCTTCCCTGTCCATCACCAACTCCCAGAGTTTGCTCAAACTCATGTCCATCAAGTTGGTGATGCCATCCAACTGAACAGTATGGTATGGTTTTATTTGGCTTATTCACTCCTTTTCTAGAAGACATTGGCATACAATGTCAGTATGTCCATTTTTTAAAAGTTTCAGGGAATTCCCTGATGGTCCAGTGGTTAGGACTCAGCACCTTCACTGCTGGGGCCAGGGTCCAATCCTTGGCCTGCAAGCCACAGAGTGTGGCCAAAAAATAAATTAAAAATAATGAATTTTTTAAATGAAAATTGAAATTAAAAAAGAGTTTGCAAAAGTCAAGGTCATAGGGCAAGTTTGGGGAAACTGGGATTCGCCAAGCCTCAGCACCTAAGCCCAACTTGCACACAGCACCAACACTGTACAGAGAAGGAGGTGACCAGTTCAAGCCTCGACTCTCCCACTTAGGACTTGTGGGGGAATTCACTTCATCTCACTGAGCCTGTAAAACATGGATTTGGAGGAACAGTGAAAAATGAGATATGAAGGGTGGAAAAGAGTTTTGTTAAAAACAACAAGAATAAGAATAAGACGGCTTCCCTGGTGGCTCAGTGGTAAAGAATCTGCCTACCAATGCAGGAGAAACAGGTTCAATCCCTGGGCCTGGAAGATCTCACATGTAAACTGCCTGCCACACCTACTGACCCTGTGCTCTAGAAGCCAGGAACCACAACTACTGAGGCCGACATGCCTAGAGTCTGTGCCCCACAAGAGAAGCCACTGCAATGAGAAGCTCAAGCACCCTAACTAGAGAGTAGCCTCTGCTCACTGCAGCTGGAGAAAAGCCCACACAGCAACAAAGATCCAGCACAGCCAAAAATATATACATAGAATTATTTTTAAAAGAATAAGTTGTAGGGGGGATCGGGATGGGGAATACATGTAACTCCATGGCTGATTCATGTCAATGTATGACAAAACCCACTACAATATTGTAAAGTAATTAGCCTCCAACTAATAAAAATAAATGAAAAAAAAAGAATAAGTTGTGACTCCCATCAATGTGGACCATGGTCAAGTTAGCCAGCTTCTTACTTTCCCTTTTTATGAGTCTGTTTCACACACACACACACACACACACACTCTCACACACTCACTCACACCCTTTAAACGAAGTCTCTGACGTACTAGCATTTCAGGAACAAGGCAAGTCCCCAGAGATGGCCTTTCTTCAGAAGCTCACTGAAAATGAATTCAGGAACTCGCCCAACTGTGATTCGGAGCAGGGGGTTGGAATGGCATGACAGCCACGGGACCTTTGAGAGTGGGGTCCCCTTTTCCACCCGTTGACCGACACACCCCCTTCCCCCAGCTCTGCTCTGTTACGTCAGGGACAGAATTAAATTTCCCACCTGCCCTGCCTTCTTCACTCCCCCATCCTCTCCCCGCTCTGTGACACGCATCCCTGGAGAGTCCCCCACATCATCGCAGAACAAAAACAAAACAACAAAGAGAAAAACACCAAACCTTCCCCCTCGCCACCCACCTCTCCACTATGAGTTGCCCACACGATAGGGGTTCTTAAACTCAGGCTTCAAATACTAGAAATGAAATGGGTTTTGTTTTTTTTTTTTTTTTTCACTTCTGCTATTTACACAGAAGTGCCTGCCAGGGCTCCTCAGGCGCTAAACCCATCATTATTCAAATTTATTTTTAGGTTTCTCAACTGTAGAAGTCTGCAAAATGCCAAACTGGGCTCATGTGATACAGTCAACAGGAGAGAGCCTGGGGGACCGGGGTGGGGGATGAGTTATGAGAACCTGTCCTCCTCACCCCCAGATCCCCCGCCCCGACCCTGTGCTTTACTGATTCTGCTTCATTTCAGCCTCATCGAGACTTGTAGAAGAAACCCATCTAGTATTGATCTATTTTCGTAGATATTGAAACTGAGGTTCTGGGTAGTTAAGCAACTCGGTCAAAGTCAATTAGTCAGTACCAGGACCTGGATTTGAAACCAGAACTGACTCAAAAGCCAAAGTTCTTTGTGCTGAAACCCTCCCCCTCTCTGTCTTTCTTTCTCTTGCTTCCACAGCAAATTCACGTGTACTTTCTTTACCTAAGTGTTTGCATACTCCCCACTTTAGCCACCTGTGCTTTGACCTTTTGTGCTTTGGAATAAAAATCAGGTCCACCAGAGAAGATTCTGGAAACTTAAGGTTTACTCCATCCCCAAAGCAGTGCATAGGCTTCCTTGCAACCTATTTCAGTGACTGACTCTTAGCCCCTTGCGAATCCTGGTGGGGAGGAGAGCAGAGGCAAGTTGGAACTCTCTAAGAGCAACCTGGGAGGCTGCTGGTTTGGGGCGACACAGATCTGGGTTGGAACCCCAGATTGGACACTTACGGCACTTAAATGTCACCCAGCTTGCGCTTCCTCACCTAGAAATTGGCAATGAGGTACCCACTTGGGAGCGTAGATGAGAGACCCAAATGAGTTCATGTGAGGGAAAGGACGCGAGTCAGGTCCAGACACAGAGCTGGCCATTCCATACATGTTTCCCTCCTGCCTTCCCTTCTCACCACCTCCGGAGAGGAGCACAGAACTTGACCAGGGAGCCTGGCCTGCAGGGAGCTCTGGTAACTATCTCTGAGGAGGTTCAAGACATTTATTAAGTAAACAACAAGGTTCTACTAAGACAACCATATTCATATCATTTATTCTATGATAAACCATAATGGAAAAAAACATTGAAAAAGGAATGTGTATAAAGGTACAACTGAATCACTTTGCTGTACCGCAGAAATTAACACAATATAAATCACGCTAAGTAGCTTCAGTCATGTCCAACTCTTTGTGACCCCATGGACTGTAGCCCTCCAGGCTCCTCTGCCTGTGAAATTCTCCAGGCAAGAATACTGCAGTGGATTGCCATACCCTCCTCCAGGTGATCTTTCTGACCCAATGAACCTGTGTCTCTTATGACTCCTGCATCGGCAAGCAGGTTCTTTACCACAAGCACCACCTGGGAAGCTATACTTCAATTTTTTCAAAGAGTTTTATTAAGGCCAGCTTCCAGCATTTGCAGGGGCCAGCCAAGGGTACAGTAGAAACCTGCATACCACATGCCAGATATTTATGCCCATAAACTGGCAAGTATTAATAAAATAGGTTCTATCCCATTTTGAAAATATGTTTCCCTCATGTAAAATATATTTTATAATGACCTAAAAGGCCATGTTTAAATTTAGAATTCTCAGATTCCTTGGAGAGCTTCCTACCAGCCTCCAGCCCAGGGCCTGCAGCTCAGTCCCTTTTCCTTCCTACTCCCTGGCCTGCCATGTAAGCTCCGTCTACACCACCATCCTCTGGCCAGCTTTGAGCCTGGGGGATTCTGGATGTTGGGACCTGGAGGAAGACGAAGAAGTGGAAACACTGACCCACTGTGGGCCCATCCTTCATGTGACAAAGAGGGGTGCAGTTAGAAGGAACCATGGATACCACTGTATTGGTCAGAGCTGCCATTTGTCTGTCACTCTAAGCGGGAATTCATGCAGTGAGCTGGGACCACAACGGTTGCCTCATCCTTCTTTCTGAATTAACCCCTAAACTTGACATTTGAAAGAAAATTATATTTTTGATCATTTTAATCAATTTGCAATCATCTTTGTCTCCCCCTGGGACAGAGGCCAAGGAGGGGGAGACTCTAACATCTGTCCTTTGATATTTACACATAGAATCTCTTCAGCTCTATTTTTGTCCTTTGCTCTTAAAAGTCTTTGCTCTAGAAAACCAGACAGTATAGGCAGAAACCAGATCTGTAGTTGCCAAGGGCTGCGGGTGGAGGAAGGGGTTGACTACAAAGAGGTATGAGAGAATTTAGGGGTGTGATGAAATTGTTGCATACTGTACCTTGCATGTGGTGGTGGTTACACAACTGTATGCATTTGTAAAAATCCCTAGAGCCGCATACTAAAATAGGTGGGTTTTATTGCATGCAAACTATATCTCAAAAACTTATATAATAAAAATTCTTCAAACCACATTTTAAGAAAAGAGCAAGACTTGAAAGAGGAATGTGTTCAGGTCTCTAAAATAAATTTCTTTGGTGAGACTTTGAGGGTGAGTCAGTGTAGAGTACATCTGTCATGTTTGTAGCTGCCCATCATCTTATGTATGAACAGCCTTTCTTTCTGGAAGAAATTCCCTTGTTATGGTCTTGCCTCCCCAAGTAGAAGTCAAGAACTCAAACTCCCAGCCTCCCTTGCAGCTAGGCATGGGCACATGACCTACTCTCCACCAGTCAGAAGCATTCATGAAGATTTTTATTCAGAAGTATGGTGAGCGCTGCAGGGGGCTTCCATTTTTGCTGGTGTGACGACAGCAGAAACATTTGGCTTTAAGGCTTTTAGTGGTTGTGAAATTGAGTTCCTGGTCACCAGCTCAAATTCGTGTAGGGTGGGGATGCATGGGGAAGCTCTGTTCACTGCTCTCTGCTGCTGGCTCTGTGTCTTCCTGGGGAAAGACCTTGATTTCTCTGCGTCTCTTCATCTGCAGGGCTCACCTGCAGAACTGTTGTGAAATTAAGTGAAGTGATTCAGGGTCTGGTATGCAGTAGGTGCTGAGTAAGTATTAGCTCCTGTCCTCCCTCAAACAATAGGTAAGATCCTGGAAACTGGGAACTTGCCTTAATGGCCTAGGAGCCTTCCCAGAGCTGGGACCCCAGGAGCTTTATTCGGAAGCCAACGCTGACACTAACCTTTGAGGAGCAGGAGCAGGTAGTCAGATCTATATGCCCATTAAGCTTCCCTCCTCAGCCCAGCTCCTCTCTGGCTGTACCAAGGAGTGAACATTATTTCATGAGCTCAAGGTAGAGCCTGTTTGGGGTCAAATCAACAAAAAGATGCTTCAGTCTACTGGTTGAGCACAAGAATATGCCAAGTGCTGTGTTAAGCATCCAAGAAATAAATAAGTTGCCAACAACTAGCAACCTGATGGAAGGAGAAGAATGCACAGATGCCTGTCATACAAATTAGACTGAGAGATACTAAGACAGTACTAGTGTGAATAGAATGCTGTGGGCTTGAGCAGCAGAAATTCTTCAGGAGGCGAGGGCTCTCTGAGCAGGGTCTCGAATGATGAGTTTGAGTCTAACAGGGGAGGAGGGATTCAGAGGCATCTTAGCCTGAGAGAAGAGCATCTGGAAAAGCCCAGAAGAATGAAAGTGCATAGCACTCTTGAGGGAACTCAAGTTGGTCCAGAATGATGGCAATACAAAGTGGGTAGAGGTGAGGAGTCAGAGACTCCTCCGGCCTCAGGCTAGAGATGGCCTCTGTAGAAGAGCTTTGAATGCCATGAAGAGAGCACAAGAAAAGAATGAAGCAGACATGGTCTCTTTCCCAGCCCCGCCAGAGATGATCAATGGACTCCTCAAATGTGGATGACCAGAGAGGACATCTAAGGTCATCTGGTTCAATTCCCAGGTGAAGAAGCAAGCTTCTTCAATGAGGAGCTCCTGGAAAATGGCTGGCTGAACCAAAATCAGAACCCCTTATTCTTTTCTACCACAACAGGCAGTCTCAAGTGAAACAAGCGTGAAGCCACTTGGGCTTTCTAATACCTACAACGTACAGACTCAGCTGTGACACGTGCAACACTGGCCCAGTGGCAGGCCTGGCCTAGGGGGTGGGGAGTGGGCATGCTGGCTGTCTCACTCATCAATTGTCACGAGACCAGACATCACTTCCCCCCTCCTGCTTTCACCACAGAGGCTATTTCAGTCCAAGTTTCTGATCACCCTCGCCACCTGCCAAGACAAAGGTCACCACAGATGTCAACACTGGGTTTCACGGAGGGACAAAAGGAGCCCACAAGGGATTCTAGGAAACCTTCAGCCACACACAGGGGCTCCAACCTAGAGCTGTTGGCTACATTCAGACACTGTGGCCAGCCCCACCCTCTCTAGGGGGTCAAAACTAGAATGGTGTGAGGTTCCACTAAGCAATTCTGGAGGCATAAACTGCCCCCTGCTTTCCCTTAACCTGCCATCAGACCCCCAACTTCACCTGCCCCCACCGCTTTCCTCAGGGAACCTGGCAACGTGAAAAACACAGACCTATAAACCCTGCCTCTTGATGCCCGACAATGAACCACGCAGCAAAACAGGAAGCATCTTCTTGTCATTATGTTCTCTATGCAGGCACGTCCCGACAAGAGGCAGGAAACCACCATCGGCCGTGGCAACAGGTGTCAGGGTAACCTGAGGCTTCCCGCCAGTCCTCCTTCCCTTTTCTTCCTCCTGGAGAGCGGTCTCCTTTCTCTCTGCAGCCTGACAACTCCTCACCTCTCACCTGCTTCTCCTTTCCCTCTTCATGGCCTGAGGCCTGATAATAACCCTCAAAGGCCCTCAAACCTAGTAAGATTGTTGTCTCTCCCCCAATATCATTTCTGAGACCAGCCAACCAACACAAAATGTACACTGAAATTAAAAGAACTTCTTTTTTGGATTTTTCGGATTGCCAACTTCTAGGTCAGTTCAAAATAGAAATTCTCTCAAATTTGGGGGTGTCCCTAGCTGCCTGGGGCCCTAAATCTATCCTAAATCTGCCTATTGAGTTACCCTGCGCTGGTGGAGACCCGGACTCCTTGACTTCAAGTGGGGTTGGTTGTTCTCAAGTGAAACAAAACAAGGATCAAGGGAGGAGTATTAGAGGCATGGTCTTGGACTTTGCCCATTGAATTACAAACCCAGAGGGACCGGAAGCCAGAGGACACTCTGGGTTAAGCCAAGAAATTGGTACTTTAACCAGGGCTCCATCTGCACCAAAGGCTCCCTCCAGAGGACTCTGGGTCTGCTGCCTTCTCTTGGGTCTCTCCAGATCAGACCTTCTACCTAAGGTCTCTGTTCTTCTTTGCCCTGAACAAGACTTATCCTGTTCTTTCTTACGTTAACAGAGGGGCTGAGTTTATGGTAGGCTAAGTTTTTCTTTATCCCTAAGGTCACTGGGTTATCAGTGGATGGTTGGACTGAATGACTGTAAAAGTCTCTTCCATGTCCTGCTCCCTGCTCCTTCTCAGAAACCTTTGCTCATGGGCTGGACTTCCCCATGAGAATGCAGTGCACACATTCTCAGAGAACAGGGCAGCGGGTGAAAAGCCTGGTCTGAGAACATCTTTCCTAGGAGTGGCCTTAGCCCTTTAGGTCACGCCTCACGTCAACTTGGCATGGTAGGAAAAGCCCCTTAGCTTGGAGTCAAAAATCAAGACAGTTCTCTTTTAAGTCTCAGTTTCCTTAGTCAGAAAATTGAAACCTACCAAACTGAGCAACCCTGATTGTTAAATGCAATTAGACTGAAGAATGTGCTTGGAAATATGCAAGCCCCATACAAATGCGGAGACGTTGCCTTCCATTAACTGACATGTTCTTCAGTCATTAGTTGACCATGGCGTGTTGGGTCTTCAGATCCTTGCTCTTGACCCAATACCTGGCAGAGCAGATACTCAATAAATGGATACTGGGTAAATGATGGGCCAGTGAGTGAATGGACAGATGGACAAATGTTCATGAAGAGTAGTGGGGAACAGTCAACTATGGGACAAACATTACACACCATCTGTTCCACATGTCACAACAGCAGGGAGAGATTCGCTCCAAACACACAGCCAAAGCAAAATACATCTCATGTGTCAAACACAACCAGATCATTGTACAAGTAACAAAGGCCAGAAATCTGGCCCCCAGACGCACCTCCCCTGCAAGGAGACCAGGTTAAACAGTGCGGCTTTCCCTGTTCCCCCAACTCCCAAACTGAGTGATTTGGGGAAAGTGAGCAAGCTGTTCAAGATCTGCCTGGCAAGACTTCTGGCCTTGGCCCTTGCCGCTGACCTCTCACCACCACCTTCCTCCCTTCTCCTGGGTCACCCCTGCTCCCCTCAGATAGCACTTTTTCCATTAGCTTCCTGATTCCCTTCTTTGTGCTTCTGTGGCATGTTGGGCTTGCCCCTCCCCTCGTTAGTTAGCTCTTACTACATTGTGCTTTAATTTTGTCTTCCATTATTTTTTAAACATTATGAAATACTGAATTCATAAAAGCATAAAGAATATTACACTGACATCTTTGTCCACCACAAGTCAAACCTTACCAACACAGTTTCAGTTCCTAAAAATCCCTCTCCATTGACATCCTCTTCCACCCCCATCTTGAATTTAGTATCTACCTTTCCATGACTATTTTTATTTTTTTAATTGGAGTATAATTGCTTGCAATAATATGTTAGTTTCTGCTGCACAGCAACGTGAACCAGCTGTATGTATCCATGCCTGTTTTTATACTTTTAATGCTTATGGGCAATTGCCTCTTTATTTTTCCATCTCCTCCACTGTTATGGAATGAATGTTTGCATCCCCCCAAATTCATATGTTAAAGCTCTAAGACCCAACGTGGCTGTATTTGGAGATGGGACCTCTAAGGAAGGAAGGTTACATAAAGTCATAAAAGTGAGTCTAACCCAACAGGATTAATGTCCTTAGATAAAAGGTGTCACAGTGGTTAAGAATCCATCTGCCAACACAGGGGACATGATCCCTGCTCTGGGAAGATCCCACCTGCCATGGAGCAACTAGGCCTGAGCACCACAACGACTGAACCTGTGTGCCTTAGAGCCTGTGCTCTGCAACAGGAGAAGCCCCTGCAATGAGAAGCCTGTACCCCACAATGCAGAGTAGCCCCCATTCGCCATAACTAAGGTAAGGCTGCACAAAGTAACGAAGATCCAGTGCAGTCAAAAATAAAATTAATAAAAAAAGGAAGAGACTCCCGAAAGCCTTCTCTGTATGTGTCTCTCTTGTGTGTCTCTGTGTCTCTTTGTTCCTTTCTCTGTCTCTCCCCTCCAAGCCGCCTTGCACACTCTAAGAAAAAGTCATGTAAGGACATAATGAGAAGGTACCCATCTGCAAGCAAGGAAGAGAGGATGCTCCTCCTGGACTTTGATCTGGGACTTCCAGGCTCACAATTAACTGTGAGAAAATTAATTTCCTGTGTTCAAGCTACACAGTTTGTGGTATTTTGTTGTGGCAGTCTAAGCTAATATACCCACCACATTCCACATGAGCTTGGCAAGGTCAGGGACCATGGGTGTTCATCTTCGTATCTGCAGAGTCCAGCACTGTGCCTGGCATATAAGTGTTTATCAAATATTTGTTGAGTAAATGAATGAGTGAAGGCACTGCGGAAGAAATATGGATGTCCTAGGGCCTATTCCTGGGAGCAAGGTGTTCTCTGCTCTGCCATGATACAGGTCTTATTCAAGTTGCTGCTGAAACCAGAATCTGCAGTCAGCTCCTAACAATATAAATTTAAAAAGAAGGAAGGAACCCCCAAGAGAGAGCTGGAGGAAGTGGTGTCACCTTAGGGAAAGGTTGAAATCACATCATCAATCAATCAAATATTCACCAAGCATCTGTTTATTAGGTATTCAGTTCCAAACTGCCTCCATTTCTGTAAGACAATCAATCTTTGGAAAAAACGTAGACCAAGTGGTACAAAGATGCCCCAGATAAAAGTGAGCACAATGCATTTGCTTCTCTTATGGACAAGTCCTTGGTACAAAACCCAGTCCCCGAGCACTGGTAAGGGGTTTCACTCCCAGAGTCCCTTCTTTGACTTTAATGATTTTCCAGACAATAAAAAATAAAAATTAATAATTTTTCTTTAAAAAGATTACCCAGAGGGAAAGAAGCAGCAGTCTCAAGGGGCTGACTTCAAATCTTTTCCTAGGTATGCAACACATGGTCTTAACAAGTGGGCTGAGACAGAGGATAACAGCCAGGGCACCTGTGAGTGAATGATATTAGATACATGTTTTATTTACTTTATTGTTTATTTTTGGTTGTGCTGGTTCTTTGTTGCTGCGTGCCAGCTTTCTGTAGTTGCAGTGAGTAGAAGCTACTCTTTGCTGCCATGTACAGACTTTCATTGCAGTGGCTTCTCTTGTTGCAGAGCAGAGGCTGTAGGCACACAGGCTTCAGTAGTTGCAGCATGTGGGCTCGGTAGTTGTGGCTTGAGGGCTTTAGAGCACTGGCTCAGTAGTTAACGGCACATACGCTTAGTTGCTCCAAGGCATGAGGAATCTTCCCATACCAGAGATCGAACCGTGTCCCCTACATTGGCAGGTGGATTCCTATCCACTGTACCACCATAGAAGCCCTAAAAATATATTTTTAAAATCATAGCATTGTTTGGCACACAAAGACCAGTCAAAAATGTACACAGCACAGTCTTTCTTCCAAAAAGCATACCGTCTCTGCTTGAATAGAAAACAGTTCCCATGCTGTTGTTATAAATGGCAGTTGAGTGTCCTTGAAGTTAAGTGCTATGAGTGTTCAGAGGAGGGAAGGAAGAGAAGGTGGGCCTGCCTGGACCTCGAAGGATGGGATGCAATTTGGAAAGCCGTAGGTTCCTCCTATATTGTCCCTCTCAGAAAGAGTGCATGGTCATTAACTGAATGCTAGCGTGTGGAGGGGAAGCTTGGAGTGTTGAGAAATACTAGGGAATCCCCATTGCCTTGCTCAGGGAACAGCTGAGAAACTGAAATGGAAGGCCTCCAGCCCAAAGTGTGCCATGTTCACACAGCCAGAGTCGGACAGGTTGGTAAGGACGGTGAGCAGAGGTATGGGGTGGGCACCACGGCTTAGCATCCAGCTGAGTCTGCTGAGAAGATCAGAGTCAGGATGCTTCCCTTATCCCCTGAGAACACAGTGCATCTACCACAGAGCTCTTCAGTCCTGCCCTGTATCCTGTGGATGTGACCTGGGGTCTTCTCTGGGACCTATATGGGGCTGGAGAACCAAGAAAATCCCTGAGGACAATAAAGATTATCCTGAGAAGGGAGCCTGGAGATTATGTGGTCCAATCTCATTACTTTTCAGGTGTATATCCAAGAATCAGAGAGAGGAAATGACTGGTCTGAAGCCGCATAAAACATTCCACCAGAGGAAGACTGGAACACAGGTCTTCTGCCTGTAAGCTCAATTTTTCTTAGAAGCATCTGGCACATGGAAGCTTCCAGAATAGTTCCAAACTGAAGTTGCTCTGCCCTTTCTTGCCAACACCCTACCCAGATATAACCCACTAGAGTCTTTCCCACCTAGTGCAAGAGATTGTCTATATCTTTAAAAGTAAGCAGACTCCAAGTACCAGTGATGGGAGCAGCCAGAATCTTTAGAATGGAAGGAAAGTTCCAGTTCCATGAGGGCTTCTCAGGTCTCCATTTGGGGGGTTTGGAATAAAACAGACTGGTTAAGCAGTGGACAGGATGCCACAAGAAAGTTCTGCACTTCAGAGTCTCAGATGCCAAAGCTTGGGCATCTCCTAGGCAGTCCATATCCTCACTTCATACTTGAGAAAAACTGAGGCCCAGAGAGGGGAAGCAACCTACCCAAGATCATAAAAAGAACTGGTGAAGAGCTTGGCTTAATGCACTGCATCCCAATTGAATGTTCTTCACATCTTTACGGCAAAGAAAAGCTATTCTATCTATTTATCCACCTGTCTTCCAGCCCTATTCAATCTTGGATTTTCTTCTCTCATTTTAGGTAAAGCATCATGTCATGCTTGGTCTCAGTCATAATTGTAGGCAACAGGGATACAATCTAGCCATAACTTTTTCTACACAGTAGTCCCCCCTTATCTGTGGGAGATATGTTTCAAGACCCCCAATGGATGCCTGAAACTATGGATATTACCAAACTCTATATATCATACTTACTATATTTTTTCTATACACACATATCTATAATAAAATTTAATTTGTAAATTAGGTATGGTAAGAGATCAACAAAAATAGCTAACATTAAAATAGAAAAAGTATACCAATATACTGTAGCAAAAGTTATGTGAATGTGATCTCTCTCTTTCTCTCTCAAAATGTCTTATTGCAGTGTGCTCACCCTCCTTCTTATAATGATGTGAACTGATAAAATACCTACCTGATGAGATGAAGTGAGGTGAATGACATGGGCATTGTAACATAGCATTATACTACTGTTGAGGTATCATCAGAAGGAGTATGGTCTGCTTCAAGTGATCCTAGATCATCAAGCCATGATGATGTCAATGGTTGGGGATCCCAGGTGGGACAGAGAAGGACAGTGCAAGATTTCATCACATTACTCAAAACAGTATGCAATTTAAAAATTCTGAGTTGTTTTTTTCTAGAATTTTCCATTTGATATTTTAAGACTATGGTTGACCACAGATCATTGTAACCACAGAAAGAAAAACCATGGATAAGGAGGGATTACTGTGCCTTAAACTCCTTAGGCATAGGTATCATCTTCTATCAGTCAGAGCGGAAGCAAAAAAAAGAAGACCTGCTCTAGGTATTTCAGACAAAAGGAAGTTAACATAGGGAGTCAGTTAGACAGATGACAGAAGAGCTGATAAGTCAAACAGAGGATCTTGAAGTCACTCAGATATTAATAACAGCAGGAAGTTGCACCATCCCTCTGGTAGTGCTACCAGAGCCCAGAAAATAGGGCAGGAGTTGGAACTAAGGTGCAGGTTACTCATCAGGTGCTGGCACAACAGAGATAGGGGTTGGCTGATGGACTCTGGGATCAAAAACATGTGGCCATGGCTGGGGATGCACTGGCTGTTGGAAGCAGAGAGAGAAAGGAAATATCCTAACAATGGAAAAATATGCAAATATTTACCCCTCAAAATATTGGAAAGGCTATACTAATATCAATCAAAATAGATTTTAAGACAAAAATTGTTTGCAGAGACAAAAGATATGTTATACTGATAAAAAGGGTCATCTATCCAGAGAACATAACCAGTAAACAGACACTCACCTAAACAACAGAAACCAAAAATACGTGAAACAAACATTGACAGAACTGGAGGGAGAAATATGAGAAATACACAATTCAACAATCATAGTCAGAGACTTCAATATGCTACTTTTAATAATGAGTACAACAATGAGGCAGTAGATCAATAAGGAAATAAAGGACATGAACAACAGTATGTATCAATTGGATCTATTAGATATCTATAGAACTCTTCACAACAACAGGATACACATTCTTCTCAGGTGCACATGGAACATAGATAGACCATATGTTAGGACATAAAACAAATCTCAATAAATTTAAAAGAATTGAGATCATATAAAGTATGTTCTCTGACCACAGTCAATAACAGAAGGAAATTTGAAGAATTCATAGATATGCAGAAATTAAACAATACACTCTTAGATAATCAACGGTTCAAAGAAGGATTCACAGGGAAAGAAACTGGAAAATACTTTGAGATGAATAAAAATGAAAACACACCATATAAAAAACTATGGGATGAAACCAACACAACATTGTTAAGCAATTATCCTCCAACTAAAAATTTTAAAACCTATGGGGTATAGCTAAAGATGTACTTAGTGAGAAACTTGCAACTTTAAAAGCCTATATTAGAAAAAAGAAGAAAGATCTCAAATAAAGAACCTAAGCTTTTACCTTAAGAAATCAGAACAAGAAGAACACACTAAACCTGATTCAAAAAGATGGAAGAAAGTAACAAAGGCTAGAAATATTTATTTAAATGAAATACAGAATAGGAAAAACAGAGAAAGTCAATAAAACCAGAAGCTGGTACATTGAAAAGATCAGCAAAATTGACAAACCTTCAACTAGACTTACCCAATACCAAACTACAAAAATATATTGCAAGAAAATGAAACTACCCCCTATAAATATAGATGCCAAAATCCTCAACAAAAATCCTCACCAAATCTAGAAACATACATAAGAAAAAAAAAAAAAAAGATTATACACCATGACCAAGTGAATTATCCCAGGAATTCACATTGGTTTGACATTTAAAAGTCTGTCTCTATAATACACCACATTTGATAGAATAAAGGACAAAAATTATCATATCAACGGACAGAGAAAAGGCATCTAACAAAATTCAACAAACTTGGAATAGAAGGGAATATGCATGATACACAAAAACTAACTCAAAAAGAATGTCAGAACTAAAACCATAAAACTTTCAGAAGGAAGCATAAGAATAAATCTTCATGGACTTGAATTAGGCACTGTTTTCTTAGATATGACACAAAAAGTATGCGAATAAAGAAAAATAATTTGCTCATAATTTTAAAGTTTTGTACATCAAAGGATACCATGAAGGCAGTGAAGATAATCCACAGGCTGGGGGGAAATATTTATAGGTCATGTATCTGATAAAGCTCTTGTTTCAAGACTACATAAAGAACTCCTATAACTCAACAGTTAAAAAGCAAATAATCCAGTTTTAAAATGGTCAAAGGATTTAAATAGACCTTTTTCCAAGTAAAATTGATAAGTGGTCAATGTTGTGTTGTTGTTGTTTAGTCACTAAGTCTCATCTGATTCTTTTGCAACCCCATCTATCTATGGGATTTCTCAGGCAAGAATACTGAAGTGGGTTCCCATTTCCTTCCCCAGGGGATCTTCCCAACCCAGGAATTGAGCCCATGTCTCCTGCACTGGCAGGCAGATTCTTTACCACTGAGGCACCGGGGAAGCCCACAAACGGTCAACAGGCACATGAAAAGGCACTCACCGTCATTAGTCGTTAGGATAACACAAAGCAAAACCACGTCACACCCACTAGGATGGCTAAAAAAAAAAAAAAAAAAAAAAAATAGAGAGTACAGGTCTTGTTGAGGATGTAGAACCTTCATACATTGCTGATGAGAATGAAAAATGGTGAGGCCACTTTGGGAAAAGCTTGACAGTTCCTTGAAATGTTAAACATGTAGTTGCAATATGACCCAACATTTTCACTCGTAGGCATGTTCTCTAGAGAAAAAGAAGCATATCTCCACACAAAAACGTGTATATGAATGTTCCTAGCACCATTATTCACTATGGCCACAAACTGGAAACAACCCAGATGTCCAACTCATCCTGGATAAACAAAATGGAGTATATATGCACACGATGGAATATTATTGTGACATAAAAAAGAATGAAGCATTGGTATCTATAACAACACGGTGAACCCTGAAAACACTATGCTAAGTGAAAGAAGCCAGACACAAAGGCCACACAGAGAATAGTTCTATTTATGTGAAATGTCTAGTATAGGCAAATCCGTAAAAGACGGAAGTAGATTTGTTGTTACCAATGGCTGGGGGTGGGGATGGAGGGGATATGGAGAGTCATTTCTAATGAGTAAGGGTTGAGGAGGGGTGGTTTTTCAGGAGGAAGCTATTTTAAATGTTCTAAAATCGATTGTGGTGATGATTGCACAACTCTGAATATACCAAAAAAAATTTTTTTTGACTGGTACTCTTTAAAAGGGTGAATTTATTTGTGAATTATATCTCAATAAAATTTTACTTGAAAGGAAAGAAAGAGAAGATTAGAGGAAAGAGAAAAGAAAATGAAAGAAAAGGAAAAAGAGGAAAAAAAGACAACCTGGTCCAATGGCTGACTCGTGTTGATGTACGGCAGAAACCAACAGAATATTGTAAAGTGATTATCCTCCAATTAAAAATAAATAAATTTCAAGAAAAGAGAGAGATCCTGGCACATCCCTCCTCTTCTGCTTTCCAACATCAGTCAGTGCCTCCCATTGGCCAAACCTACCCAAAAGCCAGAGGGCAAAGCAGTTTGGGAAATGTAGTCCCCTGTGACACTGAGGAGGGCAAGGGAAGGATGGGGATGGATTCACTTATCTCCAGCTCCCTGGCATGTGATACCCAGGCTGCAAACACTTGTCACATCAATAAATAGTTTCATTCCCCTGCCTCGGGCGGAGCCCTGAGTCTGCAAGGGGGGGCTTTCTGAATGCAAATTACCTAATGATTCATGATCCTATGACCGGTGAGTGGGCCGTCCTTCTCTTTCACCTTCTTATACCCCACACACCCTTTGGTCCCAGGAAGCCACCTGAGTCCAGACCCTGAGTGAGGCCGGACCAGGGGGAGGAGCTGGGGTGGGAGGGGCAGGGGAGAGGGTGGCTCCTCTCAGAGCTTAAAAGGGGCTCGAACCACATCCTCCCCAGACAGAGCCCCGGCACAACCTTCCTGTGTGGTTTCAGCCGCCGAGAGAGTCATGGACCTGGGTGAGTGAGCCTCCCCCAAAGTGAGAGAGCAGTTACCGGGGTCACTTGGATGCCCAGAATGACTTTGTGGAATGGGGGTGGAAGGCATGGGGGAGCCTCCCAGAGGAACCAGGTGGCTTTGGTGGGAATCCGTGGCTCCTCCTAGAGAACGTGCCCCCCTGTTCCTCCAGGCACTTCTTTCGGACCAGGGGAAGGGGGTGACCACTGTTACCAAGAATAGTAGGTTCTGCAGAAGGTGCCAGGGCTGGGGTGGTAGAGGTCTAGACAGCACCTGCTCTAGTTAGCCAGGGGGTGATGGGGAAGGCTCTCGGGGGCCCTGTTTCATCAGAGAACTCTTGGAGGGTTCAGGACCCTCCATTTGCCCTCCTATTCCCACCTCTCTCCCAGGCTAAATAGGGCTAAGCTTGTCTGCTCTCTTAGGGTTATGACGAGAGGCAGATTCAAGGTGAGTGCATTATGTAAATGACACTATACAAGCAACACAAGCTGTGCTTTTTTTTCTCTCTGCTGCACATCCCACGGGAAAGCTGTTGCCTCTTGCCGGTCAAAGGTTGAATGGGCAACAGGAAATGAGACCACGAGGGGCCTTCAGCTGGGAGAAGTCACAGCCAGGGCCTCCAACTCAGCCCCCAGTCTCACTGACTTTTTCTACCCAGGGAGATGGCTCTTCCCTTTCCAAAATCCATCCTCTGGTCTAACCTTGGTCTTTACTAGAGGGAGTCCAAGGGAAGCCCCAAGCAGCTTCTTGAGGGGTTCACCCAGCTCCATACACCCCATTTACAAATCTCAGCTTAAGTCAGACTGAGCTGAGGCTACAAAGGCCAGGTTCCTGGACGGCTTGTTCTCACCAGCAAACAAACACCACAGCAGCCTCAAAGCCACAAGGGGTTGGCTTTAAAAAGTGAAGGTTCCCTGTTCATCCTCTGCTGTCCTCACACCCCTCCCCATCACACCACAGCCTCTTGCCTTCATGTTGGCTTTTCCCGCCCACTCGGAACCCAGGGTCTACTCAGCAAACAGCTGTCAAAGGGCTAAAGTGGCTGTTGCACCCCCCGCCCCCCGACCCAGAACTCCTGGAAGGCAGGCTTTGATTCTTGCATCTCTGATTCCCACGGACTTTGGAGGTGTGAGCAGAAAAAGGTTTGTGGAATGAATGAATGGCATCAAGAACTCTGACTTTAGTTTTTAAAAATCTCTTCCAACTTCCCCTCCTCCCAGCAGCCTGCCCACTAATCCCACTTCCCAGACATCCACCACCACTAACCATGGTACCAGAATGCAGACATCGTTCCCTGGAGACCCCGATCCTGCTCCTCTGCTTGACCTCTGTGAAAGAAACCAAACAGGTCCCCGTGGTGCACTGGTAAAGGCTAGAGAACCGGCTCCCTGGTGTGTAGTGCTTGCCAGTTTCCACAGTGTAAATTCTCCCATCATAGCTGATTGAAAGCTGTCAGCCGATTTCAAGCCATGAAATGACTGAGCACAGAGTCAGAGAGAGATGAGCCCGTGAGGGCAGCCACAGCACAGCACGGAGGGTCCTCCTCCCAAGGACTAGGTTTGGGGTGCTAGATTCACAGGCATTAATGGGGGAGGGAGTTCCCTTTAATGCAGGACATGTCTCCAGGATAAAACGATTCTCTCACTGCTTCACTCAATTCGAGAGAGCTCCAACGGCTGACTGAGCCCCCAATACTGGTAGGAGGGGACATCTCTGAGACACTTTGCTCAGATCAGGCTCCAGGGCTCTGGGCCGTTTGTAGGACGGATAAGCCACAAAGGATCTGTTTCTTTCTCTTTGTCAGCCCTGCAGGGCGCCTGAGGTGGGTGAGGGGTAGAGTTTCTGTTACACATAATGAGAAACGCCAGAACCAGGGCTGAGCTGGCCTTTTTCACGATTTGAATGGGCAGCCCCGAGACGTCTTCCCCGTCCATCTTCAAGAAATGGGGCCTAAGACTTCAGTTAGAAATTTCCAAAGCAGAGAAGAAAAAAAATGAGCCATGGGATACTCATTTCCCACAGCTCAGCCAGAGATAGTGGCAGAGGGAGATGTTGAAGGAATTTAGGGCCAATCCCTCTGGCCTTTGGGGAGCCTGACTGGGGAAGAGGGGAACCCTGCAGCCTGGGGGAGCTGTTGGGAAATCTCTCTTCTTTGCTTGGTACTTTCAGTCAACTGCTATTGATGGAAGAATTCAGGCAGGACCAGTCTGGTGGGGGGGAGAGACACACGTGTCAATGAGCCATTGCAAGAGGGGGAGAGAGAGTGCTGATGGGATAAAAGGAGAGCAGTTGTGAAACCTAAAGAAACGAACAGTGACTATGAGTCAGGGGGCATTTAAGCTGGGTTTTGAAGGATGTGTAGGAGTTTTCAAAGCAGACAAGGAGGAGCAAGGGGCCTAGGAGGTAGCAGGACTAGCGATCTCAATGGCTCAACTGTCAGTAATGTAACTGAGGGAATGGACATAAGATATAGTAAGTGGAGGACAGTGGAGTGATTCAGAGGTTAGCCCCACCTAAAGGCGTCAAAATCCAATTTTTTGAAAACTCCATGTAACAAAGCAGAATATCCTGTGGACTCACCCTGCAGGCTCCCAGCTGGTCAGCTCTAATAAAAACTAATAGGGACAAGAAAGAGGCAAGTTGAGGAGAGTGTATAGAACCTGGCTATACTGAGAAGGAAGGGAAGTAGGAGGGACAGGCAGGGTCAATCTTTAAGAGTCTGTGTGGCATTGCTGAAAAAGTTTGGGCTTTTTTACTGAAAGCAATGAGAAGCCAGTGAAGATTTTTCTGTTCCAGTTAGGTGAGTTAAATATTGTGACCTGTGTTTCAGAGGAGCTCTGTGGTGGCAAAGCCTTATGTCAGGGTAGAAGTGCGGCCAGCTCTGGGATGTTAAGGGATAGAGGCAACAGAACCAGTGACCAATAGGTGGAGGAGAATGTGGATTCACTTGATGCTCCAAAGAGGCCCCAATACACAGCAGACTCAATGGAAACGAAGTAGCAGGAGTTCCATCCAAAAATCTCAGACCCATCTCCTTGCAGCTGTGTGACCCAGACAAGTGGATTAACCTCTCTGAGCTTCTATTTTCTGAAATATAGAGTGAGGCTCACAAGGGTAACTCACAGGATATTAGGAGGGAACGGAACATAAAGTCTGGGAGGCAGCACGGAAGAGGAATTGGGAGTGTGGTTTCTGAAACTAAATGGATTCAAAGCCCAGCTACACTACCAGTCGGCTGTATGACTTTGGGAAAGTCACTGATCTCTAGTTTCTCTCACCGGGAGCTAAGGTTGGAGTTCTAGGGAATTTCCTTTTCGTTGTAATCATTACTAGAAACTCGAGAACTCAGAAAATACCCAATGCATCACTCAACCACTCCTCAGCCCCTGAGATTCCCAAGTTCTCTGGCCCCACGCCGGTGGCTGCCCAAGGCCAGTTGCTTTATGACTTTGTAACAGACAAAAATCATTTGAGTCAAGGCCGTTGACCAGGCCCCCTGTGCTTCACACCAGAGTTTCCCCAAGTTCCTGTTTGGTCACCTTTCTTGAAAAACAGCCTATGCTGGTCCTAGAAGATCCCTGCTCAACCATCTTCTCCAACACACCTGGAAGGAGACCTCACCTACACACATCCTCCAGCCCCGTTCCTGAGCCCTCCCCCAGCCAGTGGCCAAAGGATGAGACAGGGCCCAGGAAAGGAGCTTGATGGAGTGAAATAGGAACACAACTCTTGCTCCTCGTGTTTCACCCGTTGTGACATCAAAACCTTGAGGTTTCTCAGTTCTCACTGACAGTCAGAGCAGGCTTTCTCTAGAGTAACCGAAAGACTGGTACGTGTTTAAAGAAACCTCGAGCGCTTCACATCAAGATGAGTCAGTGGAGGTTGGGCAGCTCGTTGGACCGCGAAGAGAGTGTGCTTTAGGGTAGAGATGTGGACTCGAGCTCAAGGGCTCTCAGGATAATTCAGCAAGGAAGGGGGATGAGAGAGAGGAGCGGTGATCTTGCACAAAAATCCATTCCCACCCAGGACTGCAAATACTCAGGGGCAAGTCAGGGATGACAGCTCCTGCCCCCGGAAACAGAAGATGAAGCTAGGAAAGCAGGTCCAAGTAGACAGTGGAGGGCTGGCCAACCACGCTCAGCATCAGGCTGTCATCCTTAGGACTGGTAGAGAGGTCCTAAGGATTTAGCAGGAGGGCATGGTGGGGATTGGCATCAGAGCTATGATTGAGGAAGATGTGCCTAGCAGTAATGTGCAGTATAACAGGAGAAATGCTTGTTTATTTATGTGACTCCATGCCCTTCCTCCTCCCTCCAAGACACCCCAACCCCAGAATTCCTGTCTTAGGCAAACTCCCTGGATAACAGCAACTTGGAGGTCATGTCATGAAATTTCCAGCAGGTGGTGCTGTGGCCAAGCTTACGGATTCACTGGCCCTGTGCCGCTGCATCTTGGGAAGCAGAATTCCTTGCTTGCTTGAAGGGAGCCCTGGGCCTCCAGAAGGTGCTAGAAGCGGGGTCCCAAGCATTGATCTATTGACCCTCCTGAGACTAGAGATGCGATGGGTCAGCAAGTCCTGCCTTGGATTCATTCCTGGCATCATAGTTACTGTCTCCCATGGGCTGGTCCAATTATAGGAAGGGGTTTTACAAAGATGAAGAGGGCATAGCTCTCGGACTTTAAGTGAGATAAGACTTCTGTATAAATCACCCTGTCGACTTGCTTGGTCTCCCCTGCTTGACCCCCTGGAAGAAATAAACTCCAAGTCCAGCTCTCAACTCAGCCACCAAGCAGGACTGAGCCGCCAGGGCTCACATCAGGCCTTGTGACAACCTGGATTCTCAACCTGCCGTTCAGAACTAAGGAGGGCCTCTTGGCTTCCAGAAAGTACCCAGGCTCTGACTCACTCCTTCCCACCATTTTTCTCTTTCACCTGCCTCTTTTCTCTTCCACCAAGGCCCTAGATTAGAAGCAAGTTAAAGAAGAGAAAACATATCCACGCAAGTCAAGTGACCTGGGGGAATGGCCTCACTCCTGTCACAGAGCCACACGCAAGGTCCCCACAGGGCAGCTTGGGAGAAGGGCAAATAAGTCTTTCATTCATTCAGCAGCACACAGTCTCTGGGCACCTCCTCATTTATGGGCCTGAACTGGGTAAAAGGGACGATGTCCCTGGCCCAAAGGCAGACTGGGGGCATGGTCCAGGTGAACCACCAGGGAATGTGGATGGATGACAGCGGGTGAGGGCTGTTTCAGGGAGCCCCATGGGCCCTGAAGAACTTTCCTATTTGCCATTAAGAGGCAGTAAGGAACACTCCATGCAGCCCTGCGAAATCAGTCTACTTCCTCAGCCAGCCTCCATCAGGAGACAGTCAGGGCTTCAGAGGTGGCTGCCCACCCACTGGGTGCAGGAAAAATGCCCCCCATTGGCTCCTGGCACCAGAGCAGAGCAGGACACCCACACACTACCTCCACCACCTCAGGGTCTTGCTTCCTGCATAGCATGGAATAGGAGGGGATCATCCAGACACGGAGTCAAGGTCAGCTGTAGCTCAACCTTGAGGGATAATTTGGGCCAGGGTGGACTTTTCAATTCCAAAAGAGACCCTGAAGAGCCAAGGCGGGGGGGGGGGGGGGGCGCCTGCCTTGCCTTCTGATCCCCCTCCTTTGCAGGACCCCTTCTGGAGCTGAGGAGGAATAAGAGGTGAGGGCAGTGAGATTGGGCAGCTGGCCAGGTGCTCCAAGGCAAAATCTGGTTCTCAGATTCTCAAACACAGTGTCCAGAACTTGTGATGAAAGTTCCCCACGTTCTCCCTGGCTCTGTGGGGTTTTTTTCATAACAAAGAGCCAGCATGGCTGAGCAATAATTTTCTCACCTTGTCTCCTTCAGGGAAGCCAATGAAGAACGTGTTGGTGGTGGCCCTCCTCGTCATTTTCCAGGTGAGGTGTCCAGCCTGCCAAGGAAAGCTCTCTTTCCTTTCCCAAATGCCCCTCAGCAAGCCTAGCCCTTCCCAAACCCAGGACCTGGGGTTCTGGTGGAGTCACTGGGCATTTACTGGAAAGAAATAGACCCAGGCACAAATTTGGTCTTCTTTAAGCTGATGATCACCCTCTCCATCTGCTGAGTGACCCTAGAAAGCCACAGGTATTCTCTGAATTCCTTTATCCATTTCAATTAAAACTTTTGGAAAAGCAGGTTACCCTGCATTCCCCACTTCACTTCCAATATCCCCACCCAGGAGAAGCGAAGACTGTGAGGTTACTGGATCTGAAACATATGTGCCCACACCCATGCGTGTAAATCTTCATATGTGAGATGAGAAAAGAACCTGTTGGCTTCACATGTGACATTAGGAAAGAACCTGCGGGCAGCTTACTATCCCATCGCCCCAAAGATATCTTCCCCCCAAGACCTCCAGCTAAACACTCCCTTCGAAGACCCAGTTCCCTTTTCTGAAATAGACTGATCTGAGCCACACTGGGGGAAGGGGAGGGGAGGATGGGGACCCTGGAGGGACGGAGGGTGGATGGAACCCATCCTTCAGGGGGGCCCAGAACTCTGGAGGAGCAAAGGTCACCAGCTTACAGGTCTCAACTTCTCAATCCCAGATGTGGAGACAGAAAAATCCACACCCACCAAGTGCCAGAGTTAGAAATCCACTCTTCCCCCGACTTTGCTGGGGTTGGGAGCTCTGCTGGAGCCAGAGGAGGCGGCTGAGGCCAGAGCTGGAGAGGCAGTGCTTCAGAATTTGGCTCCTCCCCAGGTCTGGAGGCCAGAGAGGCAGTTTTCCAGGAGCTCTGGCCAGAGGCAGGCCCCAAGCTGGGCACTGTTCCCAAAGCCCCATCCCAGAGGCCTCCTGGAGCTTGGGTTGTAGCCTACAGCCTGGCCCCCTTCCCCATCAGCACTCCCTCCCCACCGTCTCCCCTCTTCCCAGGACTCCAAAGGGCTAGAGTGCTAACAGTGGAGGCTGGAAGGTTGGGGAGGGGATGAGGGACAGCTGGGCTCATCCTCCTCTTTACCTGGGGAGATGGGGGTGGCTTAGATGGGGCAGGATGTGGTGGGGCTGTGGGCTGCAGAGACAGCAAGCCTGGTGGCCCCTGGTGAGGGGTGGGGCAGGTACAAAGAAGAGAAAGAGGAGGCAGAAGGGGGCAGTGAGAAGCACATGTCATAGAGGCTGGGTGTATTGCCCGCTGAAGCCCAGAACCCCCTTACGTCCAGATCTGAGGTCTCGGGTGTTACCCTGGGCAGCCAAGGACAGCCAGCCTCTCACAGGCCTCCCAGACTGCAATCGTACCTGGAAAAGAGAAAAGGGTTGCCACTGACATCTCTTCTCAAGACAGCAATGCCCCCCAAAAGGCTCCAGGATATGATTTGGTCCTCACCCTGTCCCCACACAGAACAGTGATGAATCCAGAATTTGGAAGTGAGAAAGAGACAGGACACAGGCAAATCCGGAGACTGGGTTCCCGTTCTGGCTGAGTAACCTTGAACCAGTCACATTGTTTCTCCAAGAGCCTCCTTTCATCACCTCTACGGTCCCTCCAGTTGCCCAATTGTGAAAATCCATCATACAAGGCTGCCCAGGGCCCCATTCCCAGAGGACGGACCAGGAGCTGAGGCAGTTTCCAGCCCAGCTCCCCGCCCTGCACCGCTCAGCCACCCCATGTGTCTCCTTCATTGATCAAATCACAGCCGTCTGCCTGAACCTTCACCCTGCCCTGCAGATAGGCTAAAAAAAAAAAAAGCCCTGACATGTGAGCCCTACTGATTGGAATTTGTCAGAAGAGACAGCGAGGAAGAGAGGAGTAAGGTGTGGGGAGAGGGTGGGAAGATGGAGGGAAGGCAGAGACATGGCTGTGCTTCCTTCCTGTGCTCAAGAGGACTCACAGCTGAGGCTGTGGCCCTGCCATCCACTTGGGCCCGCATTGCCTGGACTCCTGC
The DNA here is from genome assembly GCF_019320065.1 of Cervus canadensis. Taxonomy (NCBI): domain Eukaryota; kingdom Metazoa; phylum Chordata; class Mammalia; order Artiodactyla; family Cervidae; genus Cervus; species Cervus canadensis. The sequence goes on from NC_057386.1 coordinate 21,641,855, forward strand.
TGCCTGCCGATCTCTGTGCTTTGGGCCCCAGGGATCCATAAGCCTTCCAGTCACTCACCACCCATGATGACAGCATCTTGCCCCAACCCAGGGCTTTGTGGGCTCTTAACAGGTTTTACCTTCCTCTCTTCTCACTCCACTTCCCTGGTGGCTCAGGGGTAAAGAAGCCACTTGCAATGCTGGAGACACAGGTTCGATCCCTGAGTTGGGAAGAGCCCCTGGAGAAGGAAATGGCAACCCACTCCAGCATTCTTGCCTGGGAAATCCCATGGACAGAGGAGCCTGGTGGGCTACATTCCATGGGGTCGCAAAGAGTCAGACCCAACTGAGCGACTATAACCACCACCACCTTCTCACTCTGGGCCCTCCTCAACTTTAGCCCAAGTGGATTTTCCCTCAAAAGCTGGGCTATTTTTGTAGGCCCCCTCCCTTGGAAAGTTCTTTCTACCAGATTCCAAAGGAGGCTCAAAAAGAAAGACCCTACCATCCCATTCTCCTGGAGTTACCAGCAGGCAAAATCAAAGCTCCACAAAGACAAAAGGATGCCAGAATCCCAGTTAGGATCCTCACAACAACCATGTGAAGGAGATAGTATTCATCTCCATTTCACAGATGAGAAAACTGAGGCTTGGAGAGATGAAGTATATTTAACCAGCCCAAGGCTCTTTTGACCCCCAAGCCTAGACCATTTCTAGTCTTCCATTAACACCTGTAAGATCAAGTCTCTCAGAAGACTTGCTACTTACTGGAAATGCAGAATCCCAGGCTTCACCCCATCCTGCTACATCCTATGAACAAAATCCCCAAGTTCAAGTTCATGTTAAACTTCGAGAAGCCAACAATTTCAAACTGGAGAATCACCTGGAAAGTTTAGAAAAACAGGTTCCTGGGCCCCAGCTCCTGACATTTGGGTTCAGTGGGTCTCAGATGGGGTCTGAGAATTTGCAGATGATGCTGATCACAGTTGGAAACCACTGCTCCAGACGGTCCCAGGGCAGTGAGATTCTGACCCACCCAGCTAAGCTGGAGCATGTTCCTTCCCCACAGGTGTGCCTCTGCCAGGATGAGGTCACGGACGATTACATCGGAGACAACACCACGGTGGACTACACGCTGTACGAGTCCGTGTGCTTCAAGAAGGACGTGCGGAACTTCAAAGCCTGGTTCCTGCCGATCATGTACTCCATCATCTGCTTCGTGGGCCTGCTGGGCAACGGGCTGGTCATGCTGACCTACATCTATTTCAAGAGGCTCAAGACCATGACCGACACGTACCTGCTCAACCTGGCCCTGGCGGACATTCTCTTCCTTCTCACCCTCCCCTTCTGGGCCTACAGCGCGGCCAAGTCCTGGGTCTTTGGGGTCCACGTTTGCAAGCTCATCTTTGGCATCTACAAGGTAAGCTTCTTCAGCGGCATGCTCCTGCTGCTATGCATCAGCATCGACCGCTACGTAGCCATCGTCCAGGCCGTCTCGGCCCACCGCCACCGTGCCCGCGTCCTCCTCATCAGCAAGCTCTCCTGCCTGGGCATCTGGATCCTGGCCATGGTGCTCTCCACCCCAGAGCTGATGTACAGCGGGATCCAGAAGAGCAGCAGCGAGCAGGCACTGCGGTGCTCCCTTGTCCCCGAGCACGTGGAGGCCTTGATCACCATCCAGGTGGCCCAGATGGTGGTAGGCTTCCTGATCCCCCTGATGGCCATGAGCTTCTGCTACCTCGTCATCATCCGCACCCTGCTCCAGGCACGCAACTTCGAGCGCAACAAGGCCATCAAGGTGATCATCGCCGTGGTCGTGGTCTTTGTAGCCTTCCAACTGCCCTACAATGGGGTGGTTCTGGCCCAGACGGTGGCCAACTTCAACATCACCAGTGGCACCAGCTGCGAGCTCAGCAAGCAACTCAACATCGCCTACGATGTCACCTACAGCCTGGCCTGCGTCCGCTGCTGTGTCAACCCTTTCTTGTACGCCTTCATCGGCGTCAAGTTCCGCAGCGACCTCTTCAAGCTCTTCAAGGACCTGGGCTGCCTCAGCCAGGAGCGGCTGCGGCAGTGGTCTTCCTGCCGGCACACCCGGCGGTCCTCCATGAGTGTGGAGGCTGAGACCACCACCACCTTCTCCCCATAGGAGGCGCCTCCACCAGGACTAGAGGGACCTCTCCCAGGGCCCCTCAGATTAGGGACATGGAGAAGAAAATACAACAGCTGCTGAGGGAAAGGTTGGTCTGGCCATTGAGGTTTATCTTGTAAAAACCTGAGCCGCAGAAGACAGAAGAACACCAACCCTCGCTAGCTACCTCAACCAAGGTTGCGAAGAGACGTGGTTGATAAGCTACCCCAGATCCTGCAACACTCCAAAACCAAGACCATTATCCTCTAAACCCCAAACCAGAGGTGAAAGTCAAGAAAGAGCTCACACCTCGCGGAGTGAAGGGGAGCGGGTGTTGGTGAAATCTAGGTGGTAGAAGGGGCCTGGCGAACATTCCAGATCAATGTTCTTCTCAAAAGAAGTCCTCCCCAAGACTCAAGGCGAGGTCTTCCAGAAAGCCAGGCTTTGTCCCCAGGACCAGAGATCATGGGGAGACTCCTCGCCTGAGCAGGGGAACAGGGATGCCAGTGGGTCAAACTAACTTTCTGAATCCCCGCCTCCATCTCTCTTTTTCCTCTGTCATCCAAGCCAGCAAGAATCGGCAGCCTCCAAGCCTCCTAAAAGCATGCTGACCCCTCGCCTGCCACCTCTCCTCAGGCTCTCCACGCTGAAGGGGTGTGGTGCTTCCCACAGGCCAGGCCCCGCCAAAGCCATGTTCCCAGCCAGGATTCTGGGGCAGAGATGAAGTATGGCCGGCCCATCTCAGGCCTCAGCTCGGCTCCGAAGGGAGGAGCAGGCAAGGAGAAAGGTTAGGGGCCGGGGATGGGTGACTGCCGCCAGCCAATGAGCTGCCGCTTTGTTCTTTGCCACGGGGACAAAACATCTCTCATCCTGTTCTGCTTTCAGTTCATTAAGAGAGCATATTTTACTCATACACAAATAAAAGTTTTCCCTGGAGGAAACAACAACTTTAAAAGAAAGGGAAAAAAGTTTTTTGTTTTTTTTTTTTCAGTAAATGGCAAATGAGTGTGTTCTTATTTTTGCAAACCCCATGCCCCACCTGACCACCCCCACAGCCCTTTTCTCCCCCAGGCTTCATTGCTCAGAGATGCTCAGAGCCACAAGGTCGCCTTGAGCTATGCTCTGAGCCCTTCCAATGACACAGGCCCTGAGTGGCTGAATGAGGTAGGAGGGGCAGAAGGACAGGGTGTCCAGCTTGCAAACACCTTTCCAGAGCTCATGGGACCCAAGCCGGTGCAGTCAGCAGTGATCTAGAGACACAGTCTGAGCCGAGCTCTGAAAAGAACCAAGTTGTCCCTGTAACGTCTATGGCTGGGAACCCTCCCTGACCCTTACCAGCACTTTCACACTGTCCTGTTCATCTATCCCAGCTCAGTCTGGAACTGGAGCCCCTGTCCCTTGCTCAGTCTCCCCAGGCTCCCAAAATGGTGTTTAGAGAGAGGACCATCCCCTGACACCCATCTGCCATGGCATCCTGGATTCAGGGAGCCTGAGACAGGACCCACGTGATATATCCTGTACTGGATGCTTGGGAGTCAGGTCTGCCCTAGACCCTCGCTGGCCACTATTGCAATGATGGCCTTCCACTGTGTGGACACCCATTGTGGAGGGGAAGGAATAGCCACTGTCCCCATCACAGGTCCAGGATCCATGTCACTGGGTGTTCTGATGCCTGCCCAGTCCCCGGCTTCTCCAAGCCAGAGAGGTTAGTCCAGCCTGTGACATATGAGGAGGTGTCTGAAGGACCTGGCACCGTAATAGCTCAGGGTCTGGAGGTAGAAGGAAGCTGAGACCCTCAAGAAAAGGTGATTCCATCAATTTTGCAAAGCAAAAGAGCTTCACTGGAAACAGAGCCTGCCTGGAAATGAAACCCGTTCTCTCATCTCATAAGCACATTGCAGTACCCTCCTCCATGGGCTGCACTGGGCTCAAGCCAGGACCGGCGCCCTGAGAAGGATGAGGCTGGCACGTGGAGCCGTGGCACCAGCAGCCACATTAATATTAATCAGTGCAGCTGCCATGGTGGGAGGGGTCACCCCAGCACAACTGTGGGCCCTGAGGGGAGCATGCCGGGACGTAAGGGTGGGAACGCTGGTGTGCACATCCTAGTGAGCTTACACATGGGAAAATATCCTCCCTCCCTGAAGGGGAAGAATGCAACAGAGCCGTCATGAGCAGGAAGCCGGGCCAACCGCACAAACACGCCACCTCGGCTTCAAATACGTTTTTCTAAAATATCTCCAAGTATTTGCAAAACCCCCAGCAATGTCCATTCCCCACAGTGCTGTGTCTCAGAAGCACTGACCTCGGCTCACTGCTAGCCTGGTTGCTGCTCGCTTGCACAACGTGCTCACATGCCTACCCTGAGGTGGGGTGGGGGCCTAGGACCAAGGAAGGGACTCAATGGGAATACCCAGGGCCTCTCTCTTTCTTTCTCTCATCTGCCTCATGTTCACAGCCCCCACGACCCCTCCGAAACTCCCCTTATTTCCATCACCAGTGCCTTGCCCCCTCTTCCTTCTCAGTTACAACCCCAGGCTATAAATCTGAATTTTTAGCCCGAAGCTGAGCATCTCTTGAACCATGGCCTCATGGAGCTGCAAGGAACCTCAAAGATCAGTGGGCCCAACCTCTAATCATTCTCTAGTTGGGAAAATTGAGGTTCGAGGGAGGAACTGATTTGCCTAAAGAGACACTGCAACATGGGGTAGTAGGTAAACTAGCTTTGGGGACTTGAGGATCTGGCAGGACTGCAGGAGGTGGGTGAGGGAGAGTGGAGACTCTGGAGCCCGGCCAACTTGGACTCTCATCTCTGCTGCTTCCCAGCTGTGTGACCTTCAGCTGTTGCTCAACTGCTCTGAGTCTCAGATTTCTCAACAGCAAATTGGAGAGGATTTGGCAAACATGTAACACAATGCCTGGAATGCCTGGAGCTCGGAATCTGCAGCCAGACTTCCTGATTTGAATCTCAGCTGCACTACATGGGCTGGTTCCTTAGTCTCTCTGTGCCTCGGTCTTCTAATCTGTGTAATGGGGATGGGGCTTCCCAGGTGGCGCTAGTGGTTAAGAACCCACCTGCCAATGCTGGAGACGTAAGAGACACAAGTTCGATCCCTGCGTCGGGAAGATCCTCTAGAGGAGGGCACAGCAACCCACTCTAGTATCCTTGCCTGAAGAATCCCATGGACAGAGAAGCCTGGCAGGCTACAGTCCATAGGGCCACACAGAGTCGGACACAACTGACGTGCCTTAGCATGCACATAATGTGAATGACCAAAGAACCTACCTCTTAGGACGGTTGTGAGCAGTAAATGAATTCCTATATGTAAAATGCTTAGAAATCCTTAAAAAGGATTGTTGGTAATCATTAACATGTTCAATAATTGGTAGCTTTAAAAAAGTTGCTAACCACAAGGAAATCAAATTCATTTCCATACCCCTATAATTTATAAATCAAGCTAGGAGACAACTTTGAAATTAGTCTCTGCTTCTCACCCATTGTACAGGTGAGTCAACTGAGGCTTGGAGAGGGAAATGACTCTCCTGAGGTCTCCCTTGCGCTCTAGGCAATGGTAGAACTTAGTGGTGCTCGAGCTCCCACCCAGAGCTCTTCCTCCAGTCCACCACACTGGCTTGCACACATCCACGGTCACACACACCAGCCTCATCCAAGACTGTCCAGCACTTCTTAAGCAGGCACTGTCCCTCTTGTCCTGCAGCAGGTCCCTAAGAAGAACCTCTCCTCTCCCTCTTCAGTAGTTTCCATCCTGGCCATTAGGTTGGGGAGAATGAAGTGCAAAAGAAATACGACAGTGGTTCCAAAGGAAATTGGACAACTGAATTTTTTAAGAAAGAATCCGCTCTGGGTGTTAGGTTCTCAGTTGCATTTCTGTGTTGAGGGTGAACAGTTCAAGGAAGAAGAAACTGGCCTCTGAGGGTGGGGGGTTAAGGCAAATGACACGGGGAGGGGAGAGCAGGTCTGAGAGGTGAGCAGAAGGCAGTGGGGAGGAAGGGGAGGGGTGAGTTCTAAGGATGACGTAGCTGGGAACTAGACTTGGAGAGTGTTCTCAGTGGGTAGAAAGATACCCCCACTACACTCACACACACACACAGCACGCATTTCCCTGAGCCTCCCAGTCTCACGTGGGGAGGAAGGGGCTATGTTAGCCCTGCAGACAGATGGGCCCATGGCTTTCTTTGCCAGAAATGGGTTACAAATGGCCCAGTTTCCCTGGTCTGAGCCCATAGAAAAACCCCCCAAGGAAGAGGAGGAGGGATCGCTCCCTTAACTCAAAAGAACAACCCTGTCAGCCCTCCTAGCCCCCACCCCAGGAAAGAGGCCCTGCAGGAAGTAGAAGCCTTGTCACACACACACACACACATCCCACACAAACCACACACACATACACACTAACCACACACACACAGACACACAAATCACACAGAGAGACACACAAACCACACAGACAGACACACAAACCACACACACAGACACAGACACACACACACCAACCCCCCTGTCATTTGTCATTTATCTTGTCTCAGGCCCAGAAAGAGATCCAGACAAGGGGCCTGCGGCAGAGAAGATTCACAGCCCTGGCTCAGCAGCCAGCGCAGCTCTAGACTAAGGAATGAATCAAACTGAGCTCATCCAAACTCAGTCTCGAGGGGATGGGAATTCTCCCTCGGGCTCCTCTGTGTGCGGGCATGTGTGTGTGGCTCAATTCCGACTGCCCTGCGGCTGTCAGTTCTCTGCCTCCCACATTCTCCACTTTGAAGGTGGAGAAAACCTTGTTTTTGCCTATTGTTCATCAGCCCCAGGGTATTCACTTGCTGGGTTGTTCTGTGCGTCACAGTGACCACTACACAGCGTGCCTCTGGATTCTCATCTCTGGGGAAATAAACATCTCCCTGCAGGGCAGGGCGGGGGCGGGTTTTGCCTGGTACTGAGGGTCCGTTTAGTTCCCTCTCGTGGCAGTAGGTCCCAAGGTCAGACTGCAAGAGAGCCAGAGGGCAGGGGAGGAAACACGCCTAGTCCTGACGTCCTCTGAGGCTGGGTCAGAACTCGCTTAGGACACAAGAGATCATCATTGCTCTAAGTAAATATCTGACATTATGAAGTTCAACAGATGTCGCAGATGAAACGCCCCCAAACTCTTTCCCAATGTTTACAAAGGGGCCTGGGAACTCGTGAACATTTATCTTGTATGGTTTATGCAAGCTGCACTCAGAGCTGAGCAGAAATATGATCACATGCAGCGGCCGAGGGGTGCGTTCTTCGCAGGCTGGGGAGGGGCGTGCATGGCCAAAGGCATGTGATCAAGCCAGGCGCCAGGAGTCACCCACAGGGGTGCCAGGGCTTCCTCCTGCCCGTCCTCCCTGACAGCTGACTCCCCAGGCATGCCTGCGTGAACCCCCTTTCGACCACACACCTGCTCTGCGCCCCTCTGTCAGGGATGCTCCCCTTCTCAGGGCACTGCTGCTGCTTCTGGCAACCTCTGGACTCAATCGTTCAAGGAAAGGGGAGCAGGGAGAAGGACAGGGCCTGGGCAGTCGACAGACCCAGCCCTCTGCGTGTCCCCTCCAGAGCGAGAGACAGGCCCAGACCCACCTGGCATCCTCCAATCCCATCAAAGGCAGAACTTGGATTTTGGTCCAAGAACTATATACGTCCTCCACCCCAGCCTCCCTCTCAGTTACCCCACTCCTGCCCAAGCCCCCTTACTCCCAAACGTGGACATGGACTACTCAGAACTTGTGAGTTTTCATTTCTGGAGGACTCAGAGCTGGGAGACGGTGGGTGGAGGAGGGGAAGGTCAAGAAAGGGACTTCAGGCAGCATGGAGCCTCAGGGTGGAAGCAGCCTCGAAGAAGGGGGAGGGGTCCTAACCTAGTTGCTCTCGGCTCATGAGTGCTGAGTGGCCATGATGCTCCAGGACTGTGTTCTGTATCCCATCTCCTGCTGAATTTTTATGACAACAGGTGAGGAAACCTAAGCTTAGAGAACTTGTGTAATTTATCTGAGGTAACGCAGCCAGCAAAAATAACTTCAGCTCGGGACTTCCCTGGTGGTCCTGTGAGTAAGACTTCACCTTCCAATGCAGGGGGTGTGGGTTCAATCCCTGGCCAAGGAGGTAAGATCTCACATACCTCACAGTCAAAAAAACCCGAAGCATAAAATAGGAGCAATAAAAAAAAAAAAAAAAAATAGGAGCAATATTATTAAAAATTCAGTGAAGACTTTTTAAAATGGTGCACATCCCTCCAACTAATAAAAATAAAATGAAATAAAATAAAAAAATAAACAAATAAATAAAATTTTTTTAAAAAAGGATAAAAAAAATAAAATAAAATAAAATGGTGCACATCAGAATCTGCCCACAATGTGAGAGACCTAGGTTCCATCCCTGGGTCAGGAAGATCCCCTGGAGAAGGGAATGGCAACCCACTCCAGTATTTCTTGCCTGGAGAATTCCATGGACAGAGGAGCCTGGTGGGCTACAGCCCATGGGGGTCACAAAGAGTCAAACACAACTGAGTGATTAATGCCACATCAAAAAATTATAAAAAAAAAGAATAACTACAACTTTATTAGGATTTTATCATGCACTACACACTGTACTAAGCTTCCCATCTTATCCCATTTCATTTTCACAACAACTCTACTTGAATCCCATTTTACAGAAGAGGAAACTCAGGCTCAGGAAAGTCAAGGAGATTTGTCCAGATCACACATCTACCATTTGATAAAGCTACTGAGTGATTTCAACCAGTTCTAGCTGGCTTCTCAAGCTCATGCTCCTGCCACTTCACTCCACGGGCCAACTAAATAACTGTTTATTCATTGTCAAATATATACAAAGCCCCTACTTCTTGCCAGCCATTGTGTTCAGTACAGCCAACATTTCTCATAACCCACTGGATGCAGAACGCTGACCTGGGAGGAGGGAGAATCAAGTGATAAAGACACAGCCCCACCTGCCCAGGGGGATGTGACCCCACAGCTGGGCGGCAGCCAGGCTTTGTTGCTCCCTTCCGGGTTTGTCTCCCCGGCTCTCCTCCAGGCCCTGATTTCCACACAGGCTTCTTCCACAGGCTCACCCTGTGGGGCTGTGTGCCTGAAAGGTACCTAACCCTAACCCTGGCCCTACCACGGGCTCACTGGGCAACATGAGCAGGTCCCCTCTCTGGGTCTCCATCTCCTTAGCTGTGAGATGAGGGAGCCGGACTAAATGGGTGGGGTCAGCCAACAGAGCTCCGGGCACATTGATGCCTGAAGAGGTGCAGAGTGAGTGGGTGAGGGGCTGAGGAAGCTGCCACACCTCCAGCTGTGGTTTCTGGTGGGGCCACCGAGGCAGCAGGTGGAGGGAAGTGCTTGTCACTCATCCAACAAAGGCAGTAAAACAAAAGCCTCTCGGGGCTCTGTGGGCGCAGGCAGTCAAGGCGCCAAAAATAAAACACACACCTTTCCTTTGATAGACCCTAGCAGCTGCGGAGGGGCCAGGCCCCGGGGGAGTGGTGAGGAAAGAGCTCAGATTTCATGCGCAGCACACCTCCCCCCGCCAGCCCCCCACCAACACACACACACACACACACACACACACACACACACAAGCAGCATGCTCACTCATATACACGACCAGCTTCACAGGTCTGAGACCCATGCAATCACACAGAGCCTGCACTCAGAAGGGCCCACACCTGATTAAATGCTCAACTGTCTCTGTCTTGAAATTCTTCATAATTTTTGAACAAGAGGCCCAGCATTTTCATTTTGGACAGGGCCTTGCAAGCTCTAAGGCTGGTTCTTTGGGTATGGATCCTTCAGTACGTGCGTTCACCAAATGTGAAGGAGCACAAAACAGTTGTATCAGACAACATATACACTGTACACACACACACACAAGTACAGATACATAAACACCCCACCCCACATCAAACAACAGTCATTCCTTGTGCACACTCACCATAGTGCACACACACAACCCAGAGGGCCGTGGACACTCACAGCTGATGCTCAGAGACCTGCAGCCCATCGGCACAGTTTGATCAACTTTTAACACTGGGGGCAGCAGAGCAAAGTACTAGGGAATGGGCCTGGGGGTGGGGTGGAGAAACAGGTTTATTTACTCTGTCCCCAACGTCCCCAGCAGCTGTAGCCAGCTTCTCTCATCGGCCTGGGACCAGGAGCTGGGACCAAAAGAAAGGATGAGCGTGGAAAGTGGAGGGGTCAGAAAAAAAGAAGAAAGCAAAGGAATCAAATGGGGAGGGGGCAGGGCACGCAGGGAGGGGAGAGAGGACAGCAGGGCAGGAGGGAAGTCTCCAGGCAGTGAGCCTGATCAGTGGTCCCATCAGAGTCTAGGCAGTCTCGGAGGGACTTCCCTAATGGCTAAGACTTCCAGGGGCTAAGACTCTGTGCTCCCAACGCAGGGGACCCGGGCCACAACTAAAGATCCCAAATGTTGCAACTAAGACTTGGAACAGCCAAATAAATAATTTTTTAAAAAAAAAGAAGGTCTTGGACTCAGAAAGTAAGAACAATGACTCTGACCTTCCCAAAAGTACAGCACACCCCACCTCACCCCAGAAGAGAGGCAGTTCTAAGCTTCCCCACCTCTACTTCTCACTAGCCACCAGTCCTTGGGCAAAGCACTTAACTTTTCAGCCCCAGGCCCCTCCTCACATCCTCACTGCAGGGTGGTCAGGTAGGCATCAACACTGTGCTCTCACCTCCTGGATTCTCCCCAGCACTGGGCATCTCCTCTCCTTGTCAAGGCTTGCCATCCAATCCTGGGCTCAGAAACTCCCTCTTTCCCAGCCAGATGCAGATATGGATCTAGCCCAGCATCCTTTCAGGGACCGTCAGCATCCCCAGGTTCTTTACAATCCTGCTGCACCTTCCCCCCGACAAGCCAGGAAGACCCTAAGACCTGGGACTTTTTCTTCCTCTTCTACTTTCTGCCCCTAGCCTGACCCCCGTCATGTAAAGCTGCTCCAGGCTCTCTGACCTGAGATCCCAATAATCTGTTAGGTGGTGCCACACACCAGGGAGTTCACCAGGAAACAAATCAGCTCTAAGGGGAGTCCACCATGCCCTCAGGCTGTCCCCATTTCAGTCATCTTCGGGGAAAGAGGAGCTGCCATCCAAGTGGCACGTGAATAACCTTGGTTTCACTGGAATTCTTCCAAGAGCGTAGGTCCCTCAGAGCCCCCACACACTCATACTCCCTTGATTTAAGAGAAGAAAACAAAGGCATTGAAAAATGAAAGGGTAGGGGCAAGCACCAGAGTTGTGGTCTGTGGTCTTTCTGATCTGCAGCCCCTAGGAGACCAGACATAGATAGCGTGGTCCTTCCCCACTGCCCAGCCTCTCCAGTGGACAGATGCCTCCTATGCCCCAGGCCAGCCAGGGCGGGGGGTTGGTCATCAGAGGTCCCCCGGACAGGAGGAGGGAGCAAAGCAGAGCATTTGGCCTGAGATTCCCATACCAGCTTCACCTTTTTCCTTCTCTGTCACCTCAACAAGTACTCTCTGCTTCCAAGCCTTAGTTTTCCCCATCTGAAAATGGGCACAATGTTGTCCTAACAACTTTCCTAGAGCTGTTGGGAGAATTCCACTCCATGAGATCAGGAGGATTGAGGAGCTCTCTGTGACCACAAAGTGATAAGAAAATACACTTTCTTTGTATTGGTTCACTTAATGATCTCTAACTGGGAAATTCACACACAACAGGGGCCTCATCTTGGTGGTGACCAGACATGAAAGCCTCCAGCCTAGACATCAGACTTTTTTTTTTTTTAGTTTATTTATTTTAAATGAAACAAAGATGAATATTTTAATGAGAAAAAGTACAATTCACAAAGAATAGACATCATAACCACAAAGACACCTAATATTAGGCACCTAACCACAAAGGAACAAAGATATATAAAGCAAAAATTCAAATAAATAAATAAAGCAAAAATTCAGAAGAAATATAAGGAAAAAGAAAAAAATCATAGTGAGATATATTAACATTTCTCTGAGAATATTTTATCAAATGCAGAAAAAATCAGAATAGGAGCATCTGGAATGATGTCATTAATAATTTAAATATAATAGACTTCTATTTAATTAATCTTATAGCCTACACAAGTATATTTAAAATTCTGTATGTTATACGTTGCTATTAGATAGACATCAGTCTTTAGGGAGGGTAGAGAGAGCCACTTCCCACGACAATCACTGGAATAATCTCTGAAGGCGTGGGTGCCTGCTTTGACCTTTTAAGGGTAACTTTCCCCCCAGAGATGTAGGAGTTTAGCACCCCTGACACATGAGAACAGAAATCTCTTGCTTTTGCTTTGGCTACAGGGCGGGCGGCCGGGGGAGGCAGGGGGGTGGCAGGGCGTCACTGCCACACCTGTGTACTCCCATAGCCTCCGGTACCCGACAGGCTGAGCTCACTTCTGACCACAGTTCCTTCCAGGAAAAGAGGTTTCAACCACACTTCGAAGGTTCTTACCAACTCCTGATTGGCTGGCCTAGCCAGTGCCTGGCACAGAATAAGTCAAAAATGTTGGTGGAATCAATAGCAAATTTAGGGTCTTCCCACACCTTTGACTCATAAGTTTTCGCTCTGCCCAAAAACCCCTGCACTGCAGAGATATGCCCGGGGTCAACGGGCCTTGCTCTAAGAGTGCTGGTCAGGAGCAAGGGTAAGGGTGCCCTTTCAGACTCGCTGCCCTGGGGGAGTCCCAGGCAGTAAATAGATGACCCTGCCTTCCAACGTCCACCCCCGCCCCACCCAGGCACCCGGTCAGAGCTGTCCGGCTCTGACTCGAGGGCTCCTCTGCAAATAGATGCCGTTTCCATGGGAACTGAAACCCCCGTTTGTTTTCCCTCTCAGACACTCTGTAATTTCCAGCACGACCTGTGCAACGTCATTATCGTAACCTCGTGGCAAGCTGCTCTTCCGAGGGTGTATCCAGAGCAGGCAACTGAACTGACCCGAAGAGGTCACAACAATCTCCCCCTGATGACCCCAACACATAAGAAGGGCCTCCAGTGGTCGTGGGCACCAGCCCCCACCCACCGCCCCGCTGCAGAGAGACTCACAGAACAGGCAAAGCCAGAGACTAGTCCTTGATCTTCCTGAGGGAGGCTTGGGGTTGGGGCGTGGGGGGGCACTGACGGGGGCCCATTTCCAGTAAGAAGTGGGAGGGAAGAAAAAGGTCTCAGTCTGGCAGGCAGGGCCCCCGGCGATGGGTAACAGATGATTTCTAGCTGCAGGGGGAAGGGAGGTTGTGCTCGCAGCAGTTGGATCATCAGCCTCTATTGTCTGAGCCTCTGAGGAAACAGCCGCAGAGACGAAAACTGAGCGGAGAGGGGGACTCAGGGTGCTGAGAGGGTGGGGGTGACAGGTGGACGAGGCAGTGGGGAACTGGACGAGAACAGGATGGACAGGCCGCCTGTCTCATAAAATATTCTGCTCTCTGGCCCCCATTCCACTCAGGCTCGGATCCTGAGGAAGCAGGTCCTTCCCCTGTTGAGCCCTGAGAAGACTGCAGCCCCCGGCCAGCGCCTTGGCCACAGCCCCCAAGACACCCAGGGCCAAAGGACTCAGCGGAGCCCGCTCGGACTCCCAGCCCCTGGAGGCCATGGCGCCGTCTCCTACCACCTGCAAGGGCAACAGGGAAAGTTCTCTCTGGGCCCCGGGGGGCCCCCCGGAAGAGGAGAATGAGCAAGGGCTGGAGTCTAGATGCCTTTGAACTAGGCTCTTGACCTCACTCTCACTCCGAACACCCTCGTCAGCAAATGGGGCATAATAATAATAACACCCACTCTCTCCCCTTCCAGGGCTGTGTTGTGGGCAAGGTGAGGAAACTTGGTGTGAAAGTGCTTGACGCCCGGAGACCTTGTTATTATTGTTATTATCACCTGTGGGGAGAGTCCCACCCCACCCAGTTTCACCCCAGGCTCCCACCACTGCCCACCCCTTCCCGCAGAGCCCCCAGCCACAAGCCAGGACGCTCAGGCCACATCCCGGACACTCAGGATTATTCAGTGGGGTCCACCAGGCAGGCCTCAGCCCCGGCCGGTGGCAGGAGTGCAGGGAGAGGAGTGCTAGGAGGGGAAACAGGATGTGGCCAGCGATGTCCCGTCCTCGGGCTGACAGCTGCTTTCCGAGGACCCCGTGGCTCAGCCCTCACCCTTGTGCCCTCGGCCGGGTGCGCTTGCCAAGGCCACACCAGCTCGGGCCACCTCCCGGCAGCGCCGTGCGGTGAGCGACAGCACTCAAACCACTGACCTGATTTTCTGCAAAAGGGAAAAGATAATAGGGTACTTCCACGTGGGCGGCACACACAGTGGAAACTTTCTCTGTTTCCTTGACAGGAACCCAACCCTGAGAGAGCGAGAGGGAGAGGCTGAAGTTTCTGTGCTAGGAGCTTCCTGCAGTCCCAAAGCCAGGTGTTTACCTGCAGCAGAGACCTGAGTTCCTGGAGCCCTTCAGCAAGGGGCCAGGACCTCAAGGCCATCTGAGTCTCTATGAAGCCTCCGGAGAGGAGCTACGGTCCAGCAGGGTGGGGTCATGGACCAGGCCCCCGCAGACCACCACCTCCCCCACCCCCGCTCTGGCTCTGTGCTGGGCCCCCACAAAGGGATTCGGAAGAGCTCCATCCCCTCTCCCCAAAGGATCTCTCAGGTCCTGGGTAGACATGTTTACTATATGAACAAATATCTCTAATCCTTGTACTTTCTCTATACCCAGGGTCCCATGGGCCTCAAAAGTATCTTGGGGCCAGATCCTGCCATCCCGTAAGGATTGAGGTCTTCTCAGAGTAAGTTCTCAAGGATGGGTAACTGTCCTTATGATCTATCAATCATCCTCAGAGGCAGCCGCCTTCCTCTGGGCCTGGAACAGCATGCAGAGGAGCTGCTGAGTGGACGGGTTGGTCACCCACCAACATGTGGTCTTAGAGATGGACGGCATCAGAGCAAAAGGGACACCAGAGGTCACCGGCCAGCTCCTTCGGGACAAGCCTAAGGCCTGAAGTGTCCTTAGCCCTCACTCCCAGTTATCTACCCTCACTACTCAAGCTGCTGGTCCTGAACCCAGGAGCTTATAAGAAATGCAGAGGCCCAGCACCTTGGAATGGTCAATTGCAGGCAGGGGCAGACACAGACACCGGAAACCACTGCCATCACAACCACCAGGTTCAGAGCCCCACACCACATCCTACATCCATAATGGCGAGGAGACAGACGGGATGTCCTTCTCCCTAACCTGAAACCACAAGCTCTGATCGCTCACAGCAACATCTCAACAGAAAACTCCAGATTTCTGGGGGAGGCGGAGAAGAAGGGCTGAAGGCAGAGAGAACAGGACTCAAGCACGTTAGCACAACCTAAACCAGCGGACACTGGGAAAGGAAGGCTCTGCTTTCACATACTATCAAAGTGAAGCGAAAGCGTGAGTCACACAGTCGTGTCTGACTCTTTGCGACCTCATGGACTGTAGCCCGCCAAGCTCCTCTGTTCATGGAATTCTCTACCCAAGAGTGCTGGAGTGGGTTGCCATGCCCTTCTCCAGGAGATCTTCCCAGTCCGAGGATCGAACCCAGGTGCCCTGCATTGCAGGCAGATTCTTTACCATATGGGCCACCAGGAAAGCCTACTATCAAAGGAGGATAGAATGGAGACTGATTGAGTGACTCTCCTGTATCTACAAGATTTTATATTTATATTTAAATACAATCAGTGTTCCCCACAGGACCTTTTATCCTTACTGGCTTTGTCATTCCTGAATTCTTAGTCTGACTGGTCTCTCAATTGGCTGGCTTTGGTTTTCAAGATATTTTTATTCCAACAAGGACTCATAGAATCACATTCCATGATTTCTTTTATGTTTGATAATGTCTGTTTGTAACCATTAGAAATAAAAGCAACTTTAAAGGACTTCTGTAGTGGCTCAGACGATAAAGAATCTGCAATGCAAAGGACTCTGGTTGGATCCCTGGGTGGGGAAGATCCCCTGGAGAAAGGCATGGCTACCCACTCCAATATTCTTGCCTGGACAATTCCATGGACAGAGAAGCCTGGCAGGCTATAGTCCATGAGACCGTAAAGAGTCAGACATGACTGAGCGACTAACACTTGTAACACTTGCCAGGTAAAAAATAAGAAAAAAATGCAGATGCTCAGGCCCCAGACCTTTAAATCAATATCCACCTTTTGACAAGATCCCTAGTTGGTGCCTCAGCCCAGGCGTGGGACTCCTAGGAGTTACGTTCTGCCCGCAGAGCTGTAGAACCCAGGACAGGGTACAGCCAGCCCACCCAAGTCACCACTGCTTTCCTCTCCCAGCCAAGAGAGTCAGACGAGGTTGTCGTAGTTGTAACCTCAGAGGGTCCTAGCTGTCCGTGTGGAAGATGGGCAGGAAAAGATAACCCCACCCTGTGTGTGGAGAACCTACAGGCTCTCTCCTGCCCCTCACCCCACCTTCTTCCACCTTCCAGACTTTGCCCTTCTTAAATCAAGGGGCAGCCAAAGGGACAAAAAAAAGAAGGATGTTCTGGACTTCCTGGGAGGTCCAGTGGTTGACTCCATGCTTCCAATGTATGGGGCATGGGTTCAATCCCTGGTCAGGGAACTAAGATCCTGCACACTGTGTGGTGTGGCTAAAAAACTTAAATAAATCAATTGAGGGACAGTGGTGGGCAGTAGACTACAGGCAGGTTGTTATCTGGCCTGACCTAAACTTTTAAGGACTTTTGGTTCACCTGCTTTCTAGCAGCTGATAATCAAAGGTTTCAGTTTCGCCTGCCCCTTGGCTTGTGTCCCTTGGTTAGCCCGATTCCAGACACCAGTGCATGAGTGCACGTATGTGCACTCAGTCATGTCCCACTCTTTGCCACCCCATGGACTGTAGCCCACCCGGCTCCTCTGTCCATGGGATTTTCCAGACAAGAATGCTGAAACAGGTTGCCATTTCCTTCTCCAGGGGATGTTCCTGACACAGGGATCGAACCCACGTCTCTTGTGTCTCCTGCATTGGCAGGTGGGTTCTTAACCAACTGAGCCACCAGGGAAGCCCTCCAGACCCCGGACTAGACCCCTGCAGGCAATCTGCACTCCAGCTGAGGCCCAGCCGGCTTCAGGGAGGGGAGCTGTGTTGGGAAGAAGGCAGTTTGGCTGAACCGGAAAGCCATTAACTGCTATCAACACCCCTAGGGTGTGAATATCATTGATTCATTTATTGCTGTAACATCCTAGTGCGAATTAGCTATTAGCTCTTCTTCAGTTGGCTGTCAAAGAGTGGGATGGGACATCTGGACTGTCTGAGTTTTGACAGAGGAAGCGGCCTTAGGAAGGAGAAAGTACTGGTCCAGTTAGTTTCCAACCCTCCCGCTCTGCTCCATCTGGCATCACTCCATCCCAGGGCAAAGGATGCAGGGGAAGTCTCCACCCACCACAGATGTCTGCACCTGTGGCTGAAACTACCAGGTTCCTGTTTTATGCAGTCTCCTGGCCTGGGATTCTGAGGGTTCAGTGAGGAGGGGCGTTGCCTCCATCTACTCATGGGTCTCCCATCTCAGAGCACTGCTTTTAAAGCAGTCATCATATTTCCCACGAGGAGGGGAGGGAGGGAGGAGGAAAACTGACATTTAAGGGATTCATCATGGGTTGGTCATATGCTAACTGTGTAATCAGCAGCTCACTCAGGTCTCACAACACTGTGAGTTGGTACTGCTATTATTCCCATTTTACAGTCAAAGAAACTGAGGCTGGAAGAGGTTAACAATGTGCCCAAGGGCACCCAGCTATTAAGTGGCTGAGCTAGGATTAGAACCAAAATGTTCCATCACTGGCCAGGTCCAGAGAGGTGAGGCTGTGAATTGGTTTGAGCTTCCTCCAAGACCAGCTGAAGGAGGTGGGGCTCTAACACCTCCCTCTTCATCCTGAAGGCTCTCTTCCTTCTATCTCTCCTCCTGAAGAAAGCTAACAAAAGGAAAGGGAAGACGTCAAGCCAGCCCATGGAGCACAGGCTGGGGACCTGGATTCCTGCCCCTTTTCTGAACCCAGTGACTGAACCAGCATTAGCCTGGGGCCAGGGTTCCCTGGCCCCCTCATGTTAATTCCTGGCCTGTCACTCCTGCTAGGACTGTCACGTTCCAAGGCCTAGCTGCCTCTGGTGCTCCAGCGGGCACAGACCTGGGGCAGGGGGAGAATCCAGCTGGGCCTGGAAAGGGGCCAGGGCTCCCTCCAACCAGGGCAGGTGGGCATAGGATGAGAAGGGACAGCGGCGGCCTCTCCAGGCTGAGGTGTCAGCAACCTGGAATAGCTGATGCCCCCTCCCCCGAACTATGCCAACCCCATATTTAGGAAACGAATATTTATTGAATATGTCATCACATTTTGCCATGAGCAGCAGTTGCTGTGATTCCATGTCTCTTTGAGGAAACTGAGGCCCAGAGAAGTTGACCCACACACACAAAGTCTCACGGCCAGTAAGGGTACTGAAGCTGAGAGGCAAGCCCAGGCCTCTCTGCTCCCTCTCCCTCTGGCCTGATAACAAGACCTCCATCCTTTAAAAGTGAGACTTGAGGATTTCCCCGGGCGGGCCAGCGGTTAAGGTTTCACCTTCCAATGCAGGAAGTGCAAGTTCGACCTCTGGTCAAGAAACTAAGATTCCACGTGCCTTGTGGCCAAAAAAAGTCAAAACATAAAACAGCAATATTGTAAGAAATTTAATAGACTTTAAAATGGCCCTCATCAAAAAAAGGGAAAAAATCTTTGTTAAAAACTAAAAAAAAAAAAAAAAAAAAGATTTTTTAAAATTAAAGTGAGACTTGATTTTGGAGACCAGAAGCACAGTCTCTGTGCTTCCAAGTCCTCCAGCCACTTGCCTGTGGTCTGTGCTGCCCTGGGCCTGACTCCTGCACTGCCCTGAAGCCTGGAGGGTCTCACCACAGGGCAGAGGCAGCTGGGAAGGTATAAAGAACAGGCCAGCAGCTACCTTATTATCCTTCCTCTGCTCAAAAGCCTCCCAAAGCTGTCTAGCACCTGCTCAACGAATGCATACTTCCCACACAAGCCCTCCTCAGTTACCTCCACAGTCTCAGTGCCCCCATGACTTTCCGCCAGTTCTCTTGTTTCACCAAAACTGGACTGATCTGTGTTTCCCCCAGGAGACCTGAATTTCCCTCTCCCTCTGCCTCTGCACATGCATGCTCTTTCCTCCCCCTGAAGCCCCCTCCCAGTCATCGCCACCTGTCAGAATCCCATACCTCCTGCGTGGCCCATTACAGACGTCACATCCTCCAAGCACCCTTTTAATGTGAACGCGTCCCCTTCACAGGGATTTCTGAAGGACATCTCACTCCCCTAGGCTGTTATGAGCTCCTGAGGGCCGAGTCCTGCCTTGTTGGATCTGTCACGGTGCCGATTCTGGGCAGGGGCCTAGCAGACCTGGTGGAACTGATCACCAGAGCCTCTCTCGGAAGCAGGCCTTGCACCTAGAGAGGCCTGGGGTGGCTCAAAGTGAGACTCAGACTTCCTGGGGTGCAGGGTTTTCTTGCGCAGGGCTCATCCCTCTCCTGGGCTGCTTAGAGGTGCCAGCTCTGTCACCAGGAATCAGGAGAGATCTGGGAACAGCGTGCGAAGCCAAGGAATGTCCCACCCACAGCATCTGGAGCCACTTCCTTCCTGGAAGGAGAAGAAAGGAGAAAGAGGAGATCCAGCCTCCCCCGACAGGGGCGTGTGTGTGTGTGTGTGTGTGTGTGTGACGAGCTGGGGTCCAGGTGGGAAAGGAGGCTGCCAGGAGACAATCGGGGGCCCTGGAGACCCCTTCTCCCTTCTCTGCTCCTTCCAGCCTCTCCTCTGTGAATCCCAGGCTTTTGTCCTCCACCCCTTTTCTCTCTCTTTCCCCACCTCCACCTCCCCCATCTCTCACTCCTTTATCGCCATGACCACCACTCCCCTGGACTTCACTGCAGAAAGACCACGCATTACTCTGAATTTCCGCCCCTTATCTCACCATCCCAGGCCTTCCTAACAGTCTGCCAACACCTCTCCACCCCTTCCCGCCTCCAGCTCTCCCCCTCCCGGAGCTTTCCCGCCTCTTGACTGCATCCCTGTGATTCCCTCAGCCCACAGTGACCTTCTCCACCCCACCCCGTGTTTTCCACCTCACCCTGTGGGTGACCTGCCTCTCCTCCAAGGTCCCATCGGATGGCACTGCCTGGCTCCCAGGTCAGAATACATCGCCCTCTTCCCTAGGCTCCCACCCACCCAGTGCTCACTACACTCTGTCCTGGATAGAAATAGTCTTGTTAAAATAACAGTAATAAAAGTCTTTGTTTATCCACAAATCCTCTTCCTCTTCCATAGTATAGAGTTGACCCTGGGAAGTGGTTCCCTCCTAGGGGAATTTCTCTCCCAATCCTCATGGCATTAACATAAGGCTGTACAAGGAATTCTCACCAACAGAATGTGAGAGGAAGAGACAGTAAAGAAGCTAGTGCACCTTCTCAGTGGAGCCACATCTCTTCCCCATCCACTGCCTGGATGCCAATGTCTAAAATGATCCTGGAAGCCACATGTTAAAAAAGGGCAGTGCTGTCAGCAAGGTTTCTGGATGAGGCCCTCTGCCAATCTGGCATTTCTTAAGACCATTATAGGAGCAAGAAACAAATTTCTATTGTCTCTAACTCTACACATTCTGGGCTATTTGTTATACCAGTTAACCTATCCTGACCAATGCAAGTCACTGCCAATTTACTGAGAACTTACTATATGCCAGGAACAATAAATACTTTCACAGTCATTGTCTCAGTTAATCCTCACAGCACTTCTACAAGGGAGCTACAGTTAAGTCCCCATTTTATAGATAAGAAAAATGAGGCTTAGAACTTGGTCATAGTTCCCCAGTTAATAAGCTGCATTCTAACCAGAACCAGAGTGCAGAGCCACCGATGGTCAGTTTGGTACACAGCAGATACTGGGCCCTTGATTATTGTCACTGGGAAAGTCCAAGTGGGGTTCTGATCACACTTCCCCCCTGCAGAGACAAACGTCACCCACACCATATGATTTTAAATGTGATTGCTTTTTAGCTCCCATCTTCTGAACATGCAAGGTCCCACAGAGAATGGAGGGCACGTCACAGATGTCACTCAGATCATTTCAGAAGCCCTGCCAGGCGGGCATTTTGTTGGTCAGGAATTGGGCTCTGGGAAGCTAAGGGGCCTGCCCAAGTAGCCCCATGTGGAAAGAGTGAGGTCTGTTGAGCCCTCACCTCCATCCCCTGTTCCACGCCTCTGCCTTGTCAGGGGAGGGGTGGGGGTGGAGGAGCACGTGAGGTGTGTGCATGCACATGTCCTGCGTGCATCAGTGTTTCACCGCCTTCCATCACTCAGTCTGGTTTTCATTTCTGCAGGGAAGAGGGTGGAGTCTGACAGAAGCGTGGCAGGAAAAAGGATTCCTCAGGCTGAGGGAATAAAAGATCAGAAAACAGAGTCCACAGAAACTGTAGCTGCCATGGCTAACTCTCTGGCTTCATCCAGGAGGAAAGGGGCCCAAAGAAACAGACTTGCTCAGTGAGTTGGAATTAAAATCTGCACTTCTAAAACCCCACCAGTTCTCTTTGACCAAGCCCTCTGCCTCAAAGCAGGAAGGAGCTAGAGCACCCACTGTTACAGGTCTCAGGGATCACCTCCTCCCGGCAGCCTTCCTTGGCATCTCTACCACTCCCCTGCACCACAGTGGTTTACTCACCCACTAGACTGGGAGAGGGCAGAAACAATTCCGCCTTTGTCACTGGTGCCTCTGCAGACCTCATGAGACCTGGCACATGGTAGACACTTGATAAATGTCTGTGGAATTCAATGTCCAAATGAACGCATGGACAAACCACTTGATTATACATGCTATTATACATAATAACAGCCTCAGTGCTTTCATTTCTCAAACCATATAGTCTCAGTGGAACCCGGTGAGACCCCAGTGACAAGAAGAGTGGCAACAAGTGTATACACATATGCACATGTACACACACCCAAACTGGTATGTGCAGCTCCAACCCGTGCATGTGTGTAGGTATATAGAGACACACAGATCCCATCCCCTTCCTAGCCAGCAAGGAGGATGCATGGCATGCCATTTCCTGCTTTATCTGCAGAGACAGAGACCTCCCCAACCCCAAGACACACACACACACCCCTGGTCCTTCATAAGCGTAGGGCCAATTTTCCCTTTAGGCTATGAGTGTGTGCTCAGTGGTTTCCAATTCTTTGTGACCCCCATGGACTGGAGCCCACCAGGCTCCTCTGTTCATGGGATTTTCCAGGCAAGAATACTGGAGTGGATTGCCATTTCCTCCTCCAGGGAATCTTCCTGACCCAGGGATCGAACCCACTTCTGTGTCTCCTGAGCTGCAGGAGGATTCTTGACCACTTAAGCCATTGGGAGAACCTCCCTTTAGGCTAGGGGAGAGCAAAAGAAAGCTGGCTGTCCACAAGGGGGCATCCAGAGACCATTGACTCCATGTCTCAGAGACAGAGTTACTACTTAATTAGCCTCAGAGAGACCACAAGATCCACAGGAAAAACTGAGGAGGCTGCCTGGGGTCTTGAGCAGGAGCCCAGAAGAAAAGATGGTCAACCACTGGAATAGCAGGACAGAGAGATGGAAATGGAAGCTCAGTCATTCAATAACAGAAATGCTGATTATGGTTGCATTTCATATGTATTCAATGTTTGTCTGATCCATGTTTGTACTGTCCCACATGCAAACATTATTCAGTTCAGTTCAGTTCAGTCGCTCAGTCGTCTCCGACTCTTTGTGACCCCATGAACCACAGCACGACAGGCCTCCCTGTCCATCACCAACTCCCGGAGTTCACCCAAATCCATGTCCATTGTGTCGGTGATGCCATCCAGCCACCTCATCCTCTGTCGTCCCCTTCTCCTCCTGCCCTCAATCTTTCCCAGTATCAGGGTCTTTTCCAATGAGTCAACTCTTCACAGAGGTGGCAAAAGTACTGGAGTTTCAGCTTCAGCATCAGTCCCTTCCAATGAACACCCAGGACTGATCTCCTTTAGGATGGACTGGTTGGATCTCCTTGCAGTCCAAGGGACTCTCAAGAGTCTTCTCCAACATTATTAACATGTAATAACTCATTTCATCCGCATTGCACCTCTGCAAGGTGCAGTATTACGATAGTTTTTGTTTCATAGATGATAAAACAAATTACTCAGAAAGATTAAGTAACAGAATCAGAATGTTCCATTGATCTGTTTGTCTATCCTATACTACTACTACACTATCTTAATTGTTATATCTTTGTAGTAAGTCTTGAAATCTGATAGTGTAAGTTTTCTAAGTTTGTTCTTCAAAATTGTTTTGGTTATTTTAGGTCCTTTGTATTTCCCTACACATGATAGAATCAGTTAGTCAATTTCTATTTTTAAAAATCTGCCAAGATTTTGTTTATGATAGCACTGAATCTATCGATCAACATGGGAATCATGACACCTTGACAATGTATCTTCCAATCTATGAACATGAGGTGTCTCTTTATTTGTCTTTTATTTCTTTAAGTAATATTTGTAATTTTGGTGTAGAAGTCTCACACATTTTCCATGAAATTTGTTTATTAATATTTTATGTTTTTTTTTATATTGTCAGTGGTATTTTTAAATTTTAATTTTCCTGCTGTCAGCTTATAGAAAGACAATTGATTTTTGTATGTTGATAATGTTGTTGCTAAGTTCACTCATTAGCTCTAATAGTTTTGTAGATGACTTAGGATTTTGTTTGTATGCAATCATGTTGTATAGAAGTCCAGATTTAATTCCTACCCAATCATTTCTTCAAGTTGTTTTCTTTCTTTATTGAGCTAGCTAGGATAATGTCGAGATAGAAGAAATAAGAGTAGATATCTTCATTTCTTCCAAATATTAGGGAAAAAGCACTCAATATTGCACTATTTAATATGATGTCAACTATAGGGGTTTTTCTGACACAATGGTTATCAAATTGAGGAAATTTCCTTTTATTTCAGTTATCTAAGAGTTTCAGAGTTCATGAATGGGTATGAAATTTTGTCAAGTGCTTTTTCTGAGTCTATTGAAAATGGTCAGGTAGTTTTTCTCCTTTATTTTGTTAATATGATGAGTTACATAGGTTGATTTTGGAATAACAAACCAACTTTCATTGCTGGACAAAACTGCATTTGGTTATTACTATGAATAATAATAATAAATAAATATGAATTTGATTTGGTATTTTTGTGTAGGATTTTTGTGTCTCTGTTTATTAGAGATATTGGCCATAACCTGCCTGTCTTATAAGAAGCTTATCAGGTTTTGGTACCAAGCTTATTCAAGTCTCAGAAAATGAGATGAGAAATGTTCCTTTTTTCTCTATTTTCTGAGTTTGTGTAAGGTGGTATATGTCTTGCTTAAATGCTTGGAAGAATTCTCCAGAAAAGCCATCTGGGCCTGGAGTTATCTCTGTGGGAAGAGTTTAAATGAAGAATTCAGTTTCTTTACTAGATGTAGGCCTCCTGTAACCTCAAAATTCAGAGTATTCTTTTGATATTTTTGGATATTCCTGTGACAGTTTTGGTAAGTTGTGGCTTTTTCTTTTGGAGGAATTTTCCCATGTTAGTAAAATGTTCAAATGTTGACATGAAGTTGTTTTTAATATCCTTGTATTATTTTTTAACATCTGTAGGGTCCATAGTAATGTTTTAATTTTTATTCCTAATATTACTTATTTGTGCTACCCCCCACCCCAGTTAGTTTTCTTGCTAGGTTTTTTTTTTTAATCAATTTTAGTGGTCTTTTCAAAGAACCAAATTTTTGGCCTTTGTTGACTGTTTTTTAATTGCATTTTTTTCTATTTTGTTGATTTCTACTCTTGTCTTTACCATTTCCTTTCTTCTGCTTTTTTTTGGAAGGGTGGTTAATTGCTGTTTTTTGTCTAAAGATTCTTTAAATGGAAGCTAGTCATTGATTTTTATCTTTTATGCTTTTCTAATATATAAATTTAAGTCTATACATTTCTATTTAAGCATGGTTTTAGCTGTATCCCATTATGATTCAGTTAAAAATATTTTGTAATTTCCATTGTGGTTTCTTCTTTGGTTCCACTGGTTATTTAGATGCTTATTAATTAATTTCTAAACTTTGATGAAAGGAGGTTTCTAATTATCTTTTAGTTACTGATTTAAACTTCACTGAGTTCAAAGAATATACTATGCATGATTTTAATAACTTGAAATTTGTTAAGATTTGTTTTATGGCCCAGCATATGGGCAATTTTGTTAAGTGTGAAAATTGATATTTGAGAAGAATGTGCCTTCTGTAGTTGTTAGCTCCCTCTTTTTTTAATAGTAGTCTATAAATGTCAGGGAAGTTCATTAATTATGTTGTTCAAATCATCTATTTCTCTACCAATTTTTAAAATCTACTTGTTCTATCAGTTGCTGAGAGAAAGATGCTAAAAATATAAGCTACAATTGAAGGTTTATCTATTTCTCCATTAATTCTGTCAGATTTTGCTTTATGTATTTTGAAATTATATTATTAGGTGCATTTAACTTTAGAACTGTCATGTATTTCTGTTGGATTAACCCTTTTATCATCATAAAATGTGCCTGTTTGTTTTTAGTAGTACTACTAGTCATAACATTTACTTTGTCTGACATATAAAAATATCTTAATCAAAATAAACACCAACTTTATTTTGGTTGGTGCTTGCATTGTATCTTTTTTCATCCTTTAACCTTTCTGTATTTTTATATTTAAGATATGTCTCTTGTAAATAGCATATAATTGGATTATTTGTTATAGTTTCACGTCTGTCTCTTTTAACTGGAGTATTTAGCCCACTTACATTTCACATAAGTACTAATGTGTGTGTGTGATTCCATGGTCTGTAGCCTGCCAGGCTCCTCTCTCCATGGAATTTCCCAGGCAAGAATACTGGAGGGGGTTGCCATTTCCTACTGCAGGGGATTTTCCCAACCCAGGGATCAAACTCGAGTCTCTAGTGTCTCCTGCATTGGCAGATGGATTCTGCACCACCTGGGAAACCCAAGTATTAATATAGTGAGGTTAAATCTATCATAATCTATTTGTCTCCTACTTGGTCCTATATTCCCACTGGCAAAGGTCACAGATTGAAATGTGAGGATTTGATTGGAGAAACACTTGAACAGAAACAGAAATACCAGTTAAGAGATTGTAGCAGTTGTTTGGGTGAATAAAAAGGGCAGCTTGGATTAGATTCATGGCAATAAGGTTAGAAGAGTTGCAGACAAATTAGTTTTTACAGGTAGGAAATACAGAACTTAGTGACTGGATTTAGGTGTGGGGTGAAAGGTAATAAAGAATCAAAGAAGACTCTTAGATTTCTGGTATAAGTAGCTTGGCAGATGATAGCTACCATTCAGTTTAAAGATTCAGGAGGAGAAAGAGGATTAAGGGAAAAGATGATGAGATTGGTTTTAAGAGAGGCCTGGTATGCGATTGAATATGGGCTTCCCTGGTAGCTTAGGCGATAAAGAATCTACCTGCATTGAAGGAGACCTGGGTTCAATCCCTGGATTGGAAAGATCCCCTGGAGAAGGGAATGGCAACCCACTCTAGTATTCTTGCCTGGAGAATTCCATGGACAGAGGGGCCTGGTGGGTACAGTCCATGGAGTTGCAAAGAGTCAGGCATGACTGAGCGACTAACATTTTCACTTTCATGAAGGACTGGAGGTAACATCTGAGCTGGAGATATTTTTTAAATATTTACTTATTTATTTGGCTGCACAGGGTCTTAGTTGTGGCATGTGGGTGTTTTAGCTGCAGAATCTGGGATCTAGTTCTCAGACAGCTTCAGTAGTTTCAAGGCATGTGGAATCATCCTGGACCAGGGATCAAACTCGTGTCCCCTGCCAATGCAGGGGATTTCTATCCACTGTGCCACCAGGGAAGTCCCTGAGTAAATATTTTAAAGGATATTTTAAAGGGACTTGGGCCCCCTTCATTGGGAATGTGGAGTCTTAACCAATGGACCACCAGGGAAGTTCCAGAGCTGGAGATATTAAATTGGGAACTACTAGAATATGTAGTAATTAAAGCCACAGAATGTTAGGGAATGAGGATAGAAGCAGGAACTTGGAACAAAAACTTGAGGAACATCTAATATTTGAGATGAGCCAAGGAAAGTAAGAAAAAGTGGTCAAAGAGATAATAAAAGGAGAACCAAGAAAGTATCGTGTACAGGAGGCTGGGATGAGAGTATGTTTTAAGAAGAGTGCAGTAGGGACTTCCATGGCAATCCTGTGGTTGCGACTTCGCCTTCCAGTGCAGGGGGCACCGTTTGATCTCTGGTCAGGGAACTAAGATCCCACAGGCCTCAGGGCGAAGCCATAAGGTAAAAATAGAAGTGGGCAGTAGGTAATTGGTGTATACTGCTGAGAGTTCAAATTAGACAGGAACTAGAACAACGGGGAATTCCCTGGTGGTCCAGTAGTTAGGACTCGAAATTCCAGTGCCGGGAGCACTTAGGGGAACTAAGATCCTGTATACTGCAGGGCACAGTCAAAAAAAAAAAGGACTAAAACAGGTATTCTACAGCATTAAAAAGAGTAGTTTGATTGGAGTCAAGGGGAAGGGGAGGTGTGGCACAAGGTTGGAGTAAGTGGTGGAGGGGAAGGTGAGGAAAGAAGATATATTGAGATCACTACACCAGTCAGAACAGTCAGAATAGGCTAGGTTTTACTATGGCAATAAACAACCCGCAAATTGCAGTAGGTGCTTTTGAACTGTGGTGTTGGAGAAGACTCTTGAGAGTCCCTTGGACTGCAAGGAGATCCGACCAGTCCATCCTAAAGGAGATCAGTCCTGGGTGTTCATTGGAAGGACTGATGCTGAAGCTGAAACTCCAGTACTTTGGCCACCTCATGCGAAGAGTTGACTCATTGGAAAAGACCCTGATGCTGGGAGGGATTGGGGGCAGGAGGAGAAGGGCACGACAGAGGATGAGATGGCTGGATGACATTACTGACTTGATGGACATGAGTTTGAGTAAACTCCGGGAGTTGGTGATGGACAGGGAGGCCTGGCGTGCTGCGATTCATGGGGTCGCAAAGAGTCAGACACGACTGAGTGACTGAACTGAACTGAACTGAAAGCAGAAACTGGCAACTTTTCCTGCCAAGGGTCACCTAGTAAATATTTTAGGATCTGTAAACTGCAACTACTATCACAGGCTACAGAGATTATAATCTCTGTCACAACTACTCAACTTGGCCATTGTAATGTAAGAGTAGCCAAAGTGTAAGCAAAAGGGTGTGGCTATGTTCCAACCAAACTATATTTAGGAAAAAAGGCAGCAGAGTGTACTTGGCCTGTGGGCTGTAGTTTGCTGACCCCTGGGTTAAAGAACTCTGAGGATCATGAAAAGTGCTGCTCAGATTTCCTTCAGGTAAACCTACCATGTGGAACATGGTTGATGGACAGTCCCAGCTGCCACCCCTATGAATCCTTCTTTGCATTTATATTGAGACGTGTTTCCCCTCTGCCTCTCAGTCACTGGGGTACTAGTGCTGGCCCATTCCTGTGAGGTTTGGAACTCTTCTAATGGGTAATCCCTCCATCAGATTTCTAAAAGCTTCTCTTTCTGCCTAATCCTTCTCGCCTCTCGAGGTATCAGAATTTCCTTGTGGTCTGATGACTCTCCACACCTACTGTGGCTCGTAACCCTTTCTCCTTCACAGGCATTTGCCCCAATAAATGTCTTACACATCTAACCCTATCAAGAATTCTGCTTTTTAGAGAAACTATCACAGCATCATGGCTTGTGTCTTGCTTGGGCTTTGTGGCCATCATGGGTTGACATGAGGCTCTGATTCACAGCATTCTCACATCAACCCCAGTTGGATGGAGCCTCCATCAGCTAGATTACTGATGGTCACTCTGGCAGGGGGAATGAAACATGGCAAATTGTGCATTAGTTCTTAAAAGCATCCACATGCAAAGTGTTAGTTGCTCAGTTGTGTCCACTCTGCGACCCATGGACTGGAGCCCGCCAATCTCCTCTGTCCATGGAATTCTCCAGGCAAGAATGCTGGAGTAGGTAGTCATTCTCTTCTCTAGGGGATCTTCCCAACTCAGGGATCAAACCCAGGTTTCCTGAATTTCAGACAGATTCTTTACCACTGAGCCACCAGGGAAGCCCAAAGAACCCACCTGGAAGTAACACATGTAACTTCCATCCACCTTTCATTGGCCAAAGCAGGTGACATGGCCATCCCTAACTTCAAAGACTGGTGCAGTGGAATCTTACCATGTGCCAGGAAAAAAGAGACACAGAATAACAATCAACTGTCCTTGTGACAACCGCAATCGGTCTTCTAGAAGTATAAGGAGAAGTGGCAGACATTGAAAGTGCTTTAGAGATCAAGAGACCATCAAACATAGGAAGATTGTCAAACCATGTTCAGGCTCCATGTAACATCAAGAACCATCCTTTTCTTTGGTCCCTGCCTTTTTGGCTGTGTGTTTTTGTCTAGTAATACTCAGCTGCTTAGATGCAGGCATAGTGAAAGCAGAGTTGGATTCATTCATTTTTTTCGACACTTTTTTTAAAAAATGATGCCTCCACCTACTGTGAAAGGGGTTTTGTTTGTTTTGTTTAATTCTATGCCCCAAGCCTAGAACAATGATTGGTCAGTAAAGGTACTTAAGGATTAAAAGTGGATTCCCTCTCATTGCCACTTTCTTAGGGATTACAGATTGTGTGGTGTATGTGTCCTTCCAAACTTTTTTATATGCATAGACATGTATTTTAAAATTAAAAACAGAACATATATAGTCTTCTGAAACCCCTCCTTCCAAGAAAACTGAGTAAACATATTTTTTGTTGTTTATATGCATGCACTGCTTTATTTACTTATTTTATTTATTTGGCTGCACTGGGTCTTTGTTGCTGCACGTGGGCTTTCTCTAGTTGCAGCGAGCAGGGGCTACTCTCTAGTTGCGGTGCACAGGCTTCTCATTGCGGTCGCACGGACTTCAGTAGTTGCAGTACAGTGGCTCATTAGTTGTGGCTCGCAGACCCTAGAGTATGCAGGCTTCAGTAACTGCGACTTGAGGGCTCTAGAGCATGGCTTCAGTAGTTTCAAGGCATGTGGAATCATCCTGGACCAGGGATCGAACTCGTGTCCCCTGCCAATGAAGGGGATTTCTATCCACTGTGCCACCAGGGAAGTCCCTGAGTAAATATTTTAAAGGATAGATTCAATATTAGAATCGTTTTGGTTTGCAAGGGACAGAAATGTCATTTAAATTGGCTTCAGCAGAAAAAAAACATGGGCGAAAAGGCTTTATTTATTCACATACTAAATCCCTACGGATAGCTGACTTGAGGCCCAATTGGGTCCAGCTGCCCAAACTTTGTCTTCACGAATTTTTCACCAGTTCATGGCTTTGATTTCCTTTGCTTGGCTTCTTGGATCAACTGTTCTATGTGAAGTCAAGATGGCCATTGAAGTTCCAGATGCACTCCCCTGGCTCTTCTTTCTGGAAGACTGGAAAAGTCACAAGGTATTCTCTAATTTGATCCTCATTCAGATCATATGCCCTCCCCTAAACCATTCAATTTGCTTGAAGGAGGATGACCACACTGATTGATCAAGCTGAAGTTATGTGCCTGGGACTGGAAGGTGGGGCCGGCCCCACCTAATAAGGGGTCTGTGAATAGGAGAGGAGGGGTTCTCCAGAGAATGTTGGATGGATAGGGGCTGTTTCTAGCAGGAAGGGAAACAAGTGCCAGAAAGCTGAAACCACAGATTTCCCTTAAAAGTGGAGTTGTTTTTCTCAAAGGATTTATTTAACATTTTTGATGAGTACTAATAAATACCCTCCAAAAGTGTTATACCAGTTCATAATCCCACCAACAACAATGTATGTATTCTTTTCTTATCCTTACTCATGTGAAAACTGAATGTTATCAGTTGCATTAATTTTTTGCCAATTTAATGGACAAAAATGATAGTTCATTATTGTTTTAATTTGCATTTCCCTGAGCTTAGTGAATGTGAGCAACTTTTCTTATGTTTATTAACCTTTTGTATTTAGTCTATAAATTGTCTTATTACTTTTGCCCTTCTTTTCAATTGGGTTTTCTAAGTTTTTCTTGCTGACTTACAGGAGCTTGTTGTATATTAAGGGTAGTAATTAACCTTATCTATGTCTTAAATGTTGCCAATACTCCCAGCTTAGCATTCAGTTTTTAACTTTGTGGGGCTTCTCACTGTAATCAAATCTGTTGATATTTTTCCTTATGGTTTATGAATTTTACGTCTTGTAGAAGTCCTTCCCATCCCCAAATTACAAAAAAAAAAATCCTTCTATATTTCTTTCTGGTGCTTTTATAGTTTGACTCTTCATACTTGGATATTTAATCCATCTGGAATTCATTTTTATGTATGGATTTCACTTTTTTTTCCATAGATGGATAGCCACTTGTTCTAGCACAGTCTCCTTTCCTTGCTGGTTTGAAATGCTGTTTTTATCCTGTGCTAAATTCCCATGTGGTGGGAGGGGGAAACAGAGACTACTCAGAAGATAAACTGAATGGGAGTGAGGGGGAGAAAGGGATTCAGGGTGACCACAGGGCGATGGTGTAGAACTGTGAAACAGGGAGAGGAAGATGAATAGGGAAAGGGAGTAAGGTGCTTAGGTCAGTTTGGGGCATGTTACCGTGAAGTGCTCGTGGACATGAAGGACATTTTTAATAGAAAAACATAATAAAGCTTTATCTTATTATATAATATTCACCATACACAGACTGCTTCTGGATCTTTCTGTTGACCTATTTGCCTATTCAGGTACTTGGTCCTTCTGAGACAGGCTGGGACCTGGGACCTGAGACCTTTTGCTGCAGTGCTACAGTGCTTGTGCCTGGGCAAACGTCTCCTTGAGCAACAAAATAAAAAGAAATTATAAGGAACTAAAAATAACTGCATACATGCACAGATGGGGCAAATTCTGGATAACAAGATACAAAAAGATAAAAAAAAAAACAAAACCCAACCACCACTTCTGAAGAGCTAGGAACAAAAGCAGAGTACTGTGAATGCCCCTTGCTCTCAACATCACCTAAGGGGTGGGCAAACCACCTAAGTAACCCCTCTGCACCAACCCCTAGACACATCCCAACCCCCTCCCTATATAAGGAACCAGCCTGCCCCCCTCCTCGGGGAGTGAGCAAGGGAAACTCTCACTTGTTTTCACTCCCCGCTGCTAGAGCAGGGGCCCCAATAAAGCCTTGCTTGAATTTCTTGTCTGGCCTCTAATAAATTTCTATTGATTGAGGAAGGCCAAGACCCCTGGTCGGTGTCAATTCTACAAATGTTTGGGAAGGATCTACTATGGATGAAGATAAATCTTGTCTTACGGCAATAGCAACTGCTTGATGGTACATTTTGATTAGTGGTGATGCAAGCAATCTGCACCCAGCCCATTATCCACATTTTTAAAAAACATTTTTTCCTCTTGGTACTCATTTATTCTTCCAGATGAATTTTAGAGTTATCTTTCTAGTTTTCATCAAAGGAATTGGAATTTTAACCTGAAGTGCATTGGATTTATAGAGTAATTTGGAGAGAATTGACAGCTTTACCAAAGTTTTCTCCCATTGTAAGAAAGTGGCATACATCTCTCCATTTATTCGGGTCTTCTTGTAAGTCCTCGGTAAAATTTATTCCTCTGTATTTCAGGTTTAATTGCTGTTATGAATAAAATCATTTTTCTAACGTTTTAAAATTGGTTTTTGTTGGTAAAAAAGAAAGCTATTGATTTTTCTATATTTTTCTCTTAACTGGCCACTTTACTGAACTTGCTGATAAGCTCTACAAGGCTTCAGTTGAATCATTGACTTTTCCAAGTAGATGATAATATAATCTGCTTGTAGTGATGATTTTACTCTTTTTCCAATACCTATATCTCATTTCTTTTTTCAGATTAACTCTTTTGTTTTATTTGATTATTCTTTTTATTGACCTTTGTATAGCTTTATTGATGAATAATTGATAATACAAAGAACTACTTGTATTTAAAATGTACACTTTGATAAGTTTTCATATATACTTGTGAAGGGGCTTTTCTGATGGCTTAGTGGTAAAGAATCCACCTGCCAATGCAGAAGTCTTGGGTTCGATCCCTGGGTCTGGAAGATTCCCTGGAGAAGGAAATAGCAATCCACTCCAGTATTCTTGCCTGGGAAATCCCTAGGACTGAGGAGACTGGCTGGCTACTGTCCATGGGGGTCACAAAGAGTCAGATATAACTGAGAGACTAAACAGCAACACCTGTGAAGCTATCACCAAGTCAAGATAATAAGTATATCCATTGCCCAAGAAGATTCCTTGTTTCCCCTTTTAATCTCTTGCTCTTACTGTCCTCCATCTTTTCCTCCCATCTGTTCAATTCAGTTCAGTTGCTCAGTCGTGTCCAACTCTTTGAGACCCCATTAACCGCAGCACGCCAGGCCTCCCTATCCATCACCAACTGCCAGAGTCTACCCAAACCAATGTCCATTGAGTCGATGATGCCATCCAACCATCTCATCCTCTGTTGTCCCCTTCTCCTCCTGCCCCCAATCTCTCCCAGCAACAGGGTCTTTTCAAATGAGTCAGCTCTTCACATCAAGTGGCCAAAGTATTGGAGTTTCAGCTTCGACATCAGTCCTTCCAATGAACACCCAGGACATGATCTCCTTTAGGATGGACTGGTTGGATCTCCTTGCAGTCCAAGGGACTCTCAAAAGTCTTGTCCAGCACCACAGTTCAAAAGCATCAATTCTTTGGCACTCAGCTTTCTTTATAGTCCAACTCTCACATCCATACATGACCACTGGAAAAACCATAGCCTTGACTAGACGGACCTTTGTTGACAAAGTAATATCTCTGCTTTTTAATATGCTGTCTAGGTTGCTCATAACTTTTCTTCCAAGGAGCAAGGGTCTTTTAATTTCATGGCTGGAATCACCATTGGCAGTGATTTTGGAGCCCAAGAAAATAAAGTCTGTCACTTTTTCCATTGTTTCCCCATCTATTTGCCATGAAGTGATGGGACCGAATGCCTCGCATTTGTAGGCAACCACAGACAGTGTTATCTGTGTTATCTGTCGCTATAGATTAGTTTGTGTCTTCCAGATATTATTAATTCATGGAATCATACTGGGCATACTCTTTGTTGTCTGGCTTCTTTCACGTAGCATAATCATTTTGAGATTTATCTATGTTGTTGTGTGTATCAACAGTCCATTCCTTTTTGTTGCTGAGTAGTATTCCACTGGTGTTGGAGAAGACTCTTGGGAGTCCCTTGGACTGCAGGGAGATCCAACCAGTCCATCCTAAAGGAGATCAGTCCTGGGTGTTCTTTGGAAGGACTGATGCTGAAGCTGAAACTCCACTACTTTGGCCACCTCATGCGAAGAGTTGACTCATTGGAAAAGACCCTGATGCTGGGAGGGATTGGGGGCAGGAGGAGAAGGGGACAACAGAAGATGAGATGGCTGGATGGCATCACCGACTCGATGGGCATGGGTTTGGGTAAACTCTGGGAGTTGGTGATGGATAGGTAGACCTGGCATGCTGCGATTCATGGGGTTGCAAAGAGTTGGACATGACTGAGCGACTGATCTGAACTGAACTGAGTATTCCATTGTATGGATATTATAATTTGTTTATTCATTCACTTGTTGATGGGCATTTGGGTTTCCAGTTGTTGGTTATTACAAACAAAGTTGCTGTGAATGTTTCCATAGAAGTCTTTGTGTGGTTATATGCTTTCATTTCTCTTGGGTTGATAACTTGTGAGCGGAATTGCTGGTCATAGGGTAGGTATCTGTTTAACATTTTAAGACACTGGCAAACTGGTTTCCACAGTGGTTGTACCACTTTACATTTTTGCCAGCAGTGTATAAGAGTTCCATTTGCTCCACATTCTAGCCAACATTTGGTACTGCCATTAAAAATTTTTTAAAGCTATTCCAGTATTGATATATCACTGTGGTTTTCATGTGCATTTCCCTAATGACTGATAATGAACATCCTTCCATATGCTTATTTGCCATCTGTATATCTTCATGGTCAAAGTGTTTGCTCAAATCTTCTGCCCTTTTAAAAAAATTAAGTTGTTTGTTTTCTTATGACATTTTAGAGTTCTTTATATATTCTGAATGAAACTCCTTTATCACATACATGCTTTGAAAATACTCTCTCCTAGTCTGAGACTTGTCTTTTTATTCCTATAACAGTGTCTTTCAGATAGCAGACAGCTTTAATTTTTATAAAGTCCAATTTTTCAATTTTTCCTTTTAAAGTGTTTTTTCTGAGAAATCTTTGCCTAACCAAAGGTGGCAAAGATTTTTTCCTATGTTTTCTAGAAATTTTACACTTTTGGGCTTATGTTTAGGTCTTAGATCAACTTTGAATTAATTTTTATATATGGTGTGAGGTATTTTATTTTGAATATGGATATCCACATCTCCCAGAACCATTTGTTGAAAAGATTATCCTTCTTCCCCTTAGACTGCCTTTGCATCTTTGTTAAAAATCAATCATATGTGTGTGGGTCTACTTATAGACTTTCTACTCTCTTATTTTGGTCTATTTGTCTATCTTGATGCCAACATGCAATAGCTTCCTGATAACCTTGAGTTTACGTAGTGTGAGTGTTTCAACTTGTTTTCTTTTTTATTTATTTATTTGGCTGCATTGGGTCTTGGTTTCAGCTCCAGTTGAGGTACGTGGCCTCAGTAGCCCTGCAGCATGTGGGATCTCGGTTTCTTTGTAGGGAATCAAGCCTGTGTCCCTTGCACCAAAAGGCAGATTCTTAACCACTGGACTACCAGGGAAGTCCCAACTTGTTTTCTTTTTAAATGAGGCAATTTATTAACCCAGCATTTGTTCTGGAAATGTTTTTAAAATTTTATTTATTTATTTATTTTTGGCTGTGCTGGGTCTTCGTTGCTTCTTGGGCTTTGCTCTAGTTGCAGTGAGTTGGGGGTACTCCCTAGTTACGATGTGCAGGCTTCTCACTTTCTCACTGCAGTGGCTTCTCTTGTGAAGCAAGGGCTCTATGGCCCAATGGGCTTCAGCAGTTGTGGCTCCCAGGCTCTACAGGACAGGATCAATAGTTACGGCCCATGGGCTTGGTTGCTCTGAGGCATGTGGGATCTTCCCTGATCAGGGATGGAACCCCTGTCTCCTGCATTGGCAGGTGGATTCTCTACCACCGAGCCACCAGGGAAGCCCCCAAGCATTTGTTCTAATGCTTCTCATTGGCAGCTGCCCTGTCTGGCATTCTATCCATATCTCTCTATCTCTGAGGTGCCAGCTTGTGACCCCCATTTGCTCCTTGTCCACCATTTTCAGCCCTTCCAGGGCTTGGAGGAATTGGCAGGCCACACTCTTGGAGCCCCAGTGAAGTTGTTAGATGTAATATGGCTTCTCTGATGTCCCCATAGATCTTGGTCATGGAACCTATCTAGTACATCTCCAGAGATAGAGGTGCAGCACTGTGGAAGCCATTCCACAGCTCTCACTGGAGTTAGTAAGGTCTTTATGCTTGGCTATCTTGATGGTGTCTGCCCATCCAGGGACTTTCAGCTTCCCGGAAAAAGGCTGCCAAAGCCCTGATGGACTCCTGCCGGTTCAACTATTTTACAGCAACTCCAGGCACTGTGGTTTCCTTACTGCCAGTCATGGGGAAGGGCTCTCCAATGTTCCCCTTCTCCTTCCTTTTTGAGGTTGTTTTGTCTATTCTAAGTCCCTTGTGTTTCCCTAAGAATTTTAGAATCAGCTTTTCAGTTTCTAAAACAGTCCTGCTGGGAATTTGACTGGGGTTGTACTGAATTTATAGACCAACTGGGGGAGAATTGATATTTTAACAATATCAAGTCTTCTGATCCATGAGCATGGTATATCTCCACCTTTATTGAGTCTCTTTTGATTTTTCTAAGCAGTGTTTTGTAGTTTTCAGTGTACAGGTCTTACGTATCCTTTGTCAAACTTATCTCTAAGTAGTTCATATTTTTTGATGCTACTGTACATATTTTTAAATTTAAAAATTTTTATTATTATTATTTTTTGGTGGGATCACATGGCATTCAGGATGTTAGTTCCCCCACCAGGGACTGAACCCACACCCCCTGCAGTGAAAGCATGAAGTCTTAACTACTGAACCGCCAGGGAAGTCCTGGTATTTTTTTTTTTTAATCGCAATTTCCACATGTTCATTGCTAGAATATAGCATTGCTAGACTATTGATTTTGTAGATTGGTCTTACATCTCATGTGCATGAGTGCTAAGTCGCTTGAGTTGTGTCCAATTCTCTGTGACCTTATGAACTGTAGCCCCCAAAGCTCCTCTGTCCATGGGGATTCTCCAGGCAAGAATACTGGAGTGGGTTGCCATGCCCTCCTCCAGGGGCTCTTCCTGGCCCAGGGATAGAACCCAAGTCTCTTATGTCCCCTGCATTGGCAGGTGGGTTCTATACCACTAGTGCCACCTGGGAAGCCCCATCTCACAGTCTTGCTAAACTCATCTATTAGTTCTAGTATCTATTTTTTTAGGTTCCATCAGATTTTGTACATGGACATTCACACTGTCTTCACATAAAGACAGTTTTAAGTCTTCCTTTCAATTCTAGATGCTTTTTCCCCCTTGCCTTAGCACACTGGCTAGAACCTCCGGAACACTGAATTGTGATGATGGGAGTAATATCTTTGCTTTGTTCTTGATGTCAGCAGGAAATCTGAGGTCCTGTTAGGAAAATTCACACTTTGAGTAGCTCCCTCTGTGGGGAGGATTCCTCTTCTCTGTTGAGTCTTCTGATTAGTACAATGCAATGTGCTTTAAAACTCCAGTATATTTTTTCTCTGTCATTTTCAAACAGATTTTTAAAGATGGTGTGGTAAACATACGTAGCCTTCCTGAATCAGAAATCCAGGGCTTTATCAGGCAAATGTAAACACAAAAGACTGAAGGCAGAGAGTTAGATGATCTTATAAAACAGAGACTATGGGCTGAAAAAGGAAGAAAACGAAGACAGAAGGGAGCTGATGGATGGGGAAAACATCTCTGGGTCAGTTGTCAGGGGGCTGAAGAACAGTTGTCCAAAGAATAAGTGAACAAAGGGAGCGGAAATGAGGTCAGAGAGGAAAATGTGAGCACATACAGGTTGGTGAAAATGTCTAAGCTGTGAACAAGGGTGTAGGCAAAGGAGAAAGTGATTAGACATGTGAAGGTTGTAGAATGCAGAGGCTGGGACTTTAGAGTTACCCAGGGTGCACTAGGAGGTGGGATGCCAAAAGACTTCAATAAACTGAAAAAGGCAAGGTCAGTAAACAACACCAGTGAAGAGGGTAGAGGGTGGCACAGGGCTTTTACAGAAAGTGACAGAGTGATGGAAGCAGCAATGGGGAGCTAGAAGGACCTGACTTCACCTTCCAACCCTGGCCCTACTTCCTGGCCCTGAGGTTGGGGATGAGATTGAGTGGGTGGCTGCCCCAAGAAGGGGTGACAGGACCAGCAATACCCTGGGAGGTGCAAGACTTTTTCCCCACTTCTTGGGTCCCAGCTGCCCTGCCTTTGTTTAGACCTGAAGATTGGAGTCCAGCCCTGACTCAGAGCCCAGGGACAGCAGAGCTGAGCTCAGCTGGCTGGCAGCTAAAAGCAGAGAGGAACAGGGTCTTTTGTTTCCCTCAGGGGCTCACTTCACTTTTCTGAGCCTCAGTTTTGTCAACTCTAAAATTGAAAGGTTTTAGGGAACTCCTTGGCAGTCCAGCGGTTAGGACTCCACCCTTCCATTGCAGCGGGCAGGGTTCAATCCCTGGGTGGGGAATTAAGATCCCACGAGCCATGTGCTATAGCCAAAAAAAATTTTTTTTAATTGTTTTTAATAAATAAAATAGGATTTTATACACACAGAGGATTAAACAAAATAAAATAGTGTCCTAAGTGCCTAAGAATGGCCCCAACTATGATTATGTTATATTCCTCAGGTTAGACTCTAATTTCCCCTTTTCCCTACAAAGAGCGCCCTGATTTTGACCAGAAGTCCATCCACACCTGACTCAGGCTGAATCCACCTCACCTCTTGACAGTAAAAAGCTGGGGCCCGTTTCTCAGGGCTGCTTTCGAGCCTTGAGGGTCATCCCTGAACCACCAGCTGTCACAGCCTCTAAGATACTAGCATCAGATTTTGGGCTGGACTCAGATGGAGTCCACCACAGGACCAGGAGCAGGGGCTGCACGTCCTGTGAGGAGAGGGACCAGGAAGCAAAGCGCCCATCCAAGCCACAGGGGCAGTCTAGGCCGGCGTGTCCGGGGAGGAAGGAGCTTTGCTGGTCTCACAGCCGGTGGGGGAGGGCTGCTCACCTAGGGGACTGGCAGTGACAGAGTACATGGCTGGTTACTCCGTGTGAAGCGTCTCCGCTCTGGGATCCTCCTGTTTTCTAGATCCACAAGCAGAGAAGTCCAGAGAGAACTGCCCAAGAACTTAGTGGGAGCAATTATGGAGTCTCGTCTCTGTGTCCATGGCTCACTCCCCTGTCAGTCCTTGCCTTCGTATCCACCTTGAGATAGCAGATGCTGGCTTCTTTTCCTCTTACCTCCCAATGTCTAGAAGAGGGTCCTGCTTCTCGTAGATGCTCAGAAAACATTTCTTGGTCATTGAAGGACTGTTGGGCACTGTACCAAGTGTCTTATATCTGCATGCCCTCTCTCTAATCTCCCCTCATTTTACAGATGAGGAAACTGGGCAACAAAGACGCTAAGTGCTTAGAAAGGTGAGTAGGTGTGAGAAGAGATCTGGGTTTAAATCCTGTCTCTGCCACTAATTAGCTTTGTGTCCTTGGGCAAGTCACTTCACTTCTCTGAGCCTTGGTTTTCTCATCTGAAAGTAGCTCATCTCATGGGATTGGTGTGGGGCCCTAGAGTCCTGGCCCAGGGTGGAGATAGTGAGAGAGGGCTGAAGATTAGGGCTTGAGTCATTTCTCTGGGAGGGAGCCTTGCTTCTTTCCTGGGAGGTGGTGAAAGGTAAAGGAGACGGGTTTGGTGAATGGACAGACCTGAATTCTTATCCTATGCACACGTTGTGGGACCTTAAGGAAGGAACTTATACTTCTTTCTACTTTTCTATTGAAATTTAAATTCAGTTTCCACATCAGTAACAAGGGGGAAAGCCTCTTGGGTTTATTGTGAGGATTAAATGAGGCCATCTTGCGAATGCCCATAGTAGGTGATTAATAAACATAGTGACCAGGTGTCCCCTCTACCAACCTTCCAGAAGAATCTTTCCAATGCAGTCTCTGTCCTGACCTTGTCTCCTTTAAACTGGAAAGTCTCTAACAGCTCTATAAAGAGTTCATTTCTCGTTTTGGTCTCCCCTTCCCCAATCTTGTTTGCTCCCCCAACCAGCCAACGGGAAGAGGACATGGTCTAGGTGGCTGGCAGTTTGAAGAGAATGCTCGCTCACTCACTCCCAGCTCCCCAGCGCCCCCTTGGGTGACTTCTCCCTGACAACTGCTATGGGTTCTTTCTGAATCATGGCACTTAAAGGCCTCATGGGCATATGCAGGGTGCACCCCAAGCTTCTTATCTGGGCATTCACCATTAACAGCTCCTTCCCCAATGTTAGGAGAAGGCAATGGCACCCGACTCCAGTACTCTTGCCTGGAAAATCCCATAGACAGAGGAGCCTGGTGGGCTGCAGTCCATGGGGTTGCAAAGAGTCAGACATGACTGAGCGACTTCACTTTCACATTTCACTTTCCTGCATTGGAGAAGGAAATGGCAACCCATTCCAGTGTTCTCGCCTGGAGAATCCCAGGGACGGCGAAGCCTGGTGGGCTGCCGTCTATGGGGTCACACAGAGTCGGACACAACTGAAGCGACTTGGCAGCAGCAGCAGCTCCAATGTTAACCTACCCCCATCCAGTCTCTCTTGCTGCCATTCCTGCTCAGCCTTCTATACCCCCCATCTCCTACCTCAAGCATGCCCCTCGGCTGAGAACACGCTCCTCCATCTTTTCCACCCAGTCAAGTCCTGCTCTCCTTTCAAGGCCCACCTCAAATATCAATGATCTCTCTAATAAAGCTTCTCAGACCCATTTCCCTGTAGGAAATTGCTCAGCCTCCGGGCTGGCCATACACACTGTTTACAGGGGCAGCGGGATGGTGTCCACGGGTGACAGCTTTCAGCTCCTGCTTCTCTGGGAGGAGGGCAGATATGACTGGCCCCCTGTCCATTCCCCTTCACCCCTACCCCTGTCCAGGCAGCTGAACACTTGCCCAGAACCCTGCATGGCCTCCTGGGCTTGTCCCCACCCCCATGTGGGCTCCGAGCCCCAGAGGTAGCAGGTGTACCTTTCATCCGGCAGGCAGGCTCCGACTCCACCCCACTTGGCTGGGTGCGAAGCTGTGTAGTACAGATGGGGATGTTGAAAATATCCGTGACATATTCCAAACTGGCCTACTTTCCTATCACGAGAGTCTGAGACTGAGACGGGCGAGGATGAGTGAG
Source organism: Cervus canadensis (assembly GCF_019320065.1). Taxonomy (NCBI): domain Eukaryota; kingdom Metazoa; phylum Chordata; class Mammalia; order Artiodactyla; family Cervidae; genus Cervus; species Cervus canadensis. The sequence goes on from NC_057386.1 coordinate 21,683,543, forward strand.
ATGGGAGCTTGGGACCTGTTCCCACCTCCTTCTTCCTCTCTCGGCTCAGTTGGTAGACAGGAGAGGGGTTTGCAACCTCTTCCAGCCATCTCAGCCCGGTTCTGGGGCCGTGTAGTTGGGGTGTTGGTGGGGAGCCGCTATTGGAGGAGTGAGGCTGCAGTGGGCCTGGGGAGGTGGGTGGAGGAACCAAGGCCTGGGTCCTATCTTGGGAAGCTTCCAGCCTTGGAGGCAGGACAGTGGAGGCCATCTCATTGGACTTGGGGTCTGAAGGCTTGGCTTCTAGTCCTGGTTCACCTGTGAAGACTCAGGCAAGCTTCTTAACCTCTCTGGGCTTCGCTTTTCTCATCAGCAAAATGAGCTACTCAAACCTTGCTTTCCCTCCTTGAACCCTTGAGTATGGGGTTGCTTTGAAGACTGTTAAGGGCCCTGCCTTAATTAATCCACTTCTCCGCCTTTCCACCTTGGCTAGGCTGTGCCCCGACATAGTGGTTTAAGGGGTCACCAGTTCCAGCCTTCTACCTCCCAGCAGGCCTGGCAAGGTCTCCACCCTTAATCCTGGCTTAATGATCCCTGAGTAGGGAGTTACCCACTGTCCCTGCCTAGAGCCAGGACTGTGCCTTGGACAGGAAGTTCACAATGGGAGCTAACTTCAGTCTCCCTTGCTGACATGGAACACTTTGGGTGTCCTCTGGCTTGTCTCCTTCATATATGAGGTGATCATTATTTTAGTTTTTCTCTTTTGGGGCTAGAAAGTGAAAGTGAAAGTAAAGCTGCTCAGTCGTGTCCAACTCTTTGCGACCCAATGGACTGTAGCCTGCCAGGCTCCTCCATCCATGGTATTTTCCAGGCAAGAATACTGGAGTGGGTTGCCATTTTCTTACATCCCCTCTTTCCCTGTTTCTCAAGATGGGCAGGATCCTTGGGGCAATTTTCTGAGTCTGGGAAACTGAATGTCTTCCTGCTTACAGATCCCTTGCCCAGGATCTGGGATTTGAATTCTCCCAGGAGCGGGGTAGGGAGGTTGTTTGCGTCTCTGCCTCAGTTTTTCCAAGTCGCACGCCACAAGAGAAATAAGTGGCCAAATTGGGAAAAACTGGTTGCTATGGTGCCATTAGTCAGAGCAAAACCAGAAGTAATGGTTCATATTTAAAACAGTTATTATGCACGTACCCTTTATCCAGCTATTCTGCTTCTAGGAATTTATTGTACATATAAACTCACATTTTGTAAAATAAAGTAACTGGCAGGGTATCTCTTGCACCACATCTGTCAACAGGGCACCTTCATATGTGCTTGCGCGGAACAGTCTCTAGTTTATGTTGTTGAGTGTGTATTGTCTGCTGCCATTTGGATAAAACAACACAAAAGAAATGCTTGTGAACATATAGGCAAGCCCTGAAAGACCAAAGAAGCTGGGAATGATGTTTGTTTCTGGGTGTGGAGCTGGGTGACTGGGAACAGAGGCAGTGACAGGGAAGTTGACTTTTCTTTTTCCACCTTTTGAATTTTGCATCACATACAAATAGAATTTCCTATTAAACAACAAATCAAGGACTTCCATGGTGGTATACTGGATAAGAATATGTCTGCCAATGCAGGGGACACAGGTTCCATCCCTGGTCTGGGAAGATTCCATGTGCTGTGGGGCAACTAAGCCTGTGCCTCGCGACTACTGAGCCCGTGTGCCTAGAGCCTGTGCTCTCAAATAAGAGAAGCCACCGCAGTGAGAAGCCCGTGCACAGCAATGAAGACCCAGGGCAACCAAAACCCATACAAAACAAAACAAAAAAGAAAACCAGTCAGATTAAGTTTTCCAGCCCTTAAAGTCTTGTATGTATTAATATTTGGCCCCAGTCATACACCAGTGGTTTTTACTGAGAAAGTCTGACCTCTAATAAGGAGAGTGAAGCCAGGGATGGATGGCGCAGGGAGTGGTATACGGGCCTGGATCCTATCTTGGGAAGATGCCCGAAGCTCCCCCAGCATGGAAGCGGGGCATATGGAGGCCCAGCCACAGGAGGACCCCAGAGATTCAGGACAGCAGGTTGCCCTGAATCCGTAAGCACAGATGCCCTGGAGGGTGGAGAAGACAGAGGGGACCAAGAGGACGAAAGATCTGCCCCCAGAGAAGCAAACCAGATGGTCACAAATAAAGCTAAGTGAGTGTTAAGAAAACCCAGGGGAGAGGGACTGTCAGCTAGAATGTGTTTGTATCCATGTGCCTGTGTCTGAGGAGGGCAGGGCTGGAATTGGGAAGGCTTTATTGAGGACATGGAATTTGAGCTGGGCCTGGAAGTGGGTGTCAGGTGTCCACAGGTGCAGAGGAAGGAAAGGACAGCCCCAATGTGGGGAACAGTATGGACAAGGACATGGAGTGTGAAGGGAACACACAGGACGTGTGTGTATGTGAGTGTTATTGCTGGAGGTAGCCAGAGATGAGGCTGCAAAGAATGGGGCTAGCTAGAGCAAAACATTTCCAGCTGTGAACTCAGGTTGTTTTTTATAAAACACCGCAAAAATGATCATGCACTAGGATATGTGGCAATGTCAAATCATGATAAAGTTTCCTCAAAGATGATTCTTCATTTCTGTACTCATCTTGTGGACCACACTTTGAGAAGCCCTGCCCTAGGGGTTCTAGGATGGGCTGCAGAAGTCAGGGAGGCCCACAGATTTCTTGCAGCTGGTCGTGTATATTTATTTGTTTAGGGAAGGGGACAAAGCTTTTGTCAGGACCTCAAAAGGTTCAAATCTCCAAAGGACACAACCCTCTGCTCTAGGGAGTGGTCACTGAAGGTCTTTGAGCAGAACGATCTAGTGAGGCTTTAGAGCTGAGGGGAGCAGAAAATGTGCCTGATTCAGCCTGAGACCCCTCCTTTCCCTGCCCATACCCAGAGAGGCTAGCCCAGGGCCAAGCTCAAGGGAAAAGGATTTGGGGGGTAGTGAGAGATGCCAGAGAACAAGGGGCCCATTTAGGGGGTAATTAAAATAATCTGTGGGAAAGAAAACTGGAGGACTTTTTCAAGCTATGTTTGGAGCAAGATGATCAGGGAGGGGTGGGCCAGCCTCGAGGGCAGATGGCTCGACGTTAGCTGAAGATGGGAAGCTGAGCTCCTCAACACTTGATCAGGCGTCTGCTGCCTGCCTGGGAGGCAGGAACCTGAAAGGGAGGCTCCCTTGGGATGGGAGCCAAGCAGAGCAGGAGGCTGTCAAGATGCAGTCTGGGTCCAAAAGAACTGCATCCCGGGGTCCTGTGAGCGTCTTCCAAGTGTTCAGAGTGGATGCCTGGTGCCCCAAACCCTGGGGAGTGGCTGTAACTCACGTGGGCACAAACTTCTGTTTCCAAAAAAAGTAGACTCTGAAATCTGCAGATGGGTCTACTTAATGAACTCCCTGGAAAATGCCTACTACATTTTTTTTTTTGGAGGTGAAATTCACATAACATGAAATTCACCATTATAAAATGAACAACTCAGTGGCATTTAGTGCATTCACCATGTTGAGCAACCACCACCACTGTCTAGTTCCAAAACATTTTCCCAAAAGGAAACCCCATATTCATTAGGCAATTGCACCCCATTTCTTCCTTCCCCAGACAAATCTCCATGGATTTACCTATTCTGAATATTTCCTATAAATGGAATCATACAATACCTGACTTTTTGCATCTGGCTTCTTTCACTTAGCACAATGTTGAGGTTTATCATGTTAATCGTGTATTAATACTTTATTCCTTTTTATGAAAGAATAATATTCCATTGTATGGATATATCACAAATTGTTTATTAATCCATTGAAGGACATTCGGGCTGTTGGGTCATATAGTAATTATATGTTTATCTTTTTCAGGATTGCCAAACAGTTTCCTATAGCTACTGAACCATTTTATACTCCCACCAGCAATAGAGGAGTTTCATTATCAGATAGGTAATTCTGTGACCCTGGAAGGTGGAGAGGGTTTCCAGGTGCTACCATGGGTAAAGTAAGTGAGGATGATCCAGTGCCCACCATAGGCTTATAAGACTGGTTGGCAAGTCTGGGAAGGATGCTGGATAGAGTTGGAAGGCTGTCTTTCCTTTCTTTCCCAAAGCAAGTAGATCAGGTGGTGAAGTCTAGAGCCTAAAAGCCAGCTGGGTACAGTCCTCCAGGAGTTGGGCTTGTGGTCCACCTGGGCCCCAGTGGCTCACAATATGGAGAGATGCAGAGTGCCTTCTTTCTTCCTGCTCTAGTCTCGTCTTCTCATCTTTCTTCTCTCTTTGCTTCCTGTGTCTAGGCAACTGAGTAGGAAGGAAGGAGGTGGGATGCTACATGCACGTTTGTGGACTCCATCCACAAGCCCTTCTCTCTACTTAGGCCCCAGGAGGTCATCCCAAAGTGAGGTGGGGTGCTGGGACCCCTCTCCCTCACCTTTATTCCCTCCTCCTCCCACAAGAGGGGACCCACTGGCTTCTGCAGCACCAGCATGGCACATGCAGCTGGGCCATGAGATCCAGCTCTGGCCATCTCCAGCCCTCAAAGGTCAAGGTCGGGGGAGGAAGGAGTCACCAGGGGCATTTACGGTGGCCGGGATTGGCTTTGGTGCTGGTTTAAGGAAAGGAGGAGGAGGTACATTCACCTGTGTTACAGAGTTCTCCTGGACCACAGGCCCTGTGGTGGCTTGCCAGTTGAGCTCCACTAGCAGGCAAAGCCTGAAACTGGGCAAGCAAGAAAGTGGTCTCGACCCCACTGGTTCTCAAAGCGTGGTTCCCCTGCATCAGCAGTAGCCAGTCTTGAGAGCTTTGTCAAAATGCAAATTCTCAGGCCCCTCCTCAGACTTACTGAATCAGGAACTTTGGGGGTGGGACCTCCCCCGATTTTCACAAGTCCTCCAGGTGATTCTAATTCTTGCTTTGGTTTAAGAACTGCTGCCCTGCCCTGAGGGAGAGTCCTAGTAACAGAGAGGGACTCAGTGCTCCCAGTCTGATGGGAGAGACAGGACCCTCGCTGGCCATCTGACAGGGAAGACAGAATCTTGTGCTCAGAAAATTCTCAATCAGAGGGGGACATCTAGGTTTCTCAGTGCAAGTCCCTCTAGTGGGGTCCCTCCCTGCTGGAAGCACCATCATGAGTTTCTTTGGAGGGAGCTGGCTACAGTTAGGACCCCAGAGAAACCCCCTCTCTTCCACTTTTTCTCTCCTTTCCTCAGAAAGTGGGTTTGATGTGCTAATGAGGACATCAATTATTGAGCTTCATTAGCATTCATTACAATAACAAGCAAGGGAGAGGGGACCGCATGGAACAGAGGAGGGTCTTTTAAAACTTACAGCCATTTACTCCTCTTCTTGGGGTGGGAGGGGGGATGGGAGAGTGAGACACTGGAGGAGAGGCTTGAGGTTCCTGGAGACTGGGCTGTGGTTAGAAGGAAGCAACCTCCATCTCCTCTGCTCCCCAAACCAAACCAGCCCCAGAGGCCAGCTCGCTGCCCTGGTCACTCTTTCCTGGGAAGAGGGCTCTTCACAGCCCCCTCACTGCCTTTGGGCCACCCTGGTTGAGTCTGGATGGTCCAAATGGGGCTTATGATGTGCCCTAGACAGACAGTCACCTTCCTGGCAGGGTGCTTTCTCAGGGATCTGGGTTGGGGCCCTCCAAGGTGGCTGAGCGAGCAGTTTGGGGTGTCCCACTATCATTTTCACATCACCTTTTCCCTCGTGGCTTTCCCTAGAGGCCTGTGTGCCCCTCGGCCCATAACCAGGCCCCTTCTCCCTCTTCCTGCCCAGATGTTTGTCCAGGTGCAACCCTGGCTCTGAACCCCCTTGGGGAAGGAGGAGTGACGCTGAGAATTCTCACTTCTAGGGTGCTCCCTCATGACTTTGCTCCCTTGGTCTCCCGGGAAGAGGTGAGCAGGCTGGGTGGAGTGAGAAGGGCCAAGTGGGTGGTTACGATCTGCTGCTGATCTGCTGATCTGCTGTTCCAACATCTCAGACAAGCCAGCAGCCCCCTCCCAACCAAGATGCAGCCAGTAATGCAGGGGAGGAAGGCCAGAGAGAAGTTACCTGTTGAGGAATGAGGGTGGGGGTGGGGTGGCACCTGAGGCATCTCAGGTGGAGGCAGCTGGCACATTTCTTGTGCCTGGGCACCACGCCAGCTTCCAGGAGCAATTCTGGCCTCTCAGCTGGAGAAATAATACCTGTGTTTCTCTCGCTCTGATCAGAGGTGATGGCTTCCTCCATACTTCTCGCTAGGAGAAGGAGCTTTGGCTTTTGAGATTGGATAAGAAGGGGAGCAGGCACCTAGCTTCCCTGGGGGGTGGGGGCAGAGGATTTGTTGCTGCTATTGTTCGGTTGTTAAGTCCTGTCTGACTCTGTGACCCCTTGGACTGCAGCACACCAGGCTTCCCTGTCCTTCACCATCTCCCAGGAGTTCGCTCAAATGTCTGTCCAGTGAGTCGGTGATACTAGAGGACGGGGCAGGGTCAATGAGGGTGGCTGGTGTCAGGCCATCTGCCCTCAGGCTCAACTCAGGCCTCAAGGATCTTTGTTTCCATTCACAAGCTGTATTCCTTCTCACCTCTCCACAGGACCCATGGAGTCCTGGATTAAGTGGAGGAAATCCTGGATTGAGGGGAGGGGGGGTTCAAATGAGCTCACAGCTATGAAGATGATCAGTAATGTTTAGGATCTGTCTCTAACAAGTGAGCCACACAAAAAACGCTACCTGAATCTGATTTAAGCCCCTCACTATGGAGTGGCCTTCGTGATGTGGGAGGTCACCCTAGGGTAGTGACTGATGGATGCACTGTCCTGCTGACACGTTTGAAAGTATTCCCAATCTCTGGGGGCTAGTTCCCAGAGTCCCCCTCCCCAAGCCCCCAAGCCCGTGGCTTATTAGAATCTAGTGTAAAGGCCAGAAAAACCTCCACGTGACAGGACAAGCATCTTTCCAGTCTTCATCCAGGGGATTATGCCCAGTTCCTCAACTCTGACATAAATAACTAGTCTTAAGCTTCAGTCACGTTCCTGCGCTCAGTTCTCTTCCTTTCCTTTAAGGTCATGAGAGTGTGTCAGATGTTAGGCCTTACCTTCAGGCAGCCCACCGGGTTAGGAGATGGTGGTGGTGATATAAAAGGAGGCTGGGAGCTTTGGAGTCAGGCATGTCTGGATTTGAATTTCACCTTTGCTACTCTTAGATTAGGCAAGTGGTTATGCCTTTCTCTATGGGCTTCCCTTGTGGCTCAGCTGGTAAAGAATCCACTTGCAATGCAGGAGACCTGGGTTTGATCCCTGGGTTGGGAAGATCCCCTGGAGAAGGGAAAGGCTACCCACTCCAGTATCCTGGCCTGGAGAATTCCATGAAATGTATAGTCCATGGGGTTGCAAAGAGTCGAACATGACTAAGCGACTTTCACTTATGCCTCTCTGAGCCTCAACTCTTTTCTCTCTGAAATGGGGCTGAAAACAGCCATTTTTGTAGGGTTGTTGAGATGCTTAAATTAGAGAATATGAATAAAGCATATTAGGTGTGTGTGGGGGGCTTCCCCAGTGGCTCAGCAGGTAAAGAATGCCCCTGCAATGCAGGAGCCACAGAAGATGCAGGTTTGATCCTTGGGTCAGGAAGATGTCCTGGAGGAGAGTATGGCAACCCACTCTAGTATTCTTGCCTGGAGTATCCCATGGACATAGGAACCTGGCAGGCTACAGTCCATGGAGTTGCAAAGAGTCGGACACGACTGAATTGACTGAGCATGCACGCATATTAGGTGGGCACAATATGGAGAAGAGAGGAGACCTTGTCTCGTGGAGGGGGTAACCTGAGGGGGAAGGGAGGGGCAGCACCCTGTGTGGTTGAGTTGGGGGCCTGGATGGAGGAGGAGCAGCAGCAGCATCAGTCCCTAGCCTCTGGGCTCTGAGAGGCTTGGGAGGTGGCGTCCACGCAGCTGAAGGGAAGCCATCCCTCCCCTTGCCGACCCTGCCTCTACACAGGGCTTGCTGCTTCCCATACCCATCCTGGGCAGGCAGCCAAGCCGGGAGCTGGATGAGGGCCCACAGCACGCTCAAAGGCCAAAAGATGGGCACCGTCCAGTTGGCAGAGGGAGAGGCAGCTGGCCCAGGAGGGGAGAAGTCAGGGAGCCGACTGCTGGGGTCGTGTGCCCAGACGGTGTGTCCAGGACGCGCTTGGCTGCCCTCCTGAGCTGTCTGACTGGAGTCCCTCCTCTTCCTACCCTGGCTGGGCCACCTAAGTTACTGTAGCTGGAGAGAAATTTCTAAGGGCATCAGGCAGTGTGCTTGGCTCAGGGCAGGCCTGGGGGCGGGAAGGAAAGTGGAAGAGAGAGTCTTGGATTAAGGCTGCAACTGGGTAGACCAGGAAGTGGGGAAACCGGTTTGCCATTTGGGCCACTTGGGGGTGGGGTCTCCTTTCCTGCCTCTCTGCCCGCCTGCCACTCTGCCTGGTGGCCTGCAGCAAAGAGAGGTACTGTGTCCCTTCCTTGCTCATCTAAGCTGGCTTTGGGAATGCCAGGAGAAAGCAAAAGGGACAGGGGTCTTGGCCCACTTTCCCCTCCCCAAGAGAAGTTTGGGAGAGAGGGGACAGGACAGAGAACCGGAGGGAGAGAGGGAGCAAACAACCAGGACAGGAGGAGGGGACAGAGTCACCTGGAGAAGTCTGTGGAGCCAACAGGTAGGCTAAGGTGGGACAGGGAGGGGGTGGGAGTAAGGCAGGGGTGAGGTAGAGCTGAAGCTTTGCAGGCTTCTTGGAGGTGACCACGGTGTCGTCAAGTGAGGTGTGAGAAGGGGCAGGAGCTGGAGCGCCCTCTTTTGGGGTCCTACTTGACCGATGGGCAGAGACTCCCCTCACTCACAGCGCCGGCCCCTGCAGTTTCAGCAGACGCCTGCAGGAGGGGCCGCAACCGGAGCGGGTGGGGGGCGGGGAGGAGACAGCCCAGCAGGGGGCGCCGGGGGACTGGGTCCCCTTGGCCCAGCCAGGTCTAAGGAGCGGGCGAGGGGAGCGTCCCGGCAGAGGAGGGTCCAGACTCTCTCTGCATAGGGAGCTGTGGCTTTCGGAGGTCACCTTGGCTGAAGAGTAACCCCTGGTCCCTCCCTGCCCGTACCTCCCCCAATGTTTCTTCATCCCGCGGCGCGCCAGGGCTTGGAGAACAAGTTCCCACACCCTCGAGATGCAGCCCCCTCCTTCGGATTTAGGCAATTGTCTCTATCATGGCTTGAGCATTGCTCAAGGTCTGAGAAGCAGGTGCAGCGGGGCGGCAGGCCTGAGCGCGCCCGGCATCCGCCGCCCGGCCGCGAGCCGCAGGATCCAGCCGTGCAACTGGAGGGCGGGAGGCGCCGGCCCCCTCCCCTCCCAGCTCCCCGCCACCCCAGAGGCCCTTTGTATGTTCCAGCCACACGCGCGTGCCCGCGCCGCGCGCGCTCCCGCCCGCAGTGACACACCCGCACCGGCCCCCGCGCGCGCGCACACACACACACATACACACTCGCTCTCGCACACTCGGTGACACGCCCGCGCGCGCGCGCGTACCCACACGCCCGGCCGCCGGCGCCCTCCCAGCTGGTCCACCCCGGCGGGGCCCGCGCCCCCGGCCCGCCCGCCTGGCACCGCGCCCCGGGGCTGGGGCCCAGCGAGGAGCCCGCGAGGCGGCGAGAGGGCAAGCGCCAGGCAGGCCGGCCCGGGGCCCCCGCCCCCCGCGCCCCCGCCCGATGGGGAACGCTCCGTCCCAAGGCATGTCCCTGTCTCTCTCCTTCCTAATGTGCCTCCATGCTTAAGTGGAAGGTATTTCTGTTTTCTTTGTGTGTTTTCCCCTCGGCCGGGGGCGGGGGCGGCGACCGGACCGGGGAGGCGGCGGCCGGCGGGGCAAGGGGTGCTCGGGTCGCAGGTGTGTGGGGGGCAGGGGACCGCGGCGCGCCGGGCTCGGGAGAAGGACCGGGCGAGAAGAGTGCTGGGTTCAGAGAAGGGGTCCGGCATTGGCGAGGCTGGAGACCGGGTGGGGAGGGCTTCGTGAGGCCCGGGGAAGGGAGCCCCGGAGAGGTGGGCTTCAATTTTAAAGAGGTTTGTGCGGGGCAGGGAAGGAAGGAGAGAAGAGAAAGGGGGGTGGATGGTGAAGGGAGTGGGGGAGGGAGTGGTCCATCCGAGGTGGATGAAGAGGAGGATGCAGAGAGGCGAAGGGGATGGAGAGGTGGTGGGAGCATCAAGGGCCTCTCTTACCCCCCAGGTCCCAGAATGGGGTGCACGCCCTTGGATGGTGGTGGTAGGCGCTTTGCGCCAGCCCCCCAGGGAAGGAAGGGGATGAATGTATTCTGGGATTGGCTGTGTTGCCAGGATACCAGCCTGTGTTCCCGCCCCCTTCCCCTTTCCTTCCCCCCCCCCCACACCCCCCCCCCGCCCGCCTCCTGTCACCTCGAGGCCCTAGCCCTGGAGACCTGGGAGCCTAGGTAGCAAGGTAGCAGTTGCAGAAACTGGGGACCCGCTCCCCTCTCGACTGGCGGGTTGGGAGGGGTCACAAGAGGGAAGGACTGGGGGAGGGGCCATGTGATCGTAAGCCCTCCGGGTGAAGAGGCCAGAGGGCGGGAGAGGGCGCCCCCAGCTGGGGAGAGCGTCTAGGGTGAGTGAGGAGGTAGGGACTGAGGGAAGCTGAGCGGCAGAGGGCGGGGCTGGGGAGGGGCCCCGCTAAGCCCCCCCTCCCCTCCCACGCACCCCCATGCTACGTCAGAAGCTCCTGGGCCAGCTCCGAGTCCTGTCGGTGGGGGCAGCAGGATGCTGGTGGAAGCGGAGGGGGCCGGCCGGGTGCCTCCGGAGCTCGGCTGGCAGGGCCCGGCGGGGCGTGTGCGGCTGCTGGTGCAAGCCCCCCCGCCCCACCCCTCCTCATGCAGCCCTGGCAGTGCCTCCGGCGCTTTGCCCTGGCCTGGTGGGAGAGGACAGCGGAGGGCAGAGCCCGATCTCCCAGGGAAGAGGCCGGACCAAGGGACCCCGGGGGCCGAGGGGAGCCAGGTGAGCAAGAACAGGGAATGTGCGAAGAGATCCCGGACTGGCAGTCCCTCTTCTCCAATACTAGGGAACCAGCAGGTCTTGTAGCCCCCAACTTGAAGGGAAGTGGTTTCCTGGCAGGAGCCTTGCAGAAGATGTTTGAACTCCTGTTGTTTTGGGAAGGGAAAAACAGATGAGGGCTGGGAGAGGGGATAGGTAACCAGACTTCCAGGCTTGTGAGTCTGAATATTCATTGGTGTTGAGTTGGAGCATTTGGGGGCGGGGATAGGATGCCTTCTTTCCAACTCTGAATATCTTGGTCTGGGTGACCTTGAGCCAACTGCTTTGCTGTCTAACTCCGTGCCTCAGTTTCTCATATTCCCTTCCCTATCCCTCTTGCTGTCTTAAAAAACTGATGAGGCATTTGATGGAGACTGTCACTGTGAAAATGTGGGGCTCCGTCATCACTGGTGGCAGCTGTGGTGGTGGTTTCTGGCATGGTTGTGCGTGTGTACGAATGTGGGGGGCAGTTTATGGTTTATGTGTGAGGTCTGCTGGTTGGGGCCACTGTGGGCAAGTGTCAGGGTCCGGCATTCATACAGGAAGGAAAGCTCCGGGCAAGCTGGGAGTTGTTGAGGCAGAGACTTAACTGGTGGCCTAGTGTAGAAGCAAGGGATAGGGCATAAGGGGAGGGGGTTCCAAGAATAAAATTCCCCCTCCATCCAGACTGCCTGGCACCCAAGCACCGTTGGCAGCGAGTGCAAAGGCTTTGCCCTGGCTTCCTGCCACCGTGCCTTGGGGACAAGAGGGTCTTTGTCCGGTGCCCCCCCACCCCAGCCCTGCTCCTTCTGTCCTTACTATGATGGCCAGTTCTCTGTGATGACCCTCAGGGCTGGGATGGAGATGCAAGTGTGCTCTGGAGATCTGTATGAAGCAGCTGTGGTCTTCAGGCAGTGCTGAGTGGAGACCAGAAGCCCTCCTAGGGGAAGGTCCCTGGGAATTGGGAGGCTTGCCCCCCGCCCCTTGCTCTCTGCTTGCCTCCTTGTCTCCTTGCCTAATGAGGAGGGGATGGTGTCTGGGGTCTTCACGGCCTGATTCCTGCTGGGAATCCAGGGTTCCAGGTCTCTTAAATTTGTACAGGGTACAGAGTTGGGTGCTGTGATGCAAAGCCTCAGGTGATCTCTCTTTCTCTCTCTCTGGCCAGGGACCCACCCTGGAAAAAAGGTTTAATTAGAACCATTGATTCCTTCTTTGGCTGTGGGCATCGATCTCACCGGTGCGGTCAGAGCTGGGGCTGATGGTGGAACGGCTGCCCAGTCCGAACAGGGAAGGGGCTGGGCTCTTGGAAGTATCACATCTGTTTTAGTCCCGTCTCCACTCCAGGTTAGGACTTGGGGAAGGAAAGGAGATGGGCTTGAGGTTTTGGCCTGAGGGAGCTGTGTTTGGAGTCCCAGGATCATCCCGAGTAGTGGGCCAGGCTCGGGAAGGGAGGGGCTGCTCTGTTGGAAGAGAGACAGTGGGCCCTTGAGGGGGCAGGCAGAGAGTTCAGGGACGGATCTGGAGCTTGCCATGAAAGCTTTGCTTTCGAGGAATCCCAAGCACTTATCTCCTCCAACCCCTGGCAAGGAGATCTGATTTCTTCCTTCGTTTGTGTCTTCGAGGCCCAGAGAGGGACAGAGACTGCCTCCGAAGCCCAGTGGGCCTGCGTCTGGCCTCTGAGCCTGGCAGTCTGACCGAGCAGCCCCTGACTAGGCACAGGGGGCTGAGAGTGAGGCTTCGCCCACTGGTGTCTGGGTTTGGTGGGAGGTGGCGGACAGGTTGTGCCCCCTAGGCCCTGGCTGCCTGTCGTGGGTGGGCTGGTGCAGGTGCAGGCTTCAATGAGCCACTCAGATGCTCTTTGAAGAATCCCTTGCTGGCTTCCTAGGGCCCATTTGAGCAAAGATAATAAAAATCTGGCCGTCAGCGGGTTTGAGGGCTGCATTTGCTTCCCCTTCTTTCATTCCCAGCTCTGAAAAGCGGAGATGAAGGCTTTGGATTTGGCTGGGAAGCTGTGCTTGCCTGCCCCGAGGGAGGGAGGGGAGGAGAGCGGAGGGAGGCAGCGAAGGGAAGACCGATTTCCTGGCAGCCGGGGGATTTGCTGGGGAGGTGGGCAGAGGGGCAGGGACATGGTCCCGGACTTCCTCCGGCCTCGATGGGGCTCCCATGCCCCTCAGCCGGGCTCCAGCCTTATCCTTCAGGTCTGGAGACTGGGACCCCCCCTCAGCTCCACTGTTCCTACATTCACCCATTCACCGCTATGCTCCTCAGACTCCCCACTTTCTTCCCCAGTCCCCTCCACCCCTCCATCCCTCCCGCTCTGCCCTTCCAGCGCTCTCTCCTCTTTGTCTCCCTCACTCGACTCCTGAGTCTCCCCTTTTCTCCCCATCTGCCCCCTCCAATCTGTCTGTCCGTCTTCTTTCCATAGCATCTGTCCTGCTTTCTAGGACCGACTGGAAGGCTGAGAAGCCAAGTTGGTTGGGGGGCTGGGGAGGAAGGGGAGCTGCAGCCACAGAAGGGATGGGCTTGAATGGACTATTATGGTCTGTCAGGTGTCATAGTTACCAGAGGCCAGGCGGAAGGGGGCTGCTGAGCACTTAGAGATGTGTGTGTGGTGAGGGCGCTGTCCCCCTCCCCGCACACAGCGGGCACCTTGCCCTGACATTGGGCTTTAGACACTCAAGTTCTCCTGCCACCTTCTGCTGTTTGGCTGCCGGGAATCCAGTGCCTCGGCCTCTGGCCCCATCACCCCTCTGATCACCCACTGCCCCAGGCATCATTGCCGCCCTGGGCCAGGGTTCCCCCACACCCCCTACTCAGGCTCAGATGGGGAAGGGAGGTGGCCAAGGGAACCCCGTACAGACCCTGGGACCCCTTCACCATCATGTAAGCGCCCCATATGGAAAACAAGACTGTCATGGAAAGAGCACTGGGCTGAGTAAAGAGACCTTCTTAGGATCCTTCGTTAGCGCCCAAATGTCCGAGTGACCTTGAACAAGTCCCTTCCTGGCAAGGGCCTCTTTCCTCACCTGTGAAATAAGGGGGCGGGCTGGCTCCTCTCCAAGGTCTCTTCTGTCACTCCACCGATGTTGTGTCTCTCTTCTGGGTTATTTGCATATGCTTTGCATACATTAATGGTGCCTGCTTGAAGGGGGAGGGTGCCGCCCACAGGGACCAGAGTCCAACCCACCACTCAAGACTCCCCTTGCCCATTGGCCCAGGCTGTCACTGCAGGAATCTCCCAGAGGGATGGAAGCCAGGGTGGGTGGGGGTGGGGGTGGGGGGTGGGGGGGGGGGGTCTGAGAATTCCCTAGGGAGGTGGCTCCTGTGTTCGAACCCTGCTAGAGGCAGAATAGGGGGTAGCCCTAGTGGAGGGGACCCCTACCCTTGTCAGTCCTGCTCCAGAAAGTCCAAACAAGAAAGCCAAGTGGGTGTGAATTCCTTGCAGTTGCTTGTGGCTACCACTGGTTGTGTGAAACCCCAGTGAGACGGGCAGAGGGGCTTGGGGGTCTCCGTCCTCTGTTCTCAGGGCCTAAGTACCCTCTACATGCCAGGAGCTTAGCTAGGTGTAAGAGTCCCTCCCTCTGGTTTCAGCTGCCTCCCACAGCCCAGGACAGGTCCTGCCATCTTATGCCCCTACTCACTTCTACTCAGGCACCTGGGCTCTAGCTATATGTGGGTAGGAATTTGGACCTGAGAGATGGTCACTGAGACCAGGATCATTGCATGTCTGGGCGCTGCCCAGTCAGCACACTGCCTGGCCTCACGGGCCTCCTCCCCTGCCACCTGCTAGGTGCTGTGTTTGGTACAGGCCAGTGTCCTGCATCTCAACCCTCCACCTGCCTCAGTTTCTTTCACCCATCCCCTCATAATGCCCATCACATGGGGCAATACTGGGGTAAAGGTTGGCAGCTTGGGCAAGATAAGGTGGGCCACTGAGTAAGATGGGGGTTTCTGAAGACAGGAGCAAAAATCACCTCTCCACCACCACGGAGGATGGACCAGAGGACGTGCAGCAAGAGGGATCCAGGTTAGATTTAGTCTCAGGGAGGAACTGACCCAGCATGCAAATTAGTTTCTGACTACAGAATTGTTGTGACGCTTAAGTGAAACAACGGATGAAAATGTCCAGCACAGTGCCTGTCACATAAGAAATAATAAATGGTATGGGGAGGGGATAGCTGTCTCTGAACACAGTGGAGACCCTCCCCTAACCCGAGATGCAGGAGTTTGCAGGGAATGAGAAGCTGGAAGGATGATTCCAAGAAGAGCTGTTTCTCCCACGTTCAAGCTGCCCCCGCAGCCCTCCTGCCCCTCGCTCAGCGCACTGGGCCCAGCCACCCTGGGACACTCTGCCCTCATCCTCTCTGCCGTAGGTGGGCAGACAGAGGGTTCGGAGGCTGGGAATCCTGTTCTTCTCCCCCTCCCCCTGTCTTTGCTCAGGACAGCTTGAGAGGAAACAGGCCCACGCTGCAGCAGGAGGAATCGAGGTTAGATGGGAAGGAAATCTCGCGGTGCATGAAGGGTGGCTGCTCTGAGATGCTGTTTGTGCATCTTTTCCCTCAATGATAGGTGTATATGAGTGCAAGTAGGCTAGTGTTGTACCTAGGTGCAGGGGGCTGGTTAATATGACCTTTGAGATGACCTTTGGGCTATTGTCAGGAGCTTGGTAGGTCCAGTTTAATCTCGTGTGGCTGTGGTGGTTGGCAGAGTGCAGGAGGCCATGATGGAGAGGGGTTCAGAGCTGCTGGGGAGGAGAAGGGACAGGGAAGTCAGTCTGATCCCCCAGGGCAGAGAGGTCAAGTGCAGGGTAAAGAGCAAGCATTGGATGGTGCCAGGTTGCCTGCCTACTGCTGTGTGACATTGGGCAAGTTAGTTGCCTCCTCTGGTCTTCAGCGTCCCTGGTGTGAGCAAGAGGATGGAACTAGAGAATCTAAGGTCCTTCAAGCTGTCACAGGTTCTACCCATCTCCTCTCTCCTGAGACAATACAGGCCTTGCCATACAGAGAGTGGGAATAATACTTCCCAGCTCCAGATAAACCAGGAAAAATGGAGATTTGGCCCAAGAGAATACTGGTGCTTTCGTGTGTCTGCACATGCCTTACAAACAGTCCCTCCTGCTCCAAAGGCACACCTTGTCTAAATCTGTCCGATAGACCCAGAGGATGGATAAGGGATAGGCTATAGGATTCAGCTACATCCATTTTCCTCCCACCCCAGAAAGGCTTTGCCGCACTCCATTCCAACCAGGGACTATAATCCAGTCCATATTTTCTTCTGCGGAGGCACTTCCAGCTGGTGGCTCATCTCCCCCACAACCTTTTCCTGGTTCCTGGTAGCCTCAACCACCTGGCCCAGTTGCTTGCACATCCCGGAGTGGAGTAGTGTTAAGACTGGGAAGGAGCTGGGTTTCTCACATGCCTGCCCGCCACACCTTGGCAAACATCATCATCCCAGCACCCTGGCCTCTTTTCCACTCCAGCCACAGAGCGTGCTGGAGACCTCAGGCCCAGGGGCCCACATCGGCTGTGGGGGAGCCCAGAGCCAGAGACCCCCATGTAGTGGCCCTTCCTGGAGATGTTTGTGCAAAGCCTAGGAGGCAGAGGGGGTGTATGTCCTGCCTTCTCCTTCCACCCCGGGTGACTGATAATTGCAGACACAGCAGGCATCTGTGGCGTCACCCCAGGCCCAGCATCTGCCTCATTGGGGAAGAATTAACGATCCCAGTTCATTGGGAAGGCATGCCACGGCTCATTGAAGTCCTTGCAGATACATCCGGGCCTCTCTGCCTTCTCTCCTGGGCTGTCCCCATGCCAGTCCAGCCCCTCCCTGTGGTCAGGCTGGCCTGATGAGTCCCCATTCTTGCCTCAGCCTCCTTCTGAGTTGAAAACTGGAACTCTGGGGAAAAGCCAGGGCTGCTAGGACTGACAGTGACTCTCGCTTTGCTGCCCCTGACTTTTTAGACTCTCCCTAGTCTGGGTGCTCAGGAGGACTTCTGGGTGTTAAAATGAGAAGAGACCTTTGAGGGGCTTCCTGGAGCTTCTTCCATCATGGTGACTGGAGAGTAGAAAAAGGCTCCTGGAGAGCCAGAAGTCATTTAATGATGAAGCTTGGGAGATCCTGAACCCACTTCTGAACCCAACAGCTCATCCCCTTCCCCTGATTCCTGGTCCATCTGCAGCTGAAGGTTAGAGTTATCTGCCTCCCACTCCTAGGACGAGGCAGAAAGGGACGGAAGCAAAGCCTTCTCTTCCCCTACTGTCCATGAAAGATAGTTTATCCTGGAGCCTGGGATGGAAGGAAGTTAGACTTCAGGCAGAACTTCCCAGATGGCCCTGAATGGGAGAGAGACTAATCCTGGGGGAGGATGGATGGGAAGCAGTTCAGATCTAGAGTCAAGAGCTCAGGCTCTGGATTTGGACAGATCTGGGCTGGCTGGCATTCCAGCCCTGACACTCACTGTGTGTCTTGGGGTAAGTCACTTCACTTCTCTGAAGTTCAGTTTCCTCATCTGTAAATTGGGGCTGATCACAGTGGTTTCCTCACAGGGTGGGTACCAGGATTAAATGAGGTAATTTAGGCGTAGTTCCTGGCACATTGTGAACTTTCAGTAAATAGTAATCTTTGTCCTCATCCTCCTTACTGTCCAACTGAGAGTGAATAATGGGTGGCCGTTCCCCCAGGAAGAAGGGGCATATATGAAAAAGTCTCTTTAGTCTTACTTAAAACCCAGATTCTCACCTCAGCCTGTTTGGGGCTGGGCCCCTGGAGCTGCCACTTAAGGACAGTGGTGAGACGGGAGCTCGGGCTCTTGAGGCCCCCAACTTGTGCCCCTCTGTCCAGCTGCCCCTTCTGGGCCCCACCCCTAACCCCACTGCCTTGTCCAGGAAGCCCTCTGGGGTTAGATATGTTAGTGAACATTTTCGATTTCTTCACCCAGTCAAGGTCCCAACATCTGGGTACAACATTTGCTTCTCCCCAGGATGCCTGCGTCTTGGGTAATCAGTGGGAAAATTGGAACCATGAGATTGGCAGGGGGCTCTGAGGATGCTTGCAGCCAGACATGATGTGGGTGTGGATGGGTCTGAACCAGCCCAGTGAGAGCTGGGCCCAAGAGGACGCCCAGGCCACAGTGCCCGCATGCAGGCAGGTCCTGGTGCTGCGTACCCCAGGATGAAAGGCAGAAGACGGGCAGCATGGCCCTGGGGGAGGCAGCACAGTTAGAAGGACTTCCTGCGAGTGAGAGGGAGGCAGCGGGATGGACAGCTGAGAGGGGCTCTGCTCTGGCAGGTTGAGGATTGGGTGAGCATGGGAGCAGGAGCTGGGCACAGGGCTTGGGTGGTATGGGCGGTATGGGCAGGGGTGCCATTTTCCGGCATGGTCCCCATCACAGCGAGCGTGCGTGCGTGCTTGTTGGGTATGAAGTACCCCTGCTTCCTCTGTTGCAGACAGAGGAGGGGGCCTTCCTCAAAGTTAAGGGGTGAGTGGAGCCGATGGGGGTCTCTTGGCCTGGGAGGGGGTTTCAGCAGAGCAGTGAAGGGAGGCCCTCAGACTCTGAACCCACCAACCTTCCCGAATGGGGTGGCCTTGGCTGGGGGAGGCAGATGGGCCCTCCAGGGTGCTCTCATCTGGGGTCTTGTGTGGGCCCCCAGTAAAGAGGCTGTCCCCATTTCTGGGAGGAGAACCAGGCCTGGCTTGTTGGCTGTCTGTCCTGGGGACCCCACTCTGAGGAACCCCATGTTTTTTTGTGTTGTCCTTCTGTCTGTCCTCCTGTCTGTCTCCCACCAATGTCTCTGTCCCTTCAGCCCCAGCTCTTGACCCAGCACCCCATCTCTGTCCTGCCTGCCCCCCAGCCCTCAGGGACCATCCCGATTTGGGAGCCCTGCCCCCGCCCCATCCATTCTCCAGCTCCTCTCCTCCGGCTCTGGCCTTCATTCACACTTTCCTCCTTTCCTGTCCCTCACCCAGGGCTCCAGCGTGCAGCGGGAGGGAAGGCTCCAGGACTCTGTTCCCTCTGTTTAAAGTCTCCAGGTTGGTAAGCCAGGAGGGGGGTCTCTCCCTACCATCCTGCCTCCCACCGCTCCCTGGTGCAATGGGGGAGGGGGCTATCCCTGGTGGGCCCAGGCCTTTGCTCGGGGAGAGGGCAGCAGAGACTTGACTCTGGGGAGGGCACCTTGCCTGGCAGAGAATGTGTCCGTGTGTGCACGTGTGTGCATGTGAGTTAGTATGTGCAAGCAAACACGTGTGCATGTATATGTGTGTGCTGGCTGCAAAGCTCCGTGTAGTGGGGGCTGGGCAGGGGGAGGAGGAGGCAACCCTCTGTCGAGGGACCTGGAGACCTGGGGAGATGGGTCAGGAGCAAGGGGCCTTTCTTATGGGGGACAGCCCATGTTCCAGCATCAGCTAGTGGAGGGGGATGGGAGAAGATGGGACCATGTCGACTTCAGCACAGCTTTGTTGAGTTTATAGGTGCTTGTAAATCTGTGATCTCATTTCATTTGTTTAATGGTTTATTTGTTTATCCATGCATTCCTTCATTCAATATGGACTTACTGAACACCTTCCCTGTGCCAGGCACTGGGCTAGGCTTAGAGGCCAACAGTGACGAAGACAGTGAAGGTTCTTCTGTTGGTTAAGTGGTGTGGGGATAGAGGTTAAGGGGTTGGCAGAGTTCACTGGCTATGGGGCCTGAGGCTGTGGCCTGGCCAGCTGACTCGGAAGGGCAGTGACCCTCTGTCCACTGATGCTCATCCGCCCCTGCTCCCCCTGCTGGCGGCTCATCCTCACTGCAGGTCTCTGTCGAGCATCCCAATGGCACTCCTCTTATAGTGTGGTCCCGCCAAGCAGGCAGTGACTGGACGTTCCAATCCATGCAACCTGGGGACTGTGAGCAGCATTGTTGGGCCAGAGCTGAGGCCACTTCAGAGGGCCTCTGGGAGCCCACCTCCCACTTCTGTGCCCGGGACCAGCAGCCTAGAGCACTGGACTTGAGAATCAGCCTGATCTGGGTTCAAATGCTCACTTAAGCCTTGTCCGAGCTGCTGGCCTTGGAAAAGCCACTTTTCCCTCTCTGAGCCTCAATGTCTTTGCTTATAAAATGGCAGGGTGGTTGAAAAGAATATAGGAAAAGCAGCAGCCGGACCAGAGCCTGGCCCACAGCAGAGGCTGCCCCATTGCAGTTCCCTGTCTGCGCCTCCCCCAGCCCCTCCCTGGGGTGGGGCAGCTCCAGCCGGGTACTGTCTGAGTGCTGCCCCTGTCTCACCTTGAAGAGGGGTTGCATAGTCCTTGTCTTGGCTGTTTGCAGGCTCCATGTCCCCCAGCCCTTCTCCACTCTCTGAAGGATGCTTCGGCTCTAGTCCGGGTGGGCAGATGGGGCAGGCAGCCCTCCTTGCCACTGTGGCTGCTGCCGCCTTGATGGCTTTTTAATAACTTTGCTCGGAGACAATCTGCAGAGCGCTCGTTTGTCTGCCGTTTAATTAAAATTACCGTTTTCCTAAAAGAGCAACGATGCTGCTCCCTTCCCTCCCCTATCAGTGGCTGCTGCCAGGAGAAGGCAGGAGTGACTTGAAATTGCTGCCTTTCCCCTCAGCCCCTGTCCTGGTCACACAAGCCACCCCCCGCCCCTCGCCACTTCTCCACACAAACAGATGGGCCAAGGCTGAGGGTCAGGAACTAGGAAAAGAGGATAGAGTGAATGTCTTCTTTTTTCACTTACCCTCTTCCGAAATACTCCCAGAAACAGGGAGTTTGGTCCCTCCCAAGACTTACTTTCTACATCTGTAAAGAACCAGAGCAACCCCTGTCCAGCTTTACCACCCAGAGTGGAATAACATGTGGGGAGGGGGGTTGAAAATGTGCTGTGAAGGGCTATTAGATTGTTTGTGGTGGGGCAGGCATCATCCGGGGCCAGAGGCCTCCATGGATGTGGGCCCTGTGGAGTCAGCTCCTCTCTGCTGACTCTGGTTAGAAGATACCTCCACGCTCCCTCCGTGGCTCAGAGAGAGCAAGGGAGTGCAGGGCTGGAAAGGTATGGGGGGTTCATTTGGTCATTACTGAGTTTGGGGGGGGGAAGTATTCCTGGTAATAATAAAAGTACAGATGACCAATATTTACTGAACATTTGCTGAAAACTGTATGAGCCATATGCTGGATCAAGCCCTGAATCTGTGCTCCCTCATTTCATCCTCATAGCTGTCGCGTGAGCTCGATGCTGTAGTCTCTATTTTACAAAGGTGGTGACAGACCAGAGAGGTTAAGTGACATGCCCAGGGTCACACAGATGACCCACCGTGGTAACTGCAGCCCTACTGCCCCTGCTGCCGTTGTGCCTTCCACCGGAAGTCCTCCTGAAGTCTCGCCCCTGTCCCTCATGCTGCAGGAAGAGAGCTGTGCCTTTGCCTCACTCTCTGCACCCCCGCAAGCATGGTTCCCTGTGATCCAAGTCACTGGGAATCCACTTCCCTCCCCCTACCGCATTCCTGGGTCCACCCCCGGGGGAGTCTCAGGGGCTTCCTGACCCTGAAGTCAGGGGTCAGAAGTGGATTGGAGGTTAGAGAATTCTCAAGTGCATACCTCCTTTCGGTTCTAGCCAGAGTCCTTTTCCACTCTGGTGGGGGTGGGCTGCGTTCCTCTCCGTGGGGCCAGGGAAGAGACCCAGTGATAGGCTGGGGCAGCAGATGCTGCTCGTGAGGCGAGGGGACATGGTCATACATCATAGTTCCACCAGCAGGACCCGCCTGGGAAACATTCTGGAGGAGCAGAGGCGCTGTAGCCGGAAATCCAGCACTGGGAAGGACCCCTCGAGAGGCCTGTGTCTCCATCAGTGCCCCGTGGGCCCCGCCTTTCCCTCTGTGACCCTCTGCTCCTGCACCTTCTCTTCCAGGAAGGCCCTCCCTTTGTCACCTCCCACCTCTCCTCCTCCCTGAAGTGTCCCTCCCTGACCACCTCCAGGCTTGCCCCTCTGAGCACCACAGATGTCTGGTGCCTTAAATATAACGAGCTTTCTGTTTCTGGAGGTATCCAAGTCCCAGCTGGGTGGCGTTCCTGGAATAGGGAGGACTTGCAGTTCGGTGTCGCCCCTCTGAGTTCACATTCGCTCCTGGGGCAGCAAACCCAGTGCTTTCAGGGGCCAGAAGTCAGTGAAGCAGTGGATGAGGACCGTAGGGAAGCGTGCTTATGTTCCTTAAAGGCATTAAAAATCAAAGAAACAAAACACTACCAGCCAAACAAAATGCCTACCCCCAGCGTGGCCTGGACCCATGCCTAGACCCAGTATGGTCTTTGCTAAACTGCGATTCACTTACCTTGGCATCTTCATATTGCCCAGAGCACAGTAGGTGTGCACGCAGTGTTTGTTGAGTGAATACATGATCATATGTGTGTCAGCCACTGTGCTAGATACTCTATATATTTATTTCTTCCCCTCTGCTCAAGGTGGGCACTATTTCCCCCATTAGAGAAATTGATCTCCAGTGAAGTAAAATAACTTGTTCAAATGTCACACTTACGGGAAGGGGCATTTTTTTATTTGAACCTTGGCGTGCTGTGTCCTTCCTTGATGCACCTCTATGTGACCCGGAGCACGTGCATTCCATACCTGGCCTGCTAACAGGGAGCTCTGGTGTGGCGAGTGGGCACCTGGTTGACATGCATTGCACCCCTGTGGGGAGGTAGGGTTGAAGGCAGTGAGGACTGCGGAGGCGAGGAGGGAGTGATGCCCCTCACCGTGGTGAACCCTTCCTCCCTCCGCTTCCGGTCCCAGCCCAGCAGCCTGGGGATGGTGGCGTGGTGACAGGTGCCGAGCTGCAGAGATGACAGTGCTGCTGATTCCCCCATAATTACTGTCTGATGAGATGCCAGAATTAGCCACCGTGCGAGCATGGCATGCAGATACGGGGCAGAGTGCTGGGAAGCAGCGGGGGGTGAGGGAGCCTCTCCTTCCAATCCAGGGCCCTCTGGCAGTAGGGCAGGGTCTGGTGAGGAGTAAGTAGGTTAACAAGGAGGAAGCACTGTGTGGTTAACATGCTTCAGATGTTATCGTGTGGGCTGTGGTTTTCCAGTCCTTAGAGTGGCCAGACACACCCCTGCAATGCCTGGCTGTTGGACAGGGTATCAAGGGCCTCAGGCCACTAACCAGAGAATTATGGGCAGAGCACACTGCCCACTCAAACTCCTGGGCAAAGGCTTTGGTGTTTGGAGCTGGGATATGCCTGGCTGGGGCTGACAGGGCCATAGTTGCTAGGAAGGGGCTAAGACCCCGAGCAGACTCCTGGAATCACATTAGTGAGGCAGAGGGAAGGCAGAGGGAAGTGCCTCGAAGGAGCCGGCAGGTTGAACTCACCTTGCCAGGAATCATCCATCCCTGGCAGGAAGAGTCAAGTTGGCCCTGAGGCCCGAGGTCAGGGGAGGCCTGAAAGTTAGGAGCAGGGGATAAGGAAGGTCCATCGTGGTCCCAGAGCAGGGCTGTGTCTGCCCTGGCATTGATTTCTCCTGGCACATGTGCTGGGGGCAGGAGGAGGGCTGGTGAATGCAGACGCAGAGGGCTCACCTGGGCTGCTCAGACCTTGTCTGAACAGTCGGAGCAGTTCTGAAGGCCGCCAGTTAACAGGAGTGCTTCCAACATGCGGCTGACCCAGCAGAGGGCAGTGCGGGGAGCCCGGGGCTGAAGCCAGGCCACAGACGAAGGGACTTGAGGTGTTGGGTTGGGAGAGAAGATTTGGGTTCAGGAGCCTTCATTCTGGCCCCAAGGGAGAAGTCATGACTTACCCCGGGTCCCTCTGAGGGCCGTGGGCACAGACTCTGGCTCACTTTAAGGAAGGAGGGGCCCCACAAGGTGTCTGGTACCTTGGACATAATGAGCTCTCTGTTTCTGGAGGCATCCAAGTCCCGGCTGGATGGCATTCCTGAAATATGGAGGACTTGCAGTTCGGTGTTGGCACAGCCTGTGGCAGGGGCTGGCGGGGGGCAGTTCTCCACCAAATTGAGATGCGGGGGAGGGCTGTGGAAAGGCGGGACCCCCTTCCCATCCTGGACTTCGGGGGCCCTGGGGCTGCCTTGCTCCCTGCCCCTCGTCCTCTGTCAGCCTTGCCCCGGGGAAGGGTCCCTGCTCTTCTGGTGTGCGGTCTCCCCAGAAAGGATGGTGTTGAGGGTCTCTGTGCTTCACTAGGGAGGGGGCTATTCGAGTCCTCCTTCTTAGGAAGCTAGACAGACTGAGGGGATATAAGGAGCTCTGGCCCAGAGGCTGAGACAAAAACTCAGGGATGAATCAGCAGGGCATAGAGGAGGGAAGGGGGATCCTGGCTGAGAACCCCACAGTCGAGAGGCCTTCTCCACTTACCAGCTCTGGCCGTGGGCAAGTCACCCCTTCCTGAGTCTCTGCTTTCTCATCTGTAAAATGGGAGAGAGCAACCTCACAAGGTGTGTCTGAGAACTGAATGAATAGCGGCTATCAGAGCCCCTTGGGAACCGTCCTGAGTGTATGCCTGGTGGGAGGGTGGGTATCAGGAATGCTGTCTTTCACGGTTGGTCCGCTTCCCCCAGAGCACCCAGCAAGCCTGGTGCTGAGTTCACATCTCGTCACTCCACACGGATGGGTGGATTTAACTGAGATGGGAGGTTGGAGTCTTGGAGACTTTTGCAGATGGAAGGAGAAACTGTGCATTTCTCCCCTGCTTTCCAGCTCATGCGTCACCTTCCCAGATGCTGCTCTGGTGGGACAGTTCAGGCTAGATGCCAGGGAGAACCGAAAGATGCCCCTAGAATCCAAGGAGGCTTCCAGCTCAGGGTGGACCCAGCAGTCAGGCAGGAAACCCTGAGTCTCCTTCTGCCTTCTCAGGCTCCGCCTCTTCCATCCTCCAGAGTCTCTCCCAGTACTAACCTCAGCATCCCTAGGGAGGGAAACTAGAGGGATGCACATTTGCTGTTTGTTCTCACTCTCTTGCGGGACTGTAGAGTAGTTGACCTGTGAGGTGAGGGCGGAAACTCGCAGCCCTGTCCTTCACCCTCCAGCAGCAGGTGGAAGTGGGTCCAAGACCCGCCAGCTCCTTGCAGGAGGCTGAGCACCTGTAGGGGGAGACAGGGCTGGGTGTGCCAGGTCTGGAAGCGGCCTCTCGGTCCCTGGCATCGCCTGGCTGGGTAAACATTGGTGAGAGTGGAGTGGCCTTTATGTCAGGACGAAATGTAAACACTTTCAGAGACCCTGAACTTGGCAAAGCAGGACAGGGGCCATGGAAATCGCGTCTCTGAGAAGGGGTGGCTGGATTCAGGATGGCAGATGGGGTCCCCAGTGTGTCTCACTCCAAACTGGAGGTGCCTCAGACTAACACTCGAGGGAGCTCCCACGTGCACGGAATCTGTCAGGGGACGGTAAATGTACACGATGCATGTGCGGGCACCATGCCCTGCCTGTCCGCATGGCATCAAAGATGGCAGAGTGGTGGGTCAGGGTGGCGGCTCTGTGGTGACCCAGTCCCAGCTGGGCCCAGGTGTGCCTTTGTGTGTGTGGATGCCTGTGGTGGGTGCAGGGGTGCCCCTCGTGACTGGGCACGTGTCCGTGAGCCTGGGCTGGGCATGTGGGCCTGCGCTACGGGGCATAGACATTGACAAGCGGAAGCGTGGCCTGTGGTGGAATACTGCAGGCACCAGGACCCCATCATCCTGGTGGCTGAGGGAGCTGTCTGGGTGCTGGGGTGTGGGGCTGGAAAAAGCCTCCCAGAGGGAACCTGACCCCATGAAGGGCGGTGTCTCAGAGGAGGATGTGGAGGAATCCAGCCGGGCTGAGGCTCCTGTCCAACAGTTGTGAGACCCTCGAGGAAGCCTGGGTGTTGATGACACTTCCCTGTGGGGAGCTGGGGTGCATGGTGGGGCTTCCACTCCCTCGCCTCCAACAGATTGGGGTCCCTCTTCTTGGGAACAGGATGCCTCCCTCTGGGCTTGCTTTCAGCCCGAGGCAGCTTCAGGGGTTTGGTAAAGGTCCCCTTGCCCACACCCGCTGGCGAGGCCTTAGCACCCCGAGGCTCGAGCTCCCCCCCAGGGGATGGAAGGTGCTCTGGCAGCCTCCCCGGAGCAGTGGCAGAGCTGGAGCACAGGCTTCTGCTTTCCCGCCTCCCCCCACCTCCCTCCGTTCCTCCCTGCCTGTGTTCCTCTCCGCTGCCTCTCCAAGGAGATGTGGGGCTGACAGGACACCTTCCCCGGGGCGCGTGATGGTGGTGGAGACGCCAGGCAGGAGTCAGCTTGTTAGCGCGGGCTGTGTGGGCACATGCCAGGGCTGTTCCCAGCTTCTCCGGCGAGGGCTTCAGACTAGGGGTGACATGCTCCCCTTTGCATCCCCGCCCGCGCCCTTCCTGGGGAAACAAATTAGCCAGATCTTCATCAGTCGCTAAAATGCAACCCCCTACCATCCTGGTTGTGATAAAAGCCTGACCGTGGAGTGAAAGGAAATCAAGGGATTGGGCAGGTCAGGAAGGGACTGTCCCCCACCCACGCCCCTGGCCGGTGCCTTTGTGCAGTGTACAACCTGCACACCCGTCTGAGTGTTAATAGTTTTTCAAAAAAACAAAAACAAATGAAATGACTGAGGCTCCAAGAGGCTGCTAGCATTCTCAAGGTTACACAGCCAGACAGTGGCAGAGCTGGGTTTGAACAGAGCTCTTTCTCCCCCCAAGTTGAGTGATTTTTGGTCATGCCATAGCTTCACCTGCTTGGGGGAGGGTTGCATATCTGAAATTCTGAGCAGGAGGCTGGCTTGTCAGCTCTTTCGCCAGGAGTGGGGTCTTGTCTGAGGAATATGATTCAGGTGCCACTTGGGGGCCCTGGTTTCTGTGCGGTGAGCAGCTGCTGGGCCGGGATGGGCACCTGAGGGGGTGGCTGGACTGTGACCCATGGCCCTTCTCCCTCTGGGGCCCGGGGTGCCATGGCGTTTTCCTCCTCACTGCTGATTTCTCCTAAGGAGCTTGTTAGTCTTGCCCTCCTGGGGTCTGGGGCCTGGAGAAGGGATCCCCTGGTAATTGCTTTCTGGGAAGTGTCAGAGAGGGGTGGGAATGTCCTTGTCCCTGGGGGCCAGGATGCTCAGGTTCCATTCCTGGCTCTGCTTCCAGCTCCTGTGTGACTCAGGTTCACTCTCTGGGCCTCGGTTTCCTTCCCCGTGAGAGGCATTTGGCTGGAGTGAAAGCAGACGCAGGCAGGGCTTAGCTGAACAGTCTCGAGACATCACTCTGCTTTGCTAAGAGAGAAGAGCCATCACCTCGCCAGGAAGAGGGCTGTCCTATGGTTGTGGGGAGTCACGGAGAGAGGGCAGCAGGTCGAAGGGGACAAGGACTCCACAGCCATGCAGAGCCAGGGCACTGAGGCCAAGCCTGGCATCTTTGACTGTCCCCAGGCCCCACCCCACTCCTGAGGTGGCCTATGAGTCTCTTCATCCCACCTAATTCTGTCCTGCAAGACCACCCAGTCTGGGCGGGGGAGGGGGTACCTCTGCCTTCAAGGAGGCCCCAGTCTAAGGGGGGCTTGCCCTGAAGGAGCTTCTAATACAAAGAGGTAAATGGGGGCCCTATCTAGTGCCCCAAAAGAGGAGGCCCAGGTCCTGGCCAGTCTAAGGGGAGATAAGGCTCTGTCCTAGGCGAGCCCCTAGTCTGATGGGGGAGACAGGGGCCCTGCTCTGGGGTGTCCCCAGCCTAAGGGGGGAACACAAAGGCTCTAGTCTGAGAGAGGAGGCATGGGCCCTGCCCTGAGAGGTGCCCAGTTGGAGGGAAGAAGCCCTGCCCTGCGGCGCTCCCGGCCTGAGCAAGTGGACAGAGTCAGCCTGTGGAAGGGTGGGAGGGAAGAGGTGGGGCAGGGACCCTCTGGCTGGGGCAGTGCCCACCCCACCCCCAGGGAGCCCGACACCCTCCCTCTCTCAGATGCCCTCTCCCTGGGGAAAGCTCCAGAACCCAGGCAGGTAAGCTCTCCCTCCCCGAGGCCTGACAGGTCCTTTAATTAGATTCCGACTCGTTTACCAACTAAGTGGCCTTCGGTGGGTTTTAAATCTGTGCAAATTGGTTTGTGTTTTTCTGCCTGCATGAAGCTGTGACTGGCAGTGCCCTACACCCTCCCCTGCCTCCCAGCTCCCTCCCGGGCGGACTCTGTGGTCCCCACCCTACTCCCCCCACTAGAGTCTAGATGCCCAGCTTCCCTGGGGCTGGGGGGGTGGTGGGGAGCAGGGTTCCCTGAGCAAGGGGTTAGAAGAGTCCAGGGGGGTCACAGTCCTCTTCCTCCTCTCCCCCCAGCCAGGGAAGGGAGTCCGCACAGTTAACTCACTCAGCCTCCCCCGTTCTCGGTTTCCCTGCTGTACTGCCAGGAGAATCGACCCAACCCAGGCCCTTCTCCACTGTGGCTCTGTAGATTAGTGCTGGGGGGTGGCGAGGGGGCATCTGTGTCACCAGCCAAGGACCATCCTCCCTCTGATACCCTCTCGCCTTGCACCCATCCCCCAGCACTGCCCTGCCTTGGGGAACTGGTCCATCATGGGGATGGTCTCCACCTGGCCTCTTCCCACGTCTATGCCTTCCTTCCCAACACCTCAGGAACAAGGGAAATGCCTTCCCTGGGGGCCCAGTGATGACAGCTTGCCTGGCCTTGCCCCTGTGCTCCCAGGTTCCAGGGAGTCACCTTTATTGTCTGACCATCGCCCGCATGCTTTCAAGTCCTCTCCCTTTCCTCCCAGGCCTCCTTGCCATGAGATCGCCTCCCCCCTTCTTCTTTGTCATCCCTCCTGGCCCAGGCAGAGTATCCTGAGGAGGCCTGGCCTTCAGGGGAGTGGGGCTGGGTTGGTGGGGGATGGGGGAACACGGCGGGGGCAGGTGTGGGGGTTCATGCCAGGAGCTGGACATGAAGCCCCATCCTTAATCCTCTCCCCCTGATGCCTGTTCCTCCCTCTGCCCACCCCCACCTCCGAGGCTCTGGTTGGAGGGACAGGGAGACTCAACAGGGTGCTGGGCATTAGCAATTTGGGGGGATATTACACAGGAATGTTTACAGAAAGGCAATTGCCCGGAAAATGACTTTGGTTGCTGTGGTATGGGGCGGAAAAGATGGTTTTAGAAAACAGACACAGATGGGCTTCTGCTCCAAGGACCCACAGACAGACAGCTGAGTGAGGGCCGTGGGCACACAGGGAGCTAGAGCCAGGGGCGCCTGGAGACTGAGGGGTCAGCCTCTTCACTGAGGGAGGGGTGGGAAGGGATGATCCCTTCACCTCATCCAGGCTCTTGAAGCCGCTGCCAAGCTTGACCTTTGTCCTCTGGCCTCTGACCTCCCAGCACAGTGCGGTTCCTGACTGTGCAGCCAGCCGCCCAGCAGGATGAAATTGTCAGGCACAATCGATGGTGGCAGTCGCCTCAGGGCTCCTCCTGGGTGACTTGGGCTCCTCTTGCTTTGGCTGAAGATTGTGGGACTTGTGCTGCATGTATTCAAGTGTGTGTGTGTACGCGGACAGGGCATTTCGGGGTCTGAGCCAGGCCCTCCACCTTTCTGGCAATCTCCACGCACACCCCCCACTTCCCCACCTGCCTGCTGACCTCACTGGGATCTAGCCCCAGGCCCTCTGGACTCCTTGAGCTGGTGCCCAGGCCACGGTTGGGGTCACACCTGTGAGACCTCAGGTCCCCATGGGAGGGGCCTTGTCCAGCCCTCCTGATCTCTGGGGAGAGGGACCCAGAGACCTGAACTCTGGTCCTCCCAGCAGGGGCCCCAGTGAGACCCTTCTCTTTTCTGTGGCTCATGGCTTTGTTCTTCCCTCTATTTCCTCCCCTTCCTCTTTCTTCTTCCCTCTCCCTCCCCCCTCCCCTTCTCCACACCCTCCTCCTCTGAAGATGATGTCATGTGTAAATGTTGCCCAGTGGCAGCCAGAGGACAGAGTGATGGTGACATCTGGGGTAAAGATGCAAGGTGGGGAGGGGCTGGATGGCTTATGAGACAGTGTCACTGAAACCTTGGGATCTTAATTCTCATCATGAGTTACAGTGATCTCATGTGAAAGAATGCAGTGAGGATAAAAATAAATTGGGCTCATAAATAAACGTGGAATTTGGAATTGGTGGAGCAAATAACAATGTCGCTCTCTTCCCAAGCACCTGCGCCTTTATCCTCAGCTGGCCACTGGGGGGCGCCCACTGCTCCCTGGTCATCCCAGCGTCCAGGCAGATTCACTTCCCCATCGCTCAGGTGGGGAAGGCAGAGCTGAGGAAGGCGACAGCACCCCCCCACTTCCCCACTTTCCCTTTCCCCTCATTCTGAGCTGGATTCCACTAGTCCTGGGCATCTCTCCTGTAGCTTTAATCTCTGACTCAAAAATTATAGCTGGCCTTGCACACAGGATTCTTGGAGAGATGGCAAGACCTCCAGCTTACCTCTCTGACTCCCCCAACCCCCATGCCTCAGGGGCTGTCTGTCCCAAGGCCCCTTCCAGCAGTGTACCCCAGCTCTGCTTCCCCATCCAGGGTCTCCCACTTTTCCCCTGCATCCCCTGTCTCTCACCCTGCCCCAGTAGAATCCAGTCTGCTTACCGCCTTCAGGCCTCCTTGTCCCATCTGCCTCCCCAGGTCCCCCCACCCACAAGACCCCTGCCAGATAGATCCCTCAGCAGCCTCTGCTGAACAGAAGCATCGATCTGCTCAGGGCCACTGCTACCCAGAGCCACTGCTGGCTAGATTGGAATCGATCTCCTTGGCTTTTCACCAGGCTGCTCTGTCTGGGGAGGGTCAGGGCCACTTGAGGCCTTGGTGGTGGCTGAAGCAGGTCTGGGGCAATGGGAAGGCTGTCCTGCTGTCCTGACAGCCCACATGCCAGGAATGTCTTTAATTCAAAACAATGCGCTTTCTCCTCATTGTCTTGCCAGCTTCTCACCCACTGCCCAGGAGGGGGATTTAGAGATGTTGTCCCCATTTTACAGATTAGTACCCTCAGGCTCTGAGAGAGAAGAGGCTTTTAGAATGGAGAACTAAAAGAACGGCTAACCTGGGACCCCTCTAAACCAAGGAGGTCTCTGGTCTGGGCTTTTGTTCTCCCAGTGTTCTGACCTCGGGCGCCCCGGGGCTGGCTCAGATAAATTCTTGCCTGAGCCCTCTGAGCCCCCAAGGGCCTCTTTATCCCCAGGCAACAGGATGGCGCCCCAACCAAGAATCCCAGGCCAGTTGTCTCAGTCTACTGGGGCCCCACAGAGAGGAGAGAACTCTGCACAGAGCAGGGAGCTAGGACTCCTGGGTCAGGCAGCTACCTCACCTCTTTCCCTGAGTTTCTTTGTTAAGCCAAGGATCTCAAAGGTTCTTAGTTTTCAGAAGAGTCTAAAGATTTCAAATCGAAGCCCCACCTCCCCTCAGAGACAGCCCATTGTCTCTCCTACTTCTTCCTCTCCCCCACCAACCCCAGAATCCAGGTCCTGCCTCACCCATGACCCTGCACGCACCTGCCAGTGTCCGGGCACCTGAGGCTGAGCCCTGTTGTGGAGGAGGCAGGGAGGAGCTGGTCCTTGCTCTGCTGTCTCTGGGCCTGCTCAGCGGCCTCCTCCCTATCCCCAGTGCCATCCACTCCTGTGAGGTTTACGGGGCTGTAGTCATCAATAAGGCTGTGGGCACACGTTCACTGTCTGGAGCCTCAGCCTCCCCGCTGCCTGCTCTGACAGCCCGGACCCATACCTGCCAGCCCCACCTCGGCCCCTTTAATTGACCTGGGAGAGCCTGGGTGACCCTGGACCTCCCCACCATCCCTGCTTCTCTCAGGCTGGCATACTGCCTGCCCCACCCGTGTGCACTGAGACCCCGCCCCCAGGAGCCAGGGAAGGACGCTGGCACAGCTCCCCAGGAGCTGGCACAGAGGGTGCAGGTGGGCATGAGGAGCTCTTCTGAGTCCAGGGACGTGGAAGGGCAGGAGGGCAGATGAGAACTGACCTTTCCAGTGCACCTAGGTATCCAGAGCCCTAGGTGGCATGGCGAGCCTGGCTGGCTGGCGCAGGCGGGTGGGGGGCGCCCTCTGGCTCAGGCAGGGCTCAAGCTGGGCTTGAAAGCTGGGCTTCCAGCAGTGAGGCTATAGGCAGAATCCACCCCACACTGGGCAAAGGAAGATAACAAAGTAAGTATCCAGGGCGCTCCGCCATGGAGGGTCTCTTCCAGCTCAGCGCTGTCCCATGAGGTAGCAGTCCTCCTGTTGGTGGTGAGAGTGAGTGGAAGACAGAGTTTAAGGGTCATGGGAGGCAATCCCCTGACTCTGGTTGGGGCTATTTTTCCAGCACCCAGAGCACCAACCCCCCATCCTGGCCCTCCTTCTTCTGGATGATTTTCAGGTCACTTCTTTCCAGCCATATTCACTGGCCACCATGGGGTACCACTAGCGCCTCAAGAGCAAGGGCTGGGTCCCCATCAAGATGGCCCTGGGGCTCCCAGCCTTAGTCAGGTGCCAGCCTCAGGAATTTTCTCGCAAACCTTCATACTGTATTAATGCAAACTCAATTTGTTCTTTGTTAACTCACTTTGAATTTAATGCATTCACTTAAAAGGAAACCTTAGCTCACTGCCATCCCAAGGAATGATACCCATGAAATCAGGAGTTGGGCCTTCTTGTTTTTTTTTTTTTAAATCCTTGAAAATAAAAATAGAACTATTAATCTCTGAAGCAGCATTCCTCCCATAGTCATCTCTTGAGTGTCTGGACCTCACTTTGGGGAGCACAACCAAGGGACAGATATCTGGGGGAGGGAGGGACCCCAGACCCAGCGCCAGGGTGGGGAGACAGCAGATAAACAAGGAGTGCCAGTGGTATCATTGTTCCAGCAGCAAACAGTTGTCGTCTGGTCAGAAGGCATGGTGAGAAGGGGTGAGGTGAATCTAGTAAATATTGGAGTCAAGTCTGGCCTCTACCACTTACTGCAGCTTTGGGCATGTCACTGCACTTCACTGACCTCAACAGTCCCATCTCTGAAATGGGATTACAGTAATACCCCCACAGCAGTGCAGCGAGGTTTGAAGGCCATGATAACTGATCAGTCAGACAGACCCTTGGAAACTTCAGAGCTCTGGGTCTCTGGGAGCCATTCTTCCCTTGGTTTTGGTGGGAGGTGCTGGGTCGACTGGGTGTCTGTCCCGGAGATCTACACGCCTCGGCCACATCCAGGGAGGAGTGTATGTGTGTGTTGGGCAAAGGGTGGCTTTCCCTGGAATGTGGCTGAATGTCCTCTTGCCTCCTGTGGTGGACAGGAGGGGCCTGAGGAACAGTGGATGTGTGGAGGGAGGGGGCCAAGAGAGGTTGCACTGGAGGGAACCTGGCCAGGTGCCAGAATCCTCAGCGCCCCTCCTTTGCCCCCATCGGCCCCTGCATTGGGCTGCCTGTGTCTGCTACAGTGCTGGATGCTTTCAAACCAAGGCACCCTGAGGGTTTCACCTTTGAGACTAGTGAATTGTGAGGCTGGGGTTATGCTGGGAAAACTGTGTTTGTCTGCTAAGTGGATGATTTCTGGAAATGAGGGAGGGCAAATTCGTGTTATGACCAGGAATATGGCTCAAGTAAGCCCCAGCAGTTCCTCCCATCCCTGGTGTGGGTGACACCTTGGAACCGCCGTCCCTGCTGGGCTATGGGAAGGTCAGCATGGAGGCTGGAGGATGGGAGACCGCAGAACTGGGCCTGGGGAGGCCAGGGGAGGGCTCAGGGCTGGTGGGCAAGTGGGGACGGGCTTCAGAGTTCTGCATGGAGACCTCAACCCCCGGCCTTCTCTTTTTTTCACTTCTGTACTGTCCTTTGTCCCCTGTGCGTCCCTTATAGGTCTTGAACTTGTGTGTGTTGGGAGGGAGACTGAAGGAAGGGAGGGGGTGGGGAGGGTCCCAGCGGGGAAAGCTTGAGCTGTTCTGTCTGCTTTCTTTGAGTTTGTCCCCAATCCATCTCTCACTGTCTTCTCTGTGCCCAGCCTCTCCTGTCTGTCTGTCTGTCTGTCTTGGGGATGGGGAGGGAAAAGGGGGTCCCAAGCCCCAGACCCTGGACCTGCATCTTCTTGGAAGTGTGATTTTTGCCCTCACTCCCCACCCCCCCATTGTTTCCTAGTCCTGGCCCTTTTCCAAGCCGACCCCCAGCCTAAAGACAAGTATGTCCTAGACATGCTAGTCTGAGGGAGGAGGTTAGCCTCCACCCCACTCCCAAGAGGATGCTCTTGAAAGAAAGACAGTGCAGGTTCTTTTCCACAGTTTGCAGAAAGCATCTAAAAGGAACTCCTCTTCCCTCCCCTGTTCACCCCAGCTTAAGGAAGGAGGAAGGGGATGTGCAGCTGGAGAGGTGCCCAGGACCCCTACTCCCAGCCCCTTCTTGGCTCCTAAGGCCAGCACCTAACCCGCATCATTATCCTCCAAACCCTGCAGAAGAGCAGAAAGCTGGACACTGCCTTTGCCCCCCAGCCTTCTTGCTTGCCCCCGTTCTGCCTCTTCTGTTCCTAGTGCCTGTCGGGCAGTCCCTGCCTCACCCCCAGGGGCCTCTTGCCGCCCTCCTTAGGTCAGCCCCTCCTCGCAGTGACCCCAGTGGGGGATGGGCAGTCCCAGGCCGAGCACGCACCGTGACCCCGCCGAACCCCCTCTCCCCCTCGCAGATCCGGAGCGGAGCAGCCCCCCCATGCTGTCTGCAGACGATGCCGAGTACCCGCGGGAGTACCGGACCCTGGGGGGCGGGGGCGGCGGGGGCAGCGGGGGCCGGCGCTTCTCCAACGTGGGGCTGGTGCACACGTCCGAGCGGCGGCACACGGTGATCGCCGCCCAGAGCCTGGAGGCGCTCAGCGGGCTCCAGAAGGCGGATGCCGACCGCAAGCGCGATGCCTTCATGGACCACCTGAAGAGCAAGTACCCGCAGCATGCCCTAGCCCTGCGGGGTCAGCAAGACAGGATGCGGGAGCAGGTGAGTGGGGCCGGCCGCGGGCTGGGGAGGGGGTCTGCCTTGTGCGCCCCGGACGCCAGGCTCATCCTGATTCTGAGACGCCTCTGGGGCAGAGTGGGAGATGCAGAAGTCTGCCGGTTGGCTCTGGGGAGCCTGGGGAGGAAGGGGGTGGGGGCTCAGCGCCCAGACCTCTGCCTGCAGTCTTGGAATTTGGAGCATGGGACTGGTCAGAGAAAGCCCAGCCTCCACCTGGGGCTGGTGGGCTGAGAAGGAAGGCTGTCTGGGAGCTCAAGAGAGTGGTGGGGAGGAAGAAAGGATTGCCTCCAGGGCTGACTGTTCTGGGTCTGAGAGTCCATCCGGTGCTGGAGTACCTTGGGGTGGGCACCTCTGTGATATGGCCCCTAAGGGAAGGTCAGGCCTTGGGAGCTTCAGAAGGCTGGGTCTGCTGTGCCCCGAAAGAGCCCAGAATTCCTGGCGCCTTTCCCTCCTCCCCCATTCTTCACCTGTTTCTTCCCCCAAGACTTGCTGGGTGAGTTTGAACTAGAGGACTCCCCACTCTGCCTTGTTCCTCTCCTGTCATCAGTAAGCCTTAGAGGCGAGTCGGGACTCCAGCTCCCCTGGTCCAGGACTCGTCTCCTTCTACATGAGGTGTGATGTTTCCTTTGTAAAGCTCTCCCAGATCCTTGGTTCCTGGATGCATGTCTGCATCCGAGTAAGGCCTTCTTGTCTGCAAGGAAGTTCTTTCTTGGGACTGGACAGTCCCACATTGGTGCGGGGCCTTGACAGCTGCTGCATGTTGGTTGTTGATACTCAGGCATTATCTACTCTGGGAAAAAGAGTGGAGGGGAGGAGAGTTGTTCCCATCAGCACGCCAGCATCCTTTCAGTCAAGCCTTGGGGTGTCAGTCCCTGCTCCCACAGATGTCTGGCTCTGTCTCCCTTTCCAAGTACTGCTGGGCGTGGCTAGGTAGGGGGAAGACTGTGCCCACCTCCATCTTCACTGCAGGGAACAAAGATACATTGGAGCATATCTCGTACCTTATCTGCCTCTCATACCACCTCCAGTTCTGTCCAACCTTTACCTTTTCCCATCTCCAGAGCGCTCCCGGGAGCAGAGTTCCAACTGGGATAAGGGAGAGTTGCAGATGAAGGCGATCAGGCCTTCCCTTTTAGGGGTCCCTCTCGGTGGATTCCTTCTGCTGCTCTGACTTAGGAGGAGGGGGCAAGGCCCTTTGTGATCTAGATGGGGTGAAACTTAAGTATAAGGAGCACAGTCAGTCGGAAGAGGGTTTGGAGGAAGGGAGATCAGGTGGACAGCCCTGATCAGGGAAGGCTTCATGGAGGAAGAGGTACTTAAACTAAGCTTAGAAGGATGAAAAGGGTCTGAATGGTCACAGAGGAGGAGAACAGTTTTAGGAGGTAGGAAGATGGGAGGTAAGTATAGATCTGAGTTGCTTTGGGGACTGGCATAGAGGTCCAACAGGCTGATGCAGAAAGCTCAGGGTGGGAGGCCGTGGGAGGTGTGGGGGCCAGATGGTGGAAACTAGGAGGGCCATGGTTGTTTTTAGATGGTGAATAGGAGGGGGCAGGGGGAGTGTCTGGAGGCAGGGGCAGGAAAGCAGGAAGAGAGTGTGTTAGGAAGGATGAAGGGAAAGGGATGGGGTGGAGGTGGGGTGGAAGGAAGATGAGCAAGGCTTGTTTGCTGTCTGGATCCAGAAGGCAAAGACAGAAAAACCTGGGTGATAGGGAGATGGTGGTGGTGCTTAGGGGGAAATAAAATGGTTGGGAGGGAAATATTTGAGAGGGTGAGGGACTGGAAGAGGGGAGATGAGTTAGAGGGGGCATAGGAGTGTTTCACCAGGATGTCTGTTTAGGCACTGAATATACAACTCAAGACTCTAGAAAGGGGGTTGAGCATGAGGTGGGCAGAAATGGAAGTGGGACTTGGGATAAGTGTAGTCACCAAGGCAGAATGGAGTCTGAGAAGAGAGAGGGCTCAGGATGGATGGGAAGAGGGGAGGGACCAGGAATGTCCTATATCCCCAAGGAAGGGGAGGAAGGCCCAGCAGGAGGGCCCCCTGCACTTCTGAAGTCTGGAAACAGCCCTTGGGACCAGCCAGGATCTGTGGATCCACAGGGTATAGAGAGCTCCTTTCTCGAGCTATGATGATGTAACGGCCAGTGTCAGGGGTTGGAGGTGGCGAGGGAACAGGACTCCTGGGCTGCAGACCTGTCTGGGGAGGTCTGGCCAGAAAAAAATCATGAAGACAGACTGGATGGCAGCCTCAAGGGGCAGCAGGCCTGGGAGAGAGGATGTGGGCATGTTTGAGGGCCTCCTATGTGTCTGACACGTTCACTGGCACAGAGCAGGCGCTCAGTAAATACTTAGTAGATGAATCAAAGCACAGCCACTCACAAATGCATTCCTTTATTCCTTCACTCTTTCATTCCCTGCCATGCGTGTAAGTGGGTAGGATCTACAGACATTTCACTTACATCTAGTGCTCAGTGCCTAAGCCTAGCTGGGGCTCAGTACATGTTTGTGGGGTGACCGAATGAGAGACGGACGACTTTGAGGATGCTGAGGGGGAAGAGGGCCTGGAGGAACCAGGAAGGGATGGGTTTCCAGTCTCAGGTGTGGTGTGGGAGAAGAAAGCGGCCTCCCTGAGATGGGGGGGAGGAAGGCGGTGCTGCAGGGCAGGGGTACGCTGGGGTGAGGCCCCCTCCTTCCCACGTCTGTGGGGTAGGAGGTGACAGCTTCAGCCAGGAGGGAGTGAAGAGCTGGAAGAGGGGAGAGGTGAGGGGCAGCTCCCTTGCAGAATGTCCAGAGAGGCAGTGAAGAATTGATGAACAGGACTTCAGGAGTATCTGTTGGGGAAGGCTTTGCCCTGGGCTCAGAGAGCCTCCAACCGGGGGCTTTCTGGAGAGAAAGACCCGGAAACAGCTGGAGGGCCCTAGTTAGAGGCATAGACTTGGTAAGGGACTAGCCAGTGTTGCAGGGTCCCTCTGCAGTGTGAGCTCAGCGCCAAACTGGCCCCCAGAACTCCCCGCCCCGTCCCATCCCAGTGCCCCAGCGGCTCCTGCCCGCTCCCCCTAATGGGGTGTCCCCCGCTTCGCACACACAGGTTGGCGGCTGGACCGTGGACCCCGTGTGCCTTCTCAGCTCCCTCTGCTCCCACCTCCACGGCGACTCCGCCCCCTCCGGGGCTGGCCAGCCGGCCCAGGTGAGTCACCCGCCTCCTCCCACCCCCCAAACCCATGGCAGACTTGGGCTTTGGGGAGGATATTTTTTGGGAAAGGGGAGATCCAGGATTTTAATTTTGCACCCCTTGCTCTTATATGGAGCCGGCATTTTCAGAAGACTCCTATGCCCTGTACTCTCCCCCGATAGTCAGTCTAATTCCTACTGTTCCCGCCCCAGAGGGAAAGGGAAATTGTTAGTCACTCAGTCGTGTCTGATTCTTTGCGACCCCATGGACTGTAGCCCACCAGGCTCCTCTGTCCATGGAATTTTCCAGGCAAGAATACTGGAGTGGGTTGCCATTTCCTTCTCCAATTACCTCCCCAAACCTGTGCCAAAGCTTGGCTCTGGGGAAGGAATTTTTTTGAGGGGTATTTCCTCAAATTAAAAAAAAAAAAGTTTTTTTTAAAAATTCTTCCCTCTTTTAAACTGGAGTATGTCTCTCCTACCCTCCCCTACTGGTTTTCAGGAATCTCTCGTGCCCAATTCCCACACCCACTGCAGACCATCTCATTTCTCTATCCCCACCCGCCCTCCATCTCTGAGCAGACCCAGCCTTTCCCTGATGTCTCATCAGCAGGAAGTCCTTCATGATGTCTTTCTCTCACCCCTCTCGCTACGTCCGATGCTTAATTTCAAAATTTGAAGACAACCTTGGCATCTAGCCACTTGTTCTGAACTGATTGCCTGGTTCTTCATCATGCCTCAGTTTCCCTGATGGGAAGATGGACAGGGACACCCAGAGACAGTATCTTAAGGGCTCAGCCTCCCAGCTCAGGCCTAGACATTTCCGTGGGAGAAAAACAGGCATCTGAAGCCCCAGAGGGGAGGAGGGACCAGAGAGTCAGAGTTGCAACAGGCCAGGGGCAGCCCTAAGGAGGCCTTGACTTGAGGGTGGCAGAGGAGGCACTGTGGCAGAGAATCTAAGAGGGAACCGTTTCTCTCCCTTGTGCATCCTGCTTCCTTCCCCTGGAGAAGGGCAGGAAGTCTTGAGTTTTTCAACGAGAATGAGGAGAAGGAAAAACGTGACAGCCTAGGAAATGGCTCCAGAGCAGGGACTCTTAGCTGTGTATAACTCAAGTCTAGCATGAGATTGGCGTGCTTGGCATCACTCACAGGGCACCCAGCCCACTGCCCTTCCCGGGTCTTGGCCCAGTATTGACCAAACTTAGAGACCAGAGATGTGTCTGCCCCCGAGGCTAGACAGCAAGTGGAATGGACTCATCTAGAGTGGTCACATGTGCGATAGAGGTCAGACTGGGACAGGAATGGGGATGAGGTGTGAGCCCCAAATGGAGCAGATGGAATGTCTTGAGTTGGAGTGGTGGAGGGAAGTGAGGCTGGATTTGGTGAACTTGGTGTCCCAGGTTATGGGGCCCCAGGCCTGTCCACATCTGGAATCTACTCTGTTGGAGGGAAGGGGAGAGCTTGAAGGGGTCTTCACCCCCAGGGCTTTGAAGTACAGAGAACAGTGGCCGTGCACAGGATCTTGTCATCACTTTATACCTAGTCCTTATTGAACTTCTCTTTCCGGATGACTGTGTCTGAGGCCCCTTTTTGTGAAGTGCGGGACCAGAGACGTTCAGCAAATGCCAGAGTCACACAGTCGAGCAGGATCAGACGTCACCGAGGACATTTAGGCATCCTAGGTCGCCCAGGCTTGGCTCGGAATTGAATCACTGGAGAGCTAGAAGGCTCACGGTGCACCGCAGAGACCCTGGTGGGGAGAGGCTGTAAGCTCAGAGGGTGGCGGGTCCGGAGACCGGCCACTCTCCTCCCCACCACCCTAGGCCGGATCGTTAGGGGTGGAGGCCTGAAGAAGACCCTGGGAGGGGACCGAAGGCCAGACTCCAAGTCGCAGCCCCTCCCCCGCTTCCACTAAGCTGTCTAACCTCCCTCTCTCCTGCTGCAACCCGAGTCCCGGGCGGCGGGCCGGCGTATCGGGTGACCGCGGCGACGCAGCCACCAGCCTCCGCCGTTCCTCGGCGGGGCTGCGCCGGCGGGGCCGCGCCGGGGAGGGGGCCGGGGAGAGGATGTGCTCGGCGGCGCGCCGTGCCGCGCCAGGTGGAGTCGCGGTTACCGGGGCGACCGGGGCCCGGGCCGGCTCGGCGGCGGCGGCTCTCGCATTGCAGCAAAGGGCACCGGCGGCGGCGGCTGCGGAGGCGGCCGGGGGAGGGGAGAGCCCGGGTGGGTGGGAGTAGGGGGCCGCCCTCCCTCCCCTTGCCCGACGCGCGACCTGGGGCTGGGGGACCCCCGCGCATACACCTGTGGCCGCAGGTAAGGGGGAGCGGCTGCGGGGGCCGGGGTCGCCGCCTCGGGTTCCGCGGGGCGGGGGCGCGGAGACGGGAGGCCCTCCCACCCGGCTCGGAGGGGCGGTCTGGGGCTGGGGGCGCGCAGGCCGCTGAGGTTCCCGATCCCTGAGAAACGCCCCCTCCCCTCCCCCATCGCGTTCGCAGCTTTCCGCAGGGGACCGGCCCCTACCCCGACGTGCGGCTGGCGCCCCCTCCCCCAGCCTCAGAAAGTCATGACCTTTCCGGGGTGCGCCCTCGCCTCCGGTTCAGCGCCGGTCCCGCAGCACCACCACCCCCGCCCCCCACCCACACTCTGCTTGGGGAAGGGGTACGAGGCGGCCGTGTTCGCGGGGGAGTCAGGCACGTGCGTCGCGGTGAGAGGCTGGAGCCCTGGCGGGGGGTGGGGGGGGGCGTTAAGAAGCCCCAGCCTGGGCGGGGTGGGGGGCGAGTGTTTACGTGGACGCGTGTTCACTGGAGTTAGAGGTGGGTGTGTGCGCCGGTGCACGCGGAGCCAGGGAACTGGAGCTAGGGTCCGACCCATAGGGTGCCCTCCCTCTCCGGAGGCTGCGCGGTCGTTGGGGCTGGAGGTCAGGGAGGGGTCATGCACTCACCTAGCCTGCAGGGGACATGTGCCCAGGGGAGGGGAAAGACCTCAGCTGGCGGGGCTGAAGCTCCCAGGGGACAGGGCCCCGCCCTCCCAGGGAAGGAGTTGGGGAGAAAGGACCAGCTGCAGGGGGAGGGAAGAACCCCCCCCCCCCCCACCAAGGGTGCCTAGGGTGGAGGAGGCAGGATGTTAACTCCTAACCCCCCGGAGGGAAGAAGTTGGTTCCTCTTCTCACCTGGGAGTTTGAGGACCCACTGGCACTGCTTCCTTGGGTCTCCAGGAATCTCCTTGCCCGTATTACTGAAAGCCTGGTCCCTACAGAATGGATGGTTGACTTCCATATTATCCTCTTAGAACCCTCTCATTTTTCCCCTGCTCCCCTAAGACTCTTCCCTACATGTGATGACCCTCAAGGGGCTTTCCTGTGCAATCCTTCCTTTTTTCTACAGTCTCACTGTCCTCTGGAAAGGTGAGACACCCCCTTTCTGAGTCTGGGGGAGGGAGACAGCTTTACCCTTGGGTTGGGGAGCCAGATCTCTCTGGGCCCTTCCTGCCCCCTGTCCTCCTTCCAGGGGTTTCTGGTGCTGGGCAATTCCCAGGGAAAAGACCTAGAAGGCTGAGCAGTGCAGGGTGCCAGGAGATGGAGAGTGGTGCCAGGGAAGAGCATGCAGAGGTACACCGCCCCACCCCCCTGCCCATGGCTGGTCCAGAGTTCTTGGCAATGATTTGTGGCCAAATATTTGTTGAGAGGGCCTCTAACACCAGGCACCGTGTGGGGCAGGGCGGGAGGAGCTGACACCAGGAAGAGGGTGAGGAGGAAAGGGTGCTGGCGACTGCACGAGGGGAGTCCTACCTTCGCAAACAGGAGGAGCCTCTGCTCCTCTCAGTCACCCAAGGCTGTCCCAGGGGGTTAATACCCTGGAAAGAGACAGACAGGGATGCACGACATCCCCAAGGCCCCCTCGCTACTACGGTTTTCCCCTCCAAGGACACTGAGTTGCCAGGAGACTGTCTCACCCTAGTGAGGACACCCTGA
The DNA here is from genome assembly GCF_019320065.1 of Cervus canadensis. NCBI lineage: Eukaryota > Metazoa > Chordata > Mammalia > Artiodactyla > Cervidae > Cervus > Cervus canadensis. Next base: position 21,725,574 of record NC_057386.1, read on the forward strand.
GAGGACCATCCTTCCCACTTTCCAGGAGGGACGGAGGGGCAGCATTCTGCGTGCCCTACCAGCCAGCGCCCTGAGTCCCGGGACTCCGGTCCCAGCCTCACTCCAAGTTCACCAACACAAAGACAGCTACTCTTCCCTCTGCCCGCTAGTGGGGCTTGGCTGGCCCGTCCTGTGGCCCTGGTGCCACCCAGGCCTCTCCCCTGGGCCCAGCTGGTGATCTCTCCAGGTCTGAGTGCCCCAGGGATGTGCCTAGTGTTGCCTGAGGCGGGCCCATGTTGGGGGCCCACCTAGCATGGCTGCAGCCGGGACCCATCCCTCTTCCGCTCCCAGAGATGTGAGGTGGGCACCAGTCACATACTGAGCCTGGTGTGTTGACTTTTGGGGCTGGGTGGGGGAGGGGCATTTCCTGCTTCTTTTGAATCAGGACACATGATTGTCCTACCTGACACATGACGTCTGGGACATCACAGGCCTGGTACAGTGGCTGAGGTGGCCAGAGGCACCATGACCCGGCTAGTGGGGGGAGGGAGGCATGCGACTCTCTCTTTGTGTGTGCATAGTATGTGTGTGTGTGTGTGGCTTTGTGTGTCTCTGCAGTTGTTGTGTATGTGTATGCATATGTGTGAGTGGGCATCCCTGTCTCTATGTGTTTCCGTGACTCCCTAGGGGCTAGGGCTGGGGTGGGGGGGTGCCTCTGTGATTCTGCTTGTAGAAGTGTGTGTGAGCAGATCAGTGTCTGGTGCGGGGTGGGGGTGGGAATAGGCTGTGCATGTTTGTATGGTTGGGGTTGGTCCACCTACGGATATCTCCGTCTGAGTTTCTGTGTTTCAGACTGTGGCCGGCTCTTCTCCGAGTGTTTCTTGTCCCTTTGTGGGTGTGTCTGTTGCTCTGGGTGTGTTTGTGGTGAGGTTCTCATGGGAGGTTGTCTGAGAGTCTGTACACAGCTCTGTGGGTGGTCTGTGTGCACACCAGGGCCGTGCAGCTGAATGAGGGACGGCGGCCTTCTCTGCAGAGCCGTCCATCACCACTGGGGCTGCAGACATGACTCTCATCATAAACCTTCCCCTGCCCTCTGCCTGGCTCTGCCTCCCCGCCCCAACCTCGATCACATGTCCACTCCCTCTGCTCCCCCTTCCCTTCCCCAGGCCATGGGCAGCTGTGGCTAGAGCCTGCTATTCCAGCCCCTTGCCCCCCACTCCACTCAGCACCCATGGGTGAAATGTGTCCATAGATGGTTCTAGTTACTGGCGAGGGCACAGACTTCCTTGTCCCCTTCCTCTGCCAGGCATGTGATTATTTTTTTGCATCTCTTGGAGGCAATGCTAGGGGGAGGAGTAGGGCTGTGACCCAAATGGGATGGTCCTGGTGAGTAACCCTCTTCATCCCAGCCCTAGTGGCATCATCCCCACCCTAAAGGTCTGAAGCCTCCTCCCAGCAGAATCCCTCTCCAGCTCCTCCCTGCCATGAAGTGTTCAGATCCACAGGACACCCCACTGAGGTGCCCTCTGCCATCAGGGAGCCTTGGTGTCTCTCTCCTCTGCCAGCGGCTCTGAGGCCTAGGGAATCTCATCTGCTGGTGCCAGGCACCCCAGGGTCAGGCCATCTGCTGCCTCTGTCTCCCTGCTGAGGCTGGCACCGGTCAGCAGGGTGCCCTCAGCTTTGCCAAGAACCAGCCTAGCCTCCGGGCCATTCCTCCCTGTCCTTAGCCATCTGGAGGGGCCTTCTGGTCTCCGGAGAAGGCAGGGTGACTCTAGGTTATTGTGAATGAGGAGAAGCCTAACACGCCCATTTTGGGGGAGCAAGGAGCCCTACTCTCTCATCTGTCCACCCACAGGACATCGCCAACGATCCCTTGCTGCCTGTGGCTTCCCATCCATTGCCCAGGGCTGTGGGGTGACGGGCATCTGTCCACTTTCCCTGAAACCTGGGTCCATCATGTCACACAGGCCTGCTTGCCCTGGCCTTGGCTCCCTGCCTCCCTCTTCCACTCCCTGCCCCGTCAACCTTCCTGTGGTCCACTTCCCATCCCACCTGGTTTCACTCAAATGCTTTCTGCTTGTCCACCTCGTTTAGTTAAGTCTAAATTTTTTCGCTCAGCATTTAAGGGTGCTGCTCTAGCCCCAGTCCCTTCGCAGCTTAATATGCTACTTTCCCAGGCTCTGCCCCAACCAACTGGACTGTCCCCTCAACACACCCAGCACATGTCTGCCCCAGGCCCTCTGCCCATGCTCTTCCTCCCAACCTCCAGCTGCTCATTTGTTTATGCCCAGCTCCAATGCCACCTCTTTCGGGAAGTTTCCCTCAGCTGACACAACCAGATGCCATTTCTCTCACCCCGCAGCTCTGATTCATCTCTGCCAGCATCTCACGTGTTCTCATATCATGGTCATCTGCGTCTTTTCCTGCCTGTAACTCTCTGAGGACTGTTACCGTGACTAGATTGCGTGACTTAGAAACATCTGGAACGGCTCTCCCCTCCCCTGCTAGCAGGCCTGGAGCCTGCTCAGGGCCATCCCCGGTCTCCAGAGAGAGTGGGATGTACCAGGCATGGCTTCCTTCCCATTCCTGGGAGGGTGGAGGGCCCAGGGCTGAATGCTGAGCACCAAGGGTCTCTAACCTACCCCTGGCCCTAGTCTCCCCTCCCAGCCCCCACATAACCATCTCTTCTCTTGTTTCCATCAGCAGCCAAACTACTGGAGTTTCAAGGTCAGTGGTGGTGCTTCTGCTTCTGTGACAACTGCATGTGCTGTCCCGCCCTCACCCCTCCCTGCACATGCTTTGCACAGGGGTGTGCGTCTGCAGGGGACCATCTGGTGTGGGTGGTGGGCCTTGGGGCTGCAGGCTGGGGCTGCTGCTTTGAGAGAGCCTGGGTTCGCCTGCCAGGAGCTTGTGGAGCCAGTGTGGCAGTTTGGGCCACCCCTACTGGGAATCTGGGTGGGGGATGCTCAGGCTTACCCTGAGACACAAGGGCATTTGGGAATGAGAGAGGCATTTCCCCCTGCTTGGAAAGACAGCTGGCTCAGAGGGAGGGACTTGGATCCCACGATCTTATTGAGGGCCTTGTTCTCTGAACTCAGACTTCATTTTCTAAATCTGGAGGAGGAAGGCCTCTCCAGACAGGAGGCCCCGTGACTACAATAGGTCCCTCATCCTTTTCTTACTTTCCACTATGGAAAGAGCTGGTCATGCCAGGCAAGAGACTCACAGCCCTGCACCCCCCAAACCTGTTG